>NC_134994.1:9641245-10266890 GCF_050947335.1 Megachile rotundata
ATTTAATGTGTTTGTCTGCAAATTACGCACATATCAGAGATCACGAGAAATTCCAAGAACTACAGGAACTTCAATATCTACAAGATCCTGGAGACCCAGACTCTCCTCAGCCCGGTATGGGAACATTAAGTTCGCATCGTTCTAAGGACAGGTTCTAGGATACGGCCCGCGAGATCTTCGCGATGAATCCTTTATAATCAATCATTCCTGTTTACGAGACTCTTTTCTCTAGAAGGATTGATGAGATTTTGGTGTTGTTCTTCTCTACGTACCTAAACTCAGTATTCTACTAATCAGTTATCATTACAGTAGTTTACTGACCGAGGATCTTGCGGGAACACTTCATGCCGTCCATTTTCTGCGACTGTCTTGTAAGCATTTATTTTGTTTCAAAGTCACAAATTGATTAAGTGATTAGAAGTAAGTGAAATTTCATTTATATCGTTGAAGTTCAATACATACACGAGAACATTCCATAATTTATATTTATACGGAGATAGACTATTTTATTTTGAACGCAAATGTGTAGTGAGTATACGCGAAGGTTTAAGATATAGAAACGCACAGAGTATACTTTTTAAATTGATTGATATATTAAAATATATACATATTATTGAATTAGGTACATAATATATGCACTAAAAGTATTACTTCGTGTTAAAATTTCGATTAACGATGTGTTTATAAGACTGTTTATAAATACAAATTATATTGTTAAGTGGTATTCGTATCAGTAATACTAAAATTTGTTTGATGAAAATACAGTTCTTTTTTTATAAGTTAGAGTGAAGTAATCATGCTGGAGGGAAAGTGAAAAAAGAAAGATTGGTTTTTCTTATATTTTTAATTTGCCGATTATTACACTTGTATTAAAAAATATATTCACAAACTGCGGTTTGAACAATTACATTTTCTTCCAGTATGAATAAATTAAGTATTATATATCATAGATCTATCACTCTTTTACAATTACCTGAAGAGATTAAATGTAATGTTAATTATCAGAGAAGACAATAGCAAATTAGTTCAGATTGTATTTTTAATGCACAAGACATAACTGTGCCAAATTTATGCAATTTAAATCTATATCTATATGGAAAAGAAAATAATCACATATATTACGTGTTATTATTGGGAGACAAAACTTAACGTAAATATACTTAAAATTATGTAACAAGTTCAATTTGCAATAATTTCATAATTGCTCAAATTATTTCATAATTTCGGCTCTTTATTATTATATGGTAAGTTTAAAAAAGATACTGTATTACGCACATTCCATAAATACATATCAAATTGAACATTAAATTTCATTTATACAAAGTTATGATGATGTAACTGTATGAGAAAAATGGATTTATTATTAAGTTTGTTCTATATTATTGTTTTTAAATATTTGTATATTCTTGTAAGATCAAATAAAAAATACTTTCTATTCGATGCGTACGTGTAATTTTTAAGAATACTGTAACACGTTCGCTGCTGGCCGCATCGGAATCGCTTGACTATGTCGTTCATATGATGGTGACTCCAACCGGCAGTGAACGTGTTAAAAGTACTTCGACAATCCAATTAAATTTTATTATACATTAGTAGATAAAGATCGCGGTTTATTATGTACAATTAATTACAGTTTGTACAAATTTATGACTAAGCATGACTTACTCATCATCAAATTGGAGGTCCAACTCCAAATCAAGAGCACTCACTTCTTGTAAAGTGTTGATGAATGTATATCGCGAAAATATCATATACAACTTCCGGAACCATACATATTGAGACTTGTGGGCAGTCATGGCATTCTATGAAACAAAAAACAGAATTCCAAAAACTTTGTATTTACAGCTTTGTATCCCCATGAAATTGGACAAAGTAATTACTCACTCTTATGACTTTCCTTTGATCATATGTCACTAAATACCAATATGAAGCACATAATAAACTAATTGGTAAATCTAGGAGTTGCATATATTTTCTAATTATATTCACAGATTCTAACACATATAGTTTACAATCTGCAAAGAGATTACATCAGTATTCCATTAATCTTGATTTAATAAACAGAAGAAATACTAACAGTGTGGTACTTTTTTTTCTATACATAATGCAGCTATGGCATAATATAAGGAGATATGATTTTTGTGACGGCTTATGCCATACTTATCAAATGTTACTACTGCATTAATTTTATAACACTCTAGGTGTTGTAAAATACATTCTGCCACTACCTCTGTTGGCCATTGTACATTTTGATCATCAGGTAACTCTGTGCTCCTATACATGTATTTATTGAACTAAGATAGAAGATTAAAAGGATAGTTTTTGATCATATTCAAATAAATGATAACTTGTTTTATGGATTAAGTAAACGAAAACATTTCTCACATTACTATAGTCACATTAGCTTCTGGAATTCCTAATATTTTTGCACAATCCCATAATTCTCCTTTTCTTCTTTTGTCTCCACCTACAAGAAAAATTACTGACGTATGCTACTTATAAATGTAACATTTACTTTATCAATAAGTTATATTTTTTGCATACCATTGCTAAGACATAGTAAATAAATTTCGCTAGTCTTTGATTTTGTGATCCAATATAATAGTGGTCCAAAGAACATGACTTCATCATCAGGATGAGCCGTGACTAACAATATTCTGGCAGGCGGACCTGGAAGCTGCCACGCTGTGTGGCTAACTTTCTTCAAGATCGAATAGAGAAAAATACAAACGCAAAGGTACGCGACAATAGCTATTAACAATTGCCATGAAATTTCTTTAATGTAATACCACCACCAACAAATTATTTCGTTAACTTGCATACTAAAGTATTCTCTAATCAAATCGAGATCTACCATTTTGAACGACAATTACGATCTATTTCACTTACAAATATCACGGTCCTGCCATACTTCTGGAAGAGTGAGTCGTCTCTTCAAAATTTAAGATAAAATTTCTTTGATTGAAAGAACATAGCAAGGTTATGTTGTACAACCAGATAATTGGATTGAGCGCCATACTTGCTTATATTTAAAGGGCTCTCCCTTTTTACATTCCACTTTATAATTCAATTAAACCGATTGTTTTCTTTTTTTAAATAGTTTACCGGATTTGTATTTAATCAGTAAAAATATAATTTATATCTTTTTTTATATGAATCAGATCGTGCCAATAGTCTACCAGTTCAAACATGCTTCCAACACGTTAAGTTAGGTTATATCTTCCAACATAAAACATATTTAAAAAAGCAAATATTTTATTATGAAGGAAATGCAAGGAAAGGTGGACATATATCGGGACACGCCTGTCAGATACCTGGGTAATAAAGAACAGGTTATCAAGTGCTGTTATCTAACTTTTCATTGATTCATTTGATTTTTAATTAGTTGTCTTTCTGAATTGATGCTTGTAGTTAATGTCTTAACTTTATAATTATTTTATGTTATGTTGAATGGCTTTACTATAAGGACTGCTGTGAATGAAACAAGTTATGATTTATGCATCTATTTTATTTTTATACAGCTGCACGAAACAAAATAATCAATATTACAAAATAATTATTTTTTTAGGATATGCAAATGAGGTTGGAGAAGCTTTTAGGTCCATAGTCCCAAAGTCAGTTGTATGGTCCAGTTACATTGTGGCCTCTGGATATGTGCTTGCAGATACAATTGATAAAAGTTTAAAAACTTATCGTGTAAGTTAAATATAAAGAAAGTTATGTAATGTCAAAATTATGTAATTCATGATATATTATGTTTCAGGACAATATTAATCCAAATGCAACAAAAAATGTATTAATTTCTATGACTGACACCTTATTGTGGCAGTCATTCGCATCTGTGATCATTCCTGGCTTTACAATTAATAGAATCTGCAGAGCTGTTCAATATGTACAAAAGAGAAATGTGGCCTTAAGAAATCGATGGATTCCCACAATTGTTGGTCTAATATCCATACCTTTTATAATACACCCTATAGATACTGCAGTGGAAGAAGCAATGAATATGACATACAGAAAGTGGATAGGATATTATCCTAAATGACCACTGCTGTAAAACACATATACAAAGATGTAGGATTTACCAAAAATATATCTGAGGCTTGATCAGTTTACAAAGAAAACGAAAGTATTGCTATTTATTATACAATTTATTAAAAGTAGAGCAATTGAAAGTTATGTACATTTTGTTACATTGTTAAATATTGTTATCTTAATACTATAGAACAATGTACATTAGATATACACTCTGAAACAATAATTGTTTGTAGATAATAATAAAATGCTTTAAATTTTTATTCATCTTGATTTAGACTGCCATAAATCATAGTAAAAGTAGAGGTAAAATTTTATTAATTGTAATATAAAATAAAATAGCGTATATCTTTCAGACTTTGCATGTGTTTATTGAATTCTATCTCCATTTATTTGCACGTACATATCGTAGCGGTAGTATTTTGAAACTAGAGTGAAGTAGAATAGTTCAGTATGTAGTCAGCCGCAGTGAATATACCAATTACGGAACTCGGAAAGTACTTTTAATTTATTTTATACATTGATGTAACTTTTTTAGGATTCGAAATTTTGAGAATTGAAAAATTAGAAAATCTTAAAATTCGAGAGTTTGAAGTCTCAATTCGTAAGTTTGTCGCTTGAAAGCTTGAATGAGCTAAACGAGTCTGATGGAAAACCAATAATAATTACCGTATGCGGAAGGTCATAAACTCGTAGGCTACGTTTATTTTTCCCATTTATCGTCTTGTCGAGCCGGACGAGCTAGCCGCAGAACAATGGCTCGACATTGCGTAGGAACGAATAGCCTGTCATATCTGTGACATATATTTTTTTGTCGCAAGTACAATCACCACGTCAGTCAACAAGAAAAACTGATCGTATTTCTTTGTTCATGGAACTAACCTCGTGGTCTCGTAAGACGAATACAAATATTTTGCTATCATTAGAATTTACAAGGTTCAAAAATCTTCTTTGCAAATTTCTAAATTATCAAAATGCTAAATTTCTAAATTATCAAATTTCTAAAAATTAAATCAGGAGATCTGAGGATTAGGACAAAGGAAAGATTTTTTGGAGAGGACTTCTTTGTTCCTCCTGTTCGAAACAAGATGGGGGATAACAGAACCTGCTAATACTTTTCATCAAATTTTTGTACCATATATTCTTGTTTCAATAAAATCAATTATGAAATATATTTCAGAATGATCTCTGTACCCAAATAAAAAATAAGTTCGTATTTCGCAAGCGTTAAAAAAAAACAAGATTTTTTTTTCAATATCCGCTGAAACGCATTATAAACAAAATATTTAGGGGTTAAGTAGAAGTTGATTTGCGAAGTGGCATTAATTCCTCGTTAATTAATTCCCGTACAGTTATTGCGTATTACCGCATTATACTGCCTCTTGAGGAATTAGCGTAATACAATTTACTGCATGTTCGAGTCGCGAATAAAACGTGCAAGGAATTCGAGGCTTGAGGATTCACGCGATTACGAAATTTCATGTATCCGTCTTCGGCGGTGGATTTATGGCACAATAATAACGGGATGCATTGAAAGAGAAGTATTTTGATATCGGCGGTAACGTACGATCGGTCGTAGGTAATCATACAAGTCATAGTTTACTTTTATAGTAGCGTTTCAGCGTAAATGAGCGAAATAAAACGGCGAATTAATAATTCCTTTTACCATGTACATCTTTTAAGTCACGATTGAAAAGTTTTCTAAAATAGTTTTTAAGACATATAGTTACTTCGATATTTATTTTTGAAATTATTTAAAAATAAAGAAATAAAGGATAAAACATAAAGCCCATACAATTCTTTAGTTTTATGAAATATCTTCATAATATAAATAATAAGAATTTTGTAATTTAAAATAAGCTGAAAGTTTTGACTCATTCGAAAATCAGAAAACGAATTGTACTATTGCTATTAAAAATCGAACACGAATTAAAATATATAGTGTTGTAAAAGTGTACAATTACTACTTAGAAAAGAAGGAGCGGAAAGGATAATAAAGGACTATACTTGCTCAGGCGCCCCGTTACGAATTGACACATTTAAGTGGCGGTCGATTTTTCACGGGACCCTATAATAATCTTGACAGCTTTTCAGTAGTCTATGGCCGACCCTCGTAATAAGCTTAACCAGTCCACCGTGATATAATTTATAGAGGCCACTTGTTTACTGCTAATTATGGCGGCACGCGGACAACCGTAACATTTTTTTGTGACACGCGTTTCGGATTACGTTGTAAATCCTGTGGAATTTCTAACAGGATCGGGATCAAATCTTATGTAACACATTCGCGATCATTCGATACATCATGTTAGTTCGAAAACGTGTACCTTTTTTATCGCTGATGGACTTGGTTTTTAAGAGACGTGAGGCGTTACTAATTTTTGATTGGAAACATGAGTTATATTTTTTACTTGCAAGGAAAGTGATACAATTCATGAGAAGCAATTTTCAAGCTAACATTATGAAAATTTACAGAAACAGTTCTGAGTTATTTTTGAAAAATATTTATAATTTCGGAGTCTTACTGTCCTGGAAAACATATTTTTTCTTAATGCTACTATCTCTACATTTCAACATCCCTTCATCTTGACACAACTAGTTGTCAATACTCTCTGAACCTGAGTATCCTTAGATTTTTCAATATCCTTAGGTTCCAAATAGCTCTATAATATTTGTAGCATTCGAGTATCTTAAATCCCTACATTGCAATTGTCAGTGTTCTTAAATAGTACCCCGATTAAAATAAATTAATTGCACACTCCGTCCAAATTCCATTACAGTCAATGCAGAAATAAAAGTGAATCTAACATTTTATCGTATAAAACGTGAGGGATATAGGGAGACCGAGTTCACCACCCGTATGCAAATCCGCCGGCATTGTTTACAATAAGGAACAAACCTCGGGGTTCGTCGTACGTCAGAAACTTGTCAATCGCAATGGAATCGGTGCTCACAAACAATAACTATGCATCTTCCTAGAACAATACCTTCAGCGGTTAGTAACCGAGCGAAAAAATAGCTAGCCAACGCATCGGTCCTTTAAACCATCGAACAATAACGCGGAGAGGTCTTTAATCGATAGAAAGCAACGCGTCGCCTCGGTACACGCCTCCGTCACAAAACGAGCCTCGCGATAAGGTTATGTCCCGCGAGTCGAACAGAGGGCGCGTACGCACACCAGCGCAAGGGATACTTTACGTGTGCTATCGGTGCGAATAACGGTGCGAGCGAGAAAGATGATCGAAGAACGTTCGTCGGGAAGAAACGGGACGGATAAAAAGAGCGGTGGCTCGGTCGTCGCGAGAAGGATCCGGTGAACTGCACGAGACAAAGAGAGAAACAAGAACGAAGAAGACGGAGCGAGGAGGAGAGAGAGTGCGATGGAGATGCACCGTTCGAAGGGAGAATAAAAGAGGAGGGGAAGCGAGTTGTATTTCGCGGGCGCGAGAGAGGCAAAGATTCTCGTGAAACCTGTGGCATTTCGCGAGGCACTCTTCTCGTCGGTATACGCCGAACAGGGATCGATAGCGGCTCGTCAGAGACGAGGAGAATCAGGCGGCAGGCTATTTCGAGCAACAACACGCCGGCAGAAGCAGCAGAAGCAGTAGCAACGACAGAAGCGTCCCGTACGCCGCCGAGAGAGCCGCAGCCATTCTACGGCCATGTCTGCCGGCGCACGGGGTTGGTTACGCCCGAGCGGGGTCCGCTCGGCCAATCGGAGAGAGGCGCGAGAGGTCCCGCGCCGTGGTCGTGGCCAATGGGCGTAGCCCGTTTCAGCGAGGCGCGCGACGGCTCGCCGTGGTAGAGGGGGGCCCTCGCGGCTGTCACAGGTGCAGCCAGTTGGCTGGCGAACTCGAGCCGAGCATGCTCGGTTTGCCGCGTTGTTCGTTGCGTGTCGCCGATTAAACTTTCCGATTCGTCCGACCGATTTCTTTCGTTCGTCGCGTTACGCATTTCCGTCGCGACCATCCACGCAAATTGACACACGAACACCGAGCGCCGATTTGCAACAACGATCGCGCACGATCGCACGCTGCTCACCCGATCAGAAACGTTTCTTTGTGAATGTAACGAGCGCACGGGGGTTCTTGATGCTGGCCGTCGCGCGGACGCGCAGGTCGCGTCTGAGAGATTCGCCGCGATACCGGTCCGATCGCCGCCATGATCCACCGCGGACTGTTTAGATCCTAGGGACGATCTTAACCAGTGGTGCCAATGTGCCGGCGGTACCGGCCCATCAGCTGAGAAACACGAGGGATGAAAAACGGTGCGCGTACAATCGGTACACTTATCGGTTCAGTGACTTCGGAGAACATTCCATAACATAACGATATCATTACCAGAATCTGATCTAACAGTTAAACGATCGTTTTATGAATCATTTAACGAAACATTGTCGATAAGTGATCACGGACAAGATCGACGTTAGACTCGAGGGAACGAATCGTCGAAACATCGAGTGCGTGCTGGCAAGGAAAAAAGAAAAACTGGCAGACGAGGGGGGAAGTGTGAGAAGTGCGATTTAACGGCCGTTGGGATAACACCGCAGTAAAAGTGGGTGCACTGGGGCCCTCGGGACCGTTCGGCCGATACGGGCCCGTGGAAGGTGGGCCTGGTGGTGGTCCCGGGCCCGGCGAGGGAGTGGGGACAGGGGTGGCCGCTGTCGCGGCTGGGGAGGTGGAGGGCTACGGGGGCGCCGGGGGCGGGGGAGGGGGCCCCGGGGGGGTTGGTACCCCCCGAATAAGGGTCGCGACCCTCGGCGGGCCTTGCTGCGCACCCCTGCCCGTCACCCAAGCCTGTAACATTGGTAAGTACATCTTTTTTAATACCATTTATTACCATCGATATATCTCGTATGATTTAACCCTTTTCTGAGTTCATCTCCGAATGATCTTTTTCCGGAATCGAAGTCGTTAACTTAACATTTGTAACTCGTATTATGACCTCTAAGATATATGTATTGTAATAAACATTTTTTCTTGATAAGTAAACTTTGAGGGTAGAAAAGTTCAAGAGACGAAAAACTGCATAACTATTGATACAGCAATACGCATTTAAAAGTTAACATTCCCTAAGAAATTGCAAGCTTTATCTTCATCATCATTATCAGTATGAACCCTCGAGGAATTTATTTGTATTATAGATGTTTCCAAGCGTACAATTAAACTTGCTAATTGCATCGTCGCTTCTTGATTTTTGTCATAAATCGTTTAATACGTCACTACATCTACAAATTTTCTAATAGCTTTTCGTCTATCTTATTTGTGGAAGAATGTGTCATTGTTACAAATTTCGCGTTGAACTCTCCCATAGCGAAAGGGTTAATTTCGTTTTAGAGTCGCGAGCATTATTAATGCCGTTTAATTGGATTAGAGAGTAATGGGCAATAAACAGGGATGATTCTTTGCGATGAACTTGGTCTTCGGAGAAAAGTAGTGTAACGAATATGTTTCTTTCGCAAATGTTTCTTTTGTATATTCTGGGATTTTATTTATCGTACTGGCTTATTAACAATCGAGAAATATGCACATTTACTTAGTTAAAAAAATTCTGCAATATCAAAGTTTGCATCGTCCAAATTCGAGATGGCCGCGATTTTCTCTTTCGAAAGTCCGCAGAGTTTTTCGCGATGGGAGAAACGGTTCCTCCTCAAAAGATTCTTTTTTTTATGGCCGGTAGAAACACCGTTCCGTTCGCTTATCGTGATTGATCGTACTGTAATTTGGATGTCATAGGAACGCGCGTTTTTTATCCTCGTTGATGGATTATCCCGCGGTTCGAATCTAACGAGGATAAATTTCTTTCGGACAGGGTTGAACATTCGTCGAAATACGCGTCATTGTGCGTGACGAACGAGCGATTCGAGGAAATCGTAATCTTCGTGGATGGAAATGCACGCGGGATTATTATCCAACACCTTTTCCCCGCTATTCTTCTTGTAAAATAATACCAACCTAAAAAAGGGGAGACTTCGAAATCTAATGTATCTCTGTAAAGTTTTTCCTAGTTACCTATGCGGAAATTATTTTCGACAAGATGATTTATGCCGAAAACATTTAGTTGGAATCTTAATTGAAAGGCAATAAGGGATTCTTACCCTCTGTATACAGAAATTTTTCTTGATTAAACTCTTATCTTTTATTTGTACTTTATATGAGATATTTGATAGTAAATACCACCCTGTGTGCTAAACTCTAAACCATAGAAACATGACTTTATTGTCCAATATGACTTTAATTACAAAATTATTAATTTTATGTTATAGTCCATTTTTTACCGTACAATTTTTAACAATTTTTGAACCAGCTCTTATGGTTCAGAAAATATTAAGGGTAGTAATTTGTACCAGATTCTGTAATATGTGTCGAAGTAGTCTATGCTGAATATTTCACAGAAAAAGCGTACTACAACTTTGACTTCATATTTAAAAATTCGAGGGGGTAGAATCGGTTCGTAATTCTAGCGACGGTAAGACACAGTGCAGTCACATTAACGAAAACTGTTTATGTCACCGATTAAAAATGAACATTTCTCGACGACTGCACAAGTACCATACTTCTACACCCCTTTTTTCGTTCATTAAGCTACACGCTCAGAAGAGGGTGAATTAACCATGAGGTAGAGGTCCAGTTGTGACCCACATACATCATCTGGTATGTAGGCTTCTTTAAAACAAGGGGTGTTCCTTTATTCGGAGGATTACCTTCAGTTTCTAAACTTTCAAACTTTTCATCTTAAAAATTTCCAAATTATAAAATTTGCAATTTTCAAACTTTCTCAGCTAAATTCCAAGAGGGTGAAATTTTTACATTTAACAAATTCGATAAATTTTTTTAGAATATATTTTAATTTAAACATGTGTACAAATTATATAAATTCTATGACTTTTGGAATATGTTCTAATTTGAACATATGTACATACACAAGCTTTTAAAATCGCACTCAGATTTTCATAAAACGAAAGATATTTGTAAACGGTTTAAAATTTTCAGCACTAAAGGAAAAGAGGTGAAAAATTATGTAGATTAAAATTTCATCCCGCACTTTCGGTATTCCATTATATGGTACATTCTTTGTTCTTTATTCTTTCAAGACCCCGGCGCAGATAGCGCGCGAACTTAAACCGCGAAAGGGTTTCAGAGAGAGCGTATTACCATATTCCAGAGGGTGGCTCGAAGAAAAATATTGACACTGAACGTATCGGATCACACTTGACTTCGTGGATTTACGTCCACCCGCAATCCTACCTATCGATTATCAATTCACCGTGAGGATTGCTCGTTGTCTTGTATTAATTATTGAACCAATTAACCTTTTAGATTCGACATTGACGCTCTGCATTGACACTAATTTTCGTATGCTACTATTCATTTACATCTCATTTATTATTTTTTATGACTGAAAAAAAACTATTACATCTGTAATAGATAGAAATCTTTAATTAGAATAAATTGTACTTGTGAATTATTTAGGGTATCATTTTTTAACTGTGGATTTTACTTCGAGCTTAAATTATGAATCAATGTAGTTATCTACAGATATGGGTGGTAATTTAATGTGTAGATAGAGCTGACCATGACTGTACACTTGGCGATTTAACGTGTAGCTATACCTACTTGGAGATCCAACGCGTGGCGATATAATAGGTGGCAATATCTACGCGTGGTGATCTAATGTATAGGTATACCGCGTGGTAATCTAACGCGTAGAATTATCTGCTTGTGGCGATATAACGCATGGATATACAGCGCGTTGCTATACCTACGTTTGGAGATCCAATGCGTGGTAATATCTACGTGTGGCGATATAACGCGTGGATATGCAGCGCGTTGCTATACCTACGCGTGGAGATCTAATGCGTGGTAATACCTACGCGTGGAGATATAATGCGTGGAGATTTAATGCGTGGTGATATCTACGCGTGGCGATATAATGCGTGGTTATACCTACGCGTGGCGATATAATGCGTGGAAATCTAATGCGTGGTGATATCTATGCGTGGCGATATAATGCGTGGAAATCTAATGCGTGGTAATACCTACGCGTGGCGATATAACGCGTGGAGATCTAATGCGTGGTAATACCTACGCGTGGCGATATAATGCGTGGAGATCTAATGCGTGGTAATATCTACGCGTGGCGATATAATGCATGGAGATCTAATGCGTGGTAATACGTATGCGTGGTGATATAACGCGTGGTAATACGTATGCGTGGTGATATAACGCGTGGTAATCTAACGAGTGGTAAGCTAACGCGTGGTAATTCGACGCATGGCAATATAACGCGTGGTACTTCGACGCGTGGCAATATAACGCGTGGTACTTCGACGCGTGGCAATATAACGCGTGGTAATTCGACGCGTGGCAATATAACGCATGGTAATTCGACGCGTGGCAATATAACGCATGTTAATTCGACGCGTGGCAATATAACGCGTGGTAATTCGACGCGTGGCAATATAACGCGAGCTAACCCCACAAACAGCGATCTAACGCACAACTCCACATATGGTAGTCCAACACATAATATCTCCGAGCTATAAAACTTGTCAACTTAACTATCTCCACTCATGACAATTTTATGCGTGCCAATACGTAGAAAACATAAAGTGTATCCCCTCAAAAAGCAATTAATCATGTCACTGTATATTTCATTTAAGTTCACAGTCTTAACATGACCTCTCAAAGATTAAAACGTTATAAAATTGATTAAGTTATACTCAGAAATTCTAATCGGTATAAAACGAGCATACGCGTAGGTGTATTTCATTTTGGACCTCGTATAGGTTAAAATGACGGCGGCAAAAGGTGGCACGCGTCACACGGTTGATAGAAAAGAATTGGATTAATCGAGTCCCGTATTCGGTTTGCCCGTCCAAGGGTTCTCGTATCACGTACGCTTAATCCTGATCTGGTTTGGACGATTCCAGGAAATCTTTCTCTCCCGGCTTCGCCTTTTTCCTTTTTTCGTCAGATTCAAGCCGTGAAATCGCCCCGTGATATCTGACTTAACAAGCAGGAAGGTTGGCTGGATTATCAGGGAATGTATTTCTGACAGATGTTCTACTCTTTTACATTCGCGAGCTACTTCGTTAGTCGTTTGTCAATTAATCCTTACACCGCGAAGCAGGATGCGGTTGATGGTTTCAATACCTATGTCCGATCGTTTCTCATTTTTATATCCAAAATAATTTACTCACTTTCAAGCTTTTTGCGCGACAAATTGATAATTATGGTATAGAGTGTTCATAGTTTTCTATGGTATAAAGTTTATTTGATACTGAAGTCATAGATCAGCTGTTTCATGCTTTTTAGCGCTATGGACAAGTTGCAAGTTTTTCGAAGGCGCTTATCATTGTTAATATTATTAAAATATTTACCGGCATTTTATATGTTCAAACTTTTAGTTTGTTGTGTACAAGAATTACTAGCGCGCCGATATGTAACGCGACGATATCCAATGCGCCGAAATTCAAAGCATTGATATCCAACGCGTCGATATCCCACGCGCCGATATCCAACGCGTAGTAATACAAAGCGCTGACATCCAACGCATTAATTTCTAACGCACCGAAATCCAACGCGGTGAAATCCAACGCGTCAATATCCAACGCGTCGATATCCAACGCGTCGCTATCCAACGCGCTGAAATTCAACGCACCGATATCCAACGCGTCGATAATCAATGCGTCGATATCCAACGCGTCGAAATCCAACGCACTGATATCCAACGCGCCGATATCCAACGCGTCGATATCCAACGCGTCGATATCCAACGCGTCGATATCCAACGCGTCGATATCCAACGCGTCGATATCCAACGCATGGAAATCCAACGCGCCAATATCCAACGCGTCGATATACAACGCGTCGATATCCAACGCGTCGATATCCAACGCATGGAAATCCAACGCGTAGAAATCCAACGCGCCAATATCCAACGCGTCGATATCCAACGCGCTGAAATTCAACGCACCGATATCCAACGCGTCGATAATCAGTGCGTCGATATCCAACGCACCGATATCCAACGCGTCGATATCCAACGCATGGAAATCCAACGCATAGAAATCCAACGCGCCAATATCAAATGCGTCGATATCCAACGCGTCGATATCCAATGCTCCAATATCTAACGCGCGGGTATCTAACGCGCCGATATCCAACGCGCCGATATCCAACGCGCCAATATCTAACGCGCCAAAATCCAACGCAGCGCTATCTAACACATTAATATCAACGTATCGCAATATAATGCACCGATATTATACGTTATTTGTTAAATGATAGTTGTAAAATGAGTAAGAATGTATTTGATGTCATATCTCGTTATTTCGTGTTCAGCTAAGGTTGTCATAGTAATCACGAGCATAACGCCACATCCCGTAAAACAGAAAATTCTTCGTGGGAACCCAATTTCACCGTGGAAATTACTCGTAAGTCGATTTCGCGTTGGAACGATTTAAATCTTGAGGTAACCGCGGGGTGGTTGGCTCGGTTCGACTCGTGTTTCTCCTTTTTTCTTCTCGCCCTCCCGCGAAACGGAGGGAGATGAGATGCGCAAGGTCAGACTTGAAGGGTGGGAGAAGGGTTGCTAGGTTGACAACCCTGCCAGCAGGGTTGGAACTCCGCCCATTGGTGGAAACCGCGGAAAAAAGAGAGGAGTGAACCCTACAGGGTTTATAATGGCGAAAAAAGAAGTCAGAGGTCGAGAGAGGAGAACGATTTAGAAATAAATGGAGAAATAGAGTGCGAGAGAGAGACCAAGTTGAATCGAGTAATAAAGGGCAATCTCGTTCGCGAATGTTAATTAACAACGAATCGAGTAGACTCGTTGGAGTATACGCTTTGATGACCATTGACAAACAATCATAAAACCATAAAGACGATCATTAAATTTAATATCGTCGATTGTCAGGATTTTTCAAGTATAAATTTCGAGCATTATACAAAAATTGTCGTAGATGATTATCTAGTGGTTGAGTCTCCATGTGATTCATGTATTATTTTTTTTAATTTGTATAATTTCTTTTTAATACATTATGTACAATGTATTGATGATTATTTCTGTTATCTTTTATTTGATTCCTGTTTCTGTTGTTTCAATTCTAACTCGATTATAATTTAATAATTAACAACAGTAAAACAAAAATATTGAATACCATAATTATATCAATTACGAGATAAATTTGAAGGTTTCAAAATTAACTTAATTACAGTTTAATATGTCTTCAAATATCTAATTTCACCAGGATAGACAACGTGTTAATAGGTAATTAAAGTTTCAACTTGTCTGACTACATATGTTCACTTTCACTGTGACAGTCGCGTTAAACGGTATGGCTGAATTTTGAGCATCTTCTACTTAACCTCTCATTTACTCAATCATCACCCCTATATCTTTCTTTAATATCTCTATACATAGTAGGTTCCCGTTATATTGCCACCGACGGATAGGAACGGTAAAATCTTGATGATATATATTGAGTTGTGTGAAAAGATTTGAAACGTGTGATGGTATAATACGATGATATAGTACAATATGTTGATGTCCAACGCGTGGTAATATAGTAGGTTGATATTCAATGTGTGGTGGTATATGTTGATATTCAACACGTGGTGATATTAAGACGAGGATCAATGCATTGTGATACTATTTGTTGGTGTATAACGCGTAATGATACAATTGGTTAATATCCAACGCGTCTATATCAAACGTGCCGATGTTCAATGCGTCGATATCCAGCACGTTGATATCCAACGCGTCGATTGTCTTTGCACCGAAATCCAATGCATCGATACCTAACGCGTCGGTACCCTCTGCGTCGAAATTCAATGCGTCGATATCCAACGCGACAATATCCAACGCGTAAAAATCCAACGCGTAGATATCTAACGCGTCGATACCCAACGCGTGTAAATTCGACGAGTGAAAATCGGACGCGTGGAAATACAATGCGTAGAAGTGCAATGCGTGGAAATTCAACGCGTGGGAATCCAACGCATGGAAATCCAACGCGTAGAAATCCAACGCGTCGATATCCAATGCGTCGATATCCAACGCGTCGATACCCAACGCGTAAAAATCCAACGCGCAGATATCCAACGCGCAGATATCCAACGCGTGTAAATTCGACGAGTGGAAATCTAACGTGTAGAAATTCAACGCGTAGATATACAACGCGTCGATATCCAACGCGTAGAAATTCAACGCGTAGATATACAACGCGTCGATATCCAACGCATGGAAATCCAACGCGTAGATATTCAACGCGTCGATATCCAACGCATGGAAATCCAACGCGTAGAAATCCAACGCGTCGATATCCAACGCGTAGAAATACAACGCCTCGATATCCAACGCGTAGAAATCCAACGCGCCAATATCCAATGCGTCGATATCTAACGCGTCAATATCCAACGCTCCAATATCTAACGCGCCGATATCCAACGCGCCGATATCCAATGCGTCAAAATCCAACTTGCCGATATCTAACGCATCAATATCAACGCGTGGCAATATAATGCCCCGATATTCCAACCAACGACCTACAATGTATCGATGTTTAACATGACGATGCACACTCGGTATAAAACTCCTCGCTGTTAGTTGTTTCAGTAACACTTTTTTCCCCCAAGTACGACAATAATGACGAAGAAGTTGCACGGTGTCTTACTTCTGTGTTCACGCCTGAGCTGCATTCTATACAGTACCCTAGTCTACACGGTAATCAAAGCGTTGCAATTAACAAAAAAGTTACTATACAATCGTTGGTTCGTTATGCACGTGCGCAGACACGACAAGTGCAACCGATTTTCCGACGACTTTGAATTTAATCGACAATGGGATACGTCCAGATGTAATCGAACACGTGTTGCTTTTGTCTTGAACCGTTTCCTAATTATAGCGGAACTATAATTATCATATTGATACTATAGTTAAGTATAATTAATCGAACATCGGTTTTTCTAGAACGATACGACATTTTTCATTAAATACGTATAACATTAATGTACATAATTTACTGTCAACATTAACACGAGATGGAATAATCGACGAGATATAACGTTCAACATTTTTTTCCCCTCATTTGCAAAACTGACTGCGAAATAAAAATAAGGCGATCTGAAAATACGACACGATTGGACGTAGAAATTTTCCATGTTTTCCCCCGTTCGTTTTTTCGCACCATGTCGAGTTCGTGTTTGAAATTAAAACGCCTCGTCAGATCGCACCTGCGTTTCATCAACTTTTCTCTACCCGACGTTTCTGGACCGATTTTTTCCGAACTTGTTTTGCGACATAAATTCGATACGTGCGAAAAGTCCTGGATTATTAATAAGTAAAATTATTACCATTTACTTATGGCTATCTTTACCTTCATCAATGTTCCTTTACTGTTTCTATCAAATCATCTAACACAACATTTTAATAACTCATGTCAATCACATAAGTCACAAATCTTCATATGTAGAAATTTATATGTGATCACATGTACAAGTCTTCATATGTAGAAATTTATATATGATCACATGTACAAATTTTCATTTAATCATTGAAATAAGTCATATCGCTAATAGTGAGGGATTTGTACAAGAAGAAACGTAAAACGAGTTTCAAATGTTAAGTCGGAACCACTGCTCAGTATACCCGATCGATTATGACCACCCTTAGGAAGGGTTAAAATTATTCGAGATGAACGAAGCACACATGCTCGCATGCGAGCTGCCGTATTCACCGATGCTCTTTCTTTTCGAAGCAGGGAGACGAGGTTTGGCGATGCTCCTGTCATGTGCAGGATGCGAGAAACCAATTATGGATCAGTACCTGCTGAATGTTTTGGACCGAGCATGGCACGTCGAGTGCGTCCGCTGTTTCGACTGCAGAACCACGTTACAGGACAAGTGTTTCTCCAGGGAGGCGAAGCTCTTCTGCAGGGAGGACTTCTTCAGGTACTTGTGATATTTCACTCTTCTGTCTTTACTGATTAACACACAAATTACCATATAGAAAATTAAAAATAAATTTCTGCAAATTATCTATCTGACTGAAAGTCACTTAGGATAGAATTAAAAATATATTTAACGAAAACAGCGAAATGATATGCAATTTAAGGAATCTAGATTTAAGGATTAGGTTGAAGGGCTGAACGCTGCAATTTAAATCACTGTGTATGTTTATGAAAAAGCAAACGTGTAATGAATTAACCTTCGGTTGTACCTCCACGCCGAAATCCAATGCATCGATATCCAACGCGTCGATATTCAGCGCGTTGAAATCCAACGCGTCGATATTCAACGTGTCGATATCCAACGCGTAGATATCCAACGCGTCGATATTTAACGCGTCGATGTCCAACGCGTCGATATCCCACGCGTCGATATCCCACGCGTCGTTATCCAATGCGTCGATATTCTACGCGTAGATATCCAACGCGTCGATATTCCACGCGTCGATATCCCACGCGTAGATATCCAATGCGTCGATATTCCACGCGTAGATATCCAACGTGTCGATATCCCACGCGTAGATATCCCACGCGTCGATATCCCACGCGTAGATATCCAACGCGTCGATATCCCACGCGTCGATATCCCACGCGTCGATATCCCACGCGTCGATATCCCACGCGTCGATATCCCACGCGTAGATATCCAACGCGTAGATATCCAACGCGTCGATATTCCACGCGTCGATATCCCACGCGTAGATATCCAATGCGTCGATATTCCACGCGTAGATATCCAACGCGTCGATATCCAACGCGTCGATATTCCACGCGTCGATATCCCACGCGTCGATATCTAACGCGCCGAAATCTAACACGCCGAAATCCAGCGCATCGATATCTAACGCCTGTAAATTCGACGAGTGGAAGTCTAATGCGTAGAAATACAATGCGTGGAAGTGCAATGCGTGGAAATTCAACGCGTGAAAATCCAACGCATGGAAATCCAACGCGCTAATATCCAATGCGTTGATATCCAACGCGCCGATATCCAACGCGTCAATATCCAAGGTGCCTATACATAATATACACAACGCTTGAGTCATCGGTTTCTACTCCAACTCCTCCGATAATTGTCCGATTAACAAATAAAATCCATACATATCGATGGCAGATCGTTTCGTTTGTTTTCTAATAAAATAAAACCAACAAGGAATAAACGCAACGTCAAACTGTTTCCCGTTTGCATAATTAGATAAACAGTCGTGGCACAACCAGTTTCGCTCGTCAACACGTAAGGAAATCGAAAGATTTATGATCGATGAATTAGCAGACAATCGGCGCGACATTTGTCGGTCGATATCTGTGCCCTCTGTTTCTTTCTGCACGCGTCAAAGGATAGTTGTTCGAGCGACAAAAAAAGCATTTCGCGAATGGAAGGGAGGCCTTGACATTTTCCGAGACAAGCCCAGCACGATTTTACTTTCGAGCAGAGATCACCTGATTAGATCGATCATGAACGGCGTTACAATCGATTTTAGGGAAATTAGCATACTTCAAAATTCTTAACATATTTTTCTATGTTCTTTTGTTTCATCTTCATGTTATATCTTTTATTTCTTCTTTATACGACATATCGAATTTTATTTTGTTTTTTCTTTGAGCAATATATTTCATTTCAGACAATATACCAAGTCCTTATTTTAAGCAATATATCAAAATCGATGTAAACCCTACAACTTTACAGAGGATCAGAGCTAAAAAAACTTCGAATCGTGAATATCTCGTTGCACGTCAGTTATACGACAAAAACACCCATTACGTAATTTATAGCTTAACAAATTCTCTACAAAAAAGGTTTTACGAGTTTTTTTCATAAAAGTAACCATTTTCCTGCATTTATACATAACGACCTAATATCCTCGATTGTAAATTCGCACGATATTATCTCACAAATGGTTACTTCTACAAAAACATCTTATAGAACGTCTTTTGTAAAGAATTTTCTGAGCTACAAATTTCGTAATCACGTTTCTTGTCGTAGAATTGATAGTTAACGAGATATTTGCGAAGAATATCCTCTGTGCAAGCTTCATCTTCGATGTACGAAATATAGCTTCGCAAAAAAATTCTATAGATTGCAGAGATTTTGGGTGATTTCGAGGATAATGTAGAGTAATAGAAAAATGAAAATGCCTCTCTGCCCTTAAGCATCAGGTTTTAGCATAAATCACGCAAGAAACGGGACTTTAATTAATGGAGCAACTTCGCGAAAAGAAAAAAGGACATGGAAGAAAAACGTTGCACGGTGTGCTCGTGAAGATCACAGGACCACCGGTCGCGAACGGGTACCTTCGAAGAATCTTGTAGTTCGTTCGAAACGGAAAAAAAAACGTGGATAAAACAGTAGACGGAACTAATCTCGAAACGATCGAGTACGCTTCTTGCGGGTCGAAAAGCGAAATAAAAAGCGGGATCTTTAGAGGAGTGGAAGAACGTCAGTCACGTCGTAAAGCGTTGTTGCGAACGTTGATTTACGGACTTCGTATCGAATATTTATAGTGTAGCGAAAATTGATGGTCCCAGGTCGAGTCGGAGTGGCTAGGCAGCGTGCGGTCGTTGCGAATAAATCGCGTGATAAAAAAAAAGGAAACGCGTGACCAGAGTTTTCAAAGTGTCCGGTGTTATCAACGACTTTAAGAACCGTCCCGGTGGATCGTTTTCGTGGAAACTTTCAACAAACTTTTCATCCGCTCCTGATAACCCGATGGACCTTGACATTTGCGCGGGAAAATATGAAATACTTTCATGCTCTACCAATTGCTTCGATGATACAATTTTTGGTTTGAAATTTTTTAGAATTTTGGTTACTTAGACTTTGATGCTCTACAGGTTCTTTCATCTGCAATGATACAATTTTTAATTCGAATTTCTTTCGAATTTAGGTTACTTATACTTCCATGCTCTATCAATTCCTTCATCTCCACTGATACAATTGTTAGTTCGATTTTTTTTCAAATTTAGATTACTTATACTTCCATGCTCTATCAATTCCTTCATCTCCAATGACACAATTTTTAATTCGAATTTCTTTCGAATTTAGGTTACTTATACTTCCATGCTCTATCAATTCCTTCATCTCCAATGACACAATTTTTAATTCGAATTTCTTTCGAATTTAGGTTACTTATACTTCCATGCTCTACCAATTCTTTCATCTCCAATGACACAATTTTTAGTTCGAATTTCTTTCGAATTTAGGTTACTTATACTTCCATGCTCTATCAATTGCTTCATCTCCAATGACACAATTTTTAGTTCGAATTTCTTTCAAATTTAAGTTACTTATACTTCCATGCTCTACCAATTCTTTCATCTCCAATGACACAATTTTTAATTCGAATTTCTTTTGAATTCAGGTTACTTCGATGCTCTACAATTTGCTTCATCTCCAATGCACCTCCATTGCTCCATTGATACAATTTTTACTCTGAATTTCTTTCGAATTCAGGTTACTTCGATGCTCTACAATTTGCTTCATCTCCAATGCACCTCCATTGCTCCATAGATACAATTTTTACTTTGAATTTCTTTCGAATTCAGGTTACTTCGATGCTCTACAATTTGCTTCAATGATACAATTTTTAGTTCGAATTTCTTTCGAATTTACGTTCTCTGCTTGCTCTATATTTGCAACTACGAACTCTTCAAATTATCATAGTCCCAGGTATTTAAAGCGACTAGAATTTTGAATGGAAGTGTTTTAAATGTTTCGCTGCGCGATTTTTGTGGCAGCTTGACAAAAAGAAATCGCGCCAGAAAAACTAGCGGGGAGTTAAGTTAATTAGGAGTTGAGTGACAGGGCGTTGTCGTGTCTTTAGCTGTTCTTTTTCCGTTCCTCTTTTTATTAATTAACACGTAACGAACCGAAGAATACGCACGCAGAAAATCATGATCGCAATAAATGTCGGACAATGAGGTCTGGTTTGATTATTGATTATTGATATTAATCGAGTTTGTGCGTTGACAAATTAATCTGTGATCGATGAAGAAGTTTTTGAAATTTATAATAATTCAATAATATCTACGTACAATATTTTGCTATAAAAATACAAGAATAGCATATTTGTTCATAACTTATCATTAATGGCATTAATCGAGGATGATTAAAAATCAGTTTCAGATTAATCGATGAGGGAGTTCTTGAAACTTTCTTCAATAATATTTAAATACAATATTTTGTTACAAAAATTCAACGAATATTTGTTCACAACTTATCATTATCGACATTAATAAAAAATGATTAAAAATCAGATTCAGATTAAAGTTGTAAATAAAATAAACATCTCTATAAACATTTCTGTTAATCAACAGTCTTAGCTAGTACATTAGACAATAATAAATGCCAAATTGAAGTAAGAAGACGCCAGAGAGAAAAGTTAATTTCAGGGAAAAGGGTTGGCAAAGTTCACGATGGCGAATGAAATCGTTTACCTTTCCGGTTACCAGAGAGACGTTTCTGTTTCGTGACTTCTGGAAGCGATGAACGATCTCCTTTATAACTAAGGACCGTGTACAAGCAGAAAGTGGGTAGGGGAAGGCGTTTAAAAGGGGGGCCCTTTGATACTTGTACGAACGAGTGTATAACGAACGTGTTGTATACTTTACGAGCCACTTTGCATTTCATCTCGATGAAAAATTCATTAGATGTAAGACGAGCGCGAGAAGTGGCCACGCTCGAACGACGTAGAAAAGCTTTCGGGGTCAAAAATAACTCTCGCCCGTCCCGTTAATTAACATTATCCTCTTTATCACCGTTACTCGACGCGCGGACAAACTTCGATCCGCAAATTATCCGTGTTCTCGATCAGTGATGTCGATGCAGACACGTGTGAATGTTGCTCCCGAACGTTTCATCTTGCAATTTACAAATTTTATGTACTTACACTTCTTCATTTACAACTTTAAAAATTTTCAATTCTTGTCATTTACAACTTTGGAAATTTTCAGTTCTTGTCATTTTTAGATTTGTACCTTTGAAATTTTTTTTAATTGGAAGCTTCCATAGTTCCACATTTGCAAATATTTTAAATCTTTTTAAATTCTCACATTCTTATATCCTTCAATTTCTATCTCAAATTTGTAAGTTCGCAAGTTCTCAAGTTTTCCATATTCTCAAGGTGCAAATTCAAAACATTCGCAGTTTGGGAATTGAAAATATGCATGCATCTCTTAACGGCTGCAGACTGCATCTCCTCCATTGCTCGAAAGTCCTGAGCGCAATAAATTTGTTCATGACTGTTCCACAGCATCTACCGACACCTAAATATACACAGTTCTAATTAAACGTAAATAAAAATGAAAGAAAATAAGAGTTAGTGAGATTAGGTATTAGAAGATGTAGACGAAGCGAGACGAATCTTCGGATCAGTCGAATTCATGGAAGACAGTGGATGAAAGGTGAATCGATTCCCACGACGCGACGAATCTATCGGATGTCGTTTCTCGAATCGAAGGCGTCCCCCTTTCTTTCAGCGAATCGCTGTCGGGAATACTGTAACACCTCCGGGAGGTCCGAGGTATCGGAGCGAAAAGAACGGTACGCGGTTATGGTAACCGGCTCTACGAGTCGCAGCAAGGTCCTTAAAGGTCGATAATGGGCCGTGGGGGCCCGAAAGGGACCAGGATCAAAAGGACCGATGTCCCCGTTTCAGCGCCGCCTCGACTGCCGTATCTTGCGGTCGATGGCCCGGTGTGTACCCGCCGAGAAAATTATTACCTTAAAATATGGTCCACCGGGTCGTCGAAATACGCCGATGAAAACATTAACTCCAAAGCTAGGGGGATGCTGCGTCACCAGATCCAACGGCTCTTAGAATGCTCCGCTTAACTGTCGAGCTACCAGCCCGTCCGCGAGTTTCGAGATTCCCTCCTCGAGAACTTCTCTTTCTCTCTCTCTTATCGAGTTGTAAATTGCCGCGGGAATATTCACCGAATTACGTGGAGAATGCAGTTACATCGTTACCCAGTCCGTTGGAATTATTAATGATGACGCTCTGTAGTAGGTGTTGTACTTCGGGTCGCCAAGAAATTGCTACGCCGCTGTTTGCGAATAAATCATGCTGCGACAGCGTTGTCGCAACTGATTGTACATGACTCGTTTTATATTACTGTATATGGTTGCTGTACTTGTTTTTAAGTAGCCCAAGTGAAATATGGAAGATTCTAGTTATATCAGGGATGGAAATTGGGCAAGAATTCGCAACCCGTTGCGAAACAACGGTGAGGAGCGTATGCAAATATGGTTGTAACGCGTTGCCACATTGCTCGGTGAGATAAAATGCGAGACAACGCGTAACAAATACGAGTTGATGTACAATACGTAATAAATATATGGTGAGATACGCGTGACGAGTACAACGCGTAACAAATACGAGCTCAGGTGCAACGAGCAAATGCAATGTATGGTGGATGCAGTGTGTTGGGATACAACGTGTAGCAAACACAACGCATGGTACATACAACGCGTGATGAATATAGGAATGGCGAATACAACGTGGGACGTTAGAACACATGGAAGTACAACGCGGAGCGAATACAGCAGAAGGTAAATAGCCCGCGTGGAACTATAGCGTATATCACGTGGAACTATAACGCGTACCGAATACAACGCGTGGCAAATAGCTTGCGTGGTGAACGTAACGCGTGGAAAATACAACACGTAGCGACCACAGCGCGTGGTGAACACAACGTGTAGCGAATAGAGCGCGTGGTGAATACAGCGCGTGGACTTATAGCGCAAGAAATTATAACGCGTGGAAGTACAACACGTGGAACTATAAAGCGTACCGAATGCAACGCGTGGCAAATAGCTTGCGTGGCGAATGCAATGCGTGGAAAATACAACACGTAGCGACCACAGCGCGTGGTGAACACAACGTGTAGCGAATAGAGCGCGTGGTGATTACAGCGTGTGTCGAATACGGCGTGTGGAGTTATAGCGCGTGAAATTATAACGCGTGGAAGTACAACACGTGGAACTATAAAGCGTACCGAATGCAACGCGTGGCAAATAGCTTGCGTGGCGAATGCAACGCGTGGAAAATACAACACGTAGCGACCACAGCGCGTGGTGAACACAACGTGTAGCGAATAGAGTGCGTGGCGAATACAGCGCGTGGAGTTATAGCGCGTGAAATTATAACGCGTGGAAGTACAACACGTGGAACTATAAAGCGTACCGAATGCAACGCGTGGCAAATAGCTTGCGTGGCGAATGCAACGCGTGGAAAATACAACACGTAGCGACCACAGCGCATGGTGAACACAACGTGTAGCAAATACAGCGCATGGAGTTATAGCGCGTGAAATTATAACGCGTGGAAGTACAGCACGTGGAACTATAAAGCGTACCGAATACAGCGCGTGGTGAATGCAACGCGTGGAAAATACAACATGTAGCGATCACAGCGCGTGGTGAATGCAACGCGTGGAAAATACAACACGTAGCGACCACAGCGCGTGGTGAACACAACGTGTAGCGAATAGAGCGCGTGGTGAATACAGCGTGTGACGAATACAGCGCGTGGAGTTATAGCGCGTGAAATTATAATGCGTGGAAGTACAACACGTGGAACTATAAAGCGTTCCGAATGCAACGCGTGGCAAATAGCTTGCGTGGCGAATGCAACGCGTGGAAAATACAATACGTAGCGACTACAACGCGTGGCGAATACAGCGCGATGAGTTATAGCGCGTGAAATTAAACCGCGTGGAAATACAACACGTGATAGTCTATCACATAGTAAATACAATGCATGGCAAATATATCTAGTGCACCATGTACTGAATACAACGTAGTGATCAACTTGTATAACAACATGCATCATTGTCGAAAGTATACGAACACACCCGAAAAGAACAGCATCATTCTCCACGGGTGATTACGGTCGCCACAGGGTTAATTGGTAGATCAAACTGTATCGAACGATCGGATCGTTAGAAAGTTGGGATTAATTAGAAACGTTATCTCATGAGTCATTTCGTCTACCGTTAGAGTTGCGTAGCCTTTCTCCGTGGTAGACGAGTAAAGTTCGAAGCCGACGGGGAAAACAGACTCGAGCCAGACGCTAGAAGCTGGCTAGTCCCTGTTGGAAATCAAAGCGAAACGATCGAAGGCAATCATAGATCGCCGCGGCTTTCCTCGAGCGGGCACGAAAGGGCGCCGACGAGAGCTCCATTGTCCTTGCTTTCCACCCGCGGTGCTGGCCTCCTCGGGAGTAGACCCGTCGAAACTCGAACGTGGAAACATTATAAATGCGGCGTGACGCCCGCTACGAACCGTAGGAGAAGTTTGTTGGGCGTGACGGGGCCGGCGCGGTCGGACAGACAGAGAAACAAGGAGAAGGAGCAACAGAGAGACCTCGAGTTGTTTCCCTTCCAGGAAGGTTCGGCAATGCTACATATGTACATATAATCGCGATGAGTGGTTGCACGGGCTACGTTTTTGCCAACCACCGACTCTTGCGTCACACGAGAGTTTGCCTCCTTTTCGTAGGTCACTCATGCTTCATTTTATTCTTTTTATAATGGATCTTAATCCATTAACACAAAATTAGAGTCTAATCCAACGCCTCGGTTGGAGTAGAGGTTTAGGGATAAGGATGATATTATTTAATCTGCAAGTTTGTTTCATAAAGTCTCCTATTCTCAATTTTATGAATCTACATATTTCTCACTGTGTAACTCAAGTGTACCTTAGAAGTTCCACAAAAAGATCTTCAAATACCTAACTCTTCTTGAATTGTCAAATTTGCAAGTCGAGGTCTAATCCGAATTACCGGAAGGATTAAACCCTAGAAGGAAAGGGCGTAACCAATTTTGCTTTTGTTCTCTGTTAATTGACCCTTTGAATAGACGGAAAGTGGAGAGAGACTAACATAATCGCGTTCGTGTGAGAATTGTTTAAGGATCGTTTGCGCGTTCCTTATCCGGCGAATAACGAGTAAGAACGCGGTACAACTCCATGAAAATTGAAGGAATAACAAGAAAAGGAAGAATCGGAGATGAAAAGGAATGGTCCAAATTCGTTTTTTGATCGCGGCTCCCGGTATTTTATGCAAACGGCGTGTCGCGGTGCCGCGCGTATTCGAGCGCGCTGTGCATTAGCATAACTGTTATGAATCGTTTCGTAAGCATGCCTTCAACCCTCTGTTGACCGTAATCGACGATATTTCACGAATTAATCGGCACTCGGCTGAAACTCGTCCCGATAACCGGCCGATCCGTTCGCGTTACGATCCTACAGCACGATATTACAGCGAGAAATCGTGAACGTTCGGTATGAAACGTGTCGTCACCTTGACTCTTCTCGGTCGCTTCGTGGAATCAGACGAAATAGCGAATCGAACGAGCACGGAAGCGCTCGAGCTTACGCTTGCTAATTGGATTCCCGTAATTAGACTCCCGCCTTACGAGTTACATCGCGGTTGTTTATTCCCTTTATCGCCGCGTAATCCGCACGAAACGCGCATGCGCGACGGAACGGGGCGTTTGCGCTACCCGCGTTGCTCGAATGTTTACACAGAAATAATGAATTGGAACGTAATTGCGTTTTCTCTAATAGGTCAAGGTGTGATGGATACTTCATCGATTTTATTCCCTTTTTCACAATGTATAACATGTATCATCCATGAACATTTTCAAAATTGATCAATAAATTTGAGGTATTGTTAAGGTACCTAATCTTCAGGTTCTTAAGTTAACTTCACTTTATCGTTCCATATAAAACTTGATCATAAATTGTTCTCTGTCAAAGTGCATATTAAAGATGTTACAAGAAGACAATGATCTTGAATGACTAAAGATAAGACAAGGTAATCAATGATTAGCTTGCTGAATGTCTTTGGACTTAACTCATGAATGTAACTTCATCGTCTCATACAAAACTTGATCACAAATTGTTCTCTATCAAGGTACATACATATTAAAGATGTTAAAAGAAGACAATGATCTTCGATGACTAAAGATAAGACAAGATAATCAATGATTAACTTGCTCAATGACTCTGGACTTAACTCACGAATGTAACTTTATCGTGTCATACAAAACTTGATCACAAATTGTTCTCTATCAAGGTACATACATATTAAAGATGTTAAAAGAAGACAATGATCTTCGATGACTAAAGATAAGACAAAGTAATCAATGATTAGCTTGCTCAATGTCTCTGGACTTAACTCACGAATGTAACTTCATCGTGTCATACAAAACTTGATCACAAATTGTTCTCTATCAAGGTACACACATATTAAAAATGTTAAAAGAAGACAATGATCTTCGATGACTAAAGATAAGACAAAGTAATCAATGATTAGCTTGCTCAATGTCTCTGGACTTAACTCACGAATGTAACTTCATCGTGTCATACAAAACTTGATCACAAATTGTCCTCCATCAAAGTACAAATTAAGGATGTTAAATGAAGACAATGTTTAAAAATAAGACAGTCAATGATTAGATTGCTGTGACTTTCAGCTTAGCTTGCGAATATAGAACTAGATTTGTAAATTTTTTTGAAAGAAAGAAAATGTCTAGGAAAGTATGGTGGATCGTCCACGGGACCCCGTGGAACCTCGAGCACGCACCACATACATAAACTGTAGGGTCCGTGGCAAATCGTAGCCGGGACCCACCCCCTTTTTTTTATCCAGACCCGGCTGTCCTATATTTCTTGCTACACGCCAGAATTCCAGGCTCTTTACGCTCTCCTCTTTAACGGGGCCCACACCCCCTTCTTCTGCCCTCTGATTGCCCCTCGGGTCCGCTTTCTCACACACGAACGAGCCACGAAAGCACCGCGTAAGCCTTTCTATTAATGATTTTTACGGCCGGCCTCCGTTTCTTTTTCTTCCACGAGGAAGGAGCCGGGCTGCTGCCCCTCGCGCGAGCCCCAAAAGAAAAAGAAATACGGAGGAAAAAAAAAAGAAATCGGACGCGCGTCTTCCGAACCGCGTGTACCGGGGCGAGAAAAAAAAGAGTGACCGGCTGTACGGTGACGTATGCATTCGTGGAAGTTGACACGGGCCCGCTAATTGCTATAATTAATTAAATAATTCCTGTAATTAGACGAAAGGGATTACACGAGCGGAGAGGAGCGAACGAGAGGAGGATAGACACGTTGAACGAGGGAGAAAGCGAAACTGGCAGCGTAATGACCGTTGGTCAAGAAATATCTACGGCTTCTGCTTCCGTGAGAAGATTGTTAGGGAACTGAGCTTAGGACTGCTAATTTGGACAGCTTGATGAATACTTTGAAAAAGTGTGCCGGTTGATTATAGGATGGTTCGCGTAAGTACGCGGTGTAATAGTTATAGATGACCGTGTCGATCGATAAACGAGAATAATACTTGTAATTTGCTGTGTTCGCTCCTTGTTACCTCTTCTGAGCATACAAAATGGCCGTGGCCCATTTTGATGTTAGTTATCATATGGGAGTATCGTTTCTTTAGGCGATCGCTTTTTTCGATGCAGGTGTTGAGAGGGAAATTACTTTATTACGGAGGGTGGATTTTTAGTTTTCGAAATTGAAGGTCGGGAGTGGGGTTAATTAGGGAGGGTTAAATACTGGGCAATTGTGGAGTAGGGTCGATGGCTAGCTAACTTGGGCATTCGTATTTACTTTATTTAGACAATACAGAAATCTATAAGTTAATTTGTAAATTATTCTTACATCTCTACATTTACAAACTACCTAATGTTGAAATTTCCAACTCCTTCAAATCCTCAAATGTCCAAACTCTCGCCAGTCTAGCATTGCAGTTAACTTCAGATTCCTAAATAAGGGAAACTGGCTCGCGAGGTATCTGATCGGTTACCGTCCGTTTGCACCCGTCAACGTATAGTTTTCTTCAGGATTCGATTCGCGTCGAATAAGAATCGGCGATATTAGAGCAATGTGGGTCGCCGGTCACGTTGGACGCGAGTTTCCGTCGGGAAACGCGATAGCAATAAAATGGTAGCAGCTGGCGAGGGTCGCGAATCGGGTCAACCGATACCTGTGTATTATACACGTACACGTAGCTATAGGTGGAAAAGCGACAGGAAAATTCCGCGACAGACATCCACAGGGAATTTGAATGCAACGGAAGTGCGAGAGGAGTAGGCATCGATTGAGATATATTTACTTTCGAAAGGCGGCAGCCCTAAGGGATTGCGGTAATTGCTATAATTAATCGCGTGATTCCTGTAATTAAAGCAATCGGAATTACTAGCTGCAAGTCTGTGGCTCCGATGCTTCCGTAATAATATGGCCGCGAGAGGATCGGACAGACGAATCGTTTCGCTCAGATTTATTAACTCGAACTCTGCAACACCTGGCGGGATAAACTGCATAAATATTTCTTTTATTGCTACTTGCCGAATTTATTTCACTTTTTTTTATTCTAAGATCTTGCCGGTTCAAGTGTATTAAACTGATTGAATTAGCTGTGTAATAAATAATATATTTTTTAACTCATTCGGTGTTTGCAATGAAACTTTGCATTTTATTTCAAGTTACAATGTTGCTCTAGCAGCATCGACTGATACCTGGTGTAAAACTACCTAAATATTTTCTGTTAGATGTATTACATAAATTAGACATTTTTTATAGAATTTGATATGTTTGCAATGAAATCAACTTTGCATTTTATTTCAAGTTACAATGTTGCTCTGCACTGGCAACATTGATCTTGTGTAGAACTACCTAAACATTTTTTGTTAGATGTATTACATAAATAATACATTTTCTACAAAATTTGATATGTTTGAAACTTCGTATTTCATTTCAAGTGTATGTTGCTGTGCAACCTTTGGTAAGTTAAATGGCGCCGTGGTTTTAAATGGATCGACTTTTTAGGCTAACTTTTACGATCGATCTTCTGTATTTTAATTCTTGCATACTCACATTTTTTGTATGCTAGTGTCATTCAATATACGCTGCAAAATCGTTAACTTTTTAATAGCTATTTGTCAGAGTAAAAAAACAATGAAGTTTAAGATTCAAAATCTTGAGTACCCGCAATTGTCTGGATATAAAATAGTTAATAAAAATGGTAGATATTAAAAATATTTCGTACTTGTACATTTGAACATATAAAAAAGAAAAAATGAACGAATCGGTGCTTCGAAGGCAAGATAGAAAATAATAAACGACTAATATGAAATTAACAAGTAGGACGTAGCAAACCGCGAGGAAAAAGAAGGAAAAATATTGAACAGGCTTGTAACCACCAGTCGCCTTTACGGCACTGAAGGGTTTTAACTTTTTATGCCCTATCGGTACGTTAAAGTCCTATCTGTTTAAAAGCGTCATATTTCTTTTATCGACGTTCGCGAGTCGCGCGGCTTAATGACAGGACTTGTAAGTTCCCTGCTCAATAAACGTCGTCGTCCTGTAACATTGACTTTCCTTTTCGTTTCGTTCGAGAGGCATCGACTCGTCCACGAATTTATGACCGAAAATAAAAAAAAAAAAAGACAAAACGAGTATTAATGACAGAAAAGTGAATTTTACGAGTCGCGATTCATGTTCTCTCAAGTATTAGTTATGCAATGCACCTGGAAGTTTATTGAACTCCCTGGATGTCGGTATATTTACTTCTCCATTTTGTACTTATTCGTTAAATATTATTTTCGGGCTGGAGTGTGAGAAGGAAGCGTAGGGAACTGTTTTGTGCTTTGGAGGAATTTGTGGGATATTCGTATTTTATTGGCAAAATTCTCAAATCTATGGTCCTCAAATTTCGGAGATTTCCAAGCTTCTCAGATTCTCCACATATCCTAAATTCTACAAATCCACAAATTCCTGTATTTCTCTAATTTTCAGAAATTTCCAAATCTTTCAAACCCTCAAACCTTTAGTTCCCAAATTCTCCGAATGCTCCAAACCCTCACATTCTTCATCGAACCCTCAAGTTTGCAGACTCTAGATTCTCCAACTCCTAGAGTCCCCAACTCCTAGATTCCCCAACTCCTAGAATCCTCAACTCCTAGATTTCCAAACTTCTAGATTCCTCAACTCCTAGAGTCCCCAACTCCTAGATTCCCTAACTCCCAGATACCCCAAATCCTAGATTCCACCACTCCTAGATTCCCTAACTCCTAGATTCCCCAACTCCTAGATTCCACCACTCCTAGATTCCCCAACTCCTAGAATCCCCAACTCCCAGATATCCCAACTCCTAGATTCCTTAACTCCTAGATTCTCCAACTCCCAGATACCCCAACTCCTGGAATCCTCAACTCCTAGATTTCCAAACTCCTAGATTCCCCAACTCCTAGAGTCTCCAACTCCTAGATTCCCCAACTCCCAGATACCCCAACTCCTAGAGTCCCCAACTCCTAGATTCCCCAACTCCTAGAATCCTCAACTCCTAGATTTCCAAACTTCTAGATTCCTCAACTCCTAGAGTCCCCAACTCCTAGATTCCCTAACTCCCAGATACCCCAAATCCTAGATTCCACCACTCCTAGATTCCCTAACTCCTAGATTCCCCAACTCCTAGATTCCACTACTCCTAGATTCCCCAACTTCTAGAATCCCCAACTCCCAGATATCCCAACTCCTAGATTCCCTAACTCCCAGATACCCCAAATCCTAGATTCCACCACTCCTAGATTCCCTAACTCCTAGATTCCCCAACTCCTAGATTCCACTACTCCTAGATTCCCCAACTCCTAGAATCCCCAACTCCCAGATATCCCAACTCCTAGATTCCTTAACTCCTAGATTCTCCAACTCCCAGATACCCCAACTCCTGGAATCCTCAACTCCTAGATTTCCAAACTCCTAGATTCCCCAACTCCTAGAGTCTCCAACTCCTAGATTCCCCAACTTCCAGATACCCCAACTCCTAGATTCCACCACTCCTATATTCCCTAACTCCTAGATTCCCCAACTCCTAGATTCCACCACTCCTAGATTCCCCAACTCCCAGATACCCCAACTCCTAGAATCCTCAACTCCTAGATTTCCAAACTCCTAGATTCCCCAACTCCTAGAGTCTCCAACTCCTAGATTCCCCAACTCCCAGATACCCCAACTCCTAGATTCCACCACTCCTATATTCCCTAACTCCTAGATTCCCCAACTCCTAGATTCCCCAACTCCTAGATTCCCCAACTCCTAGATTCCACCACTCCTAGATTCCACCACTCCTAGATTTCCAAACTCCTAGAATCCCCAGCTCCTAAATTTCCCAACTCTTAAATTCCTCAACTCCTAGATTTCCCAACTCCTAGCCTTCCCAACTCCTAGATTTCCTACCTTCCAGATTCCCCAACTCCTAGCCTTCCCAACTCCTAGATTTCCCACCTTCCACATTTCCCAAGTCCCCCAAATTCAACACCCCTTCAATCAACAATAATTCCCAAAATTGTGAAATGAAAGTAAAAATGAGATATGTAAAATGGAGGGTGTACGTTTGTTACAGGCGATACGGAACGAAATGCAGCGGTTGCCTCCAAGGGATAAGCCCCCAGGACCTCGTGAGGAAGGCAAGGGACAAGGTTTTCCACTTGAATTGCTTCACCTGCCTGGTATGTCGGAAGCAGATGAGCACCGGAGAGGAGCTCTACGTCCTGGACGACAACAAGTTCGTCTGCAAGCAGGACTACCTGTCGGGCAAGCCGTTGCCGGACACGCATCACGTGCACGGTCATCATGGTGAGTTACAAGTGTCATTGTACCTCGTTATCCACCGCTAACAGATATAACAATCGCCTTGTCCGTTTCATTTCATTCGTTCGTTTGAATCGGATTTGCAGAGCTCGGATATCGATCGAACTTTCCATGACGGAATTTTAAACCTTCGCAATTTTATACTTCTTCTATAATACTCTTCGTACTTTTACTGCGATATGGACTGTTGTTTGAGGACTGTTTGAAGTCTGTACTTGGCGCGGAATCGGCTTGCAGAGTCAAGGTGTTTAGGGTGGGACTTTTATGCGGATAGGGATTTTGCATATGTGTTCTGCTGTTTGAGGTTTAGAAAATTACTGGAGAATTTTAAAGATTCTAGAAGTTTATGTGTTATTCTATTTTCAGATGGTTAAATCTTTACGGTCTTAAGTTTCTGTATTCTTACAAATTCATGGACTTTCAAATTGCTATTTAATAGGGACTTAAAAAATCACAAATTTTTGCATTCACAAAGTAAATGTTCACGTCTGCAAATTCATAAATTTCAACATGGACAAATTCATAAATTATAACATGGACAAATTCATAAATTACAACATGGACAAATTCATAAATTACAAGACGGACAAATTCGTAAGTGACAACATAGACAAATTCATAAATTATAATATGGACAAATTCATAAATTACAAGATGGACAAATTCATAAGTGACAACATAAACAAATTCATAAATACAAACATGGACAAATTCGTAAGTGACAGCATAGACAAATTCATAAATATAAACATGGATAAATTCATAAATTATAACATGGACAAATTCATAAATTACAACATGGACAAATTCATAAATTCCAACATGAACAAATTCATAAGTTTCAACATAGACAAATTCATAAATTACCACATGGGAAAATTCATAAATTCCAACATAGACAAATTCATAAATTCCAACATGGACAAATTCAAAAATTCCAACATAGACAAATTCATAAATTACCACATGGACAAATTCATAAATTCCAACATGAACAAAAACATAATCAAACTCTTTGAAAATTCCTTTGGTACAGAAATTATGTGAAAATCCTGTAATTATGTGGAACGCGAGGGTACAATAAAAACGACGGTAGTAGAGGGCAGAATTACAAAATTTCGTTGTAAAATTGCGTCCATCAACGTCACACGCGGCCGTACAAAGCAACGAATATCCGCTATAGTAAATAGAACATAATTTATCAACGGGACGAGTAAATTTGTCGATGTTCCGTACGAAATTAGCAATTAAACGTGATTACGGTTATTCGCTTCTGGAAGCGTGTATCGCGGGATGCGTACGCGTTCATTATGATTTTTCGAAAAATCGTCCTTTCCCGCGACCGCCGAGCGTTTCGCATCGTAATTTCGCGTATTCACCGACAAAAGACTCTAAAAGTTATCGATAAACGTTGCTGATTAATCGACGCGCGGCCCGCGTAATTGCTGCGCTTTTCACGTGCGCCGCAGACGATCACCGCGAATTCGACAACTGACAAATGGCCGCTCGGTGATAGAGATTAATGTCGGAAACGCGTTGGAACATCCAGACGTCATGATGTTTGATCATCGAAACAGGTAATCGTCCCCTTATGCGTACTTTTTTCTCTCTCTTTCAAATGTTGCTTCCTAAACCTATTCGAATCAGCTTAATTACCCCTATTCTAATTGTGACATTTCGATGAAACTTTATTGAGCGATTTTATGGCCTATCGTTTTTGTGGAGTCACCCTGAGGGTTGAACACTTGCTGTTTTTTTTGGGAACCTGCTTTTTAATTTAGATTACGTTGCTCGTATATTAAGAGATGCATAAAATCATAGTATTTAAATTTAGGGGTAGTGAAAGGTATTCAAAATTTCTTCGATGACTTCAAAGTTTTTTAATGAAAAATTGGAGAACTTTTTTTAAGAAGGTTTGGAACCATTGCCTATACGCTGGCAAAAAGCGTTAAGAAATTATGGAAATTATTTTGTTGATTAACATTTAAGATTTCCTTAATAAATAAATGTTTTAATAGTAGCAAAGTATTTGGCAAGAGTCAGATATAAGAGGTTGATCGCAGAAATGTTTAATGAGACCATAAAATAAATTCTTGTCATTTTTATCTGATCCGTTACTTCTCGTGTTACAACAAAATGTTCCTCATTTTGTCACGCGAAGATCCCAATCATCAACCCCCTTCAGTTAAATACGTCATCTCACATAATGTCCCTATCTCCTCAAAATCTGCGGTTCATAGAACAAATCGATTTCACCGTAATAAACTCAGTATGATTTTAAACGATGTAAAGCGTCGAATAATCGTCGGTGAACGCGTCGTGACGTCGAAGCGATTACGACGGTCTGGCGCGCGCGAAAGCATCGTCTGAAGAAGAGGGCACCGTGTGCCCCAAGAAGAAAACGAAAACGACTTGCCGGACGTTTTGCGGTTTCGACGTCGTCGGCATCGAAGCGACAAAAGGTTTGCCCCTGCCTAACGACCTTTCGGTTTTCGTTTCACGGCTTACACATCAGCGTGGCCCTCGTGAAACCGAGCTGTTGCCCTCTCTCTATCTCTCGTTCTCTCCCTTTTATGCCGCCTCTCTGTTTCTCGTTCGGCTGGTGGCTGACGGTCGGTTACATGCACGCTGTTTTCACAGCTTGCCGTTCAGCCGGGGTGAAACCTCCGTGAAAAACCCACCCCCGGACCCTCGCTTTTTTTTAGAGCGATCCTGACTCCGTGAAATCTCGGGCGTCGAACGCGTCGGACCGTGATCTCCCTCTCTTTTGCCTCCTGTGCCTGTTTCGAGAAAAAAAATGAAAAATCTCGATCGTTTTGATGGGCGTTTATTTTTCTTTCGCGTCTGAATTTAGGCGGGTTTGGAATAATAATGATTCGAGAGAGGAGGGTTGGAATTTAGGTGTTGGGATGTTTAGGAATTTGGGGACTTAGAAATTTTGGGTTGGAAGGATTTTTGGGAGAGGTTTGGATTGGACAGATGGGAGATTGGGAATTTAGGGATTTGGAGGGTGGAGGACTTGCAAATTTGGGAATTTGGAAAATTAGGGATTTGGAGGGTGGAGGATTTGCAAATTTGGGAATTTGGAAATTTAGGGATTTGGAGGGTGGAGGATTTGCAAATTTGGGAATTTGGAAATTTAGGGATTTGGAGGGTGGAGGATTTGCAAATTTGGGAATTTGGAAATTTAGGGATTTGGAGGGTGGAGGATTTGCAAATCTGAGAATTTGGAAATTTAGGAATTTGGAGGGTGGAGGATTTGCAAATTTGGGAATTTGGAAATTTAGGGATTTGGAGGGTGGAGGATTTGCAAATCTGAGAATTTGGAAATTTAGGAATTCGAGAACTTGAAAATTTGGGATCAAAGGGATTTGCAAATATAGAAATCTGGAGATTTGAGAATTTGAAAATTTGGGAAATTGGAAATATAGAAATTTGAAAAATCATGGATTTGGAAATTTAGGAACTCGAGAACTTGGAAATTTGGGACCCATGGGATTTGAAAATATAGAAATCTGGAAATTTGAGAAATTGGAAACTTAGGAATTTGATATCCACAGAATCCATAAATATACCCTCCTAAAAATATATCAATTCAAAAATTAAAAAACTTGCAAATTTGAAAACTATATTAATACAAATAAACGTCAATAGCACTGCAAATCGGGAGAATCTAAAATCAGTCTAAAACCACACCGAATCTGGCACAAACTCTTCCAAAGTCTCCTAAACCAAAAAAAAAATCATTGAATAGAAAGGTGACTTTCTTTTCAAAATGATTCGACGACTGAAATGATTAAAACATACGATTCGAATCGTTCACGAGCAGAATCGTCCAACCTGTCGACAGGAGGAGACTCGTTGATGGGTTCAGGATCGGAAGACGAGGACGAAGACGGTAGTGGTCACCACCATCATACCGGTGTCGGAGGTGCTCACCTGGGACCCCATAATCTGGGTCCAGGTGGTCCTGGTGATCAAACGGTCGGCCACTCTGGAGATCTACCTCTTGGAAGTGATTCTTGTAAGCAGGAGGACTCCGAGGATCAAGGTAAGTTCCATTTTCTTTATCACTCTCGAATGTACTCTTACAGTTTATTCTTTCTTGCTAAAAAAAGCTCTCTTCTTCCTCTGGCTCTTTGTTATACCTCCATAACTCCGTTGTCAATTATTACCTAAAATAAATTCTTAAAATAAAGGAGCTTCATTTTTAATGGGTGACATGTCAGATATTTCAGGACAAGCTTGTATTTATCAAAATTATTTATAATTCATAATGTACAAATTTTCACTGGAATAATTGAGAGTACATAGGATATTTGTCACCTAAAGAACTACTTCATACATCCCCAAAACTAACATACGTACAGAAGATACATACAATACAGTATATATACAGAAAGAGTACAGACTCTTTGATTTTGATGTACTTTTGCAAGAGCGATCAGACGATCCTTCAAGCACATTCAAATCGCAATACTCGTCGACAAGCGAAATAATCGTCGTCAAAGTTTTAACCGGTACATATTTCGGGTGCTTAGACCCAAACAATTGATTCCCTGTTACAGCAGAATTAGTAATGAATTTGATTTACAGAAGACAATCGAGACAAACGACTTAATCTTGTTCTAAGGAGGGTAGAAATTCGGTGGCTTGACCTGGTGCCGAATTACTAAGCGCGTCTATTCTGCTCTTTTATCGTGTACACCGTAACAATCACCCCTCGATTTTACCTCTCTCGAGGCACGCTATGCCCGGTACAACCATCTTCCGTGGCACGACGACAGGGAGAGGGGGTGTTTGGGGTGCCTTTCGCGAAGGGTGGCCCCTGTAGTGCGGTGTGACACTGTCCAAACATTTTCTTTGTCCCGTGGTTAAGACCTCCCCGGGTATATATAGATTATCGTGAAGAGTTGGCCTTCTATTCTGTCTATACGTGTGCCTGTCTACCCGCGTTATTCATTGTACGTGTACACACGCACACGTTCACGTTATGGAGTATAGCTTTCAAGCGTAGAGCAGCCACGATAATCCGATGGGGGTTTCGCATCGCTTCCGGGGGATTGGCTACGATTGTTGTTACCTCGATCCGACCGATCAAGATTCCGAGATATGTGTATTATGAAATGCTTTGTTGCTAAGAACGCGGTTGGCGAAAAAGATTATTGTTTAGGTGCTAGCCAAATCGTGGCTGAACTGATTATCCCCGTGGGTAATCGTGGTTTAATTTTCTATCAAATTTTATGAACTGTACGTCAAATGCCTGCGGAGTACTGGGGTGCATACTCGAGTAGCGATGGTGACAAATATTCTAATTGGGAAACCTATGAGTAGATGTTGCTAAGTTAGGTTAGGTTCAAACTTACTGAGACTTCCCCAAATTCTTCTTGGGCTCTTCCTAGAATCCCCTAAATTCTCATCTGAGTTGTCTCACAAGCTTAGACTATCTAAACCCCAAACTTATTAACCCTAAATTTCTTCTGACCCCTATTTATATTATTTCTAAATTCTTCCTAGTCCACTTAAACATTGCTCAAACTTTCCCTGATCCTCCACTTATTTTACCAAAATTTCTCCTAAACTACAAATGTCTCCAAATTCCATCTCTCTGTTTGAATTCTTTCTAGCCTCCACATTTCTCAAACTCTCCCTGATCCTCCACTTATTTTACCAAAATTTCTCCTAAACAAATGTCCCTAAACACCAGTCTATTTGAACTCTACCTAAATTTCTCTGAGCCTCCAAAATTATTCCTATTTCTAATTCAAACTTAAAGTACATCCTAAAGATGGGTGAGAGGTAGAGCAACGCGATGCAATCGCACTTGTTTCTCACGAAACAAGTGTTTGCCTGAGCCGAACGTCGATAATCGATTATTAAACGGGTTTTGTTTGGTCTGGTCGAAGGTTCCCTGGATGGAGATCCCGAGACGAGGGATAGCCAAACGGAGAACAAAAGTCCGGACGGTGGTGCGGGCGGTGGTAGCGGCGATGGGGGCGCCGGCTCAAAGAGGCGAGGTCCAAGAACGACCATAAAGGCGAAACAGTTGGAGATTCTCAAGTCCGCATTTTCGTCGACTCCGAAGCCCACCAGGCACATCAGGGAACAGTTAGCGAAAGAGACTGGACTACCCATGAGAGTGATACAGGTTCATACCTTCAACCTTTTTTTTATTTATACTTTATTACTTCTATAATACATTTCATACATTTCATACATTTCATACATTTTACATATTTTACTTGTTTGATACATTTAAGAAGTTTGATACGTTTCATACATTTCATGTACTTGATACATTTGATACATTTCAGACATGTTATATATTTGATACATTTCACATATGGGATATATTTGATACATTCACATATTTGATACATATGATACATTTCAAATATTTGAAATATTTGATACACTTCATGCATTTGATATATTTGGTACATTTCACATATTTGATGCATTTCATATATTTCAAATATTTGATACATATGATACATTTCACATATGGGATATATTTGATACATTCATATATTTGATACATATGATACATTTCAGATATTTGAAATATTTGATACACTTCATGCATTTGATATATTTGGTACATTTCACATATTTGATGCATTTCATATATTTCAAGTATTTTATATATTTGATACATTTCACATATGGGATATATTTGATACATTCACATATTTGATACATATGATACATTTCAGATATTTGAAATATTTGATACACTTCATGCATTTGATATATTTGGTACATTTCACATATTTGATGCATTTCATATATTTCAAATATTTGATACATATGATACATTTCACATATGGGATATATTTGATACATTCACATATTTGATACATATGATACATTTCAAATATTTGAAATATTTGATACACTTCATGCATTTGATATATTTGGTACATTTCACATATTTGATGCATTTCATATATTTCAAATATTTGATACATATGATACATTTCACATATGGGATATATTTGATACATTCATATATTTGATACATATGATACATTTCAGATATTTGAAATATTTGATACACTTCATGCATTTGATATATTTGGTACATTTCACATATTTGATGCATTTCATATATTTCAAGTATTTTATATATTTGATACATTTCACATATGGGATATATTTGATACATTCACATATTTGATACATATGATACATTTCAGATATTTGAAATATTTGATACACTTCATGCATTTGATATATTTGGTACATTTCACATATTTGATGCATTTCATATATTTCAAATATTTGATACATATGATACATTTCACATATGGGATATATTTGATACATTCACATATTTGATACATATGATACATTTCAAATATTTGAAATATTTGATACACTTCATGCATTTGATATATTTGGTACATTTCACATATTTGATGCATTTCATATATTTCAAATATTTGATACATATGATACATTTCACATATGGGATATATTTGATACATTCATATATTTGATACATATGATACATTTCAGATATTTGAAATATTTGATACACTTCATGCATTTGATATATTTGGTACATTTCACATATTTGATGCATTTCATATATTTCAAGTATTTTATATATTTGATACATTTCACATATGGGATATATTTGATACATTCACATATTTGATACATATGATACATTTCAGATATTTGAAATATTTGATACACTTCATGCATTTGATATATTTGGTACATTTCACATATTTGATGCATTTCATATATTTCAAATATTTGATACATATGATACATTTCACATATGGGATATATTTGATACATTCACATATTTGATACATATGATACATTTCAAATATTTGAAATATTTGATACACTTCATGCATTTGATATATTTGGTACATTTCACATATTTGATGCATTTCATATATTTCAAATATTTTATATATTTGATACATTTCACATATTTGATACATTTGATGCATTTCATATATTTGATATATTTGATACGTTTCACATACTTGATACATTTGGTACATTCACATGTTTGATACATCTGATACATTTCATAAACTTGTCACATCTAAAGTACTCATTACAATTATTGCATTTAGTGCGTTCGGTATATTTGATGAACTTGGTGCATTTAGTGCATTTGATACATGTCGTTTAAAGCAGTTGATGCATTTAGTGCATTTGATGTACGTAGCGTAGTTAGTTCATTCATTGCATTTAGTGCATTCAGTATATTTGATGCAGTTCATGCATTTAGTGCACTCGATGCATTTGTATCATTTAATGCTCTTCGTGTCTTACTTCATTTCATGTCGTTGTTTCACTCTATACATTTTACGTTTCTCCTCAAAGAATACACGAAATCGAAAATGGTTGAAACAGCATTTTCTAAAATCAATAAATTCAATAAAAAAGCAGTCGGTCGAATCGTCTGGTTGCAGGTCTGGTTTCAAAATAAAAGGAGCAAGGAGCGTAGGTTAAAACAACTGACGTCGATGGGCAGGAGCCCGTTCTTCGGAGGCTCCAGAAAAATGAGGGGTTTCCCATTGAACCTGAATCCCGGTGCTTTGGGCGGCGAAGACGGACCACCGCCTGGTTTTCCATATTTCAGCGCGGAAAAATTCGATTTTGGTTACGGCGGACCCATGGCGTTTCACCATGAATTCTTCGGTGCTCATCAACCTCCTCATCCTCATGGACCGCCCTTCAGCGGACCCGGTAATCCTGGTAAGTCTTCTTCAACATTTCTTTATACATTCTACAAGAATAATACTTGCTCGAGTATTCATTCGAGTATAAGTATTACAAGCATTCCTTACAAGTATCTCTAATCTTACGATATTAAAATTACGATATTAAAGTTCAAAATATAAATTTGTTCCCAAACGAATACAAGTTCAAATAGAACATATATGATGTGCAAAAATATATCTCTGCAAGTACTGCAAGCTTCCCAAATTCATAAGTGAATAATTCGTAAATAACGAAGCAAAATTTGAATAGTATTCCACGAGTAGGAATTATGTGTCTAACCGGTAGATTTCGCAACCGGTGTCCTCGAAATCGGCACCGGTGTCTCGAAATTCTATAGCGCCTATAATAAACATCGTAGCGGGTAGGTAGGTCGCGATAATTATGACAGCCGGGTTCGGAGATAGCTGGTCGGATACGATCCTCTCTGAATAGTACGTAATCTGTTTCTGACAGGTTTGGACCCGGCGAGTTTAGCGGGTATGGCAGCCGCAGTGGCGGTGACAGGGGAATATCCACCTCCGGGTGCGGGAGGTGGCCCTCCGGAATTTCTCACGGGCCCTCCTGGACAGGGGCCCCCTGCACCTCCTGGCGGTAGTCCTGAGTTCCTAGCACCTTCAGGTACGACCTGCTCCTTTTGACAAAGGACTAGTCAATCTTACTATTATAATATTTTCTGTAATATATTATGTAGGCTGGAAATTGTATAGGTTGGAAATTATGTCCTAAATGCCTATATGTTTTATATATAAAGGTTCGTTTGTGGATGTTGAACGTGTGCGCGAGATTTACGGTGGCGCTAATAAATACGACATGATAAAAATGAAATTATGTGGAGACGCGTGAGTTATATCACAAGTGTAGTGGCGATCTAAAATGTGGTGAACTAATATGTGGAATATTTGAAGCATCGTGATTCGGGAATTTTGGGATATTTCGGTATTTGGGGATTGTGGAGTTAGAAATTTTGGGAGATTTAGGAATTTTAGATGCTTAGAAATTTGGATATGTGGGGTTTCTGGAATTTACAAATTTACAACCCTCAAATATTTACAAACTTAAAGACTGCGAAACGAGAAAATTGAAATAAAATGATCAATCAATCTAGAGGTCTGTGACCCAGTCCACGTATTAAGTTCTTAAGGGGTTAACCACGCTACATATCAGACACGTTCAATGTCTCCAAACTCACCTAAATCCGCCTAATCGCTCTATGAGCATAATATGTTCTCATCGTGCAATAATCCATTATGAGCTGATCAGAATTAATGCCCAGTTAATTCGAAATAAAGTCTATGGTGTCTATCATCTTGTTGATCCCACGGCGATTTTAAAATGGAATGGACGGCTATTTCTCAGGTGGAGCACAGGGTAATCCCAGTGCCGGTGGAAACGGTGGTGGTCCAGGTGGCGGTGGCGGCGGGGGTGGGTTCCTGGAGCCGCACCAGATGCAGAGCGAAGGTCTGGCCTGGTAGTACGAGTTTTAATTATCGTTCGTTTTCGTATTTCGTTGCTTTCCATCGGCCCACAAAGCGAGCCAAGTCGATAGTTCCGAGAAAAATCGATCGCTCGCACCCGATGGCGAAGCCGTTCGACTTTGTTGCGGTTCGAGACTTCTGTCCACGGCCGAAGGAAGGGCATGGCTCTTCGCGAAGTCGATATTTTTTAAATCTTTGTAAGTTTTCGTTTCTGTAAGATATAACGATCGATCGTTTAACTATCGTTTCTTTACTTTTTTTCACGGTTATCATTGTCCATTATTAACATTATTCTCTATTATTAATTATTATGCCCGTCGGTTAACATCGAAGTTACTATTTTATTATTATTATTATTATTATTATTATGGATTATTGAATATTATTATTAATATTATTGTGTATAAAATTTCGAATGTCCTATCGTGTAATATTATACCCTCCCTGTTGATTAATTTTCGACGTTACTTTAAGGAACATCCTGTAGATATCTGCTGTTCTATACAACCGAGACACCTACACAATTGCACGTTGTTCGTACGGTTTTCTACTGTTCAACAGTTTGGAGCATTTCAATGTCTTGACCAGTTTAAAAGATACTTTATTATCGAAAATTCATTTCCAAGTACTAGAAATACTTCGATCAAAATTTTTCATGAACACTTGTGTGAATGGTATACACACTGAACATATATGCTAGAAACAAACATGGCTACCGTCCAACACGATGGTACTTGACCACCATATCCCTCGGGAAAAATTAGAAAGACCCATACAAGTCTTCAATGAAAATTTTCATCCAAGATACTTTCGGTACAGAAATAAATTTTCAGAAATGTATCTTTTCTCAGGTTCTATCAGGTTAACTTGAATATTTCTACGAAGTCATAAGTGCAATATTTTTAACGAAACTTGTTGATTTCAAAATTGCCTCCAAATTTTCGAACGGAAGTACGTGCAACGTGAACAACACAAACACCGCGAAACAGTTACTCGAATACAGGTGACACAGAGGAACACGTGCGTAATTACACTTAACAACGTTGTACTAATTATCATTAAAGTATAAATATAAATAGGAATGTGTAACCTGTAACTGTTAAGGCGGCGATCGATGTAAATAAACTGTCTTTCTTTATCTTTTTTCCGTTGCGAAGAGAGCGCGCGATTTAAACGTTGGTTGGATTCTACATCACCGAATCGTGTTTGTAATTGTAACTGCATTGCAATCGTCACAAGAGAGAAGGAGACACGCCGCCGCGATGCATAATGATTATAAATATTATTATAATAAACCACCTCGTATTTCCGTATACGTACAGTTGTGTCGCAATTTATTACCAACCCTTTTGTTCTTTTGTTCCCTTTTATCGAAGGAAATGTTGCTTTCGAGATTCAAGGGTAAGTACTTTCAACTTTATGCAAGTTGCATGAGTATTGTGATAAAGTGTTTTATATACTGTTATGTTTATTAGTAAAATTTTAACTTTATATAATTTGATAGAGTTGTGTGAAATGTAGCCTGATTAGGTTAGGTTACACCTGACTTTATTTTACCATATTTCATTTAACGTATGTTCACATGTGTATAGACTTTAGGTTGCATTTTAGGTTACAAAATTAAGCTAAGTTTATTAGCAAAATTTTACTTAACCTAACTTTATATAATTTGATAGAATTATATAGTGAAATGTAACCTGGTTAGGTTAGGTTACACCTGACCGTATTTCACCATATTCCACTTAACATATGATCACATGTGTATAGATTTTAGGTTGCATTTTAGGTTACAAAATTAAGCTACGTTTATTAGTAAAATTTTGCTTAACCTAACTTATATAATTTGATAGAATTATATAGTGAAATGTAACCTGGTTAGATTAGGTTACACCTGACCGTATTTCACCATATTCCACTTAACATATGATCACATGTGTATAGATTTTAGGTTGCATTTTAGGTTACAAAATTAAGCTAAGTTTATTAGTAAAATTTTACTTAACCTAACATTATATAATTTGATAGAATTATATAGTGAAATGTAACCTGGTTAGGTTAGGTTACACCTGACCGTATTTCACCATATTCCACTTAACATATGTTCACATGTGTATTGATTTTAAGTTACATTTCAGGTCACAAAATTAATCTACATTATTAATAAAAATTACATGTAACATTATAAATATGTTATTTAAAAGAAATAGCTTGGACAGTGTTTCCATCAGTCCCATAAAATAAAAAAATTTAACAACTTCGATAAACTTATACACTTCGAATCGGTTTCATCCCTAAAATCTGTGTTTCTTTGATTCCCAACGGGCCAAGCACCTGAGACCATCGAGCTCGAGAGCATCGAATCCTTTTGCCCTCTAAATCGTGGTCCGCAAACGCATCTGCGCCTGGGGGGTTCTTCTGGTGCCCTAACATCGTTATCCAGTGCAACGTCGTTTTCTAGTAGGAAAGGGACGGTAGATTCGTTTTCCTGGACATCTGGTGAATTCGATTTTGATGTGTTTCTGCCCTCCAGGGGTCGGTACGGTTCTTCGGGGCGCCGTTTCTGTATCCCATGACAGTCCCGCTGGGGACAGAAACGATGCTTGCTACATCCCCGTGTGTTTCCACGTACAAACGTGTGTACACGTCGTCGACCCCCCACGACCTCTACTCCTACGAGTCTCTTAAGTACGTGTACAGAGACTGGCACGCTGTCACAGTTTACCGTGCTCCCCAGGTAGTTGTCTATTTTTCAGTGGCGTGAAAACGTGCCTTGCGACTACCGTCTTTTAAATATTTAACTCGTCCTTTACCATCCTCGGCTTTTGGAACATCTCAAGCTTCGAATTCTTCTTATATATTGTTTTCGAGAGAAGCATTAAAAATTTTTTATCTAATAATAATATATATGCAAGATTAGGAAAGATGCAGTTTGAAGTGCACCATAAAATTTCACATTCAAGAAATTCAGGAATTTGACAAACTGATTCAATGTGAAAAAGGAGCTTGAAACCCTGGAAGTTTAGGACTGTGAATTTCACAGGAAAATTTGCGAATGTGATTCAATGATTGATTTTGCAAAGTAACAAAAGTGGAAGGTCATTATTGACCGAGTGTCGGAATGAAGCGAATAGCTCGTGGACGATGTGTACACTGTAACAACGATTTCGCAGTACGAAGGGCGTCAGCGTAGCGTGTAATGCGTGTCCTGACGGATCTCTGGTAGAAGATCCATCGGGAGATTCGACAGATGCGTGTCCGCCTCCGCGCCCCCAGGATCTACCACTATTCTCGCGGGACTCGTGCAGAGACAAACCGTCCCAGCGGGTCGCTATTCACCCTATCAGTTTTCTAACCCTCCGTTGACGTAAAGAACAGTATTTCAGTCGGAATTCTTACGCAACATAATATCACTAATAAACTATTCTGCAAGGAACAAATTGACGTCAGGTGCACATTGTCAATTTCATTGATAATCGATCGGTATGGACCATACAATGTGGAGACGAATTTTTATCGTAAAATGATACGGGACGAGGGAGAACTAAGACGTAGGGGTTGTTACGTGTCACAGTCGAAAGCGTTTCGAATACTCACGTGCCCGAACACGTGTCGGGAAACAAACCCCTGTCCCGCATACCCTGCTGTCTTTCTTCTATCATTATATAAGGAGACATTACAAAATCACACCCTGCTTACGCACGTTACCCTCGCACGTTAACTCGCTGTCTCGAATTAAGCGGAACAATTAACCCTTAACCCTGCCGTTTGATCGCTGGATTCTCGAAATTGCTTACGATTAGAATTCTAAATGCCAAAATTACGGTCTTGAAATTTTGTTGTGTTTTTGAATTAAGTTCGGGACTTTAGAAGTTACAAATTCAAAGTGCTGGAGCTGGGAAATTATAGACTTTTAGAAGTATCCAAACTTTCAAATTTTGAAGTACTATATTCACGAAGTTCTCATCCTCAAACTTTTACATAGCAATTTCCTGAATTTTTAAATTCATAGTCACCAGTTGCAAAGTTTGCAGACCGCTGGACACTGAATCCACACTTGCAAATTTCGACTTCTTCAAATTCCCGTATTGCCAACTCTCAGAAGTCTCAAATTTGTGAATCTACGAGTCCAAGTATTGCACAATCTCGAAATCTCAAATCTCCGAAGTTCTAAATTCTTAAGTCTCCAAATTGCTGAATTTCTGAATCTCTAATTTCTCAAATTTCCACATCTCTAAATCTCCAAATCCCCAAATTCCTAAATCCCTAAAAGTCCCAAAGACTCCAAAAACCTTGAAAAGTTCGTAAATCGTAGAAATAGTAGAGGAGCCTAAAGTTGCACTCGTATCGTAGAGTATAATTGAATTGTTCGTTTTCTTCCGTAAACATGGCGGAGTTGGTTGATTGTTTCACGTCGGTTTCGATTGTTCGGCGAAGCGAGTGTTCGTGGAAGCGTCCGAATTTCTTGAATATCGAGACACAATGGAAACGTCTAAGGGACGTTGTCAGCGATCGAGAACGGCTCTGGATGAAACGTGTCTTTTCGTGGCGCGACTTATTTTCGTCTGGCTTGAACCGGACAGACACGACAGAAGTGTCCAGAACGACCTCCTGGTGTTCAGGCTGGCTTAGGCTAATCCGAAATCCGGATTACTCGTGCCTCAGCTGGTCCAGTCTTACGGGTACTGGTCGTGTAACACCGATAGGTCGTGTTTCTTTCTTTACCTCGCTCTCGTTTCTTTTTATCCCCGGATCTCGATTAGCTCGAGATCTGGCCATACGAATTTCGTTTGTCAGAGGAAAAAGCGTCGGTTCCATACGTTTCCGAATTTATATCCGTTAAGAACACGATATGCATAAAATATACTTATGATAATTGTTACGGATTGCACGAGGTGATCCGTTGAATCACGTGCACACACGCACTCCTGCCTATAAGCGTGTCCGTTCCGAACGGAAGTTCTTATGGCGTGTTCTTATTACCGAGCCACTCGACGACGTACGTATGTAAATAACGACGTCGTCGTCGTGCGTGGATCGCTTTATTTCGCGTGTTAAGTATACATACGTTATTCCATGAGTACAGCATTAAATGATAAGGGGCCCGTATTGCGGATCTCGAACGACGATGAAGTTTCAAACTTTCCGTAACGCGTCAAGTACATTTCGCAAGATCTTCGATGTCGGTTTTGGCAACTTCCACGTTTCCACTTTCATCACTTTGCAATTTTGGCGATTTACAATTTTGGTCATTTGGAATTTTTTTACTTTAGAAATTTAGCACTTGGGATTACGAACTTTAGGGGCCTGAGGACTTCGGGTTTGCGACTTTAGGACATCTGGAATTTTGGTACTTAGGAACTTGGAAACTTAAAGACTTTGAAGCATTTGGAATTTTTACTCTCTGGAACTTAGGATTTTTGGGACATTCAGAGTTATGGACTTTGGTTCGGTACGAGGGCTTTGAAATTGTGGAACTTACGTACTTATAGACTTTGGAATGTTTGGACCTTTCGGACTTTAGACATACGGATTTTGTGGTGGTTGAAATTTAGGGATCTGTAGATGTTCAATATTTTAACCCTTTGCACTCGAAGATAATTTTATTGTTTACAAACAGCAACTTTAAAATATTAATTAAAATGTTAAATGAGTTCTTTTATGGTTATTATTTCTTTACTAATAATTTCCACTATTGTCTATTTCACTATGTTTATACATCACAGGAGCACTATTATAGAATTAATTAAATAATGCTTATTTCAAATTATTGTATTAAGTCGAATGGTGCCTGAGAGGAGCCTCTGGAGCGCAAAGGGTTAAAACATCAGAAGTCTCTCAGAACTCAAAGACATTGGAATTTGAAGACATTGGAGTTTGACGTTCTGAGACTTCAAAACTTAGAACATTGATTTTTGAAGTACTCGCCTATTAAATAGTTCTAAAAAAATCGGAAAAAACTTTGATTTCCCAAAGCGATTAACTAGCGAACAATATTCGACAAGAAAGAGAGAAGAATTCTTATGTTTTTTCCCAACGCGTTGTCGCTTGTGCATATCTACCCTCTCGACCTGCTTATCGTTCCACCCCGTCCCGGCAACGAGATAAGTATTTGCTATTTAAAATACCAGTCCTCGTCGCGCGGGCCCCAAGATAAACTGTTCATGCATCGTCGAGGGGTTAGGAGCCGTGAAAGAGAAAGAGGGGTTGATTATAAACCGAAGGCATCGAGAGCGGGGTGGTGGAGTGTGCAACAGCAACAGCAGCCACGGCGGTCCACCGTCAGCCTGGTTTATGGGGGGTTGTACCGGGTATTGTTGTATAAATAGGTTTGGCGAGTTAGGGGTTGCTACCCCCGAGGGAACTGCACATGTCCGCATCGATTATACCACCCCTTCCTGACCCCCTCTGTGTCTTCCGTCTCGTTTCGTCGCACGGTTTCTCTCGCTCCTTACGGCTCTCTTCTCGATTCTCTGCCATCGGTGGGTGGTTACACCCCCTCCGCACCCTACAATGTGTCTCCATCTCTCTTTCGATTTGGTTGTCTTCGTTACTCGGCCACCCTCTTATGCTCGTCGAAAGCCTTTCTCCCCGCGGAGCCCACGGGGCACACAGCTCGGTTATTTTCAAGCCATTTGCTTTGTAAACGCACGCAATCTCGACCGGCCACCCCTCTCTAGATCTCTACCCCAGACCTTCACCCCCTCGGAGCTACCGTCGGAACCTCAATACCAGAATTACCTGCCTAATAACAGGTCGCAATTATACAACTTCGCAAACAGGTGGCAGATTTTTGACTGGTCGAGCTTCATACGCTTTTCTAGCGAAAATTGCATCTCAAAGAAAAGGGGTCACTTTTTCGTTTCTAGTAGATGATCTTGAAGAACTGGTATTTCTGAGATTTGAGAATTTAGGAATTCGAAGAGGTTTGACATAGCATCCGAATGTTTAAAAATTAGAAAACCAGAAACTAATGTGCAAAGCAAAGTAGATTTGTAATAATTCAAAAATTTGACAACTTTATAATTTTCTCGACAATCCACTTCATATCTCCCAAAAATGACAACCTAATTTTTCTCCCAATCCTAATTTTTATCCCAATTGCACACTGCCCCCAAATAATCTTTTCTCTCCTCCATTATGATCCTTATGAATGAACCAAACGTGACAAGTAGTTCCTTCGAGTCGCAAGGTCAATTCGACCATCAGCTCCCCAAACTTCCCTGTCAGGAATTATTTATTCGGGGCAGCAGTTGTACGCGATCCTGTTTACATATCGCTCTCTTCAATAATGCATTCCCGTTTAAAGCGTACGGGAGCAGTCACGGTTCTGCGGCTCCTTTTTTCCATCGGTCGGACGCATTCATAAAATATCTCCGTTCATATTTCTTTCTTAAGTCCTGCGTGGCAGGCACCGTCTCGATTCGTGGGCTGGTGTGGCCCACCAGTTAGGGGTGTTCCAAGAGACGAAAGGGTCGGTACCGCGGGGTGAGGCTGTAAAACGAACCTTAATATCGCTAGGGTGAATCGAAAATAACCGGCTTGCACCTCGATACCTAGCTACAAGTGGTGACCGGAGGCTCACCCCACTTGACTCTTCCATTCTTGTAATTATAAGGGTTAATACACATGGAACTTCAAGGTCTGGGACGTAGAACTTCAAGGTATGGGACGTGGAACTTCGAGGACTTATTAATCGTAGGCTATTATTATAATCGTGAAGATTGCTACTCTTCATATATTTAGATATTTAACACATTTGAGGATTTGAAGATTATTGAAATTTTTAATTAAAGAAGGCAACTTCTAGTTAGCTATTCTGTACAAATGATCATTTGTCACAGTATGCATAATAAGAAATAATTATGTATAAATAATAATAATTATGTACAGGACTTCTTGATCAAACCAGAGTACAGATTAAAAAAGACCTAAGATGAAGAACCGACATGGCAGACAATAATGCAGCATTAACTAATTTTCTGTAAATGACCTATGGCCGAATTTGCGGAAGAATAGGGGATGAAAGGTATCGGACTTTAGAGGGTCAAACTAGAATTTATATTTCGACTCGGGAAGTTCTAGCGGCGCAATCAGCACCACCCTCTCTGTTCCACCCCATGGACACGAGAATCCTCTGGCACCTGGCGCATGACAGAGTACACTCCAGTGAAATCACACTCCGCTTCCAAACCCCATCCCCATGTTCCCTCCCTCGCTGATGATGTTACGGCACGTTTGACCTCGTGTTTTTATTAACAACAGGTACTATTACGGTCGATCGACGATGACGACGCGATTCTACGAGCGGACCGATGCCTTTAGGGCTTTCGATAGGTAGTCGAAAATCACCGACCGACCCTTCGAAGGTGATTTCAGTTTGCTACATGTAAACGATTTTCCCTGTAGACGGTAGCTTTCCGCTTTTATTTTTCTTTGTCCTTTTTGCGCCGTTGATGATTTCTTGATTACTTCTACAACGTTAATGTTCTTTTATTAACCAGTGTGTGAATGTAACCTCATATTATCAAAACTTGATATTTAACTTTATATTAAAAAATTTAGAAATTTTGTCTCAAAGAAAATTGTATTAGAAGCAATTTGCAAAACTTCAAACTCTCGAACCCTAAATATTCGAAAGACTTCCCAAATGTCCTCACTCTAAAACTTTTAAAAATATCAAAAATATAATAGCAGGAAAAATTGAAAGCATAAACTCCAGACCCAGACACAAAAACAAGTCGCACCCCGTCCGTTTTTAATTTTACCGTGGATACAATGGATATTTCGGACCAGTTCGTTTAACTTTGATGTCAAATAATTTGATATCGCGTCGCGCAATTTCAATGTTGGTCGTTCATTTATTTGCACGATTCCGCGTAAATATTATACGCGTTGATATTTATATTCGTCGGAGAATCGTTGAGCGATATTTTACGTTCGCCATTGAAATCGAGCCTCCCACTGTACAATATCGCGTATGATCGTCTTAGATTGCTGTTTGCTGCATTTTCTCTCTGTTACTTGATTTTCCCTGTCGCTTCTGTTCCGTCGATTCGTAATTCCAGGATGCCACGGGGTTGACTCCGCGTCGCGGGATAATTGCGTTTCGTGTTCTCCTAATTGTATTAGCGGGTCTTATAGGGGGATTAACATAGTTTGCCGGAGTTTGGTACACAGTTTTATCGCCGCTGGAAAAATATTCCATCAACTGCTGGAATTCTCTGAGGATATTGTAAATCTAGTTTGAATATGATCTTGCAAACTTTGGCTTCTATTTCAATTCCGTGTTTCTGGATGCTAACAATATTCTGAGATGTTCTGAAGAATTCCTTCTCAGCAAGAGATAGATTCTAAGGTATAGAGATTCTAAGAAACTTTTTAAAGGATTTTACAAAACATTTTGGAAATTCTGAGTTTCTAAGCGAGATAGACTAGCGAGATTTCACATAGATTTTCAGTTTTATGAAATCCCAAAGAAATTTCAGTTCTGCAGAATTTTTAAGGAAGTCTTCAAAAGGAGACTCAGAAGATATTGAGATTTCAGATAGACTCCAAAATAAATTACAAGAAAAATTTCGTCGCCGCAGTTACATGGCTGTGTGTCAAAAAAGCATAGCATTAACACGCAATAAACCAATCTTTATTGTCGCAGATTCAGCGCAGCAATAATAGGCAACCGACATAACGCACCCCTCGCCTCGACAATTACCCAGAGCGACACGGTACACCGGTTATAACTATAATTTTTCTCTTTAGCGACTCCCCTACAGATGGGCGGTGTTTACGGGGCACAAAACGAATCGACGGGTAAGGAAGACACCGGTGGTGGTCATAGAGGCACTTACGCTGCGTGTAAGGGGGTGGAAAAGCGTTGTACAGATACGTAGAGGCGTTCATGGAGATACGCCCCCCATCTGTCCACGCTTCGATCTCTGCAGGAGAGCGTCGCGACGCTACCCTCGCGTCAAGGCACGCACCGGGTGAGATCACCGTGGGGTTGTTTCTCTCGGAATAACTCGTTTATTGTAACGACGAAACAGGTGTCCGTGCAAAATGGCCGTAAAAGGGTGAATAAAGAGTGCGAAGTAAAATTGCAAAGTTGAGACTTTCCCTTGCAGTTTCCGGCGTTCTCATGCAATAGCCTCGTATATAAAAAGAGAGGAAGAAGGGGGTACGGTAAGAAAAACAAAAGAAATGGACGAGGGAGTATGTTATGCGATATCCCGCAGTCGGAAAGGTGGGGTCGCGAGAGGTGTACGGAACGAGAGGAAGAAAAAGTCGTTCCGAAAGGGTGCAGGAGGGGTGAGGCTGGGAAACGGGGGTCCCGGATGACCCCATGGCCTGGCACGTATGGGGCCCCCAGACTGCTGGGCCCGACTCCTGACTCCCAGCTTCTACCAGAAGGCTAACCCTGAAGAAGTCTCGGGTACCTCTTTCTTCTCGTTTCTCTTTCGTCCACCTCAACCCACTTGCCTTCTCGCAGCCTATACTTATCCTCCTACTAATACCACCACCACCACCGCCACCACCACTGCCACCTTTGCCTCTTCCCCCTCCTCTCTTTTTCCGCTGCGTCCTCGTATTCTTCTTCTTCGGCTTCTTCTTCTTCTTCTTCTTTGAGTTACCTTATACTTATTGCCTCTGGTGGGCTCCGGGGCCTGCCCCTACAGGGTGTGTTATTATTATCTGACATTATCTATAATTCCGAAGCGGGCAGGAAGCCCACTTAGGGATTGTGATAGCCCCCGTGATTAAACCACCCTCCCCCGACCTTTACCCCCACCGCTTTCTATCCCACCGTACACCTACACGCCTAACCGGTGGACGCGGTTAGGAGCTCATACAGGACATTTCAAAGTGATAGACCACATTTTTATTATACTTAGCAATATTGATATTTCTTAGATGTTATTCTGTAGGAACATTAACGGGTGCTTGCAAATTTGGAAATTTGGGGATTTAGGAATTGAGAAGGAGACTGGAGGATTCGTCTATTAAGGGATTTAGAAATTTGAGGCTTCAGCAGTTACAAAATTTATTAGTGAAAGAATTTGAGAATTTGATATCTTGGGAACATAAGAAGTTTAAAATTGTGCATTTGCAGATATAGGAACTTGAAAAGATACAAATTTGAAAGTAGTAAAATCTTGAAATTTGTAAATTTAGAAATTGAGGACTCTAAGATGTGAAGAATTGTAAACTTGAGAACCTCCCAATTTGCAAAATTATAATTTCGTCCTGTACCAACTTAATGTCAGCTCCCACAAAGAACAATAAAATTCAATCTTCACCAAATTCATGATCATCGCACAATTTTCTCCCAAAACACCTTAGCACTCTTAATACCCCTGAATCCAGTAGAAAATTGCGTTGAAGAAACTTGTCAAACCGGAGTACAAAAAGCAGTTTAATATCCCTGCATCCAGCGCTAGACAAGTGCAGCAAAGCTATCCATATAAGCGATGAATAATAGTAAGTTTCGTGACACACCTTGGTAATATTTCTCTTTGATCACCCTCGATTTGTTAGGGAGCAACCTGTCGGAAGTGTCGTCGTTCCAGAACAAAGATAAAGAATCAGGTGAGCGTTCAAGGTGCGTGTTCGTATCTGATGATCGCTGAAGGGTCCTGTATAGGAAAGCTACACCTCTAATCGTACACCCCCGTCGGGCCTGAACCGATGTAGGGGGGAGGGTGAAGTCCAACAGTAGGCACCCAGGGACCGGCCCCAGGACGCTACTTCGGTAATCGTTGGCCGATTATAAACCGAAAAAGCCGGAAACCACTTACGTCCGATACCGTGTGGCGTTTATATGGCAGTTATGTCGGTGAAACCACACCTTGCCAACATCGGAGAATTGTCTTGTTCGAACAACGGCGTAAAAAGAATAAACATCGATATCCGCTGTCTCGGAAATTCCTTCAAAACGTTGTTTGAAGGCTTTTATCTTAATCTACAAATTTTTCTTTAGTTAGCGATTTTGAAATGGTGAAATATATTGGGTATATCAGATATTAGGATGTCAGAGACACGTGTTAGGTAAGGATGTTAATCTTAGGATGTTATCTTAGGTTGAGTTAGGTATTTAAGAACTTATGCAGTATAAAAATATTGAGATACGGAGATATTTGTGAGGATATTTATTGAGGATCTTCAGATCTTTATTGGGAGTCTTGGAACATTTATTGAAATCCAGGAGCGGTATGATCTAGCATGTCGGAATAAAGGCTTGCTGAAAATCTGAGAACGTGTATTGAGCATCTAGAAAGTTAGGGATGTTAGGGTTAGAGATGGTACATCTGAAGTTACTTGTATTAGGTACATATTTGAAGTGACAGTCTGCTAAATCTTGATAAGAATGATCAAAATTGATCTACAAAGAAATAACACTTCCTGGATACTGTAGATAAATTTCCCTCGTCTGTCCTTGATCCATAAGAGGTGCTAATTTAGCAGACGATGTCTGATCCGCGATGGGCCTACGCCGAGGAACCGGTAATAATCGAACATCCCCTCGGGGCGAAAGGCCTCAACAGTAGGCGGCCAGGTCCAGCCCCAGAACGCTACCTCCGGTAATCGTTCGTCGATTATAAATCGAAAAAAGCCGGAAACCGCTTAGGTAGAACGGCCGGCCACCGCTTACACACAGCAAGATCCAGCCTCTGGAACCACACCTTGTCGCCACCACGACGACAAGTTCCTTATGCTTGCTGGAAATTCGACTTTGGTGTCGAAGGAGTGGGTGTCGATGCATATCTGGTGTCCTGGACCCCTGCAGCGTAGAGGGCCCCTGAATGTCTCGTTGAGGACCACTTATGGTGATCCTACGGGGCCCGAGGTGCTGCTACCGTGCACGTGTATATCGGCCAGAAATCTTCACCGCCGTATAATCGATACGTGAAACGGGTCTCGTGCGACCACTAGTTCGACACACTTTTTCGTATCCATCAATGTTGCCCGGGAAATGATCTCTTTCTGGGAACGCATTTATTTCGGGGGCCAGATCCTGCGATTCGTCCAACTCTAAATTGATATGTAATATTTCTGGATGACTAGAAGATATACATAGATATTTTTATTCGCTTAATTTTTAGCAGTCGATGTTATTTAGAGTTTATGATCAGATACAGTTTAAAGTTTATGATTAGATAAGTCTGAAAGTTAAGGATGTAAGGTTTCTGTAGGAGAAAGGGGTGACAAAATTCCAACGGCATGACAAATCGTTAAATCCGTCTTGGACATATTGGAAAATTCGTGGAGGAGCGATTTCGGGAAGTAGCGAAAAAAGGGCAATGGTTGATGAAGAAGAAGAAGGGTGAGTAACTGAAATCATCGAGGTAACGTCGAAAACACGCGAGCCTCGCGGGTATCCATGTGGAAACATCATCGGCAGCTGGGATCGCGGGTGCCCTTTCAGGGTGTATTTTTGGCGAAGTTAGAAGGAAGGTCGAGGGGGTGGAAGGGAGTTACGGCAGTCAGTCGTTCCAGGCGAGTGTGTAGGCGCCCCTAAGCCGCCCCAAAGCGCGACCACCGAAACCCTGCGGAGCTTATTTCACGAACGACCGGCCACCCTACTCGACTCTGTGTCTCTGCACACACTTTCTCTGTTAACCACCCCCTCCGCCTCTCGGCAACCCCTCTTAGGCCCGCGAGAAAAAGAGACGGAGAAGGTGGCTTATCTTACCCCCGACAGTACCGAGGAGCTCGGTACAGAAGTGAAACTCGATCATCCTATACTGGGTGTACTGCCTCTTATCTGTGTTTAATGATTTCGAAATTGTTTAAGTATCACTTTCATCGTTTATCGAAACAAAAATTTTTGCTCGCAAGTTTTCAAGGTAGATCTAGGTTGAAAATATACACTGACCCCTGGGGGTGCAAAATTAGGACACCTTACATATCTGTTGCATACTTAGAAAGTTACAGATTGTCATAAAGAAAAGTTCCTAATAATCCCTCGTATTTTAAATTGCAACTATTTCAACACAGAATTGATAGAATTTCAATTCCGAAAGAATGCATTTCCCTAGTATTGAAGAAAGAGTGACGTTTTTCAGGGCGACTGACTTCTGTAAAACGGAACTCGCCGAGCACAATAGCATTAGCATCGACAATAATTGTCTCTTTCGAGACCGTTGTTTCGTCGTTCTTTCCCGTCAAAGTTCTGATATTTAAACAAAAAAATAGCTGGACAGAATCTGTCAGTTTTTTACGTAACGCAAAAGCGCACAGTCAATTCGACGACTTCGACACCCAGTATAGGACAGGGGTGTAGCACGGAACGGGGGAACGTTATCTGGCGGGTCCCAGGCTGACGGGGTTCGCCCTTCGGGAATAACGCGGAGATAAGCACCCCCGTAGCCCACTCTCGCCCACACCCCGTCGTCGTCCACCGCCTAGCAGAGATGCAAAGAGATCTTGATACGGGCTACATCGAAGCCCTCTTGCTCTTCTCCTCTCTTTTCCTCTGTCGCGTCGGTATCCTTGCAGATACGGCCACCCCTTGGCCTACGGGAGCTCCCCGGTAACTTATGAGTCAGATTTATCTCACCGACTGGTGACTGATCGTCCCCCCACGAATTTCCAAACTTTCAGCTTCGACTGGCCCATACCGAAAGAAATGGGGGCTGAATTTTGTCGTGCGATCACTGCTCATAACTGCGAATCATGCATCGAGTCTTGATAGCCTATTCGAGTTTCGATTGAGTGATTGAAGAAAGAGTAGCTATACTTGTGAGACGAGTTAAACTTAAGATGTTTATTAAAACTTCAACTAAATTCATAGACATACTCCTGATTTCTATGATCCACATAGCAAGAACCTATATGAATACCTTCATAAGTAGATTTCTATAATCGTATGTGACAATATCTCTGTATTCACATATGCTTATGTATGTTGCCAATTCATGTATGTCCATGTCCCTATATTTCTATGTCGCTAAGTACTGTTATACAAATATCCATGTCCCCCAATACATGGATATTTGGATGGACAATATCCATGTCCCTATACCTCCACATCCCTATGTTACCATATCCATGTACCCCATGTCCATGTCCCTATATCTCCATATCCACATATCCTACCTATATCTCCACATCCACGTATCCTACCTATATCTCCACATTCACACATCCTACCTATATCTCCACATCCACGTATCCTACCTATATCTCCACATCCACACATCCTACCTATATCTCCACATCCACATACCCTACCTATATTCCTATCCACATATGCCTCTATTTCCGTAGCGTTATATAGCAGATCCCCGAAATAAAATTAGTGGATGCAGATAGTTGAAGGGTCAACAATGATCGATATAGGGGTAGACAGTTTTATCGTGTGATCCGAAGGAAATAACAGAAGAAGGAATCATGCCACCTGCACGCTATCGCGTAGGTGCTGTCCGTCGCTCACGCAGCCATCCTGTCTTTCTGCACCCTTTGCAATAACCGGCAGACAGTTCCACTTGATTAACCTGATTCATGCGTGCAACGGGGCCGACGACGTAGACCGGCGTTGCCTTCTACGCCCTATAATGCACGATCGAAACCACTGTTGCGCACAAATGATATACACTTACCTACACGGGCCACGCCGACAGAGGCGGTTCCACCGAAATGCGGCACACGCACCGCGTTCCCGACGACGAGTTTTACGCTCGTTTGTCGGTCACCGACCACAGGATGCTGGGTGTTAAAGGGATCCTCGGAATCTGTGTGACAGATTCAAATGAATCGCAATATTCACCTGTTTCTTGGTCGAAACGTTTTTGATCACATCATATCTTTTGTGACAGTAAAAGTCTTGAAAGTCTTGAAATATTAGTAATTGTATGTAGGGATGATATTTATAGGTTTGTAGGATTTTGAGTTATTAGATCTCTAAATCTTTAGATTCTCTAGATCTTTTGGGTTCTGCTCTTAGACCTCTACATCCCCAGATCTTTATTCTCCCAGATTCTCATTTCTCCGAATCGCTATATTCCCATCTACTTATATCTCCAAATACCTCTCCAAGTCTCCATTTTCTCAAATCTCACCGGATCATTCTCCAATTCCTATTTCCAGACTATATCCTCAGATTCCTCTCCTGAATCTCTACATTCTAAGATCCTTATATTCCCATCTCTATATCCCTCCATTCCCGTATCTCTATATGCTCCTAAATTCACATCTCCCCGCGTCATTGTATTCCGCACCGGTCATTTACGGCATCGACAGCTTGGTACAGAATGGAAATACATTTTTACCAAGTACCAGTTCAAGTTGTTTTCTCTTATTCGCTATTTCCTGTGCGTTATCTGAACGATCTCCGGTTTCGTTTCTTTCGAAGGTGAAAAAGGCGTACAAGTTCGCGAGAACGTCATCGACACATGATTCAAGATGGCCAACTTATAACGCCGTCGAACCGATGAACCGATTTCTCCGTTCTGTGCCATTAGTTCCAGTCAGCGGTGGCCGCCTTCGTAGCAGGAAGAATAATCGCGTTCGCGGAAACGCAGCCGCGTCTGTTCGAGCAGCTGGAACGAACGAGGACGTCCAGGATGGCTGGAAGGTAGGGATAACATCGACTTCGACGCGAACACTCGAACGTTTCTTTCGGTTAAGAAACCTCCTATCACTTGTCTTCGATTTTTAGCCAATAAATTCTTGTCGTACATAAACGGTATCAAAAATGACGCACAAAAGTGGTCTCTTAATTCGCGAGCTTAAGAGATCAATCGCATATTGTAGGATCATCGGAGCGGGAATTATTCTGTGTACCAAAGAAGGTTAGGTATCTTTAGGGGAAGCGACGAACTCGAACTAAATCCCCCTATTTGAGTGTTTACCATTCAAATCGTACACGAACTTTCAAACCCTCGAAATTAAACAGCTCGATACTGCCCATGAAATATGTGATTATTTTGGCCTTCAAATTTAGCGCAAATGTTTAGAGACTGTGTGAAATACAAGTTCGTCAAGAAAGAAATTTATAAGATCTTTCATTTAGCCTTATAGGGGTTGTGGGTTACAGGGGTGGTGGTGACGTTGTCGGACTTCAGGTGAAAAGTTTATATAGACATAGAGTGAATAAGTTGTCTTGATTTTTAAGATTAAGAGGAAAATGACGTGTTCTAGTTTTTGGAACGAGTTAATTAAGTGAATCGTGGGAGGAAGCCAGGGTGCGGAATGTGCTTCATCCCCGTGGGTGCAGTTGGTCGGTCTCTTACATCCGGGAAGCAGGAAAATTACCGCAGACTGTCGATAGTCGCGAATGAAGACAGATGGTGGAGCGAGAAGGGTGTGCCGAGGGTGAAGGGCTATTCGGCGTGTGCCGGTCAGAGAAACCACCGAGGCGAAGGGTCTTTAAAGCAAGAAGAAAGAAGAAGCGGAGCCGTCGGCCACCAGATGACAGAGCCATGACCTAGGAAATCCCACGAAACGAAGGTGGAAGGGAGGAGAAGAGGCATACGTCGGACGAGGCACTGAAAAATTGATGTTCCCGCGTCGGTTCCACCCTCTCCTTCGCTCCTGAAGAGAGACGGGGTGGCGGTGGTGGAAGAACGTAGGTGATGGTGAAACACGATGACTGGCGATCCGTTTTTTCGAGATCAGGGCGGCGAAACTTCAAGGACCTTCACGAAGGCCAGAAACACTCGCTTGGCCCCCTAATTATCACTACGGGGGTTCCCCTTTCGGGCGTAGGGCCTCTTCTGGTACAAAACTGCGCGGCAGGGGTTCCGCGTGGAACCCCCTTTAACCTCCCCGTCCCTGCCTGCCCCGAGACCCACACAAATATCCTTCTCTCTCCTTCTATTGCCGCCCGCAACCGATCCGAGAACGTTTACTAATATTTTCGTTGCCCCGAAGCAGCGCGGCAAGTGCAACTCCGTGAACAGGCTGTTGCGATAATTGAGAGCGCGTTGCTCGTCGATATCGAAGGGAATCAAACGAGTCAATTGATTGTTCGCTCGACTAAGGAATTCTGACTGCGAATCGAGTGCGCCCACTTGTTGGCTGCGACTACTTTATTAAGCTCCGAAATCCGACTCATTCGAAAATGGCTGACTTCGAGATGTCACATAAAAGAGATTGCTCCATATACATGGCTCCTCAGTAAACGATGTTTCACCATGGGTGTCATTCAAATCATGTCTTTTATTCTGGTTTATTCTAACGTTTTAAATAAATTCTTTGATGTAAATTCATTTTGTGTAATTACATTTTACTTAATATGAAGCCACTGAGGAACAAAGTAAAAAAAATGATAATATCCATGTACATGGCTATTGATTGTCAAGTTTAAAACACTACTCGACCACTGAGTATGAGTCAGTTAAAGCAGCAAAGGCTATGTGCATCTGCAAGGGATGCATTTAATGTTACTTGAAAAAACAGAAAATTTACACAATAATCTTAAATTTTCTAACGATGTATAATGACATTTGTTCTACACCTTGAAGGCCTCTTTGAGCACCTAACGTATGTAGTACACGAAGCAGCTGATGTTAATTGGAATTTAATCAAGGAACCACTTGACTCCATCTTCTTCAGGATCAGCGTCGTTCGGAAACTAAGCACACACGGCCTGAGAACGCACTCAACGCGCGGCCGAAGGGTGGAAGTAAGCGAAGGGCCATCGACAAACACCGTAAGACCATTCCTGCGGCCTGAACCCCTACGTACCAGGAATGCGTCCTGTCCCGTGCACGCATCCACCCCCGATCCGACACTTGGCCAGCTCGCGGCAGTTACACGCTTCTTCGTGCTTAGGGGTGGTCCGCTTAGGGTGGTTAGCTTGATCGTTGATGTTTTGCCCTCGTGCAGAGAAGACCGCGGAAACTCGCATGCTCGACAAGGAGAAACGTGGAGAGAGAAAAGGCAACGAGGGTTGAAAGAGAGAAGGATGGAAATACGAGAAGAGGGAGAAGGAACGCGCACACTTCGTGTTTCCCACGTGCTGTTCGGTGCAAACGTCGTGCATCGCGTGCTCACCTATACGTGCAACCGTCACTCTGAAAAGGGAATGGGATTAGTCAGGGGGTTGGCTACAATAGGGAGGAAGAGAAGAGAGCGATAGTGACGGGGGTGGTGGCGGTGATGGTGGTGGTGGATCCGTGGATGATTGCAGGGACGACCGCGTGACGGTAACTACTGGGGCTTGCCATGACGGACAGCCCCCGACGGCACACGGCTGCACACCACACGGGTCACGCGCCTGTCTCTTTCGAAAACTTTCCTCCCCCATCCGTTCCGTCTTCTTCCACTCTATGGGATAACCACCTACTGTCCCGCGATCGTTTTGTGACGTGACACCTTACACGCTCGATGCTATTTGCTTGCATGTCGTTAGGGCGGATCTGCTTGTAGGCAGTTCAGATTTATGGCGAGCGCAGATTATCGCGTTTCTTTCCTACTACGACGTCACAGTTGTTCATCGATGTTGATCAAACTTTTTCTGATCACTCTAAATATAAACTAACCCATATTTCCATAATTTTATCCGCACTTGTTATTCAGGGATATTTCATTGCATCTTCGGAAACATTATATTGCTTAAACATGTTATGCGAACGAAGACGCTAGAGTTAGATGATAGATTAGTTAGTTTTTATGTACATTCTTCTTCTTGTCCTTTACTTACCTTAAATTTACTGTAAATTTGTTCTATTTGCAAGGCATAAATAAAATATTGAATAAAAATGTACACCTTGACTGAGGTCGTCCATCATCCTATCAGCCCCTCGATACCAAATAATTTTTGCCTGATACATATTTCCTTTCACCACTAGCAGCTAAATTATTCAGATGGTTTTAAGTTCTTCACCTTGTATATACCCTTCTTTACTTGTCATAAGGGTATCATTGTATAATTTTCAGTGATAGTAGAAACGAGTAGTGGATGAAGGCAGAGGGTTGAAGCGAGGAAGCAGAAAATTTAGAGCCGAAGAAGAAGTTCCAGAAGGAAGATCACTCGAAGGCAGGAAATTCATCGAGAAAGCAAAGGTCAAAGAAACTCTGAAAGTAATTTACGACAGCATATTGCATATTGCATGGTAAGATTGATAGGAGTAAATGTCGGTGTTCTCTTGGTTCGTCGAACCGTATGGAATAAGAGGAAGCGCGTTTGCCTCTTCATCGAAGTTAATTCCATCGGAATTGCACTGTAGTGCAGTCAAGGTCGGTGGGTAATTCGCGTACATTAGTCCCGAATTCGTCGATCGATGACCGGCAACTCGGCGAGAAACTGTGTCGGCTTTGATTCATTGACATCGCGATCCGTTATATCAACAAATTAACACGGGCCACGAAGCAAATTTTCTGTATCGTTTCTATAAATCACGAACTCGGTAGCCAGATGTGGAAGGAAAAACATCTTATGCTAATATTCAAAATGATGTTAGTGGGCCCTGAAGCGGTCGATCGTGTCATTCGTCATCCTTACGCGCGAATAATGATAACATTATCGCGTTACGGGAAATTCAATTTATCGCATTGTGAGGTAGTCGACGTGGAAGGTGTTAGACGTACGGTACCGATGATGATGATCGTGATGATGAAATCTTCGCAGGGGGTAAATCTATTATCTATCATTCGTTCGTAATCGCGCGAGAATCATGCATCACGTCCCACAGCGATCATTATTGTTCCATGAAATATCTGTTTCGTAAAATGAAACGACCGGACCAAGGTCCTGCTTCGATGTAGATTCGATAATTGATTGTAATTGACAGTTTATACGTTCGCTCCGAGTTTCGACGTTTCACCCTCTACGCTGATCTTTTCGTTATTTTAATCTCTTTTCGACAACTTTTTTATTTCATAAAATTTTACTGGCTTCACAAATTTACTTCCACTGTAATCTTTTAATCTTAACTGCGTTTTAGATGAACTTTCGTTTACGGTGTCATACTGATATTATAGTCTAGCTACAGCAAATAAAAATCATATTTGATCAAGAATTCCTAAATACAAATTATACATAATATTTCAACTTCCTTTATAATATTTCAAGTTAATTCACCTACCTAAAAAATCATAGGTCAAGGGGTTAAAAATTAATGGTAGTTTAATATGTCAGTAAAAAATGTTGTTAAGTAGTGTGGACGACATGTTGATTTGGAAGTGGTGCATCGAACCCGATGGAAGGAATCGATGCTAATTTACTCGAATTATGTCCGACCTTGGCCGGATCGAAGGATCAATTCAGGTGTAATCGTTGTCGAAGAAGCACCTAAACCCCATTTCATGCATGTGTATCCTACCGGTGCGTATATAAGAAGAAGAAGCCGAAGTTCCGATCCCCATGGAATCTTAATGGGGAAGCAACGGAGCAGGCTGGAGGCAGGGACGTACAAGAACTCTCGTCCTTAACCACCTTTAACAAATTGCATCGGCCAATCGTTGACCGACTAGAGGATGTGAACTCTTGTACCGTTTTTTCACGTACAACCTGTATTTGCCGACATTTTTGCGAAACAAGTTCGCCATATTTGTAGAACAAATAAGGTCGGCACTCGTTATTTCGATACGTAACAGCTTCTTTTATCGAGACGCAACTTATTTTATCGATAGATACGTGAAGCGGATATTCTTAAGAAGACTTGTCATCGTATAATTTCCTTGGTGTTACAAAGGTTAAAAATAACGCCTTCGTAAATTACAACGATATCTGCTTCTCATTATCTTAAATAATTACACCCTGACTATAAATAAATAATTATAACCTGTCCGTGTACAAATAAATAATTACAAGCTGCCAATTGACAGAACAAACAATTAACCTGTTTACGAATAAATATTTGCACAGGTGCAATATGTTAATAAATAATTAATTACACAGCTGCCGGATGACGTTTACAAGCGAATAAACGTTAATTAATGATTTCCTTGAAATTACACGGGGCAGAGATGACCAATAAAGTTGATTGTTTTAATATTCTGAAATTATTAGAAATAAAGCAGGAAGAGCAGCGAATCGTCGCGTTTCACGCGAGAAGCAGCCAATTCGATTTGCACCTTATGGATCCAGGCTTGAACCGATGGGCCACTAAAAAATTTACCAACGACGGCCACGTGTGCGCGTTTGTGCACACGCGTGGAAAACACACGTGTCCGGGCGTGATGCACGCACGCACATTTCCAGTAGGTAATCAGACGTGCGGCAGGGGTGCGTTAACCTTTCGATCGTAGATTGCCAGATTGCAAACACGCAAAAATAAATCTGGCCGTGCAATTTTTACATCGTCGACGTCCGTACCGAAAATCGAGTACGAATACGAGAAATGTTCGACCGTGCGGAACGTTACACGATATATAGACTGCACCGGGGGCTCCGAACCAGCGATTTAACTTTGCAATACGATTTTGGGGAGAGTTGTTACGTTTTATCTCGCGTTATTGAAATTATAATACTTTTGCCCCGCGATAAATTTCATTTTAATTATTTGTCGAATGTCGGACCATTGTAGTCTCTTAATTTGGGGACAATTACAAATTAAATTTAAAAGGAGCAATCTCTCTCAAATGCAAAAATATTTCGGACCATTGAAGACCATTGAAGATTCAATTTTTTATTGTTGGTTTTAACGAAGAATATATAAATACATGTTGGTTTTGATTTTCTATTGAAATAGAAGAAGAACGTACTTATCCGTACAAGGAATATTGAAATTAGGTATTCGAGGGACGTCCGTAGACATCGTAATTGCAGCAACGATTTACCACGTACCGCGGAACATCTTTTCTGGTGCCGACGTATCAGGCGGGGCATCGAACATCGTTCCATGTGATTTTCAAACACCGAAACCGCGTCGGACAAGGGGGAAACCTAAAGACTTAAAACGACCAACTCGACGGAAGATCGTCCGACAATTTATAAATCACCAGCAGAAAAATTTGTGAAACAAATTTGTCGAATTCTTCTGAAAAACTACCCTTAACTCTTACGACTGGTTAAGTCAAACTTATAAAACATATTTTTAATTCAAGGATTTTGGGACGGGTTCAGCATAACATATGCATTCTGTGTCTATAATAATTATTAGTAAACGACATGTACAACAATTATTATTATTACAATGTACAACCATAATGTATGTGTACTGTTATGGATGGGATTATAGAAGTACTTATATCTTCTTCTTTATTGAAACAGTAAAATTAAATATTGTTACAAATTTTCAAAAGGGAAAGATACATCTATAAATACGAAGTTAGAAGATTAAGGGAGATAAAGGTAAAGAACGACATAGTGCTGCTGGAGATGTTAATTATGAAATGTATACCCTTATTTATTGGTGTCTTCAGTTTTGTTCTAACGATGAGAATTCAATAGTACCTCAAAGAAATTCCTGTTATACATTCTTTCTAACTTGATAACAATTGACGACAAAACTCTTCGAACTTGATAAAAATAATTTGATAAAAATTGACAACACGAAAGGTCTTGACTAATCATTTAGAAGCAGCAGATCCATAGATACAATAGAGTCTATGTACTCAGATTGGGTTTCTAAACTACTCTAAATATTCCGAATTATCTCAAAATGGGGATATTGTACTCTAAAGCTGTAAGAGAGTTGAAGAGTCATCGAGGTATCCAAGAATCTGGAAACGCAACGTAGCATAGAAAGAAGGTCAGTCGCAGTAATTGCATAGACGATTTAACACGTACGGTTGCGCCAACTAGTCGCGGGTTAGGTCGGTGTGATAAGTAGGATGCACCCGTAGTTCGGGTGGTTGCAGAAGAGAGAGAGAGTTGTGGCCGGATACGCAAAAGAGAAGCGTGTGTTGTGGGTTTCCATAGGGTCGTCCGGTGGCGAGTCGGAGGCTGGCCGTGACGAGGGAACGAGAGGGGTATCGAGGAGGGGGTTAGTCGACCAGAAGAGGGGTAGAGAGGGGTGGACCGTGGGGCTTTAATGAACCAATTTAAATGCATGCGATGATCAGTTGGCCTCTGAGCCCTCTTCTTCTTCTTCTGCGGGCTCTTTCGACGACGACCGGCTACCTTTACACACGATAGGCCACGCCACACGACACACGCTGCCTCCTAGGACTACCTCCCTCTCCCGTTTGCTCCTCTATTGCTCTCGACCCACCTTTCTTTCGTTTCTTTTCCCTCTGTTTCTACACCTGGAAGCTCCATCTCCATCTTTTAATGAAATCGGAATTGCGGCTCGACAGAGAACGAGAGAGTATTACGCGAGTGCACGATGCTCTTTTTCTACCGACTCGCTCACCGATCGCGAGAGGAGACGAGCGTTTTGAAGCGGTGGCCCGCAGCGACAAGCCGGAATCGTATTAACCGATAAGTGAGATCGTACCGCGAGAGATTTCTGGGAATCGGGTCTGAGGATTTTCTCAGCAACCATCTCAGCGGTTTCCTTTTTACACTCCGGTGATCAGTAATAATTGACCGTATTTGGGTAACACGCGTAAACGAACCGTTCAACGATTGATCTTTCCACGAAATTTCTAGTGGGGTGATTAGTCTCGGGGGCGTTTAGACTGTCACACTTGACAACCGTGACCAAATTTTTTAACTTCTTAGAAATATTTCTTCACATCCTCAAATTCCCAAATGTGCAATTCGTCAAACCACACTCTTCAAGTCCTCAAATTACTCCCTAATTCCCTCGTTCGAATTTTTCGAACTCACACGTGCACATAAAACTCCCTGGAACTTCATAATGTCGTTCCCCTCGGTTCTTAAATACCCCACTTTTTCATTCAATTAAATATTTTCATTCACCAGGTCGTAATCGAAGAGCCTCGAGGAGCCGGTGAGTTTTGATGAGACCCGAAGGTTCCAGTTCCTATCGGAGTCACAAACGTCAAGCCGGAGAGTTTATGCGCGATATTTAAGAATGAACGAGAACGAGAGGAACAAAACGAACACGAAACGAGCGAAGTACCGTGGGGTAGAACTGTACACCTGTCCGAAGAGTCCCATACCTGGCAATGATTGCAACGACAAGACGTCCTGACACCCCATAAAAAAGAAAGATACGCGTCACCATGGCTCGACCCCCTACGACGAATACGGCACCCACGTTCACGTTTGTCATCGACATTGCCTTTCGAAATGACGCGTTTTATTGGTGATTAATGTCATCTGATCGCGCGATAATGCTGGCTATATACTAAACTTTAAAACTTGTGGATGTCTTGCTTAGGACAAATAGGTTGCTGTATTAATTATTTTAATGGGTGTAATGTTTTCATCGATAGTTTCGGGGAATGTTTGCAATGATAAATTGATATTTAGTGGGTTTGTATGAGGAGGTGTAATGTGTTTTATGTGGATACAACGAGGTAACATGTGATCCTAATGCACGGAAAAATAATGGCAGACGTAGCGTATTTAACACATGAAAATCTAGCACCATTCTATAGAACATCACCTGTAGCAAGCATCTCTCTACATCTCCCTCCGCCATTTTGTGTTTAAAGAAAAATGACCGAGCACTCGAACGTTTACAATCGCAGCGATATTACAGTAATTAGGTCAAAAATGATCGTTAAGAAGGATCCTCTCGACCCAGTTCATTTTCTTGGCATAATATCGAAGATGAAAATAGCCTACACTGGGACGATTTTATTTATCGTGAAGTCGCAGCACGCATCGTCGTGTACGTAAAATACGTAAACACACATTTGTACCGGCGATCGCTCGTCATCGTCAGGGGCTGTCGAAGCGACGTGTTTTGTCGATAATCAACGTCTATCGAACGCGTAATCGAGTGCAAGCACGCCCACGTTCCTCCACCTCCTGGGCTTCCTCGCCACTTTCATTTCGAAGCGAGCGAAAATGCTTCCATGAAAATTCGTTTCCTCGACACCGTCGACTCGTCGTTTCCGTACTTACGACGCTGCCCTTTCACTCTACCCTGTTGATTACTTCGTTCCTTTTTCTCACCCCCGTGCTGCTTTTTCTCGTTTTTCCTTCGCTCCTCCTCCGCACCGGTGAGATCATGCCGTGACGGCGAAATAGAACGTAGGGTAAAAACGTCGGCGGCAGCTTGACGGAGCGATATTCTCGTCTCGCAAATCAACGATCAAAGAAACTAATAATAAAGGGAAATGTAGTATTCATTTTCGTATAGATATCGAGGTTAATTAGAACGCAGGTGACTTTCAATTTTCTGCTGAATTTTCAACGAATAATGTTCCCATATTCAAGGAAATTATTTGTTGGAATTCAATAACCAATTAATGAACGAAAACTGTGTAACTGATTCATTTATATTAAATGAAATTGATGAAAAATTATATGCCAAATTTTAATCAGAGAGCTACACAGTCTAATAAGAAAAATCTATGAATTTTCGATTTCCATTTATGAAGAATTTTAAATTCCAAACTTTTCCTAACGTTTACTGATCTCAAACTTGTAAAATTCCACCAAAGTAAAGTTCAGTATACTTCATAGCTCGATAACACGTCTATGAATTATTCGTAATGTTCAGACAGTATAAAGAATTTTAACGACGTAAAAAAGGAAAACTCGAATGAGCATTTCCCGACGTTCCGTCTGACCGGGGGTTACAAGAACTTCCAGTTCTAGCGCGAGCTACAAAAATGGCATAAACTGGCAATGATTTATGTCATCAGGTTGCCTTTCATTTACCAGTCCGTGGACCGTAAACTACGTAATTATTAAAAAAATGTAGATCTTTCGAGCGCCACGTGAGCAAAAGAAAACCGGGGCGAGAGAGAGCGAGGATAGTAGAGGGGCATTTTTCGCCCGGTGGCTCTTACCCTGCAGCGAGCATCGCCTCCTGCAAAGTCACGGCAGTGAAATTTAGTGCCCCGCCACTAAATTTCTCAGGTATTCCAATATATTCCGCGGTGCGTATCTACCTGTTCCGCGCCTCCTCTCTCTCTCTCTCTATCTGTTCCGTTCCTGTTCCTCTTCTGTTCTTTTACCTGGTCCCATCATCCTTCTCCCTCTCGCGCTTCCCTACGTCTCCCTATTTCCCTTTCTTTCTGTTTCTGTTTTACTCTCCGTTTCACGCGGACGTGCGCTCCGCCAAGGAACCGAGATAAAGAGAGACGGGGAACGCGCGTTCACGTGAGACGAACGTTTGTTGCACACGCTCGACTTTAAAAGAAAAGGCACGAGATGAGGATGGGCGTTCCCACCGGAGTTATTAATGGCTTTGACTTCGTTGCTATGGATATCCATAAGTCTTTGGCCCTGCGAGAAAAAGAGAGAACGGGATACTCGGCCGAGGGTGGATAAGAGCGAGACGCGAACAGGGAGAAAGACGAGACCGCCGCCACGGTCTTCTTCTTCGGCGCGGACCACTGCTGGACCGAAGGACGTGAAACACGAGAAAAACGCAGAAAGACGAGAAAGGGCAGACGGGGGAGGTGTGGTACTCGCGGTTATCGGATTTGTCAATTTTTTCGATCTCAATTTACACATATTTTTGTCCAAGGTGCCTCCAAAAATTATCGTTAATAACATTCAAGATGAACCTTCTTGGATTTACCCTTTGTTGCATATTCTACACAATATAATACACCTTGCCTCCATACCTTGAACTTTCATCATTAAATTATTAAAAACGATACATTCTTGTTTATCATTCTTTCTTACCTAAAACTTGCTTACTTAAAAATTGTCTCACATGAAATTTAAATACGTGCAAAGATAATTTTTCGTGTGTATGATTTAATCGTGTGAGCGAAGAAGTCGAGGGTTGCATTTCAGGGTGCATAAAACTTTTGCGTCGGAGTTAGCGCGTAATGAGAATCTAGAGCCGTTAATCTGTTTCATCGACTAATTACGAGCGATCTGGCCGCCAATAAAACCGGCGAGCAATAGGGAATCCATTTTCCGTGGTTACGCAAATAGAAGACCGCCAGCCGCGTAGCTTGAAATCGAAGAAATCGATAAGAGGTGGTCCAAGGTGGACGGCGATAGATATATGGAAGGGAAGGAAGGATCTTTACGAACCGAGGAGAATCGAGAACCCGTTTCGAAGACGATCGAGACGAGTTTCCTGGTCGCGGACGAAGACGGTGTGTGTATTCGAGAAAACGGGATTGCTCGTAACGCCTACTTCGCGGTGTAACCACGTGTACGGAGCGAGCTCCGAAGAATAAGTGTGAGTAAACATAATAGCAGAAATAACACGGGGAGATGCCTGCAGATACGCACGCTCCTTTTTATATTGCCACCGTGGAGGCTCAACTATCTTGGGACGATTTCACGTGTGAGTAGTCGCGTTGATCGCGCGAAGAAAGAAAGGGAAACGTGAGCTAACGTTATGGCACGTACTGGCATCCTTCGAACTGTCGTCGATGTTTGCTGTTGTTCTGATAACAAGTATGAACCATTTGGATAATCACGCGCAGACGATTTTCTTCAAAATATGGACTGCCATGTGTTAATATGACATAAAATTGTTAACAAGATCGAAATGTGCAGTTTCAAAGTTTCAGAGATCTAAAGGAAAACTTCATGGCATGCAATATAGCAAAAGAAGGATGTGTAGATCGAAACGTCGAAAGTAAATCGACCAATATCGAGCATCGATGAAATCGCACGATAGGCGATTTCGATTTAAAGAGTCCGATAAATGGTCCGGCTATTTATCAACAGTATCCTCCTGCAACAGTATTCTTGCAGGGAAATCAAACGACAAGTAGCATCGATCTCTTCGTCCACGATTCCTTCTGCGATTTCCATTCTTTTCGGTAAGAAAGAAAAGTTCTCGAAACAAGTGAAACGCCAGAGCGTTATCGGCGAGACGAGACGCCATTAGGGAATCCTTTGAAAAGGTGGCGATAATAAAAAGAACCGTTCCTTCCGGCGCACTGCAATAATGAGGACGAAAGTTCGGCCGTGTCGTTTCGCATGGAAGAAAAGAAATTTAAGAAGAAGAAGAAGAGGAGGAGAGAAACTGCAAGGAAACGGTTCCTCGTTCCCGGATTAAGGACATTATGGTCCACGGTCTTTTTAAAAGGGAAGAGAAGTTTCATAGCTTATCGCACCGTTAGAATCTCGTTCCGTGCGTCGCTGCGATTCTTTTTCATTCACGGAATAAGAACAACGGAGGCCGAATGCGATTTTCTCGAAGACAGCTAACCCTTTCGAACTCCTGCGGGAAACGCGAGGAACGCCGATCGTTCGATCCGAGAAACTCAATTATCGACTGCGGAATCTGGAACAAGCATGGGAGTGGCAACGAATGCTCGGAATCATCGTTCACCGTTTGCGTTAAGGTTGCTTCAGACAGGAAACTATTCTGGTTAGCAAGATGGTTAGCTGATGAGCAAGATCGCGAAATTGGGAAACAATGTGCGTCGCCATCTCTTTAGACGCATCCTTGCTGTTTACATGATAGACACATGGCAAAAGAGGTGAACAAAAATCTAAGTTGTTACTTCATGAGATTCAATGTTATTTAATTTCATGAAATATGTACAAAATTATAGGAAAAGAATTTTATTCAGCTGCAGTTAGTCTGGTTATTCTTAACTGTATGCCTTTACCTTATGTCCATGATGTTCATGTGGATCACAAGCGAAGTTGAATTTTTTGAAATTCAATCAGATCGAGATGCTTGCATAAAAAATAGTACTGTGCAGTACAAATTGAAGAGCCGAAGTTTAACAAGTTTCCTATTTTGTCTAAATGCGAGGTAGAGCTTCGAAGTTGCAAAGTCTAAATCCGACTTCCCGAATCCGCGATCTAAGGAATAATCCAGGTTCAGCTGAAAATCCCAGAATCCTTGCCAAAATATCCAGTCGAATATTAATCGAACATAAATCTACTTTAACGTGAAACGGGATTATCGATCCCGGTGGTATCGTTAGAAAAAATCAGAGGAAATTTGAAAGACGAAGTGTAGAGAAAAAATACGAAGAAGAAGAAGAGAAACAGAGATACCTCGCGGTCGAGAGTTTTGGCGTAATGAAAGAAAAAGAGAAAGAAAAAAAAGAGCAGCAAATTGACCGCTGCCAGCGGGAAGCCGAACGCGACGGGGAGTCTTCTTTGCCCAAAAAATCTTCCGTCCTTCTCCGTCCCGATTCTTCGCTTCGAGCACCTTTATATATCGCTCTCTGTTACGCTCGGTGAACGTAGCACACCTTTTCTCTCGTTCTTCTCGTCGCTCATCTCCGAAGCGAGACAAATGAGCGGCATCCGTCTGCGTCACCTGTCCGTCAGCCCGTTCGTAACTTTTGACTCGAGGCAAATCGACGAGAGGGAGAAAGGAACGAAAACCGACTTTTTATCGTGGTACGTCGCCGGTGACCCGTGGACGTAACACACCGTGCATTACTGCCACGATAGACTTCTCCTCATTGTCAGCTGTCCTTCCGTGTCTGTTTTCTACTTTTGATTCTGCGCTTTCCTGCGAGGGGTTATGCCAAATATTGCAGATGTAAACCGCTTATCAAATGATTTTGACTGACTCAGAATTTGTAGCAGAATATAAACGATATGTTGTACTATGATAGATAAGTGTGGAATAATAGATATGTTCTTTTTTAATGATCATTGTAATTTGAAGTTCGAGTAAAAAAAAAGCTGGCAAAAACAGGATATTGATCGGGCGAAGTTTCCCTACCGTGGAGGCTACCATTCATTTTGGTCCCAATGATTCTTTCTCCACGGACAACGGATACAAAATTATATGCTTTCAAACGGGCAAGAGGCGACCACCCAGTATAATTTCTCCGCGACGAATCGTCACTTGGCATTCCATTGACCGGTAGATACAAAATGCGTCACCGATAGCGCGTCGTTTCGAGGCAGGGAAAAATATCTGGTTATCTTAATGAATCCGTGTGAACGAGAGTGTCGAACACGCGGCTACGGTAGCGTCGTAACAATTTCAAGAACTCGCGAGCCCCCGGCGTCACGCGATAAGATTACATTCTTTATTGACGCCATCGTTGCATTCGATTTAATTAAATCCACATTAACCGAACGGCAAAGCTCGCGATTTTATCCCTGATATACCAGAATATGTCCAGAGGTTGTCAGAATTCATGTAAATTTTCGTTACGCTTTTAGAGTCAGAACGTAAAGATAACCTCGGTAAATACTTTTGTTACGTTATCGAACGTTTCGAGGAAGTAACACTTGTAAAGTATATTACACCACGGTTCGCGCGTATATTGAAAGATACACCTGGTAGATAACGAGCGTTCAGTCAGGATAGTTGGCTGCTCCAAGTTTTTCACGCTGCCACGACGGCTTGACGCAAAAATATTCGCGATCGTGATCCCGCGAGACGTAATCGACTTATGCAGAAGTGACGGGCGCAGTGTGCAACGGAGTTGCAGTTAACCGACGCCTGCCTGCCTCCTTGCTTTCCTGCCTTTTCCATGCCTGATCCTGGCTTGCTAGTCTACCCGATATTGCCAATTCTATTCGTTACATGCTATAGAACAGTAGATTTCCGCTATATTGCCGCAAAGCCGATTACTACGATGATTTTCTGGAAATTGCGGTTTAGCTGAATTCTACTGCAAAATGGAACTGGCGATATGATGATATTATGTGGCAAATACTGCTATATAGATATAGATGTACATATTGATGTACAGATGTACATATACATATTGATATGCAGACATATATGACATATTGATATACTGACATACATATACATATTGATATACATATGCATACACTACATATTGATATACATATGCATACTCATCTAGATTCAAATGTTCATATGTCCACATGTGATCAGATCCAAATATTCTTATATACGATATTATGTGGCAAATACTGCTATAGATATACATATACATATTGATATACATATGCATACACATATAGATTCAAATGTTCATATGTCCACATGTGATCAGATCCAAATATTCTTACATACGATATTATGTGGCAAATACTGCTATAGACATACATATACATATTGATATACATATGCATACACATATGGATTCAAATGTTCATATGTCCACATGTGATCAGATCCAAATATTCTTACATACGATATTATGTGACACATACTGCCATAGATATACATATACATATTGATATACATATGCATACACTACATATTGATATACATATGCATACTCATCTAGATTCAAATGTTAATATGTCCACATGTGATCAGATCCAAATATTCTTACATACGATATTATGTGACAAATACTGCTATAGATATACGTATACATATTGATATACAGATATACATATACATATTGACATACGTATACATATACATATGGGTGTACATATAGATTCAAATGTTTATATGTTCACATGTGACCAGATCCAAATATTCTTACATACAAACTCACCTGGAACATCCTTACACATCTTTCTTGATACGAAATGTTCAGAGCTGTTGACCACGAGTATCTTCAGATCTGAACATCTCTAGATTTTGATACCAGATACCACCCTCAGATGACATCCTAAGATCACGAAGTACATAGATACCAACATCTAGGTCCAAATATCTTGACATCCCAAAATTGCTAAATCAGAATACTCTTAGATATTGATATCCCTAGACTATCACTTGTATGTAAGAGACCTAGAGGATCTAAGAGGACGTAGAAGTGTTCTTAGACTCCCACATCGTGGGTCTCCATATTCCTAGATCTGAAGTGATCCGATTAGAATACCTGTACATCTGAAAATCCCCAAATCTTAGTAACGCTTAGACTCCAGTATTTATAGACTCCTTAGTATCCCCAAATACTAGTATCTCTAAGCTAATACCTTGCACTCCCATATCTTCAGATTCTCCACATATCACTAAACTTCCACATTTGCCCACATCCCCACATTCCTAATCGCAATAGTTCCAAGAGTCATAAGAACGTCTCAACATCAAAAGTATTCCGATACAGCATTTACAATATGAATGAAGCTTCTAAACTTTTTTATTTGTAAGAACCAGCGACGCGCGAAGTATTTGAAAGATTTCATTCAAGACATGTTCCATAACGGACTACGTATAGCCTTGCAGCGCCGATAATCGAAAACGTTACGGTAGTTGGTAATTATTCAGGATAAAAGTGCGACGCGTTTTTAATCGTTCAGAGAGCAATTTATTATCTGAACGACGCGCAGTAATTTACGAGAATTTCTGCGACGAAACGTACGATATTTTGTATGCAATGTATTCACGGTGAAACTCGCGCCTAAGGTACACGCATAAATCCTGCCCACGTGATCGTCGAACCAGGATACATTTAAAGCATCCGAATAAGACGAGAGGTTTCAGATGGTCTCGAGATTAGGATCGAAACGACTCCTTAGGTGTGTCGTCCCACTCGTTCTGAAACGCATCCGGAATTCATGGTAGCTCCTGTCCACGTGCGTCAAGGTCCCGAGAAAAAGTTGTTCGAGTGTCATCCGTGTCACCCTAACTCTTCGAGCTTCGTTCCAAACAAATAGTAATTACTGACGTGGTCATTCTATAAATTATATTAGCGATAAAATTGACATACACTTTAATCAATCAGCGATAAAATTGAGGCTAATCATTCATGTTATGATATACAACTAATCTTCTGTCACTCTTCTACTACTATTCTTTTAGCCCGATATTCTTGTTTGCTAGCAATGTTCCATCTGTTAGAAACTTTTACAGTTTCTGAGTTAGAAACTTTACAGTTTATAAATTTTGTCATACAGTTATTGTATAGTTTTCGATTAAAAGCAAAGTCCAAATCAAGTCTAACATTAAATCTATTTGCAGGCAAATGCTTTGATCATATTGCGATGAACACATTTGCACGAGGGTTTATTTTTGTGCGCCTGTTTGCCGAAAGATCGTCGCGAGCGGTAGAATCGAACAATACGATGCAACGAGTGAAACAAAGGAAAAAAAAGAATTCGATCCGGGTAGTCGCCGCGGGAAAACGTTTCATGCAGAAAACAAATTGGTCACGATCATTAACGCCCTCCTCGTTTCGAGTGCCAAGCCTTTGGCAGTTACAAAGCGATATTTTATGTGGCCGTGCATACGTACGTGCCGCGTTTTGAGATAGATTAAATAACGTTTAATGCACTTGTTGCCATCTCGTTGGAATAATTAAAGCAGCATGCCGGTTAGGCACGTTTCCTGGGGAAAATAAATCGATGATTCCTCGCTGGAAACGTATTGTCGGGCCATCCTTTCGGATATCGATTCTCTAGTTTCGTATGTTTCGCTCTTTCTGATACGCTGATTTGTTCGTTTTGTGTTTTATGAGAAATTCATTATTTGGATGCTGTATAGATGTTTTATTGGGATTTTAGAACTTTGACATGCTGGGTTAGGTTGGAATTCTTTATTTTTGGGGTATTTAGAGTATTTAGGACATTGAGGATATTTAGAGAATTTGGGATATGTAGGATATTTAGAGAATTTGAGACATGTAGGACATTTAGAGAATTTGAAACATGTAGGACATTTAGAGAATTTGAAACATGTAGGACATTTAGAGAATTTGGGATATGTAGGATATTTAGAGAATTTGAGACATGTAGGACATTTAGAGAATTTGAAACATGTAGGATATTTAGAGAACTTGAGACATGTAGGACATTTGGAGAATTTGAAACATGTAGGACATTTAAAGAATTTGAAACATGTAGGACATTTAGAGAATTTGAAACATGTAGGACATTTAAAGAATTTGAGACATGTAGGACATTTAGAGAATTTGTTACATATGGGACATTTAAAGAATTTGAAACATGTAGGACATTTAAAGAATTTGAAACATGTAGGAAATTTAGAGAATTTGAGACATGTAGGACATTTAGAGAATTTGAAACATGTAGGACATTTAGAGAATTTGAAATATGTAGGACATTTAAAGAATTTGAAACATGTAGGACATTTAGAGAATTTGAAACATGTAAGACATTTAGAGAATTTGAGACATGTAGGACATTTAGAGAATTTGAGACATGTAGCACATTTAAAGAATTTGAAACATGTAGGACATTTAAAGAATTTGAAACATGTAGGACATTTAGAGAATTTGAAACATGTAGGACATTTAAAAAATTTGAAACATGCAGGACATTTAGAGAATTTGTTAAATATGGGACATTTAAAGAACTTGTTACATGTAAGACATTTAGAGAATTTCTCCATATAGTACATTGTAGACGAAAAATCACTCTAAGTCAATCTCTCCAAGACTCCACCTTAACGAATTCGAATTTCAAGTGGATGATGCACCATATGTGCGCGTGCGTGACGCCTAGCTCGAAGAGCATCGTTTTCTGGGCGATCGTGAAGGGCGATAATGATCGTGGTCAATTTGTTTTCCGCGTGAAACGTCGTAATTATGATAATCACGTGCGTGTAAAAAGTGCGACGGGCGGATGATTTTTCACGGATTACCGCTGCAAGAAACTTCGGTTTTCCGACTTTGTAGTTCTCGAGGGGTGCTTTTAATTGAAACATCAGCGTCTGCGAGCTTCTGCGAGAAACATTCATTAGCAGCTCTAAATGGAATATTTATACGGTCAGTCACATGGACGAGATTTTAATCGATCAATCAAGATGTATACTCGTGTTTATGTACGCACATGTGTGGCTACATCGGTAGTTCATCTCGCGTTGTCAACATCGATCAGTAACGACGGAATTATATTCTTTTTTTTCCGATAAATACTCACAGGCAATAAAACCCTTGGTAAATCGATCGTTAATAGTATTAATTTATGTAATAATTAGAAAACGCGTCCAATAATATTACGTCCGTTTGAAAAGCTCGAAATCGGCGGATCCGATTTATTTTTCTCTTACATATCGTCCCGCCGTTTTAATTATTTCAACGATATTACATCGTTGAACATTATTTAATACATTCGAAACGAGCCGTATGTAACCGCATAAAACGTGGCTTTGTACCTGCCAAAAGCTCCGCTTCCGAACGCTGCAGAAGCGGCGCTACGGCCAGAGCGGCCAGCCGGTTATTAATAATCCTGAACGATTTATACCGCTTCAGAAATGTGCCTACAATTTTCGATTGTTTCTAGGGAGCATAACTTCGTTGTGTATCGTTGCAATTAATTGTTTAGTACCGACTAAACAACCGGGGCAAATGGAAAGATACAATCAAGAGAACCTGTTTTCATTTTGTAAAGGGATTTTTGGTTATTCTGGACTCGCGATTAAATTGTTTTTCGGGTCGAGGATTTTGTAACTGTTTGCACATCTTATCCCTAATTCCAAAAGTTTAAACAGTATAAATTTGTAAATTCTTCCGGAGTCTCAAAGTGATCAGTAACCTCGAAGAAACCCAGATATAATATCTGTCTAGTGCAAAAAGAGTAACTACTTTAATGACACACCGACTCCGATCAAAGAGTTAAGTCATTACGAGTACAATTATACTTGACGAGGATATTAAATACAATGTAGTACATTTTAAATTCTAGATAGCATCTAGAGTTAATTAATTCAGTCGCGAAAAGATACAATCGGGTAAAGAAAAGACACGGAATCGATGGTAGATAAGATCGGATAATTGCATGACTCGTATTGGAGTTATAACGCGTGCGACAACGGCGAGTGTTTGGAATTGCCGAGATCAATGTCACCGCATCGTTCGAGCAGATTTTTACGCGTTCTGCCATCTTCCTTTTTCCCCCTTTTCGTTGCCGCATTTCTACCTTCTAATTCCCGCCGACGCATTCCCTGTGTAATCTCCTCACCGAGCATATTTTCTGGCGTCGTTTAAATATCAACGATACCCGCAAACGGAAAAGCGGAAACGATTTCCCAGACATACCGGGAAAATCAACATTTCTACCGTCGAAAGAATTAATCGCGAACGCGGCTCTTATTATAATTTGTGCGAAATTTTAAATTAACCCGTTCGCGTTTAAATCAAAGAGAAATTCTGTAAATATTCAGAGGTTCTTCTTGTATCGCCGACCTGCTTTGGCAACCATATTGCAAATCGCTTTGAAGCAAGAATAATATTTAACGTTATTATCGTGCCACGCCTTTTGGGCTTCAAACAACCGTCTCGGATTTATGCAACACTGGGTATCTACCCTGCCAAACGGAACAGATCATTACCGTTTGCATAAATATCGGCCATCTTTAATCATTTATTCGCCGGGAGAATATTCCTCGCTAAACGAGTGGTCACTGATTGATTTTCCTCTGCTGTTATTAAAAAGCTACTGTTTTAGTTTTAATTTCGGAAATGTTTGTATGAAGCATTTGTGTATCTCTCTCTTTGTTATATGAAACATATGTGTATGTGTATATTTATATGCATATGCATATGTATATGCATATGTACATATATGTATATGTATATGTATATGTATATGTATATGTATATGTATATGTATATGTATGTGCATATGCATATGCATATGTATACGCATATGCATATGTATATGTATATGTATATGCATATGTATATGTATGTGCATATGCATATGCATATGTATACGTATGTGCATATGTATATGTATATGCATATGTATATGTATGTGCATATGCATATGCATATGCATATGTATACGTATATGCATATGTATATGTTTATGTATCTGTCTTAACCACTTTCCCCGTAAATAATAAAATGATCAAAGAAGCAAAATCAGACGAAAACTGATCTGGGAAAATCGATGCTTAATTCATATCGAAAAGAAGTAAACTGCGCAACGTTAGCCAGAATGATCCCGTCCGTTTGGACAGTACAATTTAACTTTCGAATTAGATACAGAAGCAGCCTGTTAACGGTAAGGAATCGATCCGTTCGCGAAGAACCTTTCGTCGAGTAAACTGAAACAGTTCGCCCGTAAGATTCTGTCCGTCTCGAGAAGGTATCCCTTCCTTCGTTCTGCTCGTTTTCGAAGACTCGACGAGAACGATCCAAGTCCAAATTCACGATCAGCTTCGCGCGCCGGTTAATTGTCTTCTTGTTGTTTCTTTTCGGTCTGGGAGAAATACAGAACGAGGAAGGTGTATCGAAAATAGTTTGTACGTGGCAGTCGATCAAATGGAATCGCGTGAAATCGAATTCGTACGCACGTACGACACGCAGGAACGCGAAGAAGGGAGCCAAGGGACAGAGAAATAAAACGGAGCCGAGGGAAGGTTGTTCGAACGATCAAAACGCCCTCGATCGAACGTCGTAACCGAGGCTTTCAAAGCCGGGGATCGTCAGTTGCCGGCGATGACGAAGCCGTCGTGGAAAGCAAATAACGTCTTATCGAACTCTATGCAAGCTGCATCTCTTCGTGTGATTTATCTGAAAAATTCATCGCCCACCAACTGATACTATTTACATCAACACAAAATAAAATATCATCTTATACTATTACATTGCTTCAGTCTTCACAAGTTATACGCTGTGACGAAATCAATTGTACCAGAATTACCAAGTTTTCATACAACATCAAGTTTTGTCAGGTTTTGACGCAACATTAGGTTTCATATTGGAACTTTGAGAAAATCGCAAGAAAAGACACAGTGAATATAGCAATAGTACAAGTTTTGTTAGGTTTTCATAAAACATCAGACTTCATAATGGAACACAGAGAAAATCATAAGGGTGACACAGTGAATACAGCAATAATAAAAAATGTTATGATACAAAGTTGTCTATAATTCTTGTCTAACACCATCAAATAAAAATGCTACAAATCATCATGTTGTACAATCACTGAATGTTGCAGTAATTAATTTGATAAAACATTAGGTTCATTAATTGGAACATAAAGAAAATCACAAGGGGAGACGCAGTGAATACATCAATAACAAAAAGTGTTACAATAAAAAATCGTCCATAATTCTTATCGAACACCACCAAATAAAAATGCTACAAACTATGATGTTACACAATCATTAAACGTAGCAATAATTATAGGAACGAGCGCGGGAGTTTCGCGCGTGTCCAGCAATCAAAATGGACGTCCGAAGAACGCGACAAAAATGTCAGCGAAAAATCGTAAAACGGATTACCGTAAAACATGCTGGATTCTTTGTGGTCGATCTTCCTGTTGTTCCTGGGCTCCCCTTTTTTCGCCGGCTGTGTTCAACGCCAATTTCAAGGATTGCGTAAGACGGTCGTTCGGGAAGTTAAAGGCGGCGAGGCGATAATGATAATCGTTAGCCGCAGGTCGGACCACCGAGTTCGAAAGGTAAAAGCTACGAGACACGGCTACCTCGTGGATGCCACGATATCGCGATATCCCTTGCGACTCGCCGACGATCCTCGCGGAATCCTATCGAAATTCTGCGCTCGTCTTTATCCGGTATTCGTTAATTGCCTAAAAATTAGTTGACGACGTGTCGTTCCGATGCTGCCGATCTACAGACACGATCGTCGCCAGATGCCGCGGCTGATTCGATTAGAATCGACAACACGGAAATTGTCGGTTATATTCCCTCGACAACGTTTTACGAACATGCTGTTAAAAATTATACGAGATTCGATGGTATCGAAGGTACAGAATTTTGCGGGACATCGCTTTTATTCTTCGTTTAGAATTAATTTTTGGTGACAAGATCGGTGGATTATGGAATTGAATTTTAACAGCGCCTTCTTAAATACTGTACACCTAGCAGACGTACTTTTGTGTTTACACCTGTAAAATGTAATGAATTTTAAACATTTTATATTTTACAAGAACATCAGTCTGAGATACGGGAACAATATAATAAATAAAAGTAAAACATAACATCCAGCAACATTGCGGTATTTTCTGTACAGCAAAGAGAGATGAAAGAAGAATAGGTGAGACGCCATTTTAAATTCGAAAACTGAAATTCGAATATCCTGTGTCGAAAATTGAATTCCGCATGCGAGAAGATTCTTCTTACCCATTCTTTGCGTCATCCCTTATCGTCATTTTCCTTTTGCCCCGGTTCCCATAGCTCGAAGCTTTTAAATTCCAGCCGCGAAGCCGGGATATCCGTTTTTTCGAGATTGAAATCCGCGTGGAAGCTGGCGCATCATCTCTGTCGCGTTTTCTTCTTCCACTCTTCGCTTCGCTCACGGCTTTGCACCGAGCGCTTTTTCATCCTCGCGTAGCGCGTCCTTTGAAATCTCGTCCGGTGCGAAACACCTTACCCTCCGGTGATTTTACTTGGAAAACAACGGACAATCTTGTCCTCGAATACTCGCGAGGCGATATTCGTTTACCTGTATCAAAGACATCGAGCAACCCGATTTTCATTCGCAAAGTGTATTTTAGATATTTAGCTACCTTACTTAAGTCTGTGATTGTTTTTGCAGGTAGGTGAAGTCTGATGAAGGCGTGATGAAGTCTGGATGATATTCAGATTCACGTGCGTTGGTTTAATTAGGATAGCTTTGATCTTAGAATGCATAGTTTGGTTAATAATAGGAGTATAACACGTAGCAATGCGATGTCTGATACAGCGCGTGGGTTTATAGCGCGTAGCAAATGCGTGGTGGGGCAAATATGAAGCGGCGGAAATTCGGTGGAATACATAGGTAGAGAAAATGACGAGTAGGGGTACAACGCGATGGAATGCGTAGCGAAGTATTTGACTAGGAAATACAATGCGTGGGTATGTAAGTTATTTCGAAGACTATGCGTAAAAACACAATGTGTCGAACTCCACGCGTGGGAACACAACGCATATGGAACTCAACGCGTGTGAAACTCAACGCGTATGGAACTCAACACGTAGAAATTCTACGCGTATGGAACTCTATGCGTGGGTACACAACGCGTACGGAACTCAACGCGTGCAAATTCAACGCGCATGGAACTCCACGCGCGGGAACACAACGCGTACGGAACTCAACGCGTGGAAATTCCACGCATATGGAACTCCACGCGTGGAAACACAATGCGTATGGAACTCAAGGCATATCGAACTCAACGCGTGGAAATTCCACGCGTATGGAACTCCACGCGTTGGTGCACAACGCGTACGGAACTCAACGCGTGCAAATTCTACGCGCATGGAACTCCACGCGCGGGAACACAACGCGTACGGAACTCAACGCGTGGAAATTCCACGCATATGGAACTCCACGCGTGGAAACACAACGCGTATGGAACTCAAGGCATATCGAACTCAACGCGTGGAAATTCTATGCGTATGGAACTCCACGCGTGGGAACACGACTCGTACGGAACTCAACGCGTGGAAATTCTACGCGCATGGAACTCTACGCACTGGAATACAACGCGTACGAAACTCAACGCGTGGAAATTCCACGCGTATGGAACTCCACGCGTGGGAACACGACGCGTACAGAACTCAACGCGTGCAAATTCTACGCGCATGGAACTCTACGCGTGGAAACACAACGCGTATGGAACTCAACGCATATCGAACTCAACGCGTGGAAATTCTACGCGTATGGAACTCAGCGCGCGTGGAACTCAACGCGTCGAAATACAACGCGTATCGAATGTAATGCGTATCGAACTCAACGCGTGTGGAACTCAACGCGTGGAAAAACAATACGTATCGAATTCAACGCGTATGGAACTCAACACATATGGAACTCAACGCATTACAGACTCCACGCATGGAACTCACTATGCATTGAACTCAACGCAAAGAAACACAGCGTCCTGCAAATACAACGAATAGCAAACCCACCGTGCTAATACAATATCCATCAAGTCCAATGCCTGATAATACAACCAATGAAAATATAATGACTAGCAAATTCAGCACACAGCAAAATCGACGCGTGGCAATCCACTCCCATCTAACTCGCGACGCAATATCTATGCAAATTAATATAAAATGTAGAATATTACACTAGTTAGAGAAACTACAAGTAATTATTATATTACAACTAAGCAACGGTATAATGACCCTCCACATTCACGACATAAACTTTTCAACGAGTAAAACTTTATTTACGGTACCTTTTTTGGCCGTGTCCCATACACGCTTCTACTCGCACCTGTCTCAGAGTTTTGTCTGTTGTCAGACGATCCGCTTCTACTTGAGACCCGGTGATCCGCTTTCTGCGAGTTGTCCTCTGTTCGAAGTTTCTTTTTCAATTCAACGCGTCGACTACCACGGAGAAAATGAGTATGCGTATTAAGACGCATTATAATAACAATTATTAGCCGGGGAGTGGGTGTGTACGGTTTCTAGACGCTCACGGTGATTAATGTTGTCCGTCGAGCTACGGTGGCCGGGTCAGTCGTGACCCGGACCCACGAAACTATGCTACTAAAATTAGATACTCAAATTCATGAAAGGCTTTCGATAAATAATAGGAATAAATTAAATTTAACGTTCGATCGGAAAAGTGTCTGTTACTTACTTGTTCATTTAATTTTATTATATTCTATTGTGTCATTAATTTATTTACGTTCATGTCTCACGTTGGGGTATTGTCTCAAGAGGGTTGTCCCTTTAGGTAATAACGCAGAATCTTACATATTGTATATGAAAATTATTTTTATTAGACATACAATGTATGTGTGGAATATATTAAACAGGATAAACAAGAATATATTAAAATGTTTGGTTCCCTGTTTTTGGGTATACCAAAGTATTGTACAGATAGAATAAGGTCAGAATGGGAGGTCCCAAAGAAAGAAATCTTCCGAAATAGAATGGCATGATATTGTAAGTGCAGAATGTTACCAGTGTAACAATTGGAGTGAAAATTTCAGTTCCTCCAGTTTAATTACTCGATTACATAAAATTGGAAGGCGGCGGTGACCACCATGGCAGCGCGTCGAAAGAGAAGTTCGGGGCGCAGAGAAGAAGGCAACGAAATAGAGACGCAAAGCGTCGCGGGGTAAAAACAGAAGGAGAATCGCGCGGAAAAGGGGAATGCAAAGAAGGAAGAAGCGCGTCAGGAAGGAAGGAAGGAAGGAAGGAAGGGATCCTGGAAGGCGGATTCACCGCAGGATCGCAGGTAGTAGCAGGGTACGGTAGGACGATTTCTACGTGGCCCATCCCTCCGTTCGTTTTCTTCTCTTTCTTCGAGCGCGTACCACCTCATCCTCTCCACCCTTCTGGTTTTCGTGCCGAACGAAAGCCGAGGCAAAGCCGGAGCCGAACGAAACGAAACACGGTTCTCTCTTATTCGCTCCACCTCCTGCCTCTCTTGCATATATACATATACACACGCTCGGCAGCCGTCGAGAAGAGAGAGACTCTCCTCTCCTTCGTGACATCTCCGTTCCTCTTCGTCGATTTCTCGCTCGTTCCTGCTCGCATCAACCCTCGAAACAGCGCAACGGCGAGGCAAGCAACGGCCGCGTTTCGTCTTCTTCTAATTCTATCTCGTTGCTCGAACGGCCTCTCTCTTTCCCTCGGCTTCGTTCGTTCGCGTTCTACTCGCCTCTTTGTCTCTTTCGAGGCATCCCTGTTTTCACCTCTCGCTCGCACCCTCGTATCAAGCCGTCCTCCTCGCTCTGCAACTCGTGCCGGCTCTCTCGCTCGAACAACCTATCAACTCGGTGGGTAAACGCGAGGTCCGGACGACGATTCTCTCTCTCTCATCCCATCGACCGACCGTTCTTACACCGATATAGTCCGCGGCCTGGCTCGACTGTGTTCGTGGACGGGAACACGGGTCGTTCTGTACCGGGTGTCTCGACTAAAAACCCCTCGACAACGTCTGACCATAGATGCATACTCTACTTCTTCTTTTTCTATAAACCCCTCTCAAATACATACAAAACAAATGACTTAGAATGCAATTTCGTAGAGGATGTTCATTCTGAACTAATTTCAGATATTTATGTATTTACTTTTTGAGTTACGAAGACTCGATATAGATTTGACTGATTTTTTAGATAATTGCAGTAACAGACAATTGCTGCAATGTTAGGACAAATAGGAAGAGTTGAAATATTGGGTATATTTTTTTTAAGAGTTTGGATTATATTTTGAAGGTAAAATCGTGGTGAAAATACGAGGTCTTGAATGTGTGTTATAAGTAAACGATGTTACAAGGCAAGGGGTTAAATGTCACTGTACAGGGATGCACCCTAAGTGATCGCTTAGGGGAATGCAAAACCTTCGACTGATGTTTTTTCCATGAAATTTGTAACATTATTTAAATGTCAATAAGAGTACAAAACGGCAAGGACTATTAATATAACTTCACCTTTAATTCGCGTGGAAAATGGATAGAATTTATTCGTCACTTAATCAGTGCGTAATAAGCACCGACGCAGGAAATAGTTGGGAAATTTGTATAAGAATAATTAGGCAGCGGATGTATACGCATTCGTGATATATGGAAGTTTGCAGAATACACGTTAACATTGTAATCTATGGAATCCGAAACGCGATTTATGTATAGTCTGCAGACCTCGGTATATTACAAATGCATAAATGTACGCAGTTTGGAAATAACTGAAATTTTGGAACATTGCAATTATAACGTAATATAATTTTGGCTGATAAAGGTAATCGAAACGAGTCGTTTCACCTAACATAACCTCACTTAATCTAATAATTTAACCTAACTTAATAAATTTGAGTGAAACACAAATATTTTCTTGCTGATTTTCACAAAAAGTTTACAAAGATGTTAAAATTAATTGAACATAGATTCAGATAAAGTTAGATGAAACAAGTCATTTAATTTCACCTAACCTAACTACTTTAGCGTAACCTCACTTAACTTAATAATTTAACCTAACTTAATATATCAGGTTAAAAGAGGACACAAATCTTTTCTTGCTGAATAGCAATATTTTTAAAATGTCTATCAAGACATTAAAATTAATTGAACATGGATCCAAATAAAGCTAATCAAAACAAGTCATTTAATTTCACCTAACCTAACCTACTCTACCATAACCTCACTTAATCTAATAATTTAACCTAACTTAATAAATTAGAATAGAACACAAATATTTTCTTGCTGATTTTTACAAAGAGTCTACCAAGATATTAAAATTAATTGAACATAGATTCACTGCAAAACAACATAATTTCGAGTAAAAAATGTATTTAAAAAAAAACTTCTCGAAACTTTTGAAAAGTGCAAATGTTCCAAAAGGTTTAGGACTTTGAAGTGATAGACTTCATCATAAATATTTTTGAGCGAGTTTTGACACTAAGTGCGTTTAATTGGTTTCTTGAACGTTAGCGTAATCGATCGAACAATTATTTGCCAGGAGGATGTCTACATAATGCAGGAGGGTGAATTTTTATTTACAGAGACGGATTGCACGGTTTGGAACAAGCACCGGTCACTATCCCCTGTTTACGCGGCTCGAGGCTCGCTTTTTGGCTCGATTTCTATGCGTTTCGTCGCCGAACACTGTGAAAGAGTAATGCGCTGATGTTTAAAGGACGAGCGGTTGCACGTTTCGATGCACGTTTTTGCATAGCGCAGCACGGGTCGTGGGTTGCAGTTTAAATTACGCGTAGCCGGACCCTATTTTCCATTTCGGATTTAAAATGCCGCACAATGCCGCGTCTGGTTACGAGCCGCGTGTTTGATAACGGAGGACCGTGTAATGTCGAATAGTGCGGAACCGCTGATAACAGGTGTTCGGATCCCGGTAGCCTTCGGTGTTAGCGAACAACGTTCCCTGGAATATTAGATTTCCCGTAAATCGTGTATCACAACACCGTTCTGTTGAACTTTGCAATGTTCGACAAATATTCCTTACTGAAACATTTGTCGCGTACCAGAGGAAAAGTTCAAGCAATTTTCTAGTTTTAAACTTTACATCGCCTTACGAATTTTACGATTGTAAAGATGCTTTGACAATTATAGCTGAAACTCGTAATTACGAGAATACTGTGACGTTATTTTACGTGAATTTTTAGCTGAAATTTTCCATTTAACGCTTATTGCATTGACAATCGATAACGGGACGGAAATACAATTAAAGCTGAATTGTATCGATGATTAACGCATATCTGATAAGTTTTATTCTCGTATTCGAAAGGACGTGTACAATTTTTATTTTCCGTAAAAATAAGTGGAAAGACTTAACCTGTAAACATTAAACAGTTCTTGTAAATATTCCACAAAGCTATAATATGAATATCAATGTTTTATACGAATAAAAATTATTTGCACTGACAATTATAAAATGGAGATAAACATTGCTATTATAAATACCATAACAACATTAATAATATAAACTTCCATTATATTATTTTTCTCAAAAAGTTGCATCGACAATATCCTCCTCTTAACACCACAATTATAATTAACTGTCCAAAAAATTTTTAGCAATTATTTATCAAAAAAAAATTGCACATCGGAAAAAAATCGATGAATAATCCTAAGGTAATAAAAGTGTATCAATTTCATGAATCTAACGAGATTCTGAGAAGCACAAAGACAGGACAAAACACGATGGCGGTTTCATACTTTTTCGCATGCCGGGTGTTATTATTCGCCGTTAATTGTTTCGGATTGTAGAACGTCAAAGGGTGAAGTCAGCATCGCGGGAATAACTGAGAATGTGAAATCATGATTGCACGTGCGAGAACGTTGAGAGGTGAACACCGCCGCGATGAGATTCTGCTAATCACCGCACCGTCAGTTTCAAGTACGAGAAAAAGGATCTTTCTAATCGCCAACGTCCTGCCGATGCTAGGATCCGCGAAGGATTCGAGTCATCGTTACTATCTTAAGTACCTGACTCGAGAGGATAGGGATCCAACGGGTGTGCAATTTTCATAATTAGGTGCACTTAATTGATTATCTAAGTAATCGATGGAATTACGCAACTTTCACTGTCAATGATATTATCGTGATTAGGAGACAGGGAAAAACTTTGAGATTCTGTATACATATACATAAGTACATATCTGTATGTTACTATACATATGTAACTCATATGACATGTATCTTCTACGTACACTTATTAATTATATTCGAGATCAAGTCGAAGTAGGAACTTAGTTTGCAAATTTAACGAGTGTAATTTATAACTTGTACATAATCAAATGTATATTCTATATATACTTATTAATCATTATATTAAAAGTCAAGTTAAAGTAGGGACTAATTTTATAAATTTAGCAAGTGTAATTTACAACCCTTCTAGTCAAATGAGTAAAAAATTAAAACATTGACAAATTATACAAAAATGTGTGTATGAAATTAAATATTTATATGAATATTCGCGGATGAATAGTGTTATCGATTTTACAATGGAAGATAGTAAAAACGATCAATGAAACAGTAGTGATGTTGTATCATATGAATCGATTTTAATCAGTCGTATAGGAAAAGCCCCATCGTTACTTGCACGTGTGCAATGACACTAGAAGAGATTCTGTGGCTTCTCAAATATACGACTTCGCAAATATCAGCATCGATAAAAAAGAATTACCAGGGTAGATGTGATCTAACGTTATACTTACGCAGCAACTAAAATGGCGGCAACTCGAGGTCTCTTCGAAACTTTTTTAAAACCAAAAAATTTGTATATGTTCTATTCATTGAAACAAATATAACAGAAAAGAAATATCCACACGTATACCTTATTAAAAAAATATTTTCAAAGTACCTCATTGTGTCCAAAAACTTCAGTTTAACAAATAATTTTAATTTTCCAGAAATTGTCTTTAATACATTGCAAAAAAGTTTTCGATAGAAATCAAATCATTAAGATAACGCATCAACGTAATTATCGTTATATTTTTTTTATAAGATACAGTTTTGTGCAGTATTTTCATAGCGTTATCGCGTTCGCGTTATCACGCGATCCAGCATTCGGTCTGCTCCTGAATTATCGTCCATCGTGAACGGGGCGGGAAAATATGAAATTTCGTGCAACCGTAGCAATTTTTTCACCCTCTTTGTCCCTCGTCCACTGTTCCATTCCGATTTACGAACAAAATGCACTCAACAGCCGGCGGCGCGATTGAAAAAGCGCACCGGTTGAATACGGTTAAAGCAACGATAATAGTCCGCGATATAGAAAATTTTTCATCTCTGACTGCGATGCACGAATTGACTTTACATTTTTCTGTCCTCTTTCTCCTATTTCGACGAAAATCATTTACGTCGGACAAATAACTTATATTCGAATAGTTTCGTGCTTGAAAGGGAGTGGTCTTTTACCGTACATTTATTGTTTGCATTTATTCTGCAAACTGCAATTCACACAAATTGTATCTATATATAAATACAATTTAATGGAAATTTAATTGAAAAACAAAGGAGTAATAAAAGAAACGTACGCAAAAATCACGCATCATTTTTCGATTTTAAATTCATAATAAAAATGTATAATAAACAATAATGTAAAAATAGATGTAATCGACGAATATGTTTCACAACTTGTTAAATTATAGGAGACACTAAGACGATTTTCTGTATGAGGTTATAATAGATTAATTCTGCACGTATGTATACATATGTGGATTGATTTAAAATGGTCCGAAATCATATTATACTATCGTTTGCTTAGAACAAATTCATAGTGGTTAAATTTTTGATTGAGTTTCAGTGAATGTGTTGATACAAACTGCAAAAGAATTAAGAGAGGCGTTATGAAATAGCAAATTATTAAAATTTTTATGAACTAAGAATTTATTGTATTGAAACATTTAAGGTTGAAAACTTGAAAATTTAAGAATATAAAAATTTAAGGATGAATTTTGATAACTAAAAATTTCAGGACTTAAAAATTCGAAAATCTGACAATTTACAAATCTGATATTGAAAATGTATAAAATTGAAAATCCGATAATATCGGAAGTGTATAAAACTAAAAGCTTGCTGCTATCGAAAATGTATAAAACTAAAAGCTTGATGCTATCGAAAGTGCACAAAATTGATAATGTGAAGATACCAAAAATATACAAAAATGAAAACTTGAAAGTCCAAAACCGTTGAGAGCGAATCTTGATGAAATCGAAACGTATCTCTCGAGCAGGCACCTGCCAGGTATAAAATTATAGAATCTAAATGTAGCAGGTGAAATTTTGAAGTGGGAAAAAATAATAAAGAATGCTATTAACAATGAAAAAAATTAGCGTATATTTCTAGATCACCCGGTACGTGTGGTGGCACATACAGCCCCGCGGTAGACGAAGCTTTGGGTCGCCGCTAGCTGCGGGCGTCCGGACCTCGCGTCTACCCTCTCATTTACCATTTGGTACCTATAGATAGGTACCTATATATACGCGCAGGTACCTAATGTACGTGTACGCAGACAGAGCCGGCCGGCGAAGACGAGCGTACGGGGCCACTAACATGAAACACGTAGGTACATGTGAACACACGGATAGCGAAGAGAGGAGAGAGGACATTGATAGAGGAAAAGAGAGGTGGTGAACGGGCTGAGAGTGCAGGACTTTGCGTCCGTGTCTCGTTCTTTCTCCTTTCGTCCAACGATCGTCCCTTTTTCTTCGTATCTCCCTCTGTTCTTCACGCTGGGTGCCTAGGTGGCTCCATGTACTTATTTTTCTACATAACAGCCTCGAGAGCGAGAGAAGAAAAGCCGCTTGCATACGTGTGCAACGTTGCATCCGTATTTACGTGTATTATACCATTGCCTCTCCTTATTTTCTCTCCCCTCCTCTACTTTTTATGTCGCCTCTTTAATACAATAACGCCCAAAAGTTTCGGTACACGTGCTAATCTCTTGCTAGATTTCTCATCTCTCTTTAAATCGTGGTTCATGTTTGATACATTTGTGGAATTGGATGAAAATTAAATCTGAACTATGTAGGAAATTTGGGGAGAATATAGGAATGCGAGATTTGATTTGATTCGAAGTACAGATTTGATGATACAGCAATCTGGAGATATAAAGATTTGAGAACATCTGGGTGATCAAGATAGCCATGTAGCAACTCGAAGACCAACTTAGGACAAATTTGACGACGGAAGAATTGATGACCAACCGAAAATGAGAGAATTAATGAACACAAAAATTTGGAGATACATATACGCAAATCTGGAGGCGTGTTCACACAAATTAAATTACAGAAATCCAAATACATGAACACATACGTGTATACACACATGAACACATACGTGTATACACACATGTATACATTCACATATACATGAATATGTATACACACATGTATACATTCACATATACATGAATATGTATACACACATGTATACATTCACATATACATGAATATGTATACACACATGTAGATATTCACATATACATGAATCTCCGTATACCAAATTTATTATAAATAAGATTGAACTACCCCAAAAAATTTCTTAACCTCAAGATCCTTAAGATCCTAAAAATCCTAAAGATCCCCAAGATCCTCAAAATATAAAGAACCGCAAACTTTTGTGAGGTATTGTATGCAAGAGGACCGGTACAGAGAACCGCGTGGTTTCGGAGAGACAGCCTTACTTTTGCGTGTCTTTAACAGAAAGAGTAGAGAGTGGCGGAGGTGGAGGATCGAAACGGAGGCGGGAAGAGCATCTCGGAACGACGGAAGCTACCAGAGTCCTGCCCTAAAGGGGCATTTTTTCGGCGGCTCGAAAGAAGGGACGAAAGCCGTGGAGCAAGGCCAAAGGGAGGGTGAAGGATTGGGAAGTTTAGAAGGGCGCGTCTCTTTCTAGAAATTGATCAACGTCCTCGGGAAACCGATTAACCGTCTGCCATGAATTTTATAAATATATTTTCCTTTCTGACGACTTCTTTCCGAACTTCGAGTAAAGCGGTATGCAAGTGCGAGGTGATATCTGTTAATCTCTCGCGATTGACTTGCATTTAATTAGAGCTTTGATTAGAGCGTGGACTCGTAGCAAGAAATAGTATTAATTTGCTGGCAGATTTTGGGACGCAGAAAATTGGATGCACATGTGAATTTGAAGATTTGGCAGGAATTTGATTTGAGTTTAGCTCATTTGGGTTTGGAATGTTTGGTAACTTGGACATTTGGGAATTTAGGGATGCAGAGAACTGTTTGAGAAAGGGGTTGATTTAGATCATTTTTACATATGGAAGCTTGGAGATTTGAGAGTTTAGCTAGAACCATTGGTAACTTGGACATTTGGGAATTTAGGGATGCAAAGATTTAACTATTTGAAGAAAGGTTTGTAAGTAGATCATTTTTATATATAAAAGCTTGGTGATTTGAGGATTTAGCTGTTAGGACATTTGGTAACTTGGACATTTGAGAATTTAGGGATGCAGAGAACTGTTTGAAAAAGGGGTTGATTTAGATAATTTTTACATATGGAAGCTTAGAGATTTGAGAGTTTAGCTAGAACTATTGGTAACTTGGACATTTGGGAATTTAGAGATGCAAAGATTTAGCTATTCGAAGAAAGGTTAGTAATTAGATAATTTTTACATATAAAAGCTTGCAGATTTGAGGATTTAGCTGTTAGGACATTTGGTAACTTAAACATTTGAGAATTTAGGGATGCAAAGATTTAGCTGTTTGAAAAAGGGTTTGATTTAGATAATTCTTACATATGAAACCTTGGAGATTTGAGAATTTAGCTGTTAAGACATTTGGTAACTTGGAAATTTGGACATTCAGGGATGGAGAGATTTAGCTGTTTAAAAAAAGATTTGCAATTAGAAAATTCTTACATATGAAGCTTGAAAATTTGAGGACATGAAAATGCAGGTACTTGAACATTTGGAACTTGATCATTTATATTTACGAATGAAATGAATTTATGTAGAGATTTAGCAACTTGATGATTTAGGAGTGAAACGAATTTTAAGATATAGTAGGATATTTAAAAATGCAGAAATGTAATAATTTGAATGTTTGATAATTTATAAATGAAAATCGAGTCTATTCACGTCCGTTTGCATAATGGCATTCGTAACTTCAAGATCACGTCTTAAACACCCTATACAGTAGGTTTTCAGAACCTCCAAACTTCTATACAAACGTAATTCATGTTTTTCATTAATATCGAACGAGAAGTTTGCGAGTTTCCCGCAGGGGGTTCGTTGAATTTCCCGATCGGGCGTTTTAGATACGACCTCTCAATTTATGTTGTTAGAAAATTATGTAACAGCGAACGCTCGGTTTAATCGAACGTTCCTTTCGTGCCGGTCAGGATAATTCAGCCAGACGCGGTACGACAGGATCCTTTTATCTGAAAATTGAAAGGACTCACGAAATCGTGGGTCACCGTCCTTCGATCGCGTAATTATAGGCTCTTTATTAAGAAAGATGTTACCGGTAAAGTATCGTTAGACGCGACAATGAATCATTATCGATGCGGCAATTAATCATAATCCACGGGTCTGCAATTAATGTCCCCTATGCTCGTAGGGTTGTAATTACACACAGTCCCGGAGATGATCATACGGAGAAAAAACGAAGCGAATTCCTCTTTCCTGTCGTTACGAAAAAGAAAATCTGTCATCGTGTGGGAGCCTCGATCATCGTGATAAAGTTGCCCTGTTACATATTCAATGAACGTTTTTTATGTGGACGAAGTCTGACGAGTTTCGTGACAGTAACTTTTGTAGCAATTTGTAGCTTAAATATCAGGGAAAATGTCTGTGTAACTTGGTTGATTGATATTCTTAGTATTAACTGATTTACATTTATACACAGTAGTATTGTCTGAAGATGAATAAAATGTCTCTTTATGTCAATTTAAAATTTAAACTTCATCACTTCACTAATAAAATGAAGTCTTTGCACACAAAATGGCTGATAGACAAAATCTCTAAAATCTGACACAATTTATGACAATTTAACAAAGATTGATAATAAGTGTCATAACACAACGCCTCTTTATATCAATTTAAAATTGAAACTTTATAAACACTTCACTAACAAAATGAAGTCCTTGTACACAAAATGGCTGACAGACAAAATCTCCAAAAGAACAACATAATTTTGTAACACAACACAAAACCGTCAGAAACTAGTATTTACACTACATTAATTCGAAGCTTGAAATTTTATAAAAGTAACAAGAAATTGACTATATAATATGCAATAACAAATCATTAGTAATCATCAAAGTCGTCCATCGGAAAATAGTCGCAACCAATCGTGTTGGAAATAATAACCAGCAAGAAAGAAAAAAGGTAAAGTTGCCGGCTCATTTGAGACTTAAAAAAGACTACTGAACTAACGCAGACCGCAAACTGTTTCGCGAAAATCACGTTGAGTGCATTTCCATTCCGTTCCGTCCTCAAAGACACGCTTTAATTATCTGGCCGTGAATGCCGTGAGAAAATCGTTTCGAGGTAGAAGACAAAAAGAATCATTCTCTTCTTCTTTTTTACTGACGCGTTGCAATCGAGAAATAGGAATATTAATTTTCTGAAGAAGAGCTTAGGGTTATTGTGTGCAGTTGAAAACTAATGCGTTGACAATGCATAGATTATTTGGGGATAGTACTATTTTTAATACTTAAGTTCTAAAGTGAGAAGGTATCAATGCCACAATATTTCAAAGTTCGATAATAGAATCCTCAAAAATTTCAGTCTTCCAATCAACCAATCTTCCAATGTTTGAATCTCTCAATCTTCTAAAATTTATAGATTTGAAAAATTTAATATGTCAAGGTTAGCCTTAGGTTTCAAAGTTCAGTAATTCTAAAATTCCAATGTGCCAAAGTCCCAATGTCTCAAGGTCCACTGTCACAAAGTCCCAATGTCTCAAGATCCACTGTCACAAAGTGCCAAAATTCGATAATCCAGCCCTCCAAAATTCCAATCTTCCAATCTTCCAAAATTCATAAATTTAAAAATTCCATCACGTCAAAGTCTCAAAGTCTCAAAGTTCAGTAATTCTAAAATTCCAATGTGCCAAAGTCCCAATATCCCAAGGTCCACTGTCACAAAGTGCCAAAATTCAATAATCCAACCCTCCAAAATTCCAATCTCCCAATCTCCCAATCTTCCAAAATTCATAAATTTAAAAATTCCATCACGTCAAAGTCCCAAAGTTTCAAAGTTCGGTAATTCTAAAATTCCAACGTGCCAAAGTCCCAATGTCTCAAGGTCCACTGTCACAAAGTGCCAAAATTCGATAATCCAATCCTCCAAAATTCCAATCATCCAATCTTCCAATCTTCAAAAATTTATAAATTAAAAAATTCCAACATGTCAAGGTCCCAAAGTTTCAAAGTTCAGTAATTGTAAAATTCCAATGTGCCAAAGTCTCAATGTCCCAAGGTCCACTGTCACAAAGTGCCAAAATTCGATAATCCAATCCTCCAAAATTCCAATCATCCAATCTTCCAATCTTCAAAAATTTATAAATTAAAAAATTCCATCACGTCAAAGTCCCAAAGTCTCAAAGTTCAGTAATTCTAAAATTCCAACGTGCCAAAGTCTCAATATCCCAAGGTCCACTGTCACAAAGTGCCAAAATTCGATAATTCAACCCTCCAAAATTCCAATCATCCAATCTTTCAATCTTCAAAAATTTATAAATTAAAAAATTCCATCACGTCAAAGTCCCAAAGTCTCAAAGTTCAGTAATTCTAAAATTCCAACGTGCCAAAGTCCCAATATCCCAAGGTCCACTATCACAAAGTGCCAAAATTCGATAATCCAACCCTCTAAAATTCCAATCTCCCAATCTCCCAATCTTCCAAAATTCATAAATTTAAAAATTCCATCACGTCAAAGTCCCAAAGTCTCAAAGTTCAGTAATTCTAAAATTCCAACGTGCCAAAGTCCCAATATCCCAAGGTCCACTGTCACAAAGTGCCAAAATTCGATAATCCAACCCTCCAAAATTCCAATCTCTCAATCTCCCAATCTTCCAAAATTCATAAATTTAAAGATTCCACCACATCAAAGTCCCAAAGTTCCAAAGTTCCAAAACTCCAAACTTGCAAACCTCAATTATAAAATTGCAGAGTTAATAGCAATATCCCAATACCCCAATAGCAAAGTTGCAAACCCCAAACTCCATCAATCCCAAAAGCTAAATTCCAAAGTCCTACATCTCCCACAAACGAAAGTAAAAAAATTGGAAACTGCATGAAGCCAAATGTCGGCGTTTGAAGTAACACGGAAATTACAGTCGTTCCGGTTTAACGCTAACGCGAAAACGTATCTGGGGTAAAAAAGGTAGTTTAGTCGTCTAAAGTTACACCGGCGACAAATTAGTGAACCAATAGCACGTGTATTTGTACGAGTGGCTCGAGGGGTTGGTATATAGATTTCACGGAAACGCAGACACGGACCACGTGGCTGGTCGTGCAGGAAAGCGACGAAGACGGCATATGTCTGACAAGCACTTAATCATCGGGGAAAATTCTCTGTCGTCGACAGATTAGCCGCGCGTTAGAATCTAACTCTCTAACCTAACGCTTTACCATGTTCGCTTTACCGCCCCCAACGAATACGCGATCGAACAATTTTTCCCGCGTTTTCTTCTTCTTTCTCGAACGCTTCCAAGAAAGGACAACTTAATGGGACCAGGCGACTGCAATTAAGTCGAGAAACAACGAAAAAGGAGAGAATCAGGATGCAAATTGTGCCACATAATGTTTCGGTATCGAAGAAATTTCGAACGCAATTTAGGTCACTTTAAACCCGATTTCAGGTGGAACGAGGCGCAATGAAAGCGTTCAAAATCGAACATTGTGTGTCGTCATTGGCGTAACTTCTACTGGGGGTGGGACAGAATACCTAGTTTTACTTATTTGGGTTTTTAGAAATTTTAGAATTTGTAAATTTAGAGGGTGGAGATTTGCAAATTTAAGAATTTGAAGATGTAGGAAATTTGTACATGTAGTTTGGGAATTTAGAGATTGATGGTCTAAGGATTTAAGAATTTTTAAGATTTGGGACTTAAGAAATATGATTCTTTAAAAATTTGTAGGCTCAGAAATTCAAGAATTTAGAATGTGAGAATGTGAGAATTCAAGAATACAGAAATTGGGAATCCGCAAAAATTTTGAATTCGAAAATAACCAAGTATCTAATAGAAAATTTGCAAGTATGCCACAGGTTACAAATTTGCAACCCTGACGAAAAATGTACGCCAATGTACAAAATGCAGTGTGACGTGTGAACATAATTTGAAGGGAGAATTCAGCGTGAATAAATAATGAGAAAGCTTCAATGTCGAAACGAATGAGACCAACTATCAATATGAAACATTTTGAAAGTTCGTAATACATTCTATGAGGAAACCCGATCGTAAAATGCAAGACCGGTAAATCGCGATTATTGCCGCTGTATTAAATAAACGTTAAATAAAATAATATATTATAATTGGTGTTTACGGTGTCATAGTGGCGGCAGATTTTAATCGCGTTACCGAACCGATAATTGAATACGATAAACGAGTCCGATGGAATCAATAGGCAGAGAACAACACCGTGTGCCACGTACCTAGTTTCGTTAATCCGGGAAATAAAGATAAAACCAAATGAAATTCCTTGTAACCATTTAACATCCTGTACATTTTCATAACTCATGGTTCTTACAATATTTTTGTATAAAAATTACAATTTTTATGGTTAGTCTAAGTACTTTCATGTCACATTTTTTGCTACTTCTTTGAGCAAGTATCCTTTACTTTGCAATTAGGTTGAAATTGACACGTTAAATGACAGCACATAACACGTTGTATAAAGTTAATAAAAAAATTTGGTACATGAAAAGAATTTGTACATATGTAAAATTAATACTGGACATAAATAGTATTAGCATCCAAAATTGACACATAAACAGTATAAGCAGCTAATTATATTTGTTCTCCTAAAATTACGCTTTGCTCTTTATTTATTTTATTTTTGTACCAAGATCATTGTACCTTATTCGGTACTTCGGTATTTGTCTTTTGTACTTCAGTATGGTGCACGCTTGATATACACGTGGTTGTTTAGCATATAAGTACGCGAATCGTTGGCGAGACCAAAGATGATAAATCTTCGTAGGGAAACTTTGTACGCTCGCGAGTTTTCGTCGAAAATTTATTCGTTTCGTTATCGCAAAGTTTCGCGTCGGCCTTGAACGTTGATCGCATCCCCTTTGCCCTGATACGCGGGCAAAAACAAATGGGAATAAGAACGTGTTTAGGCTCGGGAAATTCTCGAGTAATTTCTCAAACTTTCAGGATTTGCGGTTTCAAACTTGAAAATTCAATGGCACGAAAGTTTGATAAGGGCCTGTATTAATATACATATACTATTAAAACAGATTTTATTCCTCGTAAGTTTGAAAAGTAATTGATGCTAAATGGTTGCAGTATCCTCAATCGAACATAAATTGAAAGCTTTTGCAATTTTACTTGTCTGAACTCTTATAACATAATATCCACATCAGGATTGTAAATAAATAAGTGTACTATCGAGGAAGAGTCACAAAAGAAGATGAAGAGAAATGGAAACAAAGCGGAGAATGAAGAACTGAAAATATTTGATAAGATCATAAACGAGAATTAAATTTTAGTGTTTGTTTTTTTCCATTCGTCACTTCAAGTAATTTATCAGTGTACCATTTACATCTTTTTGCAAAATATTGTTTGTTGAAATTTCTTCCAGCAGGAGTCAATCGAGGAAGATAAAAAGAGTGACATTGAAGTAGACGAAGATGAAGAAAGTGAAGTAGGTGGAGGAAGAGTAGGAATAAGAAGCAGAAGAAGAAGACGGGCGTGTGGCGTGCGTTCGTCGTACGGGACGTGTTATTAGCCGGCACCCTCTTTCACGTTGGCCCATCTCCTCGAGCACCGCTCGTCTCATCTCCTTTTTTCTCTGATTTCCTATGCGGGGGCTAGAAACGCGTTTAATTAACATAGCTGGCGTGGCTGCATCCCTCTTCTCCTGGGTGCCGAGCAGACAGTCAGCTTTCACGGGCCATTGCACGCACGATGCACGTATTACAAACTATATTTCTTTCTCTTCCCTTCCTTCCTCTCTTTCTGCCATCCTATGTACAGTGTGGGAGTGATTTAAACGTTAACACGAAAATTCGAGACCGATGACCCGCTGAAAAATATCACGTAATGCATCTTGCACGGTCGTTAAAGTTATTGTCCTAACTTTTGTTTACAAATTATCATATAATTACTTTTTTCTTCTTTATCCTACATAAATTGCGAGCCAGAGAATATTGTGAATATTGTTCTCTCAGACGTGGCAGCAAGAAAATTTCCGATAATTTCGGTAATAATGTAATTCTTGTACTTTATCGAACATAGCGCGCTGTTGCATTCATCAGAAACAGAATATTTTAAACAAAATGGCAAAGTCCCTATATTACGAATTTATTTCGGATATTTGACGTTAGTGTAAATATTAACAAAAATCATTATCATGTTACGCTTAAATTAGCACACGTATATAAATAAAATTTACCGAGGACTTTGAAAATGATTGCGCATGCGCAACTGCGCGCGAAATACCATGTGACCGGGACCGCGGCGGATATAATGCACGCCTACCACGGAAATGTTCTTTTTGACGGATCGGCCGACTAATTTGGTCGTTGTCACCGAGTATGCCCGAGGATTAATGGCGACCACCTAGCCTACGCTACCGCGAATTCCTTGGAAATTCTTTCGCGTCTTCTTTGGAGAAACCAAGAACCCTTAATTAAGAGTTCCGAATAGGAACAATAATAAAGCGCTAATTTTGCTACCCTCGATTTGCTCGCTTTGAGTCGTGACTAATCACACATGCTGATGAAAAAAGCAAACTCGTATTATGACAACCATATGTCTATCTAAAGAAATAAAATAATTAAGATCTTTCGATTTAGTTGGCTACTGAAAATGGCCAAATGACGTCATTAGTATTTTATATGGTAGATCAATAATTCTACGCCCGAGTTATAATCATATATGTCTAATAAATTTTTTGTACATTCTTTTCAAAGTTTTATTTTAAAATTCACCATTCGAAGGATTTATACTGTTTCATGCATGATGTTATTTTATAAACGATTATTCTTCTCAAATGAGATTAGTATATTTTCACTTAAATGCTGATAATTATAAATATATGGGATTCAAATATTAAGAACACAGTTTCTACGCGCCATTTTTCATGAATGAGTTGTTCAGCCACGTTGCGCTATCTTGCGAGCTCAATCAGAAATGTTCTTATGTTTTACCGGCTTCGGATGAAGTTGCGAATTAATGTAACTACACTTTCAAAAGTGTTCACCCTATTTGGAGAGATGGCGCCATTTGTCCCATTTTTGTAAAAATGCAATTAATATTGATTTTATTGATTAATTATATATATTTATTAGTATTGATTTTATGCTGTTTGCAATACATTCCGTGGGTCGAAGGATGTGGATTATATGTTCAGAACAGTTCGCATACTGTACTGTGTCTCGTCGATGATGTAGAAAATGACACAAGAATGGCAAAAAATTTCTGAGTCACCAAAAACCATTCTCAGTTACATCTTTATCAGTATTCATTATTTTCAGCATTAATATCTTTACTCCATGAGATGAAGTTAATGCCACCTTTTTCAAAATACGCAGCAAAATTTTTATCAAACCAATTTGTAAATTAAAACAATAAAAATCATTTCCACATAAAGCTCTTTATTTATTCAATAATCCAACATACAGCAATCTCATTACCAAAATATTGTTTCAAACGATTCCATAATTGAAAGTCTTGCAAATACAACGAAGCTCATATAATAGGTAACAGTACCACGATATTGCCAGTATAAATACGACTAGAGCAAAAGCGAAATGACAAATAAAAAATACGAAATAATTTCATTGATCAAGTACAGTCCCTTCAAGCATAAAATATTCAAGCAACTTTTATTCAAATATACGTTCAAGCATCTCAAAGTACATGAAGTGTTGTACTATCAATCTGGAACGGCTCCGATATCATTTGTTCATTAAAAACTAGTACCCATGTAATTGGTTTAGTCTGTTATTAGCGTTGAAAGTATACACCACCTCTTCCCTACGTTATAAAATACCTGAGATACGTTAATAATTTAAATGCAATACGTCTGACAGCATACAGGGCTGCTGACGAAAAAGTATTCGATACAAAAGTTCAAACGCAAACTATTATCAAGCTTGGCACCGTATAATCAGGCCTGTTAACGAGCAAAACGACAATGTACTTAGTTGTATGAATTAGAAGTGGATTTCATTTTCGATGCCATAAGATTATGAGCTTCTTGCAAAGCGGGTTCACTCATTACGGTCTGATACGATTGAGAAATTCGTTCTTTATCGCGGATTGCGAGATTCTGCCACTCCTTCTCCAAACTGCTCATCAACTTCTCCCGCTGTGCTCGTGCTGACTCGATCACTGATCTTTCGTCTTCGTGAACCCACTTCTTCCACAGCGCCTTCGCATCCTCGCTGAAAGAGAAAATTTATAAGAAACCAAGCTCTTAGGTTGAATCTTGTTTAAAAAAAATATGGGTAGAAGGCTCTTGGAAATTTGAGAAAGCGAAGGTTCAAAGATCGAGGATTTTAGGGGTTGAAAATTGTAAAATTTTGTCTCATGAAAATTTAGAAATTTGTAGACTTATGTATCTGAGTATATGCAAATTTGAGAATTTGCCAGCACAGTTCTCAATGTTCAGACAGCAACCGAATTCCCAACTTTTTTCACGCTACCCGAATTTTTAGACTCAATTATAGATGTCCATCCTATTTGTGATCTATCGAGAAACGAATGTGGAGCGTTGCAGGGTGACGAACGTCTTGGCAAGCATTTACAAAGCGCTCAATGCGCGTAAGAGTGTATATACCGAGAGGCGTGAATGACTCACGATTTTTAGTTGCAACATCGACAGAGTTCGACTAATTCGAGATGCGAGATGTGCTGTTCGTCCTAGACCCTTAGTATCGCTCATGGCCACGTGTCGAGATTGCAACTTAATCGTTCGACAAACATAACAAATGACATAATTAATCAATACATATGTATCAATTTAATTTGATCATCTCTAGTATTGTATCAAATTAAAGGACGTAGATGTAGTAGAATATACAGGGCTACGCTATTTTTAGAGGGCTGTTTCACCCTCTAAAAGCGTTCTTCCGGAGACAAAAAAGTGACGATTATTTTTTGGGATCTTGAAATACAACTCCTGTCTGAATGAGACCAGTGATAGATTTATGAAATTGGATTAGGAGTAGAATAAAAGATTTCCATACGTGATACATGTGGTAAAGATTTCCATACTCATGAGATCAATAATAAAAAATTAAAATTTCTAGTTACCTATACATCGTTGAATCCGTACAAGCATCCTCGCGTTCAGCCAGCTCGTTCTCCCTTTTATCAATATTAATCAATCCCAACTTCTTCGTCTCTTCATCCAGCTCAAGATTATCAATGCTGTACAACTTCTTCTCTCGAAGCAATTCCAGTCTGTTTCTCATATCTCTCAAACGAAGTGCCTCGTCCCAGCACTGCTTCTTGCAAGCATGCGACTCTCTGATCGACAAGTCCTCGATCTTATTCTTCAACTCATTGTGAGTCAAATACAGGAACATTTGTTTCGAGAGATTCTTATCGTTAGGATCCATTCGCAACCAGGGCATGCTTTTCTCAACCTCGAATTGCCGTTTTTCTGATGTTTTCACGTCTACCTCAGCGTTAGTATCCTCCTTAGAGCTGTATTTATCCTGCAGGTCCCGTAACTGATGCAGCGGTTCCTCCGTGGGCGTCTCCGGTGCACTATCGCTTTTGATCGATTCGTTCAGTTCCGTGTGATCGTTCTCCTGGAATCTTCGGTGAGGACTCTCCTTCTGGTGAGCCAGATCCTTGGTGTTCACTTCTTGTTCATCCATCTTCGCTCGGACTTTTGGACTTGATGCGTTCTCTTTGTCGTTCATGCGGGATGGAGTCGCGCTGCTCGGCGAATATCTGTCGCCAAAGGACGTTCTGCTGTATGACCTGGATCCGTAGTCTGTCAGATCGTCGCTCCTCACGTTGGTGTTCTCCAGACTCCTGCGTGCGTAGCGAGCGGAGTATCTGGAGTTAGGCCGGACGAGTTCGTTGCTGAACGACGACCTCCGCTGAACTTCCTGTCTCTTTTCTACGTTTTCCTGTTCTTGCTTGTTGCTCCTCTCGCTCATACCAGAACTGCTGTGACGAGAATATCCGTTTTCGCGAATCAAATTAGTCGAATCCCTACAGACCCGCGAATATTGAAGGTTGGTATCCCTGAGGGTGCTCGAACGGGAGCTGTCGGGTTCCTTTGAGCACGCGAAGTACGACTGATACCTTCGACAGGTCTTAGGCAAATATAAACTCTGCTCCGCTCGTTTCTCTTTCAATCTCTGCTTCAATTGCTCTAACGAAGGTACTTCGGGACGGTTCTTTAGTCTTTTCTGTTCTTCCAATTCTTTCCTGTATGACTCATCCTCCTCCTTCAACAGATGCCGTAGTTTGTTTCGTCTCACCAGAAGTCTCTCTGCCTTCTTGGCCTTCGCTAGCTCTCCCTTGGGATCTACACCCCTGGAATTCCACGAATCGTATTGCCTCGCGATTCTGCACTGACGTTCGAAGTATGTCGCGATTTGCTGGTAATAATTGTACTTGAGATACTCCTCGTTGTGCCTCTGGGCTGCTAGCTGGTACTGCCGCTCCCGGAATCGACCCACCCTTTAACACGATAAGCCTCGATGATCTCTTGAATCAGATCTGATAAAAATATATAGATTCAGTGATTTTTTAGGGGAACATTGGGTTATTTGGAGTAACGTTACAACAGGGTTTGAGATTCATCTTTATTTCATTGATACAATGGTTGCTTGAATACATGATTGATAGGTTCATGTTTAGTACAAGAGGTTCTCTTCCCTCTGTTTATATATTGTGTACCAGTGATCAATTATAATTTTACAATTTGTAATAAACAAAAGCAATTAGAATTATAAAGAATACATGTCTCGTGAAGTTCACGATCGTCAGAGTATTAAAAACGGTTCCAAACAATCCTCACATGAAGAAGCTTTCGAGTAACTAGGTACTTCTGGATATCAATTGATCCTCATACAAATCAACATGTAGGTACTTAAGTAGTATTAATATAAAAAAATGATGTGGATGATGAATTTATATGTTCATTCAACCTTTAACTAACTTCATCGTCCTTTACTATGTTTCTAAATGATGTACATCATAAAAGATTACAAAGAACATGTATTTCATGACCATAGTTTATGACCATAACGTTCATGATCATAAATATTAAAAACAATTCGCACAAACGAGAGGCGGCCCTGAATATCGATCGACCTTCATGTCGATCGACGGTTGCATCGTAAACAAGACATGGTGGATACGTAGGTTGGATCAAGAAGAGTTTGAATCGAGAGAGTCACCGAGAGCATCCTAGAAGAAGAGGACCGTCTTCTATTTCGAGCTTGCGTCTCTGTGACGTCACGTGGCCGAAAATATCATACGGTTAGGGAGGTGCAGTCGTGGCCCTGATGTGTGGTCCAGGTCTCAATCTTTCCCAGACTCCCAAAAATTCTCAACCACTTCGCAGTTCGATAATTCCTGCCGAATCCCACGAAGGGAGATCCAGAGTGAACCTTGCAGATCTGACAGGAGCGCGACTACACAATCCGGAAGATTTCCCGACTGTGAAAACGTCTCGAGAAAAGTGGGTCGTCTCCCACGTAAAACTGATCATCTCCCACCAATTTCGTTTTCATCGTCCAGGAAGTCCGTCAGTGGCGTATCGTACACATCCTCGAGAGGATCCACGGCTCGCGATCCCTGGAGGACCCGAAGTGTCAAGCGTGGAATTCGATAACAGTCGAGAACAAGAGGAAGAGAGAAGCTTGTGACAGGAACGAAGAATGCCCGGTGCCGGTGGTCAACCACCGCAGAGGACCACCTTCAGGCCACCATGGGTCAAGGATGGTCCGAACCCTCTGCCTATGCCCACTGCACCCTGGACCCTCAACTCTAGGAGGGACTCCAAAACCAAAGCCGAAGAACCGCCTGCTTTTACTCAAGTCACGCTGAAAGTGAGTATTTTAAAACACCTAAATACACTACTTGAATTAAATTTTCAAGAATTTTCACTACTTGAATTAAAAACTCTTTTCAAGCCGAATATTAATCTTATTACTATTAATATTTCTATTAGACAAACTTCGAAATTATTACGCTGAGTAATTGTAGCTAAAATAAGTGACATGTACGATTCATACGTCATGCAGATATGGATGACATGGCAAAGCGTGCTGACTCTTGAGAGCGTCATACACTATATACATATTGAAAGAAAATTCTAGGTAGCTAATTTGCCAAAGTAGTTTTATTCGAACCAGACTACTAAATTATAATCCTAACTAGAATTAATGTGTGTTCATTTCTGAGATGTTGAAATAAATCCTAATTTATTGTCCTCCGTTTCAGTAGAATAACCCAGACACGTTGTCTGATTCGATACGTGCTTGTTCTACTAGAAGCACAAACGATGCCCACAATCTGCAGTCTTTTGCCATTCAGATATTAGGTTTCAAAGTCACCGGACTCCACTATTAATAACCCATGTGGGTGTCGTGTAACAAGTTCGCGTTATAAACATTTTGACACGGAGAAATTTACAAGGGCGTTGCATTCCAATTACTACTTGTAAAATTATTATTAGAGAATGACGATTCGATTTTGCGTTCTGAAAAGTTTGATTCATGAGTCCGTGACACTTCACTCACACTTAATCTGTTTTCGAAATATCAGTTGGCAACTCACTTTGCTTCCACTGTGTAGTAGGAGTTTGACTAATGTCGATGCAAATTATGCGAAAAATTGGGAATTTTGATGCCAATTTTGCGATATTGTATTTAACGAGGTTTCTTGTGGGTTTTTACTGTCATGTGTCAATTATAGATGTGGATTAAAGTTAGAGAAAAAATATGTTGGGTATTGGGAATTTGGGGATGTTGAAAGTTACAAATTTCTAGGTTCACAAATTTTCAAATTCCCAAATTCTCACATTTCCAATTCCTAAATCCCCCAATTCCAGACCTCCCTAATTCCAACACTTTCCAATTCCTAAATTCTCCAACTCCAGAATTTCCCAATTCCAACACCTTCCAATTTCTATATCCTCCAACTCCAGAATTTCCCAATTCTAACACCTTCCAATTTCTAAATCCTCCAACTCCAGAATTTCCCAATTCCTAAATTCCCAATTCCAACACCTCCCCAATTCCTAAATCCCCAATTCCTAAATCCCCGAATCCCTAAATCCCCCAACTCCAAAACTTCCCAATTCCTAAATTCCCAATTCCAACACCTCCCAATTCCTAAACCCCCAATTACCAAACTCCCCAATTCCTAAATCCCCGAATCCCTAAATCCCCCAACTCCAAAACTCTCCAATTCCTAAATTCCCAATTTCAACACCTCCCAATTACCAAACTCCCCAATTCCTAAATCCCCGAATCCCTAAATCCCCCAATTCCTAAACTCCCCAATTCCTAACTCCCCACTTCCTAAATCCACGAATCCCTAAATTCCCACCTCCTAAATCCCAAATTCCCAAAATCCTAAGTCTCCAAATCCCCAATTTTCCACCTCAAAAATCCACCAAAACTCACTCGAAGTAGGTCATTGACACCAATAGGGAACCTAAACCACCCCAAAGAAAAATCTTAGTTACGTCAATGTCTCCGAAACGCATACTTTCGATATTTTGGCTACGAGCCACGTGGAATTACCGAAAGGCAAAACGGATCCGAGGAAAACGCGAAAACATGCGGTTCGAAGTTTCGAAGACACGTGGCTACGTCATGAGCGTTCACGTCAAACAATTGTTTACAATTGTCGCATGCAGTTAGATCATCGACGGCTCTGTTCGCAATTTACGATGGATCCGCTAACACTTCGGAATCGATGTAATACGACGCAGAACAAAATTTATGGTTGAAAGTTTTCCAACAAGCATATCCAGGAAATTTACAAAAATATCATTTTATTCGTTCCAGTGTTGGGCGCTGTTCAAATAACGAATAAAATTGTATCGCGTTCTACTGTAATTTATTGATCGTTCGATCGTTATTTGAGAACGAATTTATTCGAAAAAGATTTGGTTTTTGAGGAGATATTTTTTGCAAATGTATTTTATTTACAAACTGATGAAAATCTCAGTTGTGAAAACAAACACCTAATAAAATTTATATTTATATGTTTTGCTTGATCTCAAATTTCAAACAATGAGTACATGGATATTATTCGTTCAAAATTATTTTATACAACATTGATTTCTGAAAATTCTTGAACCATAGATATTTAAGATCACAATTCTTGAGACATCACATTTGTTATCATTCAAATCGTTAACATAACTGGAGAGTCATTACTGTTTCATAGACAATGTTTATAAATGTGCAACCCTTCAGATGCAGTCATAAAAATAAAGAACAAATTTTATAAACAAATTGAAGAACTTGAAGAATTTTCATTAATTAAAAAATCAGCACATCATTTGAAATACCACTACCAATACTAAAAATCAGTATAAATGATCAGTCTAAACATGACACGATTTCAAACGTTTGAAACGAAGTTATTAAATTGGACGGTAGTAAACAAATATTTTGAGAGTAACGTAGATTAATCTCACTTTCTCGATACGACAGAGATCAGAGAGAAGGCTAGCCTCACGGGTCCTCGCATATAAGCCTCTGGGTCACGATTATTTAAAGAACACGCGTTTCTATTTCAAATGTCTTGCCAGCTGCGTCTTCCGCCAGTTTCTTAACGAGTTTATATTACGCTTTCGTGCAAATTTGCCGATAAGCTACATCGAATTTGCTAAATTCCACGCCAAATATCCTCCTACCTCTATGTTCTAACCCACGCCTAAACAAAAGTTCAAAAGTTCATTCGGATTCCATCATGTCGATGATTTACAAAAGTCTGTACAAGAATTGAAACATTAAAGAGATAAGAAAAATGAATTTTAATGATACAATTTCAAGATGATTTTCAAGATAGAATTGCAAGGTGTATTATTTGATACATATTTGTAATGCAAATACTTGAGACTGCAATGCAAAGGATTAATTTACAGTTGCACTAAATATATAAGATAAATACAGTGTAGATTTCATGCGATATAAAGTATCAGTCTTTACATCTGTTCTTGAAAATATTAAAAAGCGAAGGTACAATATTTGTGCAGATCCTATCATATGATTCAAAGGAAGAAGAAATGATAGACTAATAATTAATGTAATGCAGCTCGGAAAGCGATCGAGAGGGAAGTGCGATTTAGATTATTTAAAGACGACCGAACATCGACACTTGCCAACAGAATTCTCGAGACTTTCTTTCTTTAGTATAGAAGAAGGTGGGGGTGTACTTTTTTCCCTTCTATTTTTCACGATACATCAAACAGTTCTCGGAAGCGATCGTATAGGTACTCATGCAACTAGCGAGTAGTTCAAATGTAGTAAACGTTGACAATGAACGATAACGTGATAGTGTTCGAGTCGAACGTTACAAGTACAAAGAGCACGCTTTTCTATAGTAGCAATGAATACACGGTATTTCGAGAACAGTATGTGTAAAAGTGCGAAGAGTAGTTAACCTCGCGTGTTTCTAATACAAAGGTTTTTTGTAGAGTGTACCGAAAGCGGAACCGAAGCCATCGACGGAAGGGCAACCCCGTAAACAGAGCAAGATCACGATAATCCCGTCACAGCCTAAAAGTGAAAAGAATGCGACCAGTCAACCAGCACCAACGAAGCTCCGCGAGAATGGACGACAAGAGCCAATTTCGAGGCCACAGCTCGAACGACAGGTTCGAATCGAGAGGTCTCGATCTCGGGGTGACACGATACCTCTCTCCAAGAGCGAGAGCACCACAGGTAACAGCATCTTAATCTCTTCGAATGCTCCCGGTGTGTCCTAAAAACAAAGAAAGACTCATTACCCTTTTGATCGGATACTAAGAAAACTACCCTAACTGTCCCATCACAAATATTGCAATTTCTACTTTGATGCTATGTTTGAACTCAATAGTGAAGTCCCGTTATATGACCGCCTTCATATTACACGTGTTCAACTTTGGATTACCATCATGGATTTAAAAATGTTGAAATAATTTAGGAATTTGAAAGCTTTTGTCTGAGTGCTTACACATCCCCGTCCAAGGCCACATAACGAAACCCCACCGTACCAATAATCTACTTACCCCCAGGTCCTCTTCCAACAAACATATACACGGCGCGAATCTTTCCGCATTCGCACAAGTAAATTTTCTTGCAAACAGGTGCACCAACGTTATCAAAAAGCTCGTCAAGAGCAGCGATTCCACCACCGCCACCACCGCGACCGCCTCCACCGCCTCCGGCTCGAACGATCTTGAAGGACCTTCCGCCGCTCAGCCAAACACAACAACAAAAGTTGGAAATGCTGAAGCAGCGACCGAGGAAACGTCCGGATTGGGCGAGCATGATGAAGGAGGTCGAAAGCGGTAAACGTTTGAGACACGTGAAATGCAACGACAGGAGTGCACCCCTGATCGAGAGGGTGAACAAGGTTACAGCTGACCCAGCAGGTGATCGTCGATCGAACTTCGATCCTACTACGATTCCCCTTGGGAGATTCTCTTAGGGAGAACTGGTTCCGTCATCGATTTTAGCCGTTTACTAGACCCTTTGTTTTATTCGTGATACCCCTTTTTAAATCCCCTTTCACCCTCTAGTGAATGTTGATTCGAAAGGGCCGCCTGTATCGACAAGTGTAATTAGTTGAATTGTTAATGAACCTCCATTCAATTAGCCTTTGTTTTTAGACTGTGATATGAGCTGTTTGTAGAACGTAGACTATTGTTCTGTCCCTGTTCTCCCGCAAGGGGACCCTTTAGTTTTTGTTGCTGAATAATATTATAATCGTTGAATTAACTTCCTGGAGTTTTGTCGATAAATCCTCCTGTTCCTGTTCCCCCGTTCCCGTTAATCATACAACTTTTATTCATATTACGTTATACACTGGACCATGTGGTTCCAGGCTTCTGATATTCTATATCTGATAAATTTGAGTATTGTGATTGTTTTCTAACTGAAAATTGTTAAACCAGACTCGAAGTTGCATGAAACATCGAGGAACAGAACGAATTTGTTCAAGATGAATTATGTATTATGGGTATTTGTTAGTTGTACTGATTGGGTGTTTCTAACTAGGGAAGGCACACTTTGTGTTCGAATCCGAAAAGTCGAACATGCATAACCAACTGCTGAAGCAGATTCAGCAGGGTGTACAGCTAAAGAGAGTGCAGACGAATGACCGATCGAAACCGATGCTGGAAGGGCTGAGGAAATTCCGAAGGCAATTGACGATAGAGGAGCAAATGCAGAAGGCTGAGGAGCCCACCGATGACTCGATCTCGGACGATATGGACGATATCGATGCGGTGAGGGACGATTTGCAAAGTACCAAGCAAATGCTTGCTCTGGAGCTTAGAAACAAGGAAGCGTTGGAAAGGGAGAACAAGAGACTACAAGTACAATTTGATTTGCAATTTTTCGCAAATTCCGTAAACGTCGAATAAATAACTAATTCTTACTGAATATTCTTGTTGCAGGCGAGGATTTTAAATCTGGAAGCTGAGGTGGAACGCGAGAGATCCAAGAAGAGCGTGCAGGAACACAAGAAATTCGATGAGGCACTCACGACCTCGTTGAAACAGGAAATCCAACAAGCCAGAAAGGACGCAGAAAAATTCGAGAAGGAATATATTAGCGTTGCGGAAGAGAGAGACAAATTCAAGAACGAACTCGAGGAAATGAAGAGAATGTATGCGAATTTGGAGCGACGCATGAAAGCCGGTACGATCACGGTTTTCCTGTAACTTAATTTATTCGTGAACGTCGCAATAACATGGGCGGGCATAAAACCGCATTCGCGCATATTTTAACGCTGCATGGCTCCCTATTTGTAAACATTTACCAGAAAGTCGTTTAATACTTTGAGTACCACCAAATGATCATGGAAACTCAGAGTTTTAATGAAAAATTTAGGACATTCTTAAACACAAATATCCTTGATCCATTATTAAATAATATTCAAATGCTTATGCTTATATTAATTTTGCTTCTTTATCAAATGCTTTGGAAATAGAGCAAGAGCTTGAGCCTGTGCCAGTTATAGAGCTAGCGGATGATTACGACGAAGCAGTATGGTACACTGTTTCAGGAATGGCACTGGCTGGTTGTCCAAGTGCAAAAGACGTAGCAAAAATTGCTTCACAGAAAAGCATAGACAAGAAAGAACCTAGTGAAAGCGAAGAGGAGGAAGAAGAAGAAGAGAGTTCGGAGGAGGAAGACGAAAAAGATCCAAAGGCATCAGAGAAACGGTTACAGAGAGAAATTAAACTACTAACTACAAAAATAAAGACTTCCAAGTAAGTATTGATGTTCTCAGATTAAGTACAAGATAGAAAAAATAATATCTTTATTCAACAGAGATAAAGCGGTCAATGCCAGAAAAGAACGACATGCCTTGAAAGATCAAATTAAGCAGCAACAGAAATTATTGAAAGAGGAGAAAAAGAAATTCAAGCACTTACAGAAAGAAGTTGATAAAATGGCAAAATTGATGTCGGAGGGTGAAGCTGATACTGAAGATGAAGAAGAAGAGGAGGAGGAAGAAACAGAGTCCGAAGAAGAGTCTGAGTCTGAGGAATCAGAGGAGGACGAGGAAACTGAGACAGAAGATGAAGATGATTCTTTGGAAGGACAAAGAAATTCTTTACAGGTAAAATATTTGATAAACATTTATTATATATTTAATGACCTTCTTAACATGCCTCTATATTTTATATTCTGACAGAAAAAAGCCAAAAAACGTGAAGGACGTTTAGCTGCATTAAAGAAGGGTAACTATTTACTTAAAGCGCAAGTTGATAGACTGAAAGATGATTTAGCAAAGCAACGAGAAGAAAGCCTTACATTACAAGAGGATCTTGACTCTGTTTTAGCGGAATTAGGTTAAGCTAATGTAAAAAACAGTTTAAATATTATTATGGACAATTGTATACATGCACATATAAGTATTACATATGAAAATATAGAAAATTTTATGTCTGAAAAGAACAGACACGAAACTAATACACGCACACTCACCTAAACGCCTTTTGTAGAGGATTTTACACTCAAAACAGAATTTTCATTCAAATCAAATGCGCAGTACAGAACAGCCATTTTTTTACTATCGTTCAACTTCAACGTACGCAGTACTTTGTTTTCTATAGTATCTATGGTAAATAATCTGCATGCGCAACGACCTGACGAGAAAACATCAAAACATGTCTATCGATCAGAACAAAAGACAGAAGGAGTTTTAACATGTATATTTTCTATATAAGTCATTAATTTATCCGACGTAACATTCTTTGCAGATGTAAGAAACGTTTATATAAAAGATGATTAATATGCTTCTTTTGCTATCAAGTTGTAAAATTATTTTTTAATAAAGACGAATAATTTAGTCAATGACAGTTTCTGATAGGTTATTACAAACGAAAAATCAACACAAAACTCACATGCTTATTACTGAAATTAATCGATGATCAGGTAGTACCGGTGTTTTATAAATTTTATTTTTCCAACGACGATATCTTTACTTTAAAATACACAATAATATAAACAAGTATATTACAAATATCACAAATAACTATTTTATCGTTCAAAGTAGTAAAGAAAAGATACACGCATGCTGTACGAAAAAATCCCTAGCATTATTTCTCGATCTGCATTAGCGTCGCGTACAATTTGCATATTATACATATTTATTAGTTGCTACTGTTAGTATACAAAACTTCCTTTTTACAATCACACCGTTCTTTTTTAAATAAGCTTTATTTATTTTTTACATTATGTTAACGTGTAAAATACAACACTAAAAAAAGGAACAGCGAAAATGAATGGGTAGTGATGATAACGCTATCGTTAAAATTTAAAATTATATTTGAAAATCAGAATATCACTATTGTTCTCTGTGGGTTACATACTTTATACAGTAGTGTCATAGTTTAGAATTAGAACATCCGCAGCTTAGTGCTTCTAATACATGCTTGAATTATAAAAATGAATGCATGACGAACAATATCGATATTGAGTATAATGAAAACCATTGCACTGCGAGCTAAATTGAAACAATACGTTGAACTTTCAGTGTGATAACTCGTGTCCATCTAAACAAAGTATTTTCACAGATATAATACAAACAATACGTGATACTTTAACTGTACAACGAATTTATGAGCTAACGGTAAAGCTTTAAAGTGCAAGTACTTAATTTCTTATTGCTCGGTATTATTATCGCTCACGAATTACGCACGTAATGTGCATGTTAATGAGATGAAACTAAAAAGTTCGTTTTATAGGAGAAAAAAATAAAAAAAAGATCGTATGTACATTCGTTTATATAAAAAAAAAGAACACTTTGCGTTGAACGTAGCTTAGGTCAATAATTAAAACATTAATATAATGTACACGTTTTCAGCGTAATGTTAACGTACCTATCTAATATTATGAAATGGTATAGTCGAATATGTTTCATTGCGCGCTTCCGTCTTTATAATTAGAGTAATGAGTTTACGTGGTCAACAGGTTCCTTCATTTTTGCGACTTAACGAAGTCAGTTGGAAACTTATCCAATCACACATACAAATAAATATACCTCTTTCTTCTTTTTTTATTAATATATATAGGCGATCGGTAGCGTCGATATGCTACTTCGCTGAGTTCCTCGTAAGACTACAGACGTCAACATTTATCTCTTTTTACCCGCATTCGTATTCCTACATCCGTATAGAATTGCAAAACAAATACTGTACGCTCGTCTTTCGGTACGACAGTAAAAACTTCTATATTGATGCATTTGATATCCGTTAACATGGTGACGGCCGATTGCGCTCGCGAGGACACAGCACAGGTATGCAAGTAACGTGCATTGAGTGGGTAGTCAGTTATTTGAAAATTTGAAACTTGTATATCATTAAATTTTTAAATTCGTAAGTTCCTACATTTCTAAACTTTCAAATTCTCAAATTTTCAAATCCTCAAATTCGCAAATTCCCAAATTTCGCTTTATCACTGCGTGCACAGTGCACACCGGTGAGCTGTCTGGCGAGCACTTTATCTGTCCATCACTTTTCTAATACAATACTGAATATTAAACGAGTAATGGTTTGTTTCGTTATACGATGCGAAACTGAACATAACTCTGAAAATTTGCTCGTAATTTTATAATTAGGAATGCGAAAAATCGCAACTAGCGCAGCTTTAAAGTTGTGATTCGTGATATAACATTCCTGGAATTCGCATTACTTATTTAATATCCTGTACTCGTTAAGATTTAATATCTTAAAATATTTTTGAAACGTGTACGGTGTTTTCCAGACATAAAGGAAGACAGCAATCTACGTTAAAATAAGCAAAAAATAAAGTAATCCTTGGTTAATTCGAATTGAAGTATTTTGTTGCTCATATCGCGTAGTGACATCGATAAAACTGAAGGTTATCGAATAGAAATCCTATACTAGTCAGGTCCACTTTTTTATATTATGAAGATGCGATACAGTGCTGATGGATTTTCATGACAATAAATAATTGTTGACTGATATTCGGCATAATTGTTCTTGGTTTTACAAAGTAACCAAATTGCACTTGCCGAAAATCCTCATAACCAGATACATTTTTTTTCACGTAACTTTAACCTCGACTTTAAATTTTTTTTCTTCTACTAGTTTAACGTCCGTCACATGTAAATTATGAATACTTTTCGCAGCAAACTTAATTACAGACTGAGTCGAAACTTGAGTCGTGTGTCTGAGATCCAAACGTTTAAGCACTTTGCATCTTGCCAAATGATCTAACGTCGTTTCCGTAAGTAATCTACAGTTTGCCAGATTCAGTGATGCTAGGTTGGTTACTGCTTGCGCCGGTGGAGTCGCCAATTGCGCTACACCGGCGTCAGTAACTCTACCGCAAGAAGAGAGATCCAACGTCTCCAGATAAGGTAAATGTTGAACTATATATCTTAAAGCTACGTCAGTTATATCACATCCAGCCAAAGATAAATTTTTAAGATGCTTCAATCTTGAAGTTTTATCAATTAGACCGGGTCTCGAATCCGTAGGTGGACTAAGGACCTCCCTTAAACTCGAATCGTTCAGTCCTGATACGTGACTGAGGTCTAAAGTGGTAAGCGGCGGACAAGTGCAAGTTCTCAAAGCACAGACTCCAGCCCACGAACAACCTTGTACAGATAATGTTCTAAGCTGCGGCAATCTACTTAACAGCCAGGCTAATTGTCTTTTAGTTACATTTGTCCAGTCAAGAGACAGATTTTCCGGTTGGCGGCGTATAATACCAGTTAAATGCAAAGCTGTCAGATGAGAATGAGACATGTCCAATTTTCTCCACAAGCTAGGATCTATACTATATCTGGCCCATGTACGGCAAACCAAGGCACAATTCGCCAGGTCCTTTGCATTTAAAAATCTAAAAATAGCAAGTAATGCTGTTTTGTCATATGCTAAAGATTGTCCATTAAAATCAGGCCCTGGTCTTTGAACAGGCGGAAGTGGAACAGGCCTAACCACCACGTGGGGCCTCTTCAATGACTTACTACTTGAACCAGTTAATTGTACAGCTAATTGTGTACGCAAAGCTGTTCGCTGTTCACCCTCAGCCGGTTCTCTGTCATTCCATGCCTGGAATTTTTTGTATAGAAACCATGAATATTTCGTATTCTTAGACCGTTTCAGATTCCATTTGGGGACTTACATCGCTGGGATCGGATCTTGAACGTTTACTTGGTGTGGTAGCCCTTTCAGAATCTGTAGTGGGTGCGGATGAAGCTGCACTAGATACAGAAAGTTTTCGAGCACGAGCCTTAGGTTGACGTGGCCTACAATCTAAATTTCGACCGCTTTCACAACATTCGGGACATTCCCAACTATTCGGTAAATCGTCGCTAACGGTTATTGTTTGGGGATCCAATCCTATGCACGCGGGATGTACAATGTCAAAACATATCGAACATTCTAACAAACTCGACGGAGCTGTCGGCGTTGGTTTCCCTGGATCAGAGATTGCAAATTAAAATATCTGTCCTTATTATTAAATTATTCGCTCGACACGATAACGAAAAAGTACATACCCATTAATGGAGCAGGTGGTTGTCCCCAGCCATCTAATCGGCAAACTTTACAAGCTGCTGTGACCGGAAGCATAGGCCTCAAACATTGTCTCATCAAGCACGTCTGTTTGGCACGACCGCTCCCACCGAATTTCACCATATCCTGACAGTACATGCATTCCCCGCAGTCAGTCCTTGTACATGCTTCACACTTTTTACACCTGGTACGCCTTCGCCGCGGGAAAGCTCTTTCAGACTTCTCTTGTGAGTGATGCCTCTGTATCTTTGCAAAACTTTTTTTAGTTACCCTTAGACGTTCCTGTTAATCAGTTAAATGATAAATAAAGATATTCTATTATAAGTATGTGAAATTTTCGCTTACCCTTTCAGCAATAGTTAATGGAGGTGGAGGTGGTAATACAGGATTTCCTGTTACAGCCGCGTCCGGATTATCGTGTCGATGTTGTTCTACCAGACATCGAACATCGTGAATTAAGGCAACGGGATCGCGAATCAGCTCAGGCACATTCTTTTTAGTAGAAGGTAATGAATGTAAATACATAACTATTGCTTTTAAACCATGTAATTCGAACGGTGTCAGGTGTAAGTGCTGATGGTGTTGTGGAACTGAATGTTGACGGTGAGATTCGGAAATATCTAAATGACTCCTGCCGAGCAGAACGTGGACGTACCTCTCCAAGACGTACCTATCAACAAAATGAATACTTAAATAAACTAAAGGATTCTGAAAAACTTATATTTCAATAATTGTATAACCATACCATAACATTTCAGTGAAAAATGGATATCTGAATTTTTGTGGAACCTTTGTGTGTTCCTCTACTTGTGCAACTTTCAATTGTTTTTCAATACCAAAGCTATGTAAAAAATTTCCACCAAACACTAAAGAATCTTGAGGAGTATACACTGCATGAATCCAACCAGTTGGGATAAATAGAGTCATGCCAGCTGTCAAACTTATTCTACCACATCTGTCTACCATGTCTCCAAAGAAAACGTCAGATTGTTTGCCACTTAGAACCCATTCTTGATAAAGGGACAAATTTTTTTCAGTAGGAGGGATAAGCCAAAATATTTTTCCACCTCTTAGGATATGGTACCACACACTAGTTCCACCAAAGTCAACATGGAAATCTGTATAACAACCTTTCACAGACATCAGGCAATACTTTTGCACTTTTGGATACATCATGTCTTCCAAAAGATTGGTAGATTCCACTTGTGCTTCTTTAAGATGTCTTGGCCATACAACATCTACCCAATCAACTTGTCGTACCAATGAAGGTGACTGTACATAGTTTTCTAACTTGGTATGACTGAACTCTAAAGAAATTACATTTAACAACCGTTCTTTGTTAGGATCTTCATAATACTTTTGCCATTCTTTCATTGTCATATCTTCATTCTTTTGTGTATTAACATCCATTACATCTAATACTCTTTTTGAACCTGAAAACACATATAATAAATTGTTCTTTTAAAAATAAAACGTGTCAAGTAGTACATCTTTAATTATAATATAAGCATATAACAAAATATATCTTTATTATAAACATACCAACACACGTTCTCACATCATTAACTGTAAAATTTGAACTGGGAACTCGCAATCCCAATCCAGATTTGTCTTTGAAGAGCAATGGTATACTGAGTCCATGTTTCTGCAAGAACGCTAGAGTCAATTCAGAACCATTCATTTCACGGAATAATCCACTGAAATTATTTAGGTTGTATCTTTCGCATTCAATTTTTTCATCCAGTTGAAAAGTCCTACGACCCTCGATTTCCTCATCACCTATGGCCCAGTCATCTGTATACAACTTTCTAGTTCTTTCCCGCTATAATAAAATTCATAATAAATAGAAAATTTTCATTCAAATTTAATGAAAAATTTCATACAGAACAACTCTATCCAGTGTTCAATTACAAAGTTATCTTTAGTTTGTTTACCAATTGACGCCTTTTTGGCAGAGAAGTAGAGTCATCGGCCATTGTGGACACGCTGTCAGAAACGTATCACCGAAAACTCATCGAATATTCAATGTATGTTTTGTAGTGAACGTTAAAATAATTCTTTTAATGCTATATTATTGAAATTTTATTTATTATTTACATGTCACGCACGATAGCCTTATATTAACATCGAACTTTTCTGTGATTTTACTTTCCCAGCAAAAGGAGGTCGCCATTTTGCTGCCGGTCAATGCTACCAATAAGTATCATAAAAAACTTTGAACCATTTCAAGTTATAATATTTATGCTCAGTTGCTTTGAATTATGTAATGCCAAGTTTTCTATAGTATAAAAAATGAATATTCATAACTTTCGAGGTGCAGCTTTGAAAATATGAGATTGATATTTATACCTATATGGGGAATGTTACATTTATAAGTTGACAATATATTAGTTTTGAGCTCATTGAGCTTTGCCTATGATAAAGCATCAATTGAAGTTAGTCGTATTGCGCAAAACAGTATGTTCTCTCTATGAATGTAGTATATGCACCATTTTTGACAATTCACAGTTAAAAATCGAATGTTGACATATGTATTTGAGATATGTTATTTTCAATCATTTGCTACTGTATGTAGTCTTAAAATTACATAAATTAATTTTGTAAAAACTTCTCATTTAAGTAGAAGTACAATACTTGTTAATAAAAGATTTGTACATAGAAGTGGAATTTTTTAAAACGAGATAACCATGATGAGTCTACGTGACAGGCAAATAAATGCCTTGAAACAGATGTTAAATTTAAATCAGCCGGAACAGAAATTAGAAGAAGCAGTACCGGTATGGAAAGTTTTAATTTACGATCGACTTGGACAAGATATCATTTCGCCGTTAATATCGGTAAAAGAATTGAGAAATCTTGGCATTACACTCCACATGCAATTACATTCTGACAGAGATTCTATACCTGAAGTACCAGCTATTTACTTCTGTGCACCAACAGATGAAAATCTTGGTAGGATTGGGCAGGATTTACAAAGTGGTTTATATGATATTTATCATTTAAACTTCATCTCACCAATAACTCGACAAAAAATGGAGGACTTAGCAGCTGCTGCAATACTTGGAGGTGTTGTGTCAAATATTCACAAAGTATTTGATCAGTATTTAAATTTCATTTCTTTGGAAGATGATCTGTTTATTCTTAGACATCAAAATAGTGATATAATATCATATCATGCGATTAATCGGGGTGAAGTAAAAGACACAGAAATGGAATCGGTAATGGATATTATTGTTGACTGCCTGTTCTCAGTATTTGTCACATTGGGAACTGTTCCAATTATAAGATGTCCAAGAGGAAATGCAGCTGAAATGGTTGCTAAAATGATAGACAAGAAACTAAGAGAAAATGTATGGGACACAAGAAATAATTTATTTGAGAGTGAAACAACTGGTCATTACAGTTTTCAGAGACCTCTTCTTATAATATTGGATCGTAACATAGACATGGCCACACCATTACATCATACCTGGACATACCAAGCACTAGCACATGACGTATTAGAAATGGCTCTAAATAGGTTAGTTGTAGAGGAGAATGTGGGAAGATCTCCTGCAGGTGGAACCCGTTCAAAGACACGAGCCTATGAGCTAGACAATAGAGATCGATTTTGGTGTCAACATAAAGGCAGTCCATTTCCTAGAGTAGCTGAAGCTATACAGGAAGAATTAGAACAGTACCGTACTTTCGAAGAGGATGTTAAGAAACTTAAATCTTCTATGGGTATTGATAATGAAAGTGAAGTAGCGTTATCAATGGTTTCCAATAACACAGCACGTTTGACAAATGCTGTAAATTCTCTGCCACAACTTTTAGAAATGAAGCGATTGATAGATATGCATACATCAATTGCAACAGGTATTTTAAATTCCATAAAATCTCGTAGATTAGATACATTTTTTGAACTTGAAGAGAAAATAATGGGCAAACAAACATTAGATAGAAGCGTATTAGAAACAATAAGTGACCCAGATTGTGGTACTTCAGAAGACAAGTTACGGCTTGCTATTATATATTACCTTTGTACCAATATGTCAGATGCTGACTATAACAAACTTGAAGCAGCATTGTCTGCTGCTGGATGTGACTTGAATCCTCTAGTTTACATAAAAAGATTGAGAAGTTACACCAGAATAACAGAAATTCAAAACAGTTATGAAGGTGGTGGAACCAAGACAGTCAGTATGTTCTCAAAGCTTATGAATCAAGGATCTTCTTTTGTAATGGAAGGAGTAAAGAATTTAGTCGTTAAGAAGCATAATTTGCCAGTCACAAAAATTGTTGATGAACTAATGGAATCAAGACAATCGTCTCAAACGGACGATTACTGTTACTTAGATCCGAAGCAGTTGAAGCATACCGAACAGATGCCAAAGAATCGACCAACATTCCAAGATGTAATTGTTTTTATTGTTGGCGGTGGAAATTACATAGAATATCAAAATCTAGTGGACTATGTAAAGCAAAAGAGTGGGGCTGGTTTTAACAAACGAATCACATACGGTTCAACGACATTTATTAACGCAAAACAATTACTTAAGCAACTTTCACTTTTGGGACAAGAAGTTCATTCCTAAATTTTATAGAATATATGAAAAAATATTTATCGTCTACTTTTCTTATAACGTACGCCGATTTTTCATATTGTTGTTATTGCCTTCTTGTAAAAATGTAAAATAAATAAAATATGATTAGTTATTTTAGATATTCTTCCATATTATTTATCCACCCCTTTGTATTTCTGCCGCCTAGGGACTTTTTGTCGGTAAGGAAGCACGTCTGCATTTCAAATCGTTTGATCAATACTTCACAAGCAATTATATCGTTTGGTTTTCTTAAAAATTTATTGAATATTGACTCCGAATATTAATTTATAACAGTAAAGATGACGACGGAACATAAAGGAATGAAACATTTTGTCCAAAGAGCACCTGTCGTGACAAACTCGCAAAAAGGAGTTGTGGAATATTTCTTATCCAAGCAAGAAGACCACAATATTAAGTAATGTAAAAATAATTCTTTATTATAATCAATGGTACATCGCAAATACACCTTCTTTTATTTTCAGTTCGGTAACAATTAGGAAAATCGATGTAAAAGTTCTGTATAAAAAAGGTCCTCTAAGTTTTCATGTTTTTATTTTCATTCATTTAGTCTGCGAAAAAATTAGCACTCGCAGAAACGCTTTGTAATACGAAATCCGTTTTCTATAATAGAAAGTATCCTGAATGGGATAAGCCAAGAGTTTATCCAGCGTTAGAAGTGGTCAGAGCTCGCAGTGATTTAACAAAAGTTGAGGAGAAATTACGCGAAAAATGGGTCGAACAGGAGAAAAGGCGAAAACTCATGGACGAACAGTGGGCCGAGATGAGATTGCAGGAATCGATATTGCGTGAATCGTTTATAAAATTCAATAGATTTGTCAGGGAAAATCAGGAAAAACGCGAGCGCGCGGAAGCGAAGATCAAAGAGGAACGTGAACGTCAAGCGAAGCGGCTCGAAGAAGTAAAATTCTTCAAATGTTTATATTTATAAATTTATAAATTGTTAATTAAAGTCACTAACAAGTACATAATTTTTAGATCGAAGAGTTGACCGCTAAGTTAGTTTACATGAAAGAAGTTCGCGACAAGATGAAGACGCACGTGGAAGAATACAGAAAGTATCAAACGTACTTGGATAAAGTTATAAACGATACCTCAGAATTTCAGTCCATCGCAGAAATTTTTAATCGTTACGAAACTCTAATGGAGGCGCGTACGATTTTATCTGAGCACCAGGATAAGAATCTTCAGATATTAGAGGAACGAGGAGCGGAACTAGTAAATATAGAGTGTAAAATTTATTCAGCCTTTCGCTCGTAATTACGTAACGAAAGAAATCTTTGTTTACAGTATCACATGACGGAATCAAAGACACAGAAATTTATGGGACTGAACAATAAATTAGCGCAATTGCAAGCGCGACGGGACAGGGCGGAGGTGCGAGCTCGCAAATGGGAGACGATCGTTTCTAAGATAAAAGTGACTGCCGCGGAGAAAAATTTAGAGCATACGCAGGTAAAAACGTGTTGCTGGAATCTGTATCAACAGATCTGCAAAAGAAAGGGTGTTCCCGTTACCGCGGACAAAGACGATGTCGAGCAGCAGCTGAACGACATCAAACGGACGATCCTCGAATTAAAACGACTCCTCAAGATCGCGAAAAAGGATGCGCCCAAAGAAGCGCAGAAGACTTGATAGAACAATTTCAAGTTGTTTGTAAATAAATATATTTTATCGCAAAGTAATAAAGTAAATACTGATAAACGCTATGCCACTATTTTAAATAATAGATACTAAAACGATGGTTATAAGCAGATTACAGTTAATATTTTATAATCACCCGTCTGCTATAAATAAAAAAGTGAACATTATCATTTTATCGAAGAATTAATCTTGACTCTTGATGATATTCAACTTGTGTCCTTCGATTACTGATATCTTTTTTGTATAACTTTCCTAGCCGCCGGTAAATGACAACCTGATATGTTATGCAGAAGATCTGAATAGTCTTCTTCCAGCCTTTCCTTCAACTTTTTAGTGGCTTCATCGCGTGTCAACGGTTGCTCCAAACCTTCGGATACGATTTGCAATTCTGCTTTCTCGACACATCTGTGCAAGTTTTTAGAGTAGTTAAAATTTACCAAAAATATCTTGTTTAGTACATCTGTAATGACTTTGATCATATTAAGGTTACTCAATCTTTGACAATATATGTCAAGGTCATTCTCTAAACACTTAACAGGAGTAATTAAGGTATAAAAGATACTGCACGAGAGGGAATTAGGAAATAAAAGGAATACAGAGGAAATAAATGGAGATAAGGACTCACAGGGCACAAGGTTGTGTAGGAGCAATGTGTTCAATAGGAGGCACTTTCAGCTTAGGTCGCTTCTCTTCATCTAGTCGTAAATGTTGCGCTTTGGTGGCTTTATCTATCCAATAAACTTTGTGGAACATTTGTGTTATACGTTTCTCGATAATTCCCAGGTACAACATGACGTTGCTTCTCGTTATCTGTTCGTTGTCTCCCAGTAATTCCAGAATGGGTGAATTGTCACAACGAATCGCTTTGAACAGAGAATCTATTCCTTTCAGTAACTTTTCCATCACGTCGTCGCACTGCAACAAAAAATCTCTTTAACTGATGTACATTTTCAGATTCGATAACAGTAACGTCTAGACTCGAAGGTTAAAAAGGAAATAATTTCTGAGTAGTCTTAATCTGATTTTATAGGTTTTCGATATTCGATGAGATTAACGAAGCATCACCTGTGTCAGATTTTCTTCAGCCGCATCAGCAAGAGTGGTTTGATCTTCCAGTTCTTTCTTGAGCTTCTCCAATGTCTCGGTGTGCTGTTGTCCACTTTGTTCGCACTGAACACGCGCCTCCTCGATCGAAATCGTCAACTGAGACATCCTCGCCTGGAGTCCCTCCAGCTCGTCGTTTAATTCGTTCACGTAACTGAACAGCGCAAAGTTTTCTTCCTCTTGTTTAATGAAATGCGCTGTGAGCTTGTCGATCTCGTCTTGACCTAATAATTCGATACGATTAATTTCCAAGCCACGATCAACGAGGACCGAAGAAAAATACCTGTGAATTCTTTGATCATTTCCAAAATCTGTCTATAAGAATTAATTTTCTGTTGTTTCTCTTCCATTCTCGCTTTCTTCTCGGCGGCCCGTTTCGCATTCAAATCGGCCATTTCGCGGTACTGTCCTTTCACCCCGAGGAATTCTTGCAGTTTCATTTCGTTGTCCAAAGTTCGTTGCAGTTCGCACATCTCCGACACGTGTGCCTTCAGATCTCTTATCCCTCTGAAAAGGAAGACTTTTATTTGTACGATTACATCTTTAGCGGAAGAAAGTGCAAGTGGACGAGGAAATACTAATAAAATCGAGGTTGTTAGGCCACTAACACGCGCCATTGCTCTTCGAGTTTCTAATTCGCCTAAAAGAATAAATCATTCTGTACGAAATACGAATGACTTTCAGGTCGTTAACGCAACTGAAAATTATGGGGCCAACGATCTTTTCAACTTTCCCTGTTCTGTGAAAATTACTGGACCCGTGATTTTACTGCAACATTAACTCCAAGATTTTTGTGTCGTTACATTTCGAATTACCTATCACGAAGCGCTTGTATTTTATTCAGTTCTTCGTCCCTTTGATTAAACGCGATGGTAGCCTGTTCTATCAGATCATTGATAATCTGCTTTCCAGCGTTCAGTTGACCTATGAGCTTGTTCCAAAGAATCGTGAATTGCGTCCTCTCCTTGAGCAACGCTTCGATTTCTTCACGCAGTTTCGCGTTCTGAGCAATCACAACGTTGAATCTTTTTGTCGCTACTTCCAGTCGATTCTCCAACATAGAAACCACCTTGTCTTGTCTTATAGCCATCTCCTTCAGCTGCGTGTCTGTTCGGACTTTCGACTTCAAGACTGTTACTTCCTTCGTTAACTGAAAGACATACGAATGTAAGACATATATCAGAAGTAATATTTAACAAATTTCTATTTGACAAACCTTGAAAATGTGTTCGTCCAACTCTGCTATCTCCTGCTTCTCCGTCTGCAGCATCTCATCGTACTTCTCCTGAGTCTTCAGAAGACACTTCAAGTCCTCCTCCATATCTCTATCCTTGCGGATAAACGTTTTCGAGCTAGCTGTTTTAATATGAAGCACCAGCTCCGCCTTCTCGTACTCCAAACGGTCGATTATGTTCAATTGATTACGAAGCTGTAATTTTGCATCCTCGACACAAGCGACTCGGTCGTTCTCCATTATTCTGTACTGTCTCTTCAGCCTCGAGAGCTCCGTTTGCGCCATCATCTCCAGCTCTGTCTCATCTGGCGTGTGCTGTGTTTTGTGCGCCATTTTTGGGCTTTTACTTTGCTAACTGTAATCTTGCAAAATATAAGTCTCATTAATATTCTCTCAGAAATACTTTCAATTATGTCGCGACTTATGTTATGGGCTGCATTTCTACGTATCGTATTGTCACGTATTTCTGTGCGTTGTAATTGCCATGGGTTGTATGCACTACGTGTTGTACTTTCATGTGCTGCATTTGTCACGTGCTGGACTTCCACGAATTATATTGCTACGCGTGGTTTCGCTGTGCGTCGAATTCGTGCGTTTGTATCGCCACATGTTGAATTTCTAACGCGACGAACTTGCTGGGTTGAATTTACAGCACGTAAAATTTACTACATATTGAATTTGCAACGCGTTGAAATTGCAGTGCGTTAAATTTGCAGTACGTCGAATTCGGAGCGCGTTAAATTTGCAGCACGTTGAATTCGCAGCGCGTAAAATTTCCAACACGTCGAATTCGCAGCGCGTTAAATTTGCTGCACGTCGAATTCTCAGCGCGTTAAATTTGCAGCACGTTGAATTTGCAACGCGTAAAATTTGCAACACGTCAAATTCGCAGCGCGTTAAATTTGCAACACGTCAAATTCGCAGCGCGTTGAATTTGCAACGCGTAAAATTTGCAACACGTCGAATTCGCAGTGCGTTAAATTTGCTGCACGTCGAATTCTCAGCGCGTTAAATTTGCAGCACGTTGAATTTGCAACACGTCAAATTCGCAGCGCGTTGAATTTGCAACGCGTAAAATTTGCAACACGTCGAATTCGCAGCGCGTAAAATTTCCAACACGTCGAATTCGCCGCGCGTTAAATTTGCTGCACGTCGAATTTTCAGTGCGTTGAATTTGCAACGCGTAAAATTTCCAACACGTCGAATTCGCAGCGCGTTAAATTTGCTGCACGTCGAATTCTCAGCGCGTTAAATTTGCAGCACGTTGAATTTGCAACACGTCAAATTCGCAACACGTCAAATTCGCAGCGCGTTAAATTTGTAACACGTCGAATTCGCAGCGCGTAAAATTTCCAACACGTCGAATTCGCAGCGCGTTAAATTCGCTGCACGTTGAATTTGCAGCGCGTTAAATTTGCAGCACGTCAAATTTTCACCAAATTGAATTTGCAAGCGTAAAATTCGCCACTCATCGAATTAGCAAAACCTTAAATTTGCAACACGTTGAATATTGAACTCGCAACGCACAATCTGTTCCGCGTTAAATTCGCAACGCGTTGACTTTGCGCGTTACATCGTCACGAGTAGTTACACCACGTGTATCCCTGACACCCAGCAATATGTTAACAGTAAACGAAGACAAATCGTATCTAAATTCGCAACGGTTACAAATTAGATATGTCAAACGATTTATTACAGCAAGTAAATAAAATTTATACACTACCTGTTGCGTAAGATTGTTTATACCAATTGGTACCCGAGAATGCAGGTTATCGACTCACAATTTGTCAAACATTTATTAGAAAGTTAACGATCGACGGATCAAAGAAGAATCCGAAAGTTGTCAACGATTTTGTCTGTATCTTCCTCGTCGATGATATTGAGGACCCACGGAGGGGAGGAAAACACTTTCCAGACGTGTGTCTCGATGATGTTCAACGGCGACATTTGAGAAAGACATCTGCCACCCTGTATAGCTCTGCCAGCTGTATGTGCGACACCGTTGTTCTTGTTGGTGCTTCCGGTTGCCAAGCACCCTCTCAGGGGTGTACGATAACCGGGATTCTGATTTCACGATATAACGTCCCGTGAATTCACAACATGCAAAAAAATGATTAATCGCTGAAAATGCAGAAGTTTGTGCCATCGTTACAGATAACGGAAATTGAAAATCGTTTATCTGAATACTGATAAATCGAGTTAGCTAAAAGGCCACTAGATGGTGCAACTGGCTTAATGATAACAGGGATACAGGAATATAATTGGTTATTACTTTATTACACGTATGCGATTGCTAATTGGAGCACTCAACGAGGTTCATACTGCTCTATAATTTACATTTATAATTAATCAGATAATGATTAACGATTTTAAGTAATTTCGTATCGGATGATTACTAAGTTCACGAAGCAATTATTTGCACAGTTTATTGTTGCAGTATATTGCACATGTGGGGATATACGTTTTCTTTTCGCATGATGTTTTGTTTTATGTATCCGTTCGATTTCACGTTGGAATTATAGTGAAACTATCTGACTGTGAGTCATTTCATGGAACGTATTTTCTAGCTGGGTAAGATCTAGAATATTTGTTATAGTCCTGTTACATATACATAATTTTTGCGCTTGTTATTCGCGTCTTTGAATATTCAGTTCGATCTACAATTCAGATACTCCAATCTAGATTAAATATCAGTTCATTATACAGAACAGTTCAAAATTCAAGTATTTAGCATACACGAAAATTTTAGTTACTTCAATTCTACTGTTCTAACTTGACAGTTTTATATTTAACTTTCTCATATAAAGAATTGAACGAAGTTTAAAAGTTTAAGGGACAAACACGGGGAGATCGTGCATTAAACAAGATCCATCGATTTCGTGAGATCGAGTCAGGTGGTGGTTCGACCAGGTGGGTCACGTGGTGGGAGAAACGCTTGGGTGGTGGTGGGTACCGACAAGGGAGAGGTTAGTATGCCTTCAGAGGGGAAGGTCGACAGGTCGATTGTCTCGCGTGTGTATGAATACGTAAACCGTCGACATAATATTTTCATAATTTTGCTGAGTGTTCCACTATGATTGCCGCTCGAAAAAGTCGATGTCGACGTGACGCGAATATCACCTTATCCGAGAGATAATGGAACCAGAAAATTTTCGGCTCGAAAGATCAAAATCGAGATAATTGTACCGGATCGAATTTGAACAGTGTTAGCGAACGTTTTCGTAGCGGAACAAGCTCGAGTAGAACAAATTACTTTCAGCCAGAGTCTCGGAGGTGGGAGAATCTCTACCTGGCTGGGAAGTACAGCACACGATTCCGTAATATTTATTTTCTACTGGCGGCTAGTGAGTCACTACCTGGCCGACCACGGTGCGGCGAGTTGGTCGCCTCGCGTGTCCGCGTCCCTTTCGGAGTGTTTATGGCAAACAGTGAGTGCACCAGCCAAAATTCCTGGAGTGAATGCATAAAAACAATTCGTTATCAGTGCAAATTCGTGATAAGAAAGAAGTACATAAGCGTTTCGTGCGGACCGTCGAATTCGAAGTGCTCGTAATTATGGACATCGTAAGTTCGCTCGTTACGAAGATATTCCTAATACATGTGTCAGTCTAATTTACTCGAGCGTCAAAAGGAATTAGAGATTTTGACAGTCAAGTGTAATTCGTGGCGATAGCGATCGCAGTTTTACGCTGCAGCAGGTTTGCGTGCGTGCTGTACCTGGAAACGAACAAAGGACGGAGTAGAGGGGTTACGTTGGCAGTTTTTCGTGGTAAACATTGTTGACTTTCTATCGTAAAAGGAGGAATCGTCCGTTTGCGCGCGTTGCAAACGGAGCATAACAGAATTAATCCTGTAACAGTTTACCCTCGTTTCCAGTGCGTGGACAGATATGAATCGCATCGATGTACGATCGATGCTACGATACGATATCGATCGACGCTAGCGTGCAATCAGTTCCAACACAATACCGCCGGTTTCGTCGATTTGCGAATCGATCGCAGTGCGCGTGCGCGATGTATCGAACAATCAACGAAAGCGTTCGAAAGCAATACACTTGACGAAGAAAATTATGCCGGCGAGTGTGATCACAGCTGATCGTTTCCGGTAGTGAGAGACTGTTAACGATCTACGGAAACCTGTTCCGATGTTACGTGCACGGGGCAAGCAGAAAGAAAAAGTGAAGCATTCGTCTTTTATTGTCGCGCAGGTAGAATTTATCGACGATATTCGAAGGTGAACTGCATGACTCATTCATGGATTATCGATCGCTCAATTATTCCGTCGTGTTTTACGAAACAATTTTTTAACTCGTCTTCAAGGAGGTTGGTTATCAAAGTTAAGTACAAAGAAAGTGTATTTCGTTGTGTAATCGATATTTCCGATCTCTCCTGTATCGATTCTCGATTCGCTCGAACAAAAGGCGGGAAGTGATATGTTTCTCGAAGTAAATCGATCGCAACATGAGTATCGACCTGTGGCGCTGAATCGACGTTGTACGTCCACTTGGGGCGTCCACGTTGACTAGCGTATTTTTTTCAACGAACGTTACAAATGATGCTAACGCGTGGTTGCCCGACCACCTGGTGTCATTACGAACGTTAAAGGTCACGCGTAGGTTGTACACGCGACATTCGAGCGACAATCGAACAACGTGGACGCCATGCTGCCCAAAAAGGACGGCCAACCGGAGCCGTACGCTCTGGAGGACATGATCTCTGATCTCCAGACGCGACGAAATTCCCTGGATCACGAGGATCTTGAGGACCCGGTTGAACTTTTGAAGAAACGAGATAGGGATCTTGTGTTAGCCGCGGAATTAGGCAAAGCGCTTCTGGAGAGGAACCAGGAGTTGACCAGGCAGAGCGAGGCCCTTGCCGAAGAGTATTCGTCCAAGTTGGAGGTAAGATATTTGCTGAACTTCGTTTCTAAAATTATTTTAACCTTTGTATAGTTTTCTGGTCCACGTAGTTCGAGACAGAATTACTGATGATATCAACATTGATGACATCAAAGTTGATCTACGAAAGTTTCTTACAAGACAAATGCTCGGTATTACGACGGTCGAAAGTTACGTTCACGGTGCTTATAAAATAATGAACGCGAGTAATGAATATGTCTTTATCGTAATTAGAAATTTCAACGTCGTTAATTTTATCGCTTACCAAGTCATTTTCTTACGTCAGTTCGCGGTCCTACGTAACACATTGTTTCGTCAAACTTTCATTAACACGAGCTCGTTAAACGATTAGTCACGGCGTTCGTAAATTTGTCGCGTTTCGAATAAATATCATCTCAATTACTGAATTGCCGTGCGTATATTTATCCGAGCATTTTCTGGAGTATCCAGGATGCATTTCGAACGAATGCTTTCCGCAGAAGACTCGCACGCGAGTGCGGTGGCACGATAGCGCGCAATCGATACGCGAATGCGTTGGAAGAGCGATCTTTTCGACTACGTAACGTCAATTTTTAACATGTAAGACGTGAACATCTCGAGAAGGAAAGTTATCGGTTTTATAGGGAGCTTCTTATCCAACGCGCAACGAGTTTACGAAGGTAGAGAGCCACGAAAGCGTGGAAACAAGTCACTTAGGCAACGTAACGTCAAAGACAATGCCCGGCATCACGCTCTGCCTGTCCTCGTACCCGCTTCTTCTGCTATCTTTCCGCGTTTTGCCTGTCACCGTATTTTTGACCTCCGACGAACAACTGTGTTCTTCTCTTTTGTCTTCGATTACAATGTTCGCTTACACATGGCGCGGTTCACGCTTGTAAACCTGGATTCAGATCAGTGGGCTACTTTACAGTTTGCTGACTGCTTGATTCCAAACGATTCGACATGTTTCAGAGTCGATTTAATTCTTCTTTCATACCTGTTCCACCTCATTAGATTCATGGACACATGGACACACATCGACACATATGTGATTCATATGTATATGTTTAATTTTATGTTATTCAACGCTGTTCGACTTACGTTCAAATTGAATTACACATATGATATATGGCGGGTATTATATATAGTTTCTACAAGAGTAACAGGAGTCTAGAATTGCGATCCAGATCTTAAAATTCAAGTACCGTACGATCCGGATGAATTTCTGGTAGGGAATTGTACAGATATAGGGAAGGTACCACTACGAAAGCAACACGTAGTCACGATTCTACGGTCTCTATGATCCTCTTTATGGTTTAACGATGCCTATTACAGGAACGGGTGTGCTTTCTATCAAACAAACCTACGCGTCTTCCGCCTTGCTTCCGGATATAATTATTCCTAGCGTCAGTTCCGCAAAAATGTTCAAATCCTCGAAACGAATAAAATTTCATATCTCCTTTGTATACCTTGTTTCAATTAGAATACAGTGTCTAATCGATTGATGATGTCATGTATGTCAATCACTTATTGTCTACGTAAATAAATCTTTTCAGAGAAAACCAAATCAACGAGCTCTATTTTATTAAATATTGACATCCTTCCATTTTTGTCTCGTAAAAATTCAAAGAAACTTAAATAAAAAAGTTCACGAATAAATAATTGCCTTTTTTATAATAAACGTGGAATGTTTTAATCAAGTAAATTAGAATGCATTTTTCCTAGAATCTATGCGAAACCGTTCGTTCGTGCACCAGTTCTTTCTACCTTATTTTTCTTATTTACTTTCAGCGGTGTTAAGCATAATTTCACTTTCACATCGATCAGAACCCGATCATAATCGACGCACGATCACGTTATAATTCGTGCGAACACTCATCTACAATGTACGCGCAGAAATTTCAAAGAAGATAGAAATACAGGGCACGGTGTTTTTTCTTTAGACCGTCCTGTATCGCCGGTTTCATTACATTTCCGGTTACTTTAATTGCAACCGTGTTACTTTTACAGACAGCGTATCCGGCGTTATAGCACGTGCTATCGTTAAAAATTCAGTTATGTAAAACCGGTAGAAAGCATTTCTGTTTCCTCGATAGATCCATTTTTGCCACGATACTCGCGTGTCACTCTGATTCCTTATTCACATTGCGTTAATTATGCATAATCCGCGGATAAACATCGTTACGTCTTCTAGTAAAAGTAGTCTGATATTTTATTACGAAATATTATTTATGTTTTCGAAACTAACTCGTTCGGTCAATCGAGGCGTAGGAATTTTAATTGCGGAACTTGGCGTTTTGCGCGGGTGTAGAAATCGTGTAGAATCTCGATGAAAAGGTACACTTTGAAATTCGATGAGGTAATTTTTGTTTCTGCCCGAACAATGCGTCATAAATTTAATTTAACTCCGTTTGTTGTTCATTCGCAAGTACGTGCGCATTTTAGCACTTCTAACCTCTTAATCAATAGATAGGGAATATGGGACTATTGTGTAGTATTCTCATCATTACTGAGAACTTAGATTTGCTGTATGCATTATTGATATATTGATGTTAACACTTAGTCATAAGATGCATTTACTGCATTATGTATTGGAACCTTCAGTATTCCCAAATATATTTTCAGACGAAACTGAAATACATTTTGACTTTCATCAAATTACATTGGTAACATTTAAAGATTGAGAATATTCGTACATAGAAATAAAGTCGTCTGACTAAAAATATTGTGGGAGATCATTGAAATACATTTTGACTTTCATCAAATTACATTGGTAATATTTGAAGATTGAGAATATTCGTACATAGAAATAAAGTCGTCTGACTAAGAATATTGTGGACGATCATTGAAATACATTTTGACTTTCATCAAATTACATTGGTAACATTTAAAGATTGAGAAAATTCGTACATAGAAATAAAGTCGTCTGACTAAAAATATTGTGGAAGATTATTGAAATACATTTTGGCTTTCATCAAATTATATTGGCAACATTTAAAGATTGAGAATATTCGTACATAGAAATGAAGTCGTCTGACTAAGAAGATTGTGGGAGATTATTGAAATACATTTTGACTTTCATCAAATTACATTGGTAACATTTAAAGATTGATAATATTCGTACATAGAAATAAAGTCTTCTAACTAAGAATATTGTCGGAGATCATTGAAATACATTTTGACTATCATCAAATTACATTGGTAGTGAAAGATTGAGAATACTCATACATAGAAATAAAGTCGTCTGACTATGAATATTGTGGAAGATCATTGAAATACATTTTGACTTTCATCAAATTATATTAGGAACATTTAAAGATTGAGAATATTCGTACATAGAAATAAAGTCGTCTGACTAAGAATAATATGGAAGATCATTGAAATACATTTTAACTTTCATCATATTACATTGGTAATATTTAAAGATTGAGAATATTCGTACATAGAAATAAAGTCGTCTGACTAAGAATATTGTGGGAGATCATTGAAATACATTTTGACTATCATCAAATTACATTGGTAGTGAAAGATTGAGAATACTCATACATTCAATAATATAATTAATATAGTCTAGGACAAAAAACATAGAAATAAATAAACTCTTCTGTCCAAGAATATTGTGGAAGATCATTGTTGAGCATCCACTGTCCACAAATGTATCAGTCTACAGTCTAAACGATTCCTCCGAAAGAACACCGTACTAAACAAGCACCCAAACATCGAATGTCACGGTCCCCGTGTCGATTTCGTGAGACTTTTGATGCGTCGTCACGCCGTCGACAAAGAGTGAAAAAAGAAAAGAAGTGGGTCAGAGTGTAGCAATGAAAATCGAGCCGCTAACTTAGCTTCTCGTTATTGTATAATTGACGGTCTGAAAGCAGCTGCGGCATAATCGCGGCACCGTGTCGGCAATAAAAAGCCCGCTTAACACGGCTGGCACAACGGAGGAGATCTAGAAAGCCGAGATTCCACGAGTTGCTCGTAGCTAGCGACCTGGGAATCTCGAGCGCGTGAATTACGCGATTCGCTCGCTGTTTGGTTCTCGCTCGAGCAATCGCTTCGTTATTCTTTCTATCAAAAATTAAGATTGCTCGTTAATCTCGCTGCAACTAATCGCAGACAACTATCATCATTTTTGTTTGCGTTGCACGCGTCGCTTCACGCTCGCGAACGTTTCTTGCTCGAGCCTTTTTCGTTGGGAAAGTTGCGGTTTACTTGCCACTTTTTGGTCTTCTGAATTTAATTTCATCATTTTGGTATTCGGAATTTCATTTATTATTTCCTTACTGAAATTATTTATTTGCTTACTGAAATTATGTATTATTTTCTTTTGAAATTGTAAAGCTTTTTTGATGTTTATTGTCACTTTTGGTATTTTGGAACTTGCTACCCGCCATTTTGGTGTTCTGACTTTTCTTGTCGCCCGGACGCCATTTTGGTGTAATGTAACTGAACATAACCTCTTCTGTTACTCGTCAACCATTGTTTGTTGAATTCTCATTGATACATTAGTAACACATGGAAATGTAACTCAACTGAAACGTACAACCACATAAAAATGTAAGAAATATGTGAAAAATCTCAATAATGTGAAAAGTTTGAAAACTCTTTTTCTGTGTGTTTACCCCAACATCGCCCATCTGGCTTTTCGTGAAATATCGTCGTAGGTGTTAACACGTTGTTTGGATAAGTATTTTTGGAGCCCCAAACGTTGCCACCAAAACGGAAGTACAAGTCTTAGATTGTTGTTTATAGAATAGAAAGACCAACGATGTGCTGACAAATGTATCTCAAAATACTACTAGCGGTATATGAACCTAAAGTTCGAAGTTTCATAAAAATTATTACATAAATACTTCACAAAAGTTCTCGCCGTAAAACGAGTAACTTAAACAATGATCTCTGATACTTTTACTGACAGAAAAGCTTGTAGTTTTAAAACGGTACTTGATCTGTTGTGTAAATTCAGTACTTGTGTACCTGTCGTGTAAATTTAGTACTTGTCTACCTATCGTGTAAACTCAGTACTTGTCTACCTGTTGTGTAAATGCGTCTTCTCACGATTTCAACGCTTAACCGAAGGGTCTTTTTGTTAAAAGTGAATTTCTCTGCGGATCGTTTGAACAAAGAAACGTCCCGGGAGTCCGAGCGTGACCGGCCAGCAATACTCGTGTTAATCTATCTGAGAAATACGAACGTGAAAAGCATTGACTCGTTTCGTGTTATGTGTACAAAGTATAAAATCTCGGAGGAAATGCAATAAATATTTAAGAGGAAAGGCGTATAATTTTGATCTCCCTTATAATCGCGATCTCACCAGCCACTTTCTGAAGCCCGCGCCATAGAAGCGGAACCTTCAGTCCTAACTGCGATTCGCACTTTCCCACGGTATTCTAAATGGCTGTATAATGGATCGACTAGTTTGGAGTTCTCGGAGAATTAGAGGGGAGTGATCTTACTTGTATTGTCGTGGTTGAATCATCTAATTTGTGGGTATTAGTGTTGTTAGGAGGTTTTGGAATTTGGGAATCTGGGAATTTGGGAATTTGGGAATTTGGGAATTGGGGAATTGGGAATTTGGGAACCTTGGAATTTGGGGAATTTGGAATTTGAGAATTTGGGAATTTGGGAATCTTGGAATTTGGGAACATTAGAATTTGAGGAATTTGGAATTTGGGAACCTTAGAATTTGGGAACCTTGGAATTTGGGAACCTTGGAATTTGGGAACCTTGGAATTTGGGAACTTTGGAATTTGGGAACCTTGGAATTTGGGAACCTTGGAATTTGGGGAATTTGGAATTTGGGAACCTTGGAATTTGGGGAATTTGGAATTTGGGAACCTTGGAATTTGGGGAATTTGGAATTTGAGAATCTTGGAATTTGGGAACTTTGGAATTTGGGGTTTTTGGAATTTGGGAATTTTGGAATTTGGGAACCTTGGAATTTGGGAACCTTGGAATTTGGGAACCTTGGAATTTGGGAACCTTGGAATTTAGGAACCTTGGAATTTGGGAACCTTGGAATTTGGGAACCTTGGAATTTGGGAACCTTGGAATTTGGGAACCTTGGAATTTGGGAACCTTGGAATTTGAGAATTTTGGAATTTGGGTACCTTGGAATTTGGAAATTTAGGAATTTAAGAATGAAGATATGGAAGACCCAAACCTTTGCCCAAGATTACCCCAGCTATCAAGCTTAACCAAATAGTCAAGAAATAAATAGCGAACGCAATTAAATTGCCATTAAACCGAGGCATTAAAAACAGTAATCAGTCGCTGTTAATACGATCCATTCTTAATTACACTGACGAAGTTATAATGGGAATTCCTAAGACGTGAAATTAATGTCTCCTCCTCACGCCTCTAATGATTCGTATAAAAAGGAGTGTACGAAAGTGAATATGTATGATGTAATAAAGAAGATACAGTTAAGTCGAATACAAAAGATATGTCATGCATCGTTTCCATCGCATAAATTCACCCAGAGGTTATCAATTATACAATTTTCGCATTGAGAAACAAACGCTGGTGTAATATATCTTGATTTGCAGTGGTGTTTCCCAGATACGTAGAATTAATTGTCATGGAACGAGCCAACGATTTCAGGTAAAGATTAAGGTAAAACAGACCGGAAATCCTCGAAAAAGCAGACCGTTAACTATGTTCTACCCTCTTTCCTCTGCTTGTTTACTTAGAAGTGCACTGAACGAAACGTTGACGAGTTCGCACGTCGTAAATGCATTTTATCTAACCAATGGTATGCGGTATGGGGTCATTGGGACCCTGTTTTTGTTCACTTGTTTCGTGGAGTTCATTTTGTGAGGCGTCTTTCAACCCGCAATTAAGGGATTAGGGTTTACATACTTATAGAACACCTGGTGGTACGAGTGGGGAATTAGTGAATATGTGTAGTAATACAATGAGGAATTATTCAACGCGTAGTAATGCAGCGAGGAATTATCGAACGTAGCAATTCAACACACAGTAATTCAACGAGTAAATATTCAACGTATAGTAACTCAACGCCAAGTAATCGAATATGCAAATATTCAGCGCGTAATAATCCAACATGGAATTATTGAACGCGTAGTAATTCAACGCGTCGTAATCCAACATGGAATTATAGAACGCGTAGTAATTCAACGCGTCATAATCCAACGTGTAACTACCCAACGCGTAGTAATTCAACGCGTCATAATCCAACGTGTAACTACCCAACGCGTAGTAATTCAACGCGTCATAATCCAACGTGTAACTACCTAACGCGTAGTAATTCAACGCGTAGTAATTCAACGCGTCATTATCCAACATGGAATTATTGAACGCGTAGTAATTCAACGCGTTGTAATCCAACATGGAGTTATTGAACGCATCGTAATCCAACATGGAATTATAGAACGCGTAGTAATTCAACGCGTCATAATCCAACGTGTAACTACCCAACGCGTAGTAATTCAACGCGTCATAATCCAACGTGTAACTACCCAACGCGTAGTAATTCAACGCGTCATAATCCAACGTGTAACTACCTAACGCGTAGTAATTCAACGCGTAGTAATTCAACGCGTCATTATCCAACATGGAATTATTGAACGCGTAGTAATTCAACGCGTTGTAATCCAACATGGAGTTATTGAACGCATCGTAATCCAACATGGAATTATAGAACGCGTAGTAATTCAACGCGTCATAATCCAACGTGTAACTACCCAACGCGTAGTAATTCAACGCGTCATAATCCAACGTGTAACTACCCAACGCGTAGTAATTCAACGCGTCATAATCCAACGTGTAACTACCCAACGCGTAGTAATTCAACGCGTCATAATCCAACATGGAATTATTGAACGCGTAGTAATTCAACGCGTTGTAATCCAACATGGAGTTATTGAACGCGTCGTAATCCAATATGGAATTATAGAACGTGTAGTAATTCAACGCGTCATAATCCAACGTGTAATTACCCAACGCGTAGTAATTCAATGCGTCGTAATCCAACATGGAATTATAGAACGCGTAGTAATTCAACGCGTCATAATCCAACGTGTAATTACCCAACGCGTAGTAATTCAACGCGTCATAATCCAACGTGTAACTACTCAACGCGTAGTAATTCAACGCGTCATAATCCAACATACAATTACCCAACGCGCAATAATTCAGCAGGCAGTAATCGATCGCGTGACAATCCAACATAGCAATATTCACCTTGTTCTAACATAAAAACACCTCCTTGCACCAAACCAATAAAACTGGCGATATAACGCGAGTCAACGTTCGTCATAAACCCAGACCCTTGGCCAAGAAATCGGATAAAAAGTAGTATCTGGAATCAGGCCAGTCGTTCTGATATTAAATCTTCGTGAACCGGAAAGGACTTCATCGGTGCCAAGCGAGTCTCACGCGATCAATCGGGAACAAAATTTCTCGGGAATCGGCTTCGACACCGTTAGACCGAATCTTCTAGTTACTTTTTACTATTTTGTTCCTTCCGTGTTTATATGTACTGGCTCATAAACTTTCGTCGTCACAGTCCGTTAGAGATTGATCAAGGGTTCAGCCATTGGACGAGCAGAAGATAACCGTAGAGACACCCTCGAGGCAGATAAAATTAAAAGACCGGAAAGAATAACGATGGAACAAGTTCAGCGCGGATTGTCACGAAATAAGCTAGTTAGCGCAACCGTTTCGTACCGTTAGACGGAAACGCTTCTGGTGCGTTTGTTTTCGATCTTGTTGCACCTCGTTCGTTATCTCTCCCCATTGTTCTACGGGTTTCTTACCTGCTGTACAGGCTGAGCATCCTCGTTGGAACGCGTGGCTACACCAATGGTTTCCCTGCAAAATAGAGGAGCTGCAGTGAAACTGAATCGACGATGAACTTGCGCGAGACCTCTTGTAACTGTACCGTAAAATTTTAACGAGAGCCGCATCTGTGCAGTAATTAAACAGACGGACAGGCTTTGCTGCTTGAAAACTTCATTCATAAACGAAAATCATGCTTCGGTAAACATTTGTGTTCGTTTACGAAACTGTCGATGATGTTTATTGTGAGACGGGACTTGGAGAGGTGGGAATTTGGGAACTTGGGATTTGGGGTTTTTGGAGATAGGGAGATTTAGAGATTTTGGGATTTTGGGAGGTGGGAAATTGGGAATTTAGGAGGTTTGGAATTTGGGGATTTTGGAATTTTGGGGGTTTGAGAATTTGGGGAGGTGGGACTTTGGTGATTTGTGGAATTTGGAGAGATGAGACTTTGGGGAATTTGGGATTTGGGGGGTTTGGAATTTGGGGTTTTTGGAATTTGGGGAGTTGAGACTTTGGGGAATTTGGGATTTGGAGGGTTTGGAATTTGGGGTGTTTGAAATTTGGGAATTTTGGAATTTGGGGAATTTGGAATTTGGGAGGTTTAAGAATTTGGGGAGGTGGGACTTTGGTGACTTGTGGAATTTAGGGAGTTGAAACTTTGGGGAATTTGGGATTTGGGGGGTTTGGAATTTGGGCAATTTGGAATTTGGGAGGTTTGAGAATTTGGGGAGGTGGGACTTTGGAGACTTGTGGAATTTGGGGAGTTGAGACTTTGGGGAATTTGGGATTTGGGGGGTTTGGAATTTGGGGTTTTTGGAATTTGGGGGTTTGAGAATTTGGGGAGGTGGGATTTTGGTGACTTGTGGAATTTGGAGAGATGAGACTTTGGGGAATTTGGGATTTGGGGGGTTTGGAATTTGGGGTTTGTGGAATTTAGGAATTTTGGAATTTGGGGAATTTGGAATTTGGGGAGGTGGGACTTCGGTGACATGTGGAATTTGGGAATTTGAGATTTTGGTAGTTTGGGAACTTCAGTCATTAAACCATTTTGAGGATCTCTAATTCGAGGATTTGATACTTCAGCATCTTGTGGTGTTTGAGAACTTGAGAATTCAGGTATCTAATACTTTCCTAATAAACAAATTCGATATTTAAAAATTCCGCGACTTAACAATTCCAAAATTTGAAAAATCCTTAAAAGGATTTAAAATTTCACTTACTCGTTCGAATACTTATAAAAATGAATAAATTTCCAAAATGAAAAAATCTACCAATCCTCCACAACATAAAAAAATTGAAAACTTTAGTTTCACTTCAATATCGAATATAAAGAGCTACGAAGCCGTGTTTCATAATTTAAACGCTGCATAATTACAGTATGGGAACGAAAGGGTTAATTGTCCCCTTTGTTTCGGATCGTCGGTGTTTTTTCACGATAGGTTAATTCAATTGTGCCTGCACGCCTGTGAACTTCGTAGCCGGGAAAATTTCGACACGGTTTTTCCTTCGTATGTAACACTTGCACGGCCATGGTTCGTGCATAAAGTGCGTGCACTCTCACCTGTGTCGGTGTCGAATAACGAATTGAAATGGGAGATCGGTACGCTCGTTTTCTCGAGACGCGGTTTACCGCTTAAGGGAGCATTGTAAAACAATCTAGTGATTTTTCTCGGCTTGGCGATCGTTTCCTCGTTTCCCACGAGGAATATCGGGGCGTTCGAAAATGTCCTTGATCGTAGAGACTGTAGTTAACGTAAAAGTTTTCACGATTTTCACCATGAGTATTTTGTTCGTTTTTCGTTCTACTTTGGCAATCGATTTATTCGCGATAGCAGATTTCTCGAGCAGCAGTTTAGAAATCAAGAAGCGTCAGGTGTCGTCTTGCATCTTCTTCTAGATGATATTTCATACCGTCGTTTCGAGTCTCCAATCGACTAGAAACAAGAGCGTGACCCGTTAATGACTCTGTCTTAATTAAACACGTTGACCGTCACGGTAGAAATAGACACACCTAATATGGAACACTGTTATGTGGATTAAATTATTTTTCATCGATGCGGTTACCAGGTTACACTCATTGTCTTTTAACTGTATATGTAGTTCTGTTAGTGGTAGACATATAGGGAGATATAGGTATACGAGGACGTGTGCATATGAGGATACAGAGACATGAGGATATACGAATATGGACACACAGGGATATGGGGATACAAGGCTATAGGGACATGGGGATACATAGATATGAGGCTACAGAGGGTCCCAGACATATGGGGATTCAGAGACATGAGGATACACAAAAATGGACACATAGGGATATGGGATATTTTGGAATTTGGGGGGTTTGAGAATTTGGGGAGGTGGGACTTTGGTGACTTGTGGAATTTGGGGAATTTGGAATTTGGGGTTTTTGGAATTTGGGAATTTTGGAATTTGGGGGGTTTGAGAATTTGGGGAGGTGGGACTTTGGTGACTTGTGGAATTTGGGGAATTTGGGATTTGGGGGGTTTGGAATTTGGGGTTTTTGGAATTTGGGAATTTTGGAATTTGGGGGGTTTGAGAATTTGGGGAGGTGGAACTTTGATGACTTGTGGAATTTGGGGAGTTGAGACTTTGGGGAATTTGGGATTTGGGGGGTTTGGAATTTGGAGAATTTGGAATTTGGGAGGTTTAAGAATTTGGGAAGGTGGAACTTTGGTGACTTGTGGAATTTGGGGAGTTGAGACTTTGGGGAATTTGGGATTTGGGGTGTTTGGAATTTGGGAATTTTGGAATTTGGAGAATTTGAAATTTGGGAGATTTGAGAATTTGAGGAGGTGGAGGGAAGTGGGGATAGAAAGATATGTGGATAGATGTGTGTATGAGGATACAGGAGTATGCAGATAGAGGAATATTAAGACATAGACATGTAGACACGAGGCAGATACATGGATTCATCAATCTAGGATGTAGTTGTGTAGTCATGTGAGGTATAAAAGTACACATATGTTCATTGACTTAAGGACATAGGGATGTAGATATGAGAGAGAGACAGATGCAGTTATCAACTCAGGATGTGGAGGTGTAGTCACGTGAAGTATAAAAGTACATGTATGTTCATAGACTTAAGGACATAGGGATGCAGACACATGTGACATGTGATGCATAGATCCATCGATATGAAGCTCCAGAAATCTTAGCTTTCCAGATCCACCAATACAAGCAGACTACTCATTCAGTCTGCTACAAAGAGTGAAATCCACAGTACGATTCCAAGCAGTATAATATACTTACTATTCCAGTAATACAGTCTGCACAGTAACATAATAACACAAAACATCGAGCCAGCGAAATGAAATGAAATTACAGTTGGTAGGTTAAACGCAGAGGCGGTTTTATTTTCATAAAAATCTCCGAACGTTTCGAGTAGTCGATGTTAATCGCACGATAAGATAACACCTTGTGCAAATATGTATGTACCTGTACGATCGAATCGCATCACGGTAGCCTTGATACATTTCGAAAGGTGCAGACACCGCAAACCCGTTGTTACCCAACAGCCTTTTAATTGTTGGTGAGTCACATTAAGTTTTGTAAACAACAATAGTGACCACGGCAGTAACTGTCGCTGACACGATTACGACACTGGCTACCTTTTGCATTGTGGTAATCGGATGGTAATCTTGTTAATCGTTTACTCGGATACCCACTTTCGCGAATTCTACAGATATAATCTGTGGCCTTGTTTTCTAGCCACAACCGCGATTTTCTTGTTACGATGCGCCTTCAGCGCGTTTCGATAACAAATACCGACGCATTCTCGCTTTTTACATCGATTAATTTTAATGAGTTTCTATCGGTAATTACTTAGTAACGGTCCGTATCGTTGTTAACAATGATGTGCCGTTAAACATTGTGCTCGAATTCACATAGTAATCTAGTACGCTACTACGTCTTATATTGCCGTTTTATTTATATCGATTCTCACGTGTTATGCACGCGTGGGATTGGACATGTGTTGTAGGTGATATGTGTGGTATTTGGCAGGTATTGTATTGGCTCGTGTGGAACTTGCTGTGAGTTGTATTTGGCATGGGTAGTATTTGGCATGTGTGGTATTTGGCACGTGTTGTACGTCAACGCTTCGTGTTTCTCACGCGTGGTTGGCATATGTCACAATTGGCACATATGGGTATTTAACGCGTGTCGTATACCCATGCGTGGTATTTCTCATGCGTGGTATTTGGCATGTGTCGTATACCCACGCGTGATATTTGGCATATGTCATAATTGGCACACATGGTATTTGACGCGTGTCGTATATCGACGTGTTGTAGTTGTCACGCGTGGTATTTGGCACGTGTGGTATGTGGCACGTGTGGTATTTGGCACGTGTCATATACCCACGCGTCGTATTTCTCACGCATGGTACTTGGCATATGTCATAATTGGCACACATGGTATTTGACGCGTGTCGTATATTAACGCGTTGTATTTTTCACGCATGGTATTTGCCACGTGTCGTAAACCCACGCGTGGTATTTCTCACGCATGGTATTTGGCATATGTCATATACGCACGCGTCGTATTTCTCACGCGTGGTACTTGGCATATGTCAAATTGTCACATATGGTATTTGACGCGTGTCATATATCATCGCGTTGAATCTGTCACGCGTGGTACTTGGCATGCATCGTAATTGGCACGCGAAGTATTCAGCATGCGTTGTAATTCTCACACATGGTATTTGGCATATGTTACATTTGTCACACATGGTACCATACGTTCCATCATTCGTCGTATTTGACATATGTAACTCATTACATTCACACGTTATATTCATCACATGTTGCTACCCATAATACAAGTAATAATACCACCCACAATCTACCTATCGTCACTAATAATATCGCCACCCGTAATATCGCCACACATTACCCAACAGCGTCGATATTAAACCACTGCAGTCCGTTTCATATGCCCGACCTTATTTTCTGGCAAGTTTCGCCTGCCCACGTTCGGTTGAAATTGCGCAACGATTTTTACTACGATTCGTCACAGTGCATTGAATGTTCGGTCGTGTAAACGGAGTTAGATAGAATCGAGTTAGGCTGTCGCTTACGTAAAACGATAACGCGATATCGAAGTTGGTTACTCCGTTATTCGGTACATTGTGCACCTACCATAATTACGTAGTACAATACCGGAGCCACGTGTATCGAATATCGATGAAAGGTAATTGTGACACTTGTTCGACTTGTCACAGCTGCGCAAATGCGTTCATTGCGTCAATTACACGGTGTATTGTTTCACAAAACTATGGTCTATGAACGTCATGTTCTGAAGTAATAACTTCCGAATTATCGAACTTATTAACTTCGTTGCATTCGTGAATGTATTCTGTTAGAACGATGCATATTGTAAGAGGGAATATATAATTTTAGCGTTAGAGAGCCTTCATCGAGAAGCCAGAAACGGCTACTCGTTCGATAATCAAATGCAATCGAACCAAAGCCGAGCTTCGATCCAATTAGCCTCTCTTTTCCCGATGAAGCGATATTCCGACCGTAATAGGCCAGCAGAAATTACACAACGGTTAACACCGATCGCTACGGGTTTCCTTTGCTTCGTTCTCAGTTAATGCTTATATACGTTTCAAAATCTAGCGTTACATTTTACTTTACATTTCTAGCTCAATAATTTGTTTTCCAAAAACTCGATGCCATATTGGCTAATTTATTTATTTCTGTTACCATTGGACTGGTAAATCAAGTTCGAGTAATTAACATGTTTTTAATTCGTTATTTAGATCTCCCTTATCTGGCTAGGTGCAACCGGTTGTGCACGAGTTACACATTTGTTTATACGTTATGACATCGGGAGAAAGGTGTTAGAGGTATGGGGATTTAGGGATTTACTGAATTTGGAGATATAATTTTGGGAGAGTCCTGGAGTTTATGGATGTTAATATATATTGGGGTATTTGAGTATGATGTTCTAATAATGAACATATGGGGAGGATATACATATAGGGACATGTGATATGAATAATTTATAAATACAGTGATTTGAACATATTGAAGATCATCAGAATTTGAGGTGCAACCATATGATATAGAGACATTGAAATTTAGAAATGTACAAAAGTATACATATAATATATGGTACATATGTGTCACACATATGGTTGAGATTTCTACAGCCTCGGTATAATATAACAAGAGTTGTACTCGTGACGTCAAATTATTATTAGCCAATAATATTATTAGAGAATTCCGAAAAAAGCGGTTCTGAATCATTAGCGATTTTTCAGTGCAGTTCCTAGTTAAAGTCGAGTGCGCAATACGCGGATGGCCTGTATTGCGATAGTATGCGATCACTGCTGTGCTCGTCACGGGCCATTGCCGCTCGATTACGATCCCTCCTTATGCTCCTTTTCCTTTTTCTGCCTACACGGGTTCGCCTCGCATAATCATTTTCTTCTCGGGGAAAAGTGGCTGGGATTGTTGCTCGCGCCGAAAGTCGTGCTCGCGTACGTATACATGTACGTGTCTACATACAGAGTATACATGTACGTGTGCACATATGTATACGAAGTGTTAATTAACCCGCAATTATCACGGATATTTTTCTTATTCGCCACGTTGCACGTGCGCCGTATTTGACAATATATGACTCACTGCATGCTCTATCAGCTGCAAAAATAATTTTTTACGTGCTCGTATCGATACGATAAGATCGCGTTATCTAGGATAACATTTATCGGGGATAAATATTTTGTATATACATTGGAACTTTCGGGAGAACAGTAGCTCTTGGATGTTCGTTTAATAAGTCTTGTGAAACAACACGTGTTATCGCAAAATTATACGGAATAATGTAAACAAAATAAGTGTGAAATATTTAATAACATAAACGAGAGATATTTTACGCTTCGTTTTTACTTCGATTACATTGTAATCCAATTATCGTGAAAATATTTTATAATTTTTATCAAAGAGTATATCAGTACCGTAATACTGATATGTTTGATACATTGATTTCGAGGAATTTCATTATGTAATTACACCTGTAAGGATTACCTGCAAGGATAATTCATGCCAGGCTTATGCCATATTAGGCAACCGAACTGTCTTAACAAAAGGTATATAAAATTTATCATTAGCAAACGTTAATTAATCGTTCAGATTTCACCGTTGCACAATTTCATGCCGTTGCTCGATGCCTTTTATTTCACGACGTGCAAGGATCAATGAACAGAGAAACGAAGGATCTTTCGTTACAGGAAACAGATTTTCGAGAAGGCCTTAACCGTTGTACCGTATAACAACGTTAGACACGGTACAAAAATCGTTGTGTTTTATCCACGTGCGCCGCTGAAAATATGACTCACTTTTCCTTTTTCGTAATCGATCATTTGAAACCTATTTGCCGAAGCATTTTTTGCTGTAAAACTGATTCATCGTTATTGCATTAGAATCAAAGTTGAAGAACTTGTCAAGAAAGATAAATTCACCTTCGTTGTTTTACCTCTGGTTTTATTATTATTACTGCAGTCTTTGAACCAAAGCCAATTTTATGTTTGATAATTTTAAGCCACCCTATAGTTCTTTGTTTCACTATTCCGAGCACTCTTTATCCACTTGTGGAATACAAATAACAGCTTCTAAGTCAAGGTAAGCCAACCTTGAAGTTAACCGCGCACATAAAGCAAGGATTTTAATCTCTATCGATGGGGTCACATGGCAGCAACTAATGGGCTGATCTGGTTAGGTGGCCACGTGGTGGAGTCAATACCACGATAAATCGAAGATCCGCGGCCATTCGTACCAGTCGCTGTTCTGCTTCCTCGTTTCGGTTATTTCCCTTTCTACCGACCGGATGTCTGTTTCTTCGAGCAGAAAGCGACAGGAGCTCAGCCATTAAATTAGAAGTCCGTTAAACTGTGCCGGAAGATGTATTGCCTGCGTTCCAGCCGTATAATTAGAATAATCTTCTTGTCCACTGTACTTTCATTTTCGATGACCAGAAAAACATTGCTAATGGATGGGAAAATGGACTTGTGCTGCAAGCTTTTTATCGTAGATGTCGATTGATTTGAAGCTTGATCGAATGACCCAGTTACATCCAAACAACCGGTACTGTTGTACTGTTACTTTGATTATAGGTGGGGTTGTATTTCTGCAGGAGTGTGGAGGGCTTCCAAGTTATGTTTCCATGTTTCAAACTTTATTTTCAAAGTCTTGATGTCTACACTTTGTAAAATTACAAAATTCCGACGTCTTGAATCTTTAAAATTCTCAAAGTTCCACGTTCTCAAAGTTCCAAATTCTCAGCTCCCAAAGTCTAAATTCTCAGCTTTCAAACTCACAAATATTCCAAAGACTTGAGCTTCCAAAGTTCAGAACTCAACAAACACCAAAATTTCAAGGATCCAAAGTTTCAAAATTGTGAACTTCCAAAGTTCCAAATTTCCATAATTCCAAGTTTGAAGCTTCCAAACCAAAATGCAAACCTTCCTGCGTCCCAGAAATCTTCCCTACACAGATTTCTTCCAAACACTCATTCCCTTGCTAACTAAATCAAGATCATAGTGACCTAAATATCCGAATCATATAAATATCCTTCAAAGTATTAGAAGCTCTCCACGTTTCTCAATTGTTCTCACTGCAGAACTTTCACAGTGTTAACGATATCGAAATAGATGTCGAAAGAGGCAAGAAGTGGAGTCTCGAGCATCAAACAGGATCCGTGAGTCAATAGAGCTTGTCACGTGCTTAGCGATTGATGGCAATTATCCACAGCAGACCGGTTGTTTCACGGATACCTAAGTTGTCCATAATCGAACGCTGGATTAGCCGAAAGCAACAGATGCTCGAGTTTACAGAGGATATGCAAGTTTAATGGCCGTCGATGACTCACTCCACGCGATATTAATAACGACAGGTAATGGGCTCCAGCTTAATCGGGCTTAAACATCGCGATATCATCGGTGATTGGTGTTACGAGATTAACCTTATCTTTTAATTATATAATTTTTTCGAAATGGAAGATGTTCTCATTTTTATTCATACTTTCTATTTTGTGTTGATGGAGTAGCTCTTTAAAAATGAAGAGAATATCGCTAAGTTTATCTATATTAACATTTCTTGGAATAGTTTGAGGGTTAAGTGCTTCAGAATTTAATATTGAACTTCAAGTTTTAGTTGAAGTTTTATTTTATTGACTGAACTTTAATATCGATTGAATGTAGCAATAATATTGAATGTACTTTAACATCAAGTGTAATTTAAATTTACAAGAACACATCAGCAGATTTTAAATGGACGCTTACGTAAACATAAGAAAAATTTTTTACAGCGTCCACGATTAAGATCTCGCGAAATGGACACTGTTTTCAGGAGAACAGCGTGGGTGAATGTTTAACGTCATCGATGGTGAAACCACCACAATCAGAGCCCTGTGACTCATGGTACTCCGTTAGTTGCCTCCGGCTCTGTTACTTTATTGAAAAAGCGTGTGTACAGGTTTCTTGTCGCTCCCATGCACATCCGTTTGTCTTTCCGTTCACAATCTGCACATCCCTTGCCGGATAATTTGTGTCAATTTATCCTTTTTGCTGCATTCCGTGAATTACCCTTCTTATCGAACGTATCAAATGCTGCGTGTACTTTAGTGAGACACCTGGTGGTTAAGCATTGAATCTTATGAGTATGTCGTTATAATTAAGTATGTCCTTATGAGACTTAGACATGTCCTAACAGTATGTACGTAGTTAAGTATATTTAAGGCAGTTAATGGTCTATGTGGATGGTTCGTATTCTTAATAACGTTCTAACAATCAAGCGTACAATAATTAAGAATGTCCTTACAATAATTAAGTGTATCTTCATGCTAGTATGCGTGGAGTTAATAGTTAACCATTATCACGAACAGCTATACTTGTCAACAACAAAATTAATGTACACCTACACTTTACATATGAATTGACAGAAAACAATATACGAAGACTAATGGAGACTTCAGACGATCACCTGATCAATATAATCATACATGTCTCATTCTCATCAATGTTTAAGTATAATCGACAATGTTGATACATATTAATTGACTCCTGAAATATTGATGACGCGTCGATCGTCAGAGATCCACCAGTCAACCAACAAATTCTTGGAACTATTTTTCCAATTTGTTTACCCCGCTCCCAAATAATCGGCCATAAATTATTCAAAGTAGGAAGTCAAACGAAATTTCCTTCTACATCCCCATAAGTTTGCGTACGTAATCGATTCGAACGATCGTAATAGCCGTTGACGATCTCGAAGGGATCGGCGAATCGTTGGCGAACTTTTCGAGAACCTTTGGCTTCACGATCGGTCGATGTGTAACCACGGGAGACCAAGGCCGTATATACTTACCTTCTAGCTCGATAAACTCCACCGACATCGAACCGTGCGATTGTTTGTGTGCACATGCCCGCATTATAGCCGCCTTTTCATTCGATCACTCGGGCATGCATCGCGATTTGTACCGCAGAATCGTATCCGAGATTGCACCAATGTAACCGCATTAAAATTGCCCGCTTTTTGCCTATCAACCCTTTCAGCACTTTCTATGCTTTTCAACGAGATGATAGATTCGTCGAATGCTTTCCCTTAGATTCTGTAGGCATTTTATAATCGCAGGAAACATTGGTTTATGGTTTTACTTGCGATTTTATAGTGATATGTGTATCTGCAAATTTTCTTTATTCAAAATTTGATAGTTTAAAAATATTTCTGGGTGGGTTAGGTTTCGTTAGGAAGTTAGGTTAGGTTGAATTGGGATTTTTGGAAATTTGGGAGTTTTGAGATTTGGACATTTGGAGGTTAGGTTTAAGGATTTGGAAATTTGGGAAATTTAGGATGTCGAGATTTTTATATGGAATTAGAATTATATAGATTTAGAAAATTGAGAAGACTGGACACTTAGAAATTTTGGGAACAGAAAATCAGGGGAAGTTTAGAGATCTCAGGCAAGATTTTGCAATTTTCATATAAAATTCAGGACTTCAAGGATTCTGGAGGCCTTTTCATCTTAAGCATCAAAATATCAAGGTTGAGTGCTCCGAAATCAGAGGAGGCTGTTGCAACCTCATATTACGTCACTAATCTCCTTTCTCTCAACCGGAATGCGGATCTGTAAAATTGCACAAATTATCACCGATACGTTTCTTCGATTCTTATTCTTTAAATATCCCTTAAGTTTCCAACAAAATTTCTCTACAACAGAACATATCATAATTCATCTGCTCTTTATATTTTATATCCTTACGAAACATTCGTACATTGTCCTTTCACCGAACTCGGTCTCCATCTTGTTCCTCTCCCAGAAGTCGCCGAGCATTGTTCATGAGTCAGTTTTAAAAGCTGCGAATTTCGAGAAGGGAAACGCTCGATCGAATCCTGTTTTTTGATATTCCAGTCAGGGACTTTTGCGGTAGCCTTCGTTAGGTCGAACGCGCGTTTCGAGGTCGAAAGTAACCAACCGATTCGAGAGTTATTTTACAAACAACGCCGTGGTGAATCATCTGTAGTTTGTATTCTGGCTTTTTCTTTCTTTCGGTGTTCTCTGCTGGATGTTCTTTCAACACTTTAACGTAGTCGATTCAATCATTCACTTTCACAAATCGTGAAGAAATGGTGCTTGTTTACGGCGTCGACCACGGTGATATTGTTGGATAAGTTTCACGGTGAATGTACATGTAATAGATCAAGAAAATAATGGTATTCAATACTTAATCCACAAGTCACCTAGACACACTCTTAATTTAGCTTACAATCTTAAATTTTTTAAAATTAAAACTCGTGGCGTACAGTTCATCGAACTCACAAATTCCCACACCCGTAGACAATGCTCCGAGGTGTATAGCACCTCTAAATATTACACAAATATGTCCGACAAATACGTCCACACGTGTCGCAGCATGCGACACAAGAGCCTAGCCATCACGCGACGGCAAATTGGCTTTGATCGATCAGTAGTAATGCTCTTAACGTGTTCCCGGTTTGTTGTCACAGAGTCTGGAACAAGAGAGGCACCTGCTTCGTAGAAGGCTAGAAGAAGTCAAGGGCGAGAGCGAGGCCCGAACTTTGGAGCTGCAAACCGACGTGGAGACTCTGAGGAGCCAGTTGGAGGAGCAAAATGAACGAGCGAGAAGAGCGGAACGAGATCAGGCAACTTTGGTTACCGAGCTCACAGCTCAGAACGCGAGGCTGGCCGATCAGCTGAGAGAAGCAGCGAAACAGGAAGAACAGCTGCTCATCGAGGTCAAGGTGCTCAGGGAAAAGTGTGCCCTCAGAAATACCACACTCCAGGATCACGTCAGTAGCCTGGAGGTTCTCAGGGACGAGGTAAATTAACGATTTCCGTTTGCAACCTCCTCATTCAAAATTATTCTAATTTTTCTCATTGGAATTTTATCCCATGCAAATAATGGTGATTTTTGTTAACACGCGATATCGCGTGATTGATGCGTGGAAATTGCTTGTAGATGCTACACGCGATATAGCGTGTTCAGGGTAGTACCGGTGGTACTTCGGTTTCTAGAGCGATAGTTGCTAGATAAGTGATAGCGGGGAATAGGAAGCTTTTTGGTATTGTTATTCATTATAGCCATGTAGATTTAGGGTGCGTTTAGGTTATGTCATTTGTGAATTCACTCTCTTGGACAGAAATTTAAATTTTTCTAAATTTCTAACCTTACTTGAAATATACTCGAATTCTCATATTCTTATACCGCCAAATTACTCATTGTTCAAATTAACGCTTCATGAAGTCCATCTTTCTAGACATCCCATTTTCCATAAACTTGCGTTACCTCAAATTGAACAGCATCTATCTCAACGAAAATCCTATACAATTCTACAAAATCCTGCAAGATCTCACAAAATCCTACAGAATAGACATGGACTTTGCAGCGCATCGAACGTGAGACGTATCGAATTATCAATCCGAGTAAATTAAAGAGTCGAATACTCGTTTCGCCGTGAAGTATCAATGTTTTAGCTTACGAGGAGCGTTCGGAATCCTCGTACGAGACAAGTATCCGGCGAACGAGACACTGGTGACCCTCGACGATCGACTTAACTTGCCCGTCCTTCGATCCCGTACCCTTTGTTCTCTGCTTACAGCGGGTACCGAGTTCTCGAATTTCAGGAAATGCTCTTCACGCGCGAATTCCCTTCGTTACGTCTTACGCGTTACGTCAATGTTATCGATTATATCACGGACATTATGGGACACGACCTCGACAATCATGACTTTTTTGTGTCCAATAAAAGAAATTATGAAAGTGGATGAGAGTTTCTAACTTTCCGGTTCTCTTGTATCCACGAGAATGGGAACGAAAGGTGACCGTGAAATAACCATGAATTCTTTAGTAATGAAACGAAACGAAAGTCTAGCTGCGTTTCTTTGTATCCGTTACAAGGACGCCGAGGAAACGGGGAGAAACGTAACATTTAAGAAACTAGAATAATTGCGTACAAAATCCTTCGTATCATTTCCCTTTATACGTAGACTACTCACCTTTAGAATCATAAAACTACGAAAACTCGCGTGTTTTCAACGACCACGCAAAAACACGCGATTCGTGCATAATATTTGCTGATCGGCAGAAAAGTGTCTGCCAAAGCAGTCCGGTAGTACAAAACGTAAGGTTAAGCTTAACATTCCAGGTGCAGCTAGTGTCCGCGCAAAGAACAGAATTAGAGAGGAGGTCCTTGGAGCTGCGAGAAGAGAGGGCGAGGGCGATCGCGGCCCTCGAAGAAGCCGAAGAGAGAGCAGCGGCCTTGGAACGCCTCGGTCACGAAGCAGAACACAGGGCGAGACTGGCTGAACGAGAGAGGTATTCGAACATTCTGGTCACTTCATATTTTTGGACAATCGAGACACAACATGCTGTTGTCACAAGCAATGTCAAGTTAGCAATGTCACAAGCAGTAAATCCATCTTGTGGATTTCTTGAGGGTCATCTTGTGACCTGTTAGATTAGCTACAGACCCAATTTCACATAACACACATTACACATTCCTTCATCACAACCACCTCAAACCATAACATTTCACGACCCACGCAAAGAATACGTTCCCTTCAAACTGTTACTCTACGCGATCAACTAGAACCATGAAACGGAATAAAACTGCAGTCACGTGTCCATTTTCCACTAGCTCGGACTCATGTTTTTATCTCTATTCACGTGTAGATTGCCTCATTGTCTGTTTGCGAGCGTTAAGCAAACACCGATTCACCGTTTATTCAGTCATCCGATAAAGTAGGTGGTCGCAGGGTGATCGTCAATTAAATTTCGCAGAGACGAGTTGGTCGCGACGTTGGCGGTCATCGAGGCAGAGAGGAGAGGAAGATCCGGCTCGATACAGAAACCGCCGAGGTCCTTGCAGGCGGAGATGGAGTGCGAGGAGAGCGGAAGTTCGTTGGAAGAGCAGGAGGACCTTCGGGCTGAGGTGGCGAGGGCGATGAAGCGGTTGAAGGAACTTTGCGTCCATCTGAGGCGAGGGGAAGACGACTCGGGGCTACAAAGCGACTGCGACGAGTCCATGCTCGTGATCGTGAACAACACCGCGGAAGCGGACGTGGCGGACACCAATGGACAGGAGACTCTCCCTAACTCGGTAAGGACTCACCACCCTCTCCTTTGTCCCTCCGCTTCCGGTTTCCGGTTGCGGTTCCAGCACACCCGCAGTCTTAAGTATCGCAGAACGTGCTTCGCTCACCGATCGTACCACGGAGATCTTGCGATAAATAATCGACCGTGATTGGTGCTTCCGAGATAAGCATTCAATGTACAGCTGCTTATTTATAGAGCGTGTTTGTCATGTGACGTCTTTGATTGGTTTTCATTCTGTAATAACGAATTTAATCTAATACGATGACCTTGAAGACATTTCCATTCACTCATAAACTGGGTAACAGAAATCTTATCATAATGGAAGTAAATGTCCAGTATAAGATAGAGCAAACGATGAGGGCACCAAGTGAAAATAAACAATGCAGTCCTAAGTTGAAATTAATTTCGACTAATTTTAATAAAGGAATCTTAACTCCTGATTCTCCAAAGTAAATTCTAAGTTGAAATTAATTTCGAGTAATTTTAATAAAGCAATCTTAACTCCTGATTCCTCAAAGTAAATTCTAAGTTGAAATTAATTTCGACTAATTTTAATAAAGCAATCATAACACCTAATTCTTCAAAGTAAATCCTATCTGACTAAATACTCCTTTCTGTCCTTTGCAGAACTGTCCCGGTGCTCTGTTAGACCTGGTGGAAGAGGTGTACAACCTAACCCTCTCCGGAAGAGGAGCCCCCGGAGAGCTCGGCCTGGCAGTGGAGCTTCACAAGGTACGCGAAGAGCTGGACAACACGAAGGACCAGTTGAAACAAGCGCAAGAGGAGTTAAAGAGGCGCGGGGAGACCCTGCTCGACACAACCAGCAAGCTCAGCGTGTGCGAAGCTGAACTCCGCGGCGTGAAAGAAGAGAGAGACAGGGCCCGCAACGACATGGACCATTCTCAGTTGACGAAGGACGAGATCCTGTCTCAGGCGTACCAAGTCAGGGACCAGGCGGTCGCCAGGAAAAACCGGGCAGAAGTAGAGCTTGCTAAGACGAGGATAGACGTGCTGCAAGCCAACAGCCAACTGATGGAAGCGATACAACAGAAGATCGAACTTAGTCAACAGCTCGAACAATGGCAGATGGACATGCAGTCGTTGCTGGATGAGCAGGTGCGGAGCAAACTGATGCCTGTCACGAATCATATCGCAGCGACGAATGGGGACAACGCGGAAATCGTGGCTCCTGCGAGGAAGAAGAGGAGCACTGGCTCGTCTAGGAAGATGTTTGGACTGTTTTGACGAAAATGACTGTTCGCGTGGGAGTCGTTGCGCGAAACGGAAGCTAAGAGACACCGGTGCACGGTGAGAGATGAAGACTGTGCTCGAGATATTCCTCGCGTTTTTTAGCAATAGCAGTGTAATGGGACCAACCGTTGTAGACTGTGCGAGGGTACCTGATGGAGAGCGTTGGGTATGGTTATTTGAGACATATGGAGTTTTAATGGGTGGAGTTAGAATTGAACACAAATTCTTGTGCACTCGATTACTCGTACTTTGACTCGTATTAGAAGTTCTGAAACATAGTCGTTGAGTGTAAATGGGAATTCGAAGAAAGTTAAGATTGAGAGAATTCTCGAGAGTCCACATGTCTAGAATCCCCGACGATGTGCTCCCAATACGTTTCGGGTACCCGACAGATAACTCGCACATCGCTGATAGGAATTTCAGCGGCGAACCCGCAATAAATCGTTCCGCGTGCATCACTTTCCACGACGCTACTGGAGCAGACGAGTCGTAAATATTTCGTCCTACTTTCCAGCTGCTCGTGCATGCAGGTCCGACGAAAAATCTCGTTTCGTCAACGAGATCGTGTCTTGATCTTCCTCTGTATAATTTTGGCGCGGAACTAGGACTTTCTCAAAGAAAGATTCTCGACAATAGATATCTACGTTTTTAATCTCTCCTTGAGTAAGTTGCGGAATATGTAGCATACTTAAGCGCGTTCGAAACTGAAACAACGAGCATTTCTTCGTAACGTTGGAGGAAAGAAATAGGGGACTGAAGTGTTTCATGGTGAACGTTTCAAAGAAGGTAATGGAACGGCTCGTCAGAACGACGCCTTCTTGTAAAGATCTCTGGATTTTAAATCGTTGTGATTCTCGACGCTTCGTTTAAGCGAAACTAGCCGATTTCCTCGTTGCTGTGACGAGATGTAATTACGCGGCCTAAACAGTTCGAATCTGTTTCTTCAAGGTGTAAATAAAATTTGTGATAGACACGCGGTAGACTTTTAAGGGAGGTCATTTATCGTTGATTGTGATACGGATATTCTATCGTTGTTATGATAAGGGACAGTGATGGAAGATGACCAATTTTGCATTTGATTGACTTAAAAATTGTTAAGTGAGAATCATTGTTGCATTGTCCAAATTTATTTATTATAATTCTTAAACCTATTCTAGCCATACATGCAACAATTGTCGATGTTTTACAATTTGTAGAATGACATAAATTCTGTTTTGAGATAGATCAGACTCCACCGTTGTCGCGTGTGTTTTAACGCTTTATTACCAGATATAATATAGTTATGGGAGTCTGATTCTAGAACATCTTTTTAACTCTGCAAGATGGGTTATTTTCTATCGCTGTCTTTTACATTCTAAATCAAAATGCAACTCCTTCATTTGTACAGTAGCTGAAAGTGTTATTGTAAAGTAATCAATGTAACAAGCTGAAAATATTGTGCAAGCCTTATTTTTATACGTTTGTTTGATTGTACACCTATGCCCATAGTATTACAATCATTTTTCTATGATAAGTGCATCCTGCAATTAGGTCGTTATCACAGTAAGGTATGTATTTATATACATATGTGTATAATTATTACATTATGCAATGATATTCTCTCATTACCGACGAGATACCAGCAGAATATCAATATTAATAAATTTATAATAAATAATTATCATATTATAGTCAATTAAACTAAAAAAAATTAACTTTAATTAATGGAATTGAATCGTAAACGATGCATGTGGCGCCGTCTAGCGGCAGCGCATGGGAACTAATGGAACTACAGTTTCAAAACCGTGTAGTTCACCCTGTTCGCCGGAGAGATGGCGCCACTTATTCAATTTTTATAAAAACCCAATTAATATTGATTTTATTGATTTAATTAACTATAACATGCATCAAATTACATCAGAATGCAAAACTAATTAACTTCTGAATGTTGTACCTTCCACAAACCATTATTAATACGGATTTTCCTTATCAGTTTCGAATCTGCAATAACGCACTCTAAGCACATGTAAAAAATGTTATGAATTTCTACGTTTGCTTCCTTCAAATATTTTCTCAATACTGAATCTAAAATATAATTAAAAATTATTATATTTTGTAGAGGAAAGTCAAGAAGGGGGTGTTATCGAAACAAGATTGAAAAGAAACAAATAGGCATTTATTCACAAGAGGCAGGTGTAGTTACAGTAGTTTCATTCTTATCGCTTTTATATATATATTTATATATATATAATATGTATATATACGTATATATATATAATAGTATTTTCACGTCCGTTATAATTATCGACCGGTCCAACTACGCGATATAAATGGGCATGAACAAATGGGAGAGAGGGAGGGTGTTGGGTGCATACAAAGTGCTTTGTCCTTTCGTACGCTCTTCTAAAACGACACACGGACGTCGAATATTACAAAACGCCTCGTTCATTTCTCTCCTCATAGGTTGCAACTTGTTTCGGCCACGAGATACGAGTGAGATTCTATTTCGAAAAAAATTAAGATCAAAACGCGAAATAGAATCTCGTTGGCCTTCTCATTTCGCGTGTGACGTCGACAAATATGTTGATCGCTCTTCATCGTCTCAGTGATCGGCAGATATGCATAAAATCACTCATTTAAAACATTTAAAAATACGAGAATTTTCAAATTAGATAGGATCTTAGAAAATAAAAAAATTTGTGGCTTGAAAATTTATAAATTTGAGGGTTTGGAAATTAAGAGATTTAGAACTTTGCTGAATTAGAAGCTTGATAATAATTTTCAATACGAACTCAAGACATTTGGAAATATAATAGTTAAACTAGTAATGCAGCTATTAATATTTTCGTTCACCATCTGCCTATCACTGCGAGAAAATTGACCGCGCAAGAAATTGCGCGAACACATTCGTTTTCCTCTCCTTCTATCTCAACTAGTCGATGATGAGGATCATTTTGCTAGTAACATTATTCGAGCAGACGACGATGCCGAGTTCTCGACACTCGTTTCTCCGTATCAACGCGACGATAATGATCGTGACAATAATAATAATGATTAACAATGATCGGTGCGTGTTTTCCGGTGATCGATTACTCAAACGATGAGGTCGAATTAAAACGATGACGAGAATCGTTCGCGGCGCGGTTCAGCGTTCCACATTTCATTAATATTTTCTCTTCGTCTTCGATGCCGAAACATATGTTGTGTCGGTTAATTATTGAATTGCCATAAGGTACAGAGAGGTATGTACTTCTGAAGATAGAGAGATAGAGAAAGAGAGAAAGAGAGAGACACTATAATTATCAATGAAGCATTCGTGTTTGTGCAAGAACAACTCTTTTCTATCAGTAGATCGCATTTTTTTTCGTTTTTCGCTTTCGTTAAGGATATTACATGTCACAGTTAAATATAGTTAGGTTTGCACTATTCTATTAGTCCAGTTTACAAGTGGCTTCCCTTCTCCTTTACCCTCCTCCACCTCCTTGTCACCTCTTTTCGACCCTCTCGAGGGTACTCTTTCGTCTCGCATTTCCGGCGACGTTTCAACACCTACATTAAGGAGACAGTTAAGCTACGCGCAATTTTTTACGTGTGTATCGTGTGTTCGTGTATCTGTATGCATGTGTGTGTGTACATGTTCTCTCTCTCGTTTTCGCGTGTACGGGTATTTGAATCGCGTGTGTTTTAATTTAATCGCGCAACGATGTGCAACGATGTGTCCTCGACCTCCGTACTGTTCAACCTTCACCCTTTAGTCTCTTAATTTTCTATACGAGCGTATAATTAATAATAATTATTTACATCCACACCACATTTGTCGTCGCGCTCTCGAGGCTGTCTCGTACCACCCTCGATTCGCCCTTATACCTTTACGGTAATACAAATTCAACAACTATATATATATTCATTTATTCATTCATTTATTTATATTTATATTTATTTATATTTATACTCATATATATATTATATTTATTATATATACATATATATATGAATACCAAAGCAATGAAACTGTATCAACGACATATCGATAGCAGAAGAAACGTCGCTGGTTCGTTCGTGTAAAATTTCGGGGTTGGAGATTCGAGTTGCGGGTCGCAGGGGAGGCCTCGTCGCGCGACGTTTCCTTTCGTTTATTGTTCGTGACAAGTCTACCCGTGTATTCACCGGGTAAATGGAAGGAACGCAACATGATGCACACAGGTGAAAATAAGATCGAAGCGGCGTGAAAGTCGAAAGGGAACACATGGACGTAGCCAAGAGAACTACCGGTTCTCACCTCATCTTAAAATTATGTTTACTACCATTAACAATTTGGGTATTTGAAGATTTAGAAATTTTTAAATCCGACAATGATTCATAAATAAAAAAAATTCAGTCTTACAAAACGAATCTCAACTAAAATTTGACCTCCTTGACGACGTCCATGAATATCCAAAAGAATCCTACGAATGCACGGATCCTAGGAAGTGCCCTTTCAAGTTAACATTCAGCCCAATATAGGCTTTCTCCCGTCCGTTATGGTGAAAGGCGGGTGATCGTAACATGTATTTATGTACAAATAATGATCCATCATCGCGGTTCTATTCTCCGTTACGCATCCTCATCTAGATAAATATTTGTCGCGAGAGGCAACCCTCGTAATCATGCAGTCTATGTAACCACACACACGTACACTCATGCTCTCTTCACGCAAGCTTTCTCCTACCTTGCCAGCCGTCTTATTTAAACGCTACATTAGAAATATTTCTTCGTTCTGGGTCCCGCACAACTTTGTATCTTTCGCAATGACGATGGCTCCCACGACGCGATGACCGTCCTCGACGGACGACCGTTGCCCTGCGAGCAAGATATTTCTCGCCCCGGACAATTCTTGCTGACAGTGCACGTATTAGTTTAACGATCCTCTCGTCTTTCTAATTCCTTGGTACGTTCTAGATAGTTGGGTTTTTCGCTTGTTCGCTACATTGGATTTGCTATTTGGGACGGTAGAGTATTGTGGACGTCGAGGATGTGTTAATCAGTATACTGGCCGCTCGATAAGTAGCTGGCAGGTAAATGTGATATTGGAATTTTAGGACTACGGAACTTGAAGGTACTTTGGAACTTTCTGCAAAAGGGTTTCAGCCCATAAAGCCTAGCCTCTGACATTAAGTTAACTGTCAGTTAATTATCGAGCGGTCATTCTGTTATTAACATATTTGATACTTTATTCAACATACGCTGCGAAACGTATTTTCAAAACTGCGATTAGCACCAGCTAAAGTACACAGATAAAAATGAAATAGCGACTTGTCGATCATCAAAGTATCGGTAACGTAGACCTCATCCTGATTCCATTCACCCAAGTCCACAAGTCCCGTTAAAAGCAACCGCGAGAAGCGCATGCACGAACAAGCGAAAACACGCGAAACATCGATTCGAATAAACGAGTTGCATGCATCGTTTATCAATCTCGCCGGTGAACAGCATGTGTGCGACGTCGGTTCACTACATCGTCAGGTAGTCTAATCGCGAGGCTATCGTACGAAAATAATCGGGAGGGATCGAGGGACGAAATATCTTGGTTTTCTTCTCTGTACAATTCGCTGCCGTTGTTGTCGAATATTTGGAAAACAGCCTAGAGCTATCGGTAGAAAATGAACGGTAAGGAAAACGGCACACGATGGTACACGCATTTTAATCTACTGATCGACGTTAGGCATCGTCAACGATCGTCCAGCCAGCGGTTTGTTAACTGGATGGATCCGGTGTTGTTCATCGTCGATGTTTGATCGAATAAACTCGATTTCGCCCTAACTCTACCGTGTGACGGTGCGATCGATGCTGTGCACGTGCGATTAATGACGAATCTGCGAGTAAATATAGTTGTGTACGCGTACGTTTTTACTATTCCGTGAACACGCGTGCAAACGTTGTCGGAGAAAGGTAGTCGTGACGGTGAATAAACTCTCTGGACGAGTCGCTGACGGTTTCTGTAGTTTGTTTTTCTCACGAAACTTTATTCATGAAACTGTCCATGGCGACGATGAATGATTCGGTACAACGTTAACAGAGAATGAGTGTTTGCATAGGCGATAGCGTTACTGCACAGCGATTGTGCGTACGACAATACGTGTGTACCGTTCATTGCGAGTGTCAAGATCGGTAGGTAGCTCGTCTCGGTCTGTTTATTCCCCATGGATTTAAAAGGACGGTCGCGTACAGCGCTTGCCGTGTCGTCTTCTCGCTCTCACAAGGTGCAAGTTCTTCTACTTATTTCGCCATAAAAAATAAACTCCCTGTTACCTGCCTGTGTGTGTCACCGTGTGTGTCTGTATATTTAGCGTGTTAACTATAATAGTGTATCGTCGCGTGGTAATCTCTCTATGCGTGTCTCTCCTATATAATTATTCGTGTTTACGTGTTTAGAAGTTCGTGTGGTCTGGTCATCCTCGTCTCGCTTCCCTAATCTGTACACCCGAGAATACACATGTAAGTTATACATTTAAGCTCTCTATAGCTCTGTCGTCGATCGTTTAAATCGTCGAATGCCTCGTGGATACGCTAGAACGCTACATCACACACTCCCTCACTCACTCGTACGATCGTATCCCCTTTCATCCCTCTTCTAGACTCCCGTCCGATCCAGCGAATTCAACTAAATTTACCGCGATAAATTACCGTCCCGTATGTATATACAAACTCGCTCTTTACTATGTCGTCCCATATGTTCGCGGGATACTCTGCCCCCTAGAAGGTTCCGTAATGTTCGCGGCGCGATTGGATTCTCTCGTTTCAAGGTCATCAGCGTCGTTCGCGCCGACTCGAATCTAAAAGAGAATTTTCGTGACGTCGATCCACGAGCTCGGCCTCGTTCGTCGACTTATTTAATTTGAAATCATTTTTTGTTTTTCGGACACTGCGTGTAACATACATAACATCATATCGACACACGTAAGCGTAGTCCACTATAGCTGTGGTTAATTAGTTATAGCACTCTGCAGAATTCACGATTCAGTCGTTAAACGTACGAATATAATTCCTGTTCGCGTTCCTCCGTGCTTCTTTCTTACTTGGCTTGAACTGCGGCTGGTATTTATTTCCATATTAAGGGTTGCTCTCCCAACGGGCTAACTGAATACGCCTGTTGTCCAGAGACGGCGAAAGGAGTGACCTGAGGGACGCGCTTGGTGGCGATCCGCTAAAGTATTTCAAGGTCAGCGGCGATTGCAGATGTCTGTGTCTGATCACCTCTCGCTCAGCAGGCAGCGGCCACAGTTCCTGCGAAGGAACGAGCGAACCTGTCAACTACAACATAGTCGTTCGGCGATTCGACGATCGCGTTGTCTGTGTCGTTCGTGGTACGCGTTCGCGTGTAATTTTCACTAGATTCCTGTCGCGGATCTCATTATTTTCGTACTTTAACGGCTGAGCGTGATCATTTACCTGCAGCGAGAGAGCCTCGTCTCAGGACTCACCCTGCTTATTTCTACGTCCAGTCAGTGAACCAACCAACGACTTCAGGGTAGCGCCAAGACCTTTTCCGCTAGGAGTGTTCAGACTGCTGGCGTTTCTGAAGCCTTGAGGATGTGCGTCTAAGCATTTCTGGTACCTCAGCTATCAAAAATATATTTACACTTTTAATTCAACGCGTTTGACTTAATATTGCGAATCGGATCAAATACATTTTATACTACAAACAAGTTTCTCCATCTTTAATTTTTTGTTCCAAGTCAAAAATTACCTTGCAAGCGGCTTCGATGGTTTTGCAAAGGGCTCCGCTGCTAGGCTCACAATTGAAGACGTGTGCGATGAAGAGATCTTGCGCGGTGTGCATTATAAACGCGCATTGTTTCACGTTGCGGCCGATACCGAGGAACGACAGATAACGTACTCGGCACTCGGTGATAAGTTTCTCCTCCTGAAGCAACACAATCATCGATACGATTCGTTGTTTTATCATCACGATGGTACACACACATGGATATGCACTTACATTTGGTGTAAGGATAGAAATCATGCTGGGTGCCACAGCAACGTTCACGTTTCGCCATTGATTGATAGGGGTGTTGGATACGATGTGATCTATCGCGTCGTTTAAAACTTCCATTCCAGTCGCCTGAGATACTTGCATGGATCCAAGATACTGTGCCCGTAGCACTTTCTTCGGCTCCTCCATGGGCGTTGGGAAAGATTGTGCTGTAAATAGATTAACGTTTGTATGGTGTTTTCATACAATACATGTGTAGGTGCATGAATATATCGTATATACATTTATTCGTTATGTTTAATAACTACACATGGTAATCACGCGTGGTATTCGTCATGTGTTCTATTTGCTATTCACGGTATTCGCCACCTGTTGTACCGTCATACATGATATTCGCGTGTGGCTTCGTCATGCATGGAATTCATCACGCGTGGTATTCGCCACGGGTGGTATTCGTCACATGTGGTATTCGCCACATGTGGTATTCGTTTTATATTTGCCATGAGCGGTATTTGCTATTCGTAGTATCGTCATGTGTGGTATCACCACTCATATGGTACTCACATGTGATATCACTGAGCAGAGCATTCAACGCGTTCTGTACTTACAAGAGGTATCTCGTCGCATACAGTACTCTCTACGAGTACTCAGTCCTCACAGTGTCAACATACATTTATCGCATCATAATTTATCTACTTACTGACTAGTGCTTGTCCGTTTCTATGAAATCGTCGATGCTCAGTAGGCAAGTTAGTAGGTCTGGTAGCGAGGCTCGTTCTCCCATTAATGTCCACCGGTTTCGCCAGATTCTGATGTTGCGACCGTTCGATCATGATCTTCTTGCAAATATCGCGAAGCGTGTTAGCGATCGTACGTGCCGGTATGTCGCAACGGAACACATGGCACATGTGTTTCCGGGTCGATCGGTCTCTTGCCACATAAGCGAAGTCCCTGATAAAGAAATCCCATTAACCCATTTACCAAACGTCGTCAACTATGTAAACATTATACTTCAGTAATGCTCGTTACCTTTCGCTGTACATGAGCCATCCAACAGAAGTTCATGAAAAGAATTGTAAACGAGTTATTAAAGCGGTTCAATCTTGTCCGAGTGTGGTTTAAAAATTCAAAGATCCACTTACCGGCAGTGGTCTCTACCAACACCCCACACCCTGACCGTGTGAATCGGTTGTGTGTTGAGCACGGTTAGGTTCTCCGGGTCTATCAGCTTCAAAGCACCTTCGTCGAGATCCATAAACAAGTCTTTGCCCTGCAAGATTTCAGGTCTTACGTAAGTTGCATAGGACAGCAAATAATGTTTAAATTGATACTAACGTCGCCCCATCGACCAACCACGTCCAGAAGATCGTTTCTGCCGAGTGACAAGTCCACGATGCATTTATTCACCGCTTTGCTGCTTCTTTCGGGTGTCAGATCCTCCTCGGCGATCTCTGTCCAGCCGAGGGAACGCACGGCGAAGCGGATCGGTTTGTCTCTGCCCTCTGAATCTGCTCGGGCGGGGTAGCTTCTTCGTCTAAAATGTATATGTAACATGAGATTGTAGATCGATACATGGATTTTGTGGAGGATTTGATATCTGGATATTTGGGGATTTGATAGTCTGCAAATTGATAGCCAAAATATTAAATTTCAAGGATATAAAAATTATCTTACTTAAGAGCTAATTCCACCTTCCTCTTGTTCTCCAACTCCTGATCCAAAGCCGAGCTGGTGTTGCTACGGGTCACCGTGTTCACCATGCCGCTCAAAGTGTGGAAATTGTTTATCTACAATGAAGACGCCTCCTCTAAAATTCTCTATTCTACAAAAATAAAAAACCTATGGAAATAAAACTCACGCTATCATTATCTTTGATAAGGCTCCTACGAGACTCCCTCTTGGAGTGTGGAAGCGCCTCCGGTGGCTCTCTCTGAATATTGCCGCTTTTGACGTGCCAGTAATAAGGTCCGTTCTCGTCTGAAATAAAAAGATAAACGATATAGTTCATTAACTTTGGCCTCTATTATATTACGCTCTAATGGTTTATCGATCTGTCTCGTACAATTGGCTGGCTCGCGAATTCTTGGACACCCACCCTCGTGTTTTTGCCATCCGGGCGGTAGATTCTCATCTTTATCCTCGCATTCGTTCGTATCCACTTCCGACGGTTTCTCCTGGGCATTGTTCTGCAGGCTCGCATTGTTCTTCTGATCCTTCGGTTGCCTTCGTTTCACAGGAACCGCGTATAGCTCGCTATTCAGTCCACCCTCCACGTGAGGAACGCCGCCCATGTCTGTCGTTTCGTTATCCGCTTTCTCGCAATAACTGTAATGCATGAAATTGTCACGTTAACCGCTTTATTCGCTTTATGGCAATCAATATGGATGGGAAAACACACCTTGGGATTATTAAGGTTGCTTGAAAACCCCTCGTTGTACGATTTCTTTAATTATATAAATCTTCATTCGTAATTCTTTATAACTACCAGAATATTAAGAAAAAGTAATGACAAGCAATTTTCCAACCGAATTCAAAAGTTTAAAAAATTAAGCTGATCAAATTTGTACTAATCGAATAAAACACCTATCAAGAATCCGAAGAAGGAAGAAATCGACCAGATATCTTCAAGGTCTACCTTGACACCGTTTCCTCGTAAGGTCAATTTGCAAATGAACCACGATCTATCGCATCATCCAATATCAAGGATCGACTGCTGCTCTCATTGCAGATGGATCATGGTCGTTAACATTTACTTATCGTCTTCGACGCGTACAGCCTGATGAATCGATTCGCGCGTAATTGGCCATTGGCTGGCTCGTAAAGTTTTATCGATCGCACGGCTAACATCGACAGAGACAAATAGCGTTGTCGATTCGATTGCGCGTCATCAGGACTTACTGCTGGCGCATCGTTCTATAAACATTCTATACCGAATCAAAATAGGGAAACGTTGCTGCTCGGAAGCCTCACGACTCTCACGATCAATACAATTCCACGATTGTATACACACGTATTTTAAGCAACTATCGTTTAGTAATTAACGCTAGCATGCCGAATGGGTCGTTTGGACTGGGGGTGTACTACATCTTGTTTGTATACTGTGGATGTGGGTGTACAGGATGTCCTATGCGGTAGGGACATGGGAATCGGGGGAAAGGGAAATTTTATGAGGTTACGGGGTGGGAGTTTTGGGGTTAAGGGAAATTGGAATTTTGGGGGTTTGAGGGTTAGGGAGATTGAGAGTTTTGGAGAAATTAGGGATTTAGGGAAATTGAGAGTTTTGGGGAATTTAGGGGTTTAGAGAGATTGGGAGCTTTGGGGAGTTTAAGGATTTAGGGGAATTGAGAGTTTTGGGGAGTTTAGGGATTTAGGGAGATTGAGAGTTTTGGGGAATTTTGAGATTTAGGGATATGGGAGCTTGGGGGTTTCATATTGAATTTTGGGGATTCGAGTTGGAATTTTGAAATTTTGGGGATTTGAGATATTGGAAATTTGGGGATTTAAGATGCTGGAATCTTGGGATTTTGGTGCTTTGAAATATTGGAAATTTTGGGATTTTCTATATTGGAATTTTGGAACTTGGGAAAATTTCATATGGAATTTTGGGGATTCGAGATGGAATTTTGGAATTTTGGGGATTTGAGATGTTGGAAATTTGGGGATTTTGGGGATTTAAAATGCTGAAATCTTAGGATTTTGGAGCTTTGAAATATTGGAAATTTTGGGATTTTCTATATTGGAATTTTGGAACTTGAGAAAATTGGAATTTTACAATTTTGGGAGCTTTGAATTCAGGAACATTGCAGTTTTGGAATTTTATAGTTTTCGTACTTGTGAATTGTGGAACTTGTGGGGGAAAGAAGAGAAGTGGGGGAGGGGAAGAAAAAGAAAATAACCAGAAGTGGAAGAAAGATAGGAAATGGGAAATTGAGAATACCGTTTGAGTCTTGTATGGTAATATCCTTCTAATGAAGTACCAAGAATGGGGCGTCGGTGGGTGAGTCGATAGGGAGTCGGATCGAGGATCCGAGGGACACCGGATCGAATCCGCCTGCGGGTGAAAAATCTTTTCCGAAATCGAGAATCGGTTTCCCTCTGTGGGTCCGTGGAAGATAGTTGTAAACCTTCCTTTCTGAGCTTTACGGGACAGTGGGGAATGGTGAAGAGGAGAAAGAAAGAAAACCGAGAAGTGGGGAGGGGGGGAGGTAGGAAGAAAGAATTTTAGGACTTTTAAATACTAATAGGAATACTTAAATACTCTTGGAAGTTTGGGACTCTACATACTTCGACTTTTGCAACCTTAGAAGTTTGGCACGTTCAGATATCAAGAATTTTTTGCAGCCCTGGTAATGTGGGACTGAATAAATTACAAGTTCAACAATTTTGAAACCTTAAAACTTCAACTTAATGAACTTCTTAATTTTGCCTCGGTTAGAATTTTGAAATCTTCAAGAAACTTCCGAAATTTGATAAAATAAAGCTCCAAAAAAGTTTGCAATCTTGCAATACTCTTGAAGCACCCTACCATAAACCACGATAACCACGGGTCAAAGTGACCCCATAGCTAAACTTGCAAACGAGGATGAGGAGCCTACAAAAGCGATAACAGATTACGAAACGAGTTAGCCATCGGGTATGACAAGGCGGTAATACAATTGGAGCAGCAGTAGCAGCAGCAATAACAACAACAATAAACAACAACAACAACATTAAACAAACAGTGAAGCAACAATCGTTTCTATCGAAACGGTGCAGCGATCTAGGGGAGAGGGTACGACGAGGCGCTATCGTACGTACTTTCTCGAACCGGTTAGATTTTCAGCGTCGATCGTGTCCGAAGTCGATCCTGACTGAAGGGGAGGCAGAATCGAAGAAGACGACGGTGAAGATCGAGGATTTCCGTTGAGGGTGTCGTCGACGAGGGCGGACTCCGCAACACCCTCGCTGCCGTACCTGAATCACCACGTTGCCGAATGTACAATTGCGTTCAATCATCGAGTAATTCGATCATTAGACATTACATATCGTCGTTCAATATTGCTAATGGTAATTGCTTATTGTATGGGTCTTGTAACAAATAATTTACTATTTGTGAGATTGGTGTCTGATAAATAGGTTTTGAAAATGTCTTGTAATTTTATTTATTCATGTTCACGAGTAGACGCATCCTTCACATTATGCACGTTGACTACCGATGCGGATTTAATTTAGTTGTTAATAATTTTGTTCTTTGTGCGAGTCAGTTTGATATAGGATGATGATAAAATGTATACTTCCTTATTTTCATTATTAAATAAGTATTTAGAGGACTAATGATTTTGGTATGTCAATGTCATCTTAGGTAGCAATCAAAGAGTTTCAGCTGTCACTTGTCATTTTCTGTATGAGTAAAATTAAAAAAAAATATGTTCCAGTTATTCTTGCTCTTGTTATTTTATCCATCATTGAAGACTCCCTCACGTAGCATCATTCTGCATTCACATAATTGTTACATTAAAACGTTGGGTTAATATCACATGAGGATCAGGATCAGTGTCATTCAATTCTACTGTTGCATATTCAACATTAACGTTCAAAGTGTGCATACATTGATCACACAGTATACCAGTGCTGCTCAAAGATAATCTTCCTCCTCTACATGTGTCTACATGTGTGTTAGCTGTTCACATAGGAATGTTCACATTTGTGTGTTAGCTGTTCACATAGGAATGTCCACATGTCTGTTAGCTGTACATATAAGAATGTCCACATGTGTGTTAGCTGTTCACAAGAGGATGTAATGTCCACATTTGTGTGTTAGCTGTTCACATAGGAATGTCCACATGTCTGTTAGCTGTACATATAAGAATGTCCACATGTGTGTTAGCTGTTCACAAGAGGATGTAATGTCCACATTTGTGTGTTAGCTGTTCACATAGGAATGTCCACATGTGTGTTAGCTGTTCACAAGAGGATGTAATGTCTACATGTGTGTTAGTTGTTCACAAGAGGATGTAATGTCTACATGTGTGTTAGCTGTTCAAATAAGAATGTCCACATGTGTGTCAACTGTTCACAAGGAAATATCTACATGTGTGATAACTGTTCACATATCCCGTCCACATGTCAGTAGTCATCCCCAACGAAAATGTCCACATATCATCAACCAAATTAAACATCTTATAACAACATCCTTAAAAGTCTCACAATCTAACACTAACCAAAAGACCTTGCACCCAATCAACAACTCAAACAAACAAATAAGAACATGACAAAGACATAATAAAAGTGACCATCCTCCAATTTCCTACACATGCTACCAACAAAAGCAGCCTCAGAAGCAACGTGGGATTAAAAGTTGCTCGTTTCGAACCCGAACGAAACGTCGAAGAAGACGGGCTCGAACGATGCTCAAGAGAGGCGAGCGGCGTTAGTCAGCAAACCGCTCGGCTAATCCCTTAATTACTTCGACATGGTTAGCGACCCTGTACTAACCGCGTCGGTGCCTGGCTCCGTTCCCTGATCGTTAATTAAAATGGCACTTCCTTGCAGCCGTGTAATTTCTGTGGTGTACGGTACCTTAGTCGCGACGGTCAGTTAAGTTTTAGCATTGAACCCGCTCTTTGCGAAATTTATAACTCGGATAGCGTAAGGGTAATAATGACCTTGTATGGCAAATCTGTTTTCTCTGGGGAGAGGCCCGAGGAAGGGGACTGAGGAAGAGGACTGAGGAAGAGGACTGAGGGAGTAATGACTTGGACTGACTTGTAATGTAGATATTTGGGAATTTTTCAGATTGGGATGCATGGGTTTCGGAGTATAGGAATTTGGGATAAGGGAGCTTGGGGCATAGGTGATGGGGGTTTTGAGATTTCTTCAATTGAGAAATTGGATCTTGGGAGATTGGGACCTTGAGAGATTTGGAATTTGGGAGAGTGGGACCTTGAGAGATTGGGAACTTGGGAGAGTGGGACCTTGAGAGGTTTGGAATTTGGGAGAGTGGGACCTTGAGAGATTAGGAACTTGGGAGAGTGGGACCTTGAGAGATTGGGAACTTGGGAGAGTGGGACCTTGAGAGATTGGAAACTTGGGAGAATGGGACCTTGGGAGATTGGGATCTTGGGAGATTGGGACCTTGAGAGATTTGGAACTGGGGAGATAGGGACCTTGAGAGATTTGGAACTGGAGAGATAGGGACCTTGAGAGATTTGGAACTTGGAAGAGTGGGACCTTGAGAGATTTGGAACTGGAGAGATAGGGACCTTGAGAGATTTAGAACTTGGGAGAGTGGGACCTTGAGAGATTTGGAACTTGGGAGAGTGGGACCTTGAGAGATTTGGAACTTGGGAGAGTGGGACCTTGAGAGATTTGGAACTTGAGAGATAGGAACCTTGAGAGATTGGGAACTTGGGAGAGTGGGACCTTGAGAGGTTTGGAATTTGGGAGAATGGGACCTTGAGAGGATTGGAATTTGGGAGAGTGGGACCTTGAGAGATTGGGAACTTGGGAGAGTGGGACCTTGAGAGATTGGGAACTTGGAAGAGTGGGACCTTGAGAGATTGGAAACTTGGGAGAGTGGGACCTTGACAAATTTGGAACTTGGGTGAGTGGGACCTTGAGAGATGTGGAACTTGGGAGAGTGAAAATCTTCCAAAACTTAAAAACTAAAAAACCTAAAATTTGTCAAATTACAAAAGCTAAAAACTACACATAAATCCATCACTTCATCTAAAATTTCCAAAGTAAATAATATAATAATAAAGTACTAAATAAGATTACAGTATATAAGAGTTAATACACAACACAAAAAATGTTTGTCTCGGCAAAGAAGAACGAAAGTAGCTATCAGAAGCCAATAAGTTATTAATTCACAACGTATGAAGATACAAGAAAAAGGGGAAGATGGATTACTCCAGGTTACTCTCGATCCCTTTTGACAGGCTGAAACTCGATCCTTTATTCAGACACGGTGCTTGCCTTTGAATGACACTTATCCCTCTTCTCTCGGCTGAACCATATTTTCAGATGACCCGAACTGTCAGGGCTTCGTCGCCTCGATATTAAATTTCTCGCGATGAGGACTAAAGGGATGATACATCACGATGACCACGGAACTCCGCGACAAACGATAATTACGGTTCGCTATAGATCAGTAATGATCAATATTCATCAATCAGCAAAATGTTCTCCTGCGATTATTTAAAAATCTTTTTGTTTCAAAATTTAAACCTTCACCTTCGCCCAAACAATCATCAAGTAATATTAATAATTAATACTGTATTTAAACTATCCACCACATGTAACATCAGTTGTAATTAAATCAACTAATTTTCCTCGAGGTATTTTATAATTCATGCTACCAATAATTGCCTCCCAAATTCAATCCGTTATTAACGCACTTAATTATCATACTTGATTACCATAATTCTCTATAAATATCAGATTGTTCAGAGACCCGTCGAAAATTCAAAAATTTAACCAGGTAACTCGGTTTAACTACATTAAACCATCCTCGCATTCGAGTATTCGTTGAAATTGTTTTTTCGATCCTCGGTCGTCCGTTATAAAATTGTTAGCTCGTTTCAGCTCGCTTTGAGTCGCGTGTCTCACAAAGAGGCTCTTTCTCTCCGCGCGACGAGTAGCGACGTTTAATCTCGTCTGTTTTCATTTCGCAAGAAAGACTTCTTTAGAGCGGCCCGCACAGAGGAGAACAAGAAACTACAGCGAGAACGCGGAAAAGAGAGAAACGTGTCGCCGTGGAAGAAGGAAAGGTGGTATGTTTCGCGCGGTCCGGTGGCCAGCGCTTAATAACACCGTTTTAAGCAAGTATGTAGGTTAGCGAAGGCACGAGACGCTTGGAAATTCGCCAGAAGTTGTCGGCAGGATGGTATTGTGCATAAATGCGGTCGCACCGCGATCGATTAAATCCAATACCGAATCGAGGCAATTCTCTATTGATTATCTTCCATGCGACAACTTTCGTGCTCTCCAATTGTCCGTCTCTGCGATTGTTCGATGGTTTGTGGATTGTCAATGAACGGCCATTTTGATACAGGAATTCTTGAGGATTGTTGTGAATATTGTGTAGGGATGTTGTTTGAGGATTATTTTTTAGTAGAGATTTGGTGATTTTGAAATGGCGAGGTAGGACGTGTGACGTATGGGTGGCGTAGGATTTTTGGGGTGGCGTAGCAGGACTATTTGGGGCAATTTGGGATATTTGGGAGGTGGAGGATTTGGGAGTTGCAAGGTTGGGAAGAGGGGATGGTGGGACTTGGGTGAGGGGGTCATTGAGAGAATTGGAATTTGGCAAATTTGAAAGTTGAGAGAGTGGGACGTTGAGGGATTTGGAATTTGAGAGAGTGGGACGTTGAGGGATTTGGAATTTGAGAGAGTGGGACGTTGAGGGATTTGGAATTTGAGAGAGTGGGACGTTGAGGGATTTGGAATTTGAGAGAGTGGGACGTTGAGAGATTTGGAATTTGAGAGAGTTGGACGTTGAGAGATTTGGAACTTGAGAGAGTGGGACTTTGAGAGATAGGAACCTTGAGAGATTTGGAACTTGGGAGAGTGAAACCTTGAGAGAGTGGGACGTTGAGAGATTTGGAACTTGGGAGAGTGGAACCTTGAGAGATTTGAAACTTGAGAGATTTGGAACTTGGGAGAGTGGGACCTTGAGAGATTTGGAACTTGAGAGAGTGGGACCTTGAGAGATTTGGAACTTGGGAGAGTGAAACCTTGAGAGAGTGGGACGTTGAGAGATTTGGAACTTGGGAGAGTGGAACCTTGAGAGATTTGAAACTTGAGAGATTTGGAACTTGGGAGAGTTGGACCTTGAGAGATTTGGAACTTGAGAGAGTGGGACCTTGAGAGATTTGGAATTTGAGAGAGTGGGACGTTGAGAGATTTGGAACTTGGGAGAGTGGAACCTTGAGAGATAAGAACCTTGAGAGATTTGGAACTTGAGAGATAGGAACCTTGAGAGATAGAAACCTTGAGAGTTTCAGAATTTATCAGAGTCAGAACTTCCTAGATACAAACTATGACTTGGAACTTTGCAGATAGGTGTCTTCAGAGTTACCGAATTATACAGAATTACAAATTCAGAGATAGAGACCTTGAGAGAGTTGGAACTCCATAGGTTCCAAACTTGAGAGATTCTGGATTCGCAAGTTAGAGACCTTGAGAGATTTGAAACTTTCTAAATTCAGAATTTGGAAGACACCAAAGATGTGCACTTTGCAGTGCAAGCTTGCAAAAATCTCAAAGACCTTCAAATCAAATTTGGTTGGTAATACAGAAATATAACAACCTACTTCTTGAGGTAAGAAGCTTCAGAAGAAATATTAAATCTAGAGTCCTAAAATCTTACCTAACCTTGCTCTTATTTTAACATATGTAATGTATTCTAACATATGTACATACACATTGTACATAAGTCATTTCACGACTGATGTCTATGGTAACTAGTCAACTTTTGCGAGACGTTTCACGCGTCCAGATTCTATTCCGAGTCTCTTATTATGTTCTCGAGGCGTGGTTCGCACGAGTGCAAGTCACGGAAATGCGGTTCGTGGAGTTCAAGTGGCACTAAGAACATTGTGTGGCTTGCGAGAGCGTCAATATTTAGTTTCCTTTTCCTTCGTGCTGAAAAGTTCTTTCTCGCGCGGTGTTTCTCGAAAGCACTGCACCGGGAAACTGCGGACACGGGATATTATTTTTGAAGTTAGAAAAATAATGGAGGCTGACACTCAGTAATATTATCTTTCTTTCGAAGACTATTGGACTGTGGGTAGGTTGATACGTTTCTATCAGATTTCGTATTCAGGGGACAGTATTTTTTAACCTTCAGAACAAAAATTAGACATCTATTTAATATATTGTTATTGTTCATAATGAAATTGTGGAATGAGGTTATTTGATCGATTTTTATATTTTGTGTAATTTTATGTGTTTTGTGTAAGGGTACAGGAAAAGTTATTTACATATGTACATCAACGGACAATTTAATAACTGGGAGAGTTTGGGAGAGTGGGACATTGAGAGACTTGGATCTTGGGAGACTGGGACTTTAGGAGATTTGGAACTTGAAAGATTTGAAATTTGGGAGAGTGGGACCTTGAGAGATTTGGATCTTAAAAGGATGTTTTAACGCACGTGTAACTTCATGAAATACAAAAATCGAATACAGTGCCCGATTTTCCTTAGAACCTTCAGATAATTCCAAACTTTTATACAGTGACATATACGAAGAAAATTTAATAGTTCCCTCAGAACGTACAAACAACGTGCATATGAAAGTAAATACAATTACCAGTCCCGAAAATACTTCGATACCAAGGGACGCAACGTCAATGTCTGGAACATCTCGACACCCGGTCTCAAAGGGTTTAATTGCACGCGTAAGTACGTTCATTACCCCGTAAACGGAAATTTCAAAGACCAGATTTGTGCTTCCAATCGCAAGCTTAGCAATCAAAGCGAGAGTCAGAGACACGTTAAGGGACTGGCTTGACGATCGATTAGTTGGTCTATTTGCTTTGCTCACGATCACCCCCTAGATACTCGCTAACGACCCAAGAAGTGTTCGCAAACGGACGAACGACGCGCTCGACGAAGGGTGAGCGATTAAAATTCACACATGATTCATATATGGTGATACGCCGAAGTACAGGAATCTAACTGCAGATCTAGTGGAGCCTATGGGGAGATGGGGAGGATGGAGAGATGGGGAGGTTCTAGGGAGAGACGTGGAAGTTGGGAGAGTGGGACGTTGAGAGATTTGGAACTTGGGAGAGGGGGACGTTGAGAGATTTGGAACTTGGGAGATTGGGACGTTGAGAGATGTGGAACTTGGGAGAGTGGGACCTTGAGAGATTTGGAATTTGGGAGATTGGGACCTTGAGAGATTTGGAACTTGGGAGAGTGGGACCTTGAGAGATTTGGAACTTGGGAGAGTGGGACCTTGAGAGATTTGGAACTTGGGAGGTTGGGACCTTGAGAGATTTGGAACTTGAGAGATTTGGAACTTGGGAGAGTGGGACCTTGAGAGATTTGGAACTTGGGAGAGTGGGACCTTGAGAGATTTGGAACTTGGGAGAGTGGGACCTTGAGAGATTTGGAACTTGAGAGATTTGGAACTTGGGAGAGTGGGACCTTGAGAGATTTGGAACTTGGGAGGTTGGGACCTTGAGAGATTTGGAACTTGGGAGAGTGGGACCTTGAGAGATTTGGAACTTGGGAGAGTGGGACCTTGAGAGATTTGGAACTTGGGAGAGTGGGACCTTGAGAGATTTGGAACTTGGGAGAGTGGGACCTTGAGAGATTTGGAACTTGAGAGATTTGGAACTTGGGAGAGTGGGACCTTGAGAGATTTGGAACTTGGGAGAATGGGACCCTGAGAGCTTTGAAACTTGAGAGATAAGAACCTTGACAATTTTGAAATTTGGAGCTTGCAACATTGCCAGTTTGAAATCTCAACATCAGCTACAATCACAGACAAGAAAAACTTCACCCAACTCTAACCAAAAATTTTCAAACAACAAGAATCCTGTCTCCAATATTTTCACCCTAACAAAAGCAATATGAATCGATCCATCTACCATTTTAATTATGAAGATAAGTGTTCGAAACCATAGTGAGTCACGTAATAAGTATTTGATTGACGTGGAAACTAAAATCAGCTAATTGTAACCCACCCGATATATGGGCAAACGCTCGTCGTCGTAACTTTCAGTGAGGTGTAATTAAACCCAATTAGGTAGTAAGGTGAGCAACTTCTGACGCACCTGGCTAAACCGTAAATTACACCCGCAACTCCTCTGTCTACCGCAACCATGATTATGGTATACACAGTTACTGTTAGACAGGCTGGTTATCGACAACGATTAAGCATCTCGCTTCGCTTCTTGATATCGATAATCAACCGTTACATCAATCGATGATGCACATACTATATACTCAGTAAAATTATCTCTAAATTTATTTTTAATACTTGTACTCTTTTGCAAAATTATATTTACATATTATTCTATATTTACATATTAGAAATGAACATAAAACTGACTCATAAAACTGACTCATAAAACTGACTCATAAAACTGACTCATAGAAGTGTAGAATCAATTTTCTGTTCTTAAAAATGAGGTACTTGCTTATTCATTAATACCTGAAATTTTCTATTTATCAACTAATTATATGAACAATTTAACAATTTACTCGAAAAAATTAAAAATTCTAATTTTAAGTAAAAATTTCGATAAGCTATAATTTTAATTCATACTGACACTTTTATGTATAGCTTCATATAACTCGTAACAACAGATAGCAATTTCGTCCCCCAAAAAGTTATACAATATTTTAATTCTTCACGTCACGAAGTTTTATAAACAAATTAATTACCCCGTAAGGAAAAGTAGAAAAGGGTGATCAGGCGGTGGCATTACAGGGTGAAATTCGCGGATGGCAAAGAAGCACCCCGATGTGACGGGGATGCGGAACAACGAGCGAAGGGTGGCGAGGCTAAAATGGAAAAGGACGATATATAAGAAGAAAGAATCGTATACGAGCGAAAGAACGCGCGTACGTGGGCGTTCGTACAGTAGAGTCGGGGGTGCTCTTCTCCTAGCTCGATCAATACACACTACCAGCAACCCCTCTGCGTCCCACGCCGTCCCTCGTCCATTTCGTTCACCCCTGACACCCTATCTCCAACCCCTACACCCCTCATTCCATTTCGAACGACCCCTACTACCACGGTTTAGACGCTCGACACCGCTGTCGTTTAGCTACGCTTCTAAAGCGTCCGTCTTATCTCCTCGCGGTTTCCGCTGAAAGAAAAACCGATGTCCTACATTCTGTTACCTTCCTTTTGATCACCTTCGACATCGGTAATCGGTTAGGTTAGGTTCTTTTTCGAGGTAATTTTGAGTTAGGTTTATTTTTCTGAATGTTTGCTGTGTTGTTGGATTAAGGGTGGTTTTGTATCTTTTTTTAAATTCATTTATTTCTTTCTGTGGTCAACTTGGTCAATTTTATATGTCCATGAAAAATCAGCAAGATATTAATTATTGATCTTCAAAGCAATTATTGAAGCTTGAAATCAATTTGTAAATTTTAACACTTGATGATTTCAAGAATTGTATTTTTTAATAGAATTTAAAATAGATATAAATATTGCAGGTTTGAGTATTACAAGATTTTTATACCTGGAAATATCCAAATTCCTCAATCTAAAAATTTCATAACTTCAAAGCTAATTTATAAATTAGAAAATTTGCAAAATTGACAAATTCAAATAGTTAAAAATCCAAGTACCTCAAATAGAAAATTAGAAAACTTGCAACCCCTTTAAAAAATTCGTAAACTTCCAAGCGTAAAAATTATAAAATTAAGGAAATTATAAACTGAGAAGTTTATAAATCTGAAATATTGAAAAGAGTTGAACATTAAAAAGCTCTTAAACTTCACAGCGATTATAATATCGGACGGTAATCAGATCCTGAGCGAATCAACTGGCCGTTAATTGGTTTCGTTCGAGCAAACTTGCGAAATTGTTGCTTCCGTAGGATCTAAATTCACGCCGCGGCTTCTCTGACACAACAGGATATTTATAGAATTTAATCTGAAAGCAGACGGTGTCTATAGAGAAACCAAGAGCGTGTTCCCCGAACTTCATGGCGTTCCTTCCACCCGGCCCGAAACTTAATTACCTCAGTTCACTGTGTACGGCCCTGAAACCCTCTCGAAGGGTGCAAAGGCCCGAGGGAATACGCTGTCGGTTCGACAAGACCTAACTAGCCACCCTTCTTGTACCAGCTAGCCAACTCCTGACGATAATGCTTAGAACAGTGTCTTCTCGTATGCGAAGCGTCACTTGTTTACTTGCAAATTCTCGGGAATAAACTTTGCTATTTGGTGCATTTTAGGACACCCTGTAGTCTTCATTTAAATGCAGTAAATTTAGAGATATTGTGTGGTGATATGTTGTATAAAAGTTTATCTGATTAGGTATTATTTTTAGGTATTTTAGTTTGTCAATTTTGTAAGTTTTTTAATTTATAGATTTGTGAGATTACAAGTTCTCAAAGTCACAAATTCTCAAATTTCCAAATTTTCAAATTTCCATCTTCTCAAGTTTCCACTTTCTCAAATTTCCACCTCCTCAAGTTTCCATCTCTTCAAGTTTGGAACTCCTCAAATTTCAACCTTCTCAAATTTCCAAATTCTCAAATTTCCACTTTCTCAAGTTTCCACCTTCTCAAATTTCCACCTCCTCAAGTTTCCATCTATTCAAGTTTGGAACTCCTCAAATTTCCATCTTCTCAAATTTCCACCTTCTCAAGTTTCCACCTCTTCAAGTTTGGAACTCTTCAAATTTCTACCTTCTCAAATTTCCAAATTCTCAAATTTCTACCTTTTCAAATTTCCAAATTCTCAAATTTCTACCTTCTCAAATTTCCAAATTCTCAAATTTCTACCTTCTCAAATTTCCAAATTCTCAAATCCCCAAATTCTCAAATTCCTAAATTCTCAAATTTCCAAATTCTCAAATCCCCAAATTCTCAAATTCCTAAATTCTCAAATTTCCAAATTCTCAAATCCCCAAATTTTCAAATCCCCAAATTCTCAAATTCCTAAATTCCCAAATCCCTAAATTCCCAAATCCCTAAATTCTCAAATCCCTAAATTCTCAAATCCCCAAATTCTCAAATCCCCAAATTCTCAAACCCCCAAATTCTCAAATTCCTAAATTCTCAAATTTCCAAATTCTCAAATCCCCAAATTCTCAAATTCCTAAATTCTCAAATTTCCAAATTCTCAAATCCCCAAATTTTCAAATCCCCAAATTCTCAAATTCCTAAATTCCCAAATTCCTAAATTCTCAAATCCCTAAATTCTCAAACCCCTAAATTCTCAAATCCCCAAATTCTCAAATCCCCAAATTCTCAAACCCCCAATTTCTCAAATCCCCAATTCCCAACACACCAAGTCCTTACATCCCCACCTCCCTAACCTCAAATCCCAATTTTTAATTCTAACCTCTCAAGTAATCGATCGTGGCAACTCTCGAAAGAGTCGTAAATAGGACAACGAGCCGAATCAACATTCAGATCGTTCAAGGTTCGAGGAGTTTACGGTCTACGTAACGAGGGTGACAACGATTTTGTGCGAGCCAGTTGAAACGTTTCTAACGCGTCCGTTTTCCATTAACATCCAACGAACGTTGGCCATTCTGATGGTAATGGCGGCTCTCGCCTCGTGCTTGCAGATAACAACAGGTGCACGAATTGCCCTCGGTTAAGGAGCAACTTCGCAGGACGTAGAATTGTCCCTTTAAAGTTGAGGATTCCTATGCGCCATCTTCAAGTGTACCTTCATTGCATTATGTTTTGTGGATACTCTTTCAAAGCTGTCTGTCAAGCTAAAAGCTACTGTACACTAATTTAGAATTTTTATACATATAAATATATAAATGAGGCTTCAAACTCTTTTTTGCAGAGGAAGATTTTATTCAGAATGACGTCTTTTAGCATAATTTTCAGACCACTAGTTTTGAGACACCCTATATATATTGTGGATGTATATAGAAGTATTTTGTATATTCAAAGCTACTACTTTTAGAAAGCCATAGTATTCGTTGTACTATTATACTTATCAAAGCAAGGACACAGTTTGATAATTTTTAAATAGCGCTAAGTACCCTTGAACATTCATACAAATTATTTTACATATGAAAATAAGGACACAGTTCGGTAATTTTTTAAATAGCGTTGAGTACCTTTGAACATTCATACAAATTATTTTACATATGAAAATAAGGACGCAGTTTGATAATTATTTAAATACTGCTAACTACTCTTGAACATTCATATTATTATACTTATGAAAACAAGCTCAGGTAATTTTCGATATAATAAGTACTCTCGAATATTTAATCTGACCACTTAAACGCACTTTTAGCAACACATAACAGCAGTAGAAACCAGGACAGAATATAATATGTTAATATTAATAACAGTGTACGGTAGCAGTAAATTATGAAAGTAGTCTAATAATTAAAACAGTCGACACGTAAAATATTGTGAACACGAAAATAAAGTATTTTGTGCATAAATTGAGATATTGCAGGAATCGTCGTTAAACGGAGGTTTTCCATTATTTAATGACGTATGTAATTGTGTGCCGTGGCAGATAATTCATACAGACTTTTGTATGCATCGCAGTTAAACGCGACGGACGATTATGTTCTCTCATCATTTATTTCCACCCTCGCAGCCGGGGTTGATATTACACGAACGCGGATAGAAGGATAACGACGTTCGTCTGCAGTCGGTGCTGTTCGAACCCGTGGAGTACAAGCTATCCTGTAGCAGGATAACGTAGCGATTTACAACGAAATATCGGTGTTTCGCCGCATCGAAAATGGTCGCTATCGTACACGTTCGAGAGCATCAAACAATACCGTCCGTGAAAATCTAAACCGTGAAAGGTTCAATTATCGGATATTGTTCGAATGTTGGTCGCCGATATTCGTCCCAATCATAATATTTCTCTGCCCTTCTTCCGGTGTTCTCTTCCGCGTCGTTTACCGGCGATAAAAAAAGAAACGACAAACGGATCGACAAAGCCCTAAATATTCGAGGAAAAAAAGATCCGGAATTTCCATCGCGGAAAGATACGTCGTAAAAATGAAAACAAAAAGAGGACCAATAAAATCGATCAAATCTACCTCTTTGGATGGTCGGCGACGCGCGGTTGATTCCTTTTTGATCGGTACTTTTAACGCGAGTCGAATGAAAATCTCGTCTCGCACAAAGGGACAGGCAAAGGTGTTAGGGGGTGCAACGGTGAGTTCCAGAATCTCGTAAAAAAAAGAGGAAGGAAAACGCTCGTAAAGCGACGCGGCAGAGCGTGGGCGTGCCAGGGCCGAGGTTTCAGACTCAAAAGTTTATTAACCGGCTGCTACGTGTTGGATTCCGTGACGAGAAAGAATGCTCGATTTAGCGACGCCAATAATAAAAGTTTATGGCCGGTGACGCGAAACTTTTCGCACTTAGACTCTGCGGCTCGAACTTCGTGAAACACGACGCTTTGTCGCAGAGTGTCTCGTTTTTCGTGATTATCCTTCAAGGGCAGTGGTCATGGCTTCGTTAACGCCGTTTGTAAAATTTTTGAGCTGTGTTAATTTCTCTTGGAAATTGGTTGTAGGGATATGACAGGGACATATGTGGAAATGCATATTATATTGAGTGATATGGTTTAGACAGATCGTTGGGCAGATGTCCAAATCAGATTCCAAATTTTACCACTTGAGTTTTATTGAAATTAGTGAGGTAATTAATCATCAGTGGAGATAGTATTGTGACGTGCTTTAAACACTTAACCTACAATTTTCTAGTACCAACTCTGCTAATTTTTACCTTCTCAAATTTCTAGTTGTTCAAGTTTGGAACTCCTCAAATTTCCACCTTCTCAAATTTCCACCTTCTCAAATTTCCATCTTCTCAAATTTCCAACTCTTCAAGTTTGGAACTCCTCAAATTTTTGCCTTCTCAAATTTCCACCTTCTCAAATTTCCATCTTCTCAAATTTCCAACTCTTCAAGTTTGGAACTCCTCAAATTTTTACCTTCTCAAATTTCCACCTTCTCAAATTTCCACCTTCTCAAGTTTCCACCTTCTCAAGTTTCCACCTTTTCAAGTTTGGAACTCCTCAAATTTCTACCTTCTCAAATTTCCAACTCTTCAAGGTTGGATCTCCTCAAATTTTTACCTTCTCAAATTTCCACCTTCTCAAATTTCCACCTTCTCAAGTTTCCACCTACTCAAGTTTCCACCTTTTCAAGTTTGGAACTCCTCAAATTTCTACCTTCTCAAATTTCCAACTCTTCAAGTTTGGATCTCCTCAAATTTTTACCTTCTCAAATTTCCACCTTCTCAAATTTCCACCTTCTCAAGTTTCCACCTTCTCAAATTTCCAACTCTTCAAGTTTGGAACTCCTCAAATTTTTACCTTCTCAAATTTCCACCTTCTCAAATTTCCACCTTCTCAAGTTTCCACCTTCTCAAGTTTCCACCTTTTCAAGTTTGGAACTCCTCAAATTTCTACCTTCTCAAATTTCCAACTCTTCAAGTTTGGATCTCCTCAAATTTCTACCTTCTCAAATTTCCATCTTCTCAAATTTCCACCTTCTCAAGTTTCCACCTTCTCAAATTTCCAACTCTTCAAGTTTGGAACTCCTCAAATTTCTACCTTCTTAAATTTCCACCTTCCCAAATTTCCATCTTCTCAAATTTCCAACTATTCAAGTTTCCAAATATTCAACTTCCACCCCACTAAATGTCCAACTCCCCAAATTCAAGTGTGAATGTGCATCACATATGTAATGTGCATCACGATTATATTGTAGAATGTGCGTCATGTGTGAATGTACATCATGATTATATTGTAGAATGTGCGTCATATGTGAATGTGCATCACATATGTAATGTGCATCACGATTATATTGTAGAATGTGCGTCATGTGTGAATGTACATCATGATTATATTGTAGAATGTGCGTCATATGTGAATGTGCATCACATATGTAACGTGCATCATGATTATATTGTAGAATGTATGTCATGTGTGAATGTGCATCACGATTATATTGTAGAATGTGCGTCATGTGTGAATGTGCATCACATATATAATGTGCATCACGATTATATTGTAGAATGTGCGTCATGTGTGAATGTGCATCACATATGTAATGTGCATCACAATTATATTGTAGAATATGCGTCTTGCGTGAATGTGCATCACATGTGTAATGCCCATCACGATTACATTGTAGAGCATCAAAATTATCATCATGCTAAACTTATGAAATGTAAATTTTCAAATGTACCTCGTTAAAATCGAATAATCTGAACCGTGAAGATTTCATTGTAACCTCGCACCATACTTTAACAAGATTTGTCACTAGAGCAAATGTGGATTTCCAAATACCCCAAATTTTCGCAGGCGACTTAACACTATGAAAACGTAAGCCAATCAAAAGCGATCCACGAACCGTGAAGAATTCAGTAGCAGCTCTCGAGTCCATCGCTTTCAGCTCGCGATAAAACTGGACTGGTTATTCTATCGAAATATTTCACGGCGTCTGGCTTGCTAAAAATATATCCTTTTAAGACTCGCACTTCCAAGTATATTCGTCTATTCGTCGCAGACGACCTTTTAACAGTTCACTGAACCACTTTGGGGCGTCGGACTTTAATACCGAAGTATTCAAGCTACACTTCCGTGGACTACCATTTTCGATTCGAGGATCTATTTGCACTCGAGCTTCTATTCAACATTTTTCCACTTTACGGAGAACATTCGGGCAAGACTAAGTTATTGTGAATGTCATTTTAAAGACGTTTATCATAGGTATATTATAAATGCATTGTGACATGCATAAATGTGGATGTCCTTGCATTTGTAGTATAATGTGGATGTTTATTCATAGAGAATGCATAAATGTGCATTTATGTATTTATGATATATTAAACAAAATGTAAGTACATCTTTGAGACAAACAAGATTTAAATGATTAATGTTTGCAGAGTTCGATATATCATAAATATATGATCATCCACAGTATACGTGGACACACGTGGACATATGTAGACACATGTGGATGTTCGACTTAAGCATGACATTTTATGTAGACAAAGTATCCAAAAGCAAGATATTCTTCACAGAAGAGAGTTGAACATTTAAATTGATCACAGCTGTGTATGACGCAAAGGGTGCGTCACGAGTCAGACTCTTTAAAATAGTGCAAGGCGTTAAATCAGATATTATCCATAAGTGTGACACCACATACATTGTCGTTCATCCTGGCATTTAACAACATTAAATAAAAAATTTACCAAACAAAATATGAGAATCAAATAACAGCTAAACTGAAGTGCAGTTCTATAATATACAACAATTCCACATAGTCCCTGAAGTCCCCGACAAAATAATCGCTTAAGCAAAGACGAAGGCAGTCCTTAACTTGTTATTTGGTAAGTCGTTGGAACAAACAAGGAAAGGAGAGACCGGAAGCAGGATCGGGAACAGAGATCGGACAGCTGGTCTCGTCCCCGTTCCGGATTTCAGTTTAGCCCGATAATCTCGCCCCGGCTGGATATTCCGACAGGACTTTTTCCAGCATTACTCTTTCTCCTGTTCGTGATACCCTCCAGCAGGAAACGCGTCTGTTCCCTTTCCCTGGAATCGGAAAAGCTTTTTCAAAGTGAGACGCGGCTGGACTTATCAAGCGCGCAACTTCCTTGGATCACCGATTACGTAGTACAGGCATTACCGGGAAGAGAAAGGATCTCTGAAAGGAAGAAAAAGGATCTGCGAGGAGCAGCCAGCATAGAAGATTCCATTTCGAGGATTTATGGAGGACGGGCGTTTGCGTGCTGGCGTGTCTCCGACATTGGTAATTTCTCAGTGTTACATGGAAATGAAGGCTATGGTTCTTTGGTTCTGCTGGAATTCGACGTATTGAGCAGGTTTATTATGGCGGAGAATTTAGAGATGGGGTTAGGGTTGATGGAGATAGTTTGAAGAGTGCATGTGTGGGGGTGGAAGAAATGTAGAACTGTCTAAGTTTGGAACTCATCAAAGTTCCATCTCTGAAAGTTTGGTACTCCCCAAATTTTTACCTTTTCAAATTTCTAAGTTTTCAAGTTTGGAACTCCTCAAATTTCTATCTTCTCAAATTTTCAATTCTTCAAGTTTGGAACTCTTCAAATTTCTAACTTCTCAAACTTCCAACTCTTCAAGTTTGGAACTCCTCAAATTTCTACCTTCTCAAATTTCCAACTCTCAAAGTTTGGAACTCCTCAAATTTCTACCTTCTCAAATTTCCACCTTCTCAAGTTTCCACCTCTTCAAGTTTGGAACTCCTCAAATTTCTACCTTCTCAAATTTCCACCTTCTCAAATTTCCACCTTCTCAAGTTTCCACCTTCTCAGTTTCCACCTCTTCAAGTTTGGAACTCCTCAAATTCCTACCTTCTCAAATTTCCAACTCTCAAAGTTTGGAACTCCTCAAATTTCTACCTTCTCAAATTTCCACCTTCTCAAGTTTCCACCTTCTCAAGTTTCCACCTTCTCAAGTTTCCACCTCTTCAAGTTTGGAACTCCTCAAATTTCTACCTTCTCAAATTTCTACCTTCTCAAATTTCCACCTTCTCAAGTTTCCACCTTCTCAAGTTTCCACCTCTTCAAGTTTGGAACTCCTCAAATTTCTACCTTCTCAAATTTCCAACTCTTAAAGTTTGAAACTCCTAAAATTTCTACCTCCTCAAATTTCCAACTCTTCAAGTTTGGATCTCCTCAAATTTCCACCTGCTCAAGTTTCCACCTGTTCAAGTTTGGAACTCCTCAAATTTCTACCTTCTGAAATTTCTACTTCCTCCAATTTCCAACTCTTCAAGTTTAGAACTCCTCAAACTTCCAACTCATCAAATTTGCATTTCACCAAATTTCTAACTCATCCAATTCCTATCTTCTTAAATTTCCACCTCCCCAAGTTCCCACTGCACAAATTTCTAAATAACCTATCTTTTCTATATCTCACTTTTCTACACCTTACTACACCTCACCCTCTACCCCGTTTCTAAATTCTTAAATTCCCAAATTCCTAAGTCCCCAACCCCCCAATCCCCAAATTATTAAATCGCAAATAGTAAACTAGTCTCCCGAAATTCTCGCAGGCCTCGTTAATGAGTCTGGACATCAATCCTCGTCGAACACATCGCAACAAATACGTGCAGCAACGCGTTCATAATTGATTCGAGGGATTAACGGGGCGACGTTTGGATCTGCTATCCAATTAACGAAACAGCTTCGCGAGATTGTCTCCGTTTAACGAGGCTGCATCATCGAGATTGAATTTGAATCGATCGTTCGCTGCATACACGTGTACAGGTACATATTTTCCCATGTGTGTTTCTTTATACTTCGTACGGCGATAGAATTGAGAAATTCCATGCGATTCGTTGAAATCCTATTCGATTCTATTCGTGCGTGCACGCAATGGCGACACGTTAATCCTTCGACTGTGTTCTCCGGCTAGGTTGCATTCCAGCCGGAATAGGAATAGCGAGTGAATAGAAATGGGGGGAAAGGATAGGAAACGACAGGGGGTTGCAGCTGGATTAGACGAGCAAAGTGGATTCCAAGACTAAGGCCAAATAGAATTATTCTGAGCGCTGGTAATTGCTTGCTTTTCTTTGTTCGAATTCATTGCATTAGGCATCGGAAACCGTATTGAATTAGGGGGGCTCTTATGCTAATTCCGTGCGTCACGTTCACTTATGCGGTGCCAAAACGAGGATGGGTCTTAGAGTTTCAGGATTCATTTCGTTTGATTGTCTTCTAGGAATAAGCTCAGCTGTTCAATTATTTTTGTGAAGTTTCAGTAAAATTCTATTTAAATAGATTTTTCTGTGAGCTACTTTCGGTAAAATTCAGTCTGAATATCTTTTTCTATAAATAAGCTCAAAACCTCTGTTAGAATATCTTTGTGTATGCGTTTCAGTAAAATTCAATTTAAAGATATTTTTCAGTGAGCTACTTTCGGTATACTTCAGTCTGAATATCTTTTTCTATAAATAAGCTCAAAAACTCTGTTAGAATATCTTTGTGTATGAGTGTCAGTAAAATTCAATTTAAATATATTTTTCTATGAGCTACTTTCAGTGCACTTGAGTCTGAATATCTTTTTCTATAAATAAGTTCAAAAACTCTGTTAGAATATCTTTGTGTATGAGTTTCAGTAAAATTCAATTTAAATATATTTTTCTGTGAGCTACTTTCGGTATACTTCAGTCTGAATATCTTTTTCTATAAATAAGCTCAAAAACCCTGTTAGAATATCTTTGTGTATGAGTTTCAGTAAAATTCAATTTAAATATATTTTTCTATGAGCTACTTTCAGTGCACTTGAGTCTGAATATCTTTTTCTATAAATAAGGTTCAGTACAGTTCAGTTTGGATGTCGTTGTTTATGAACAACTTTCAGTATAATTGAGTTTGAAAATCTTTTTCAATAAATACCTTTAAGTGCAGTTCAGCTTTGATCTTTTGATGCACAAGTTTCAGTAAAATTCAATAGAATTATATTTTAATTATGAACTTTTAGTGGAATTCAATTTGAATGTTATTCTATGAATAAGTTTAAGTGTTGTTTGGACGTCTCTTTTTATATACAATTTTCAGTATAACTTGAAGATCTTTTTCTATGAATAAGTTCAGATCAGTTCAGTTTGAATGTCTTCTTCGATGCACAACTTTCAGTACAATTCAGTTTGAATATCTTTTAATATGTATAAGTTTGAGTCTGTTACTAAAGTATAAGCTTAAATAAAACTTAAAATACTGATACACATAGTGCTGCAATCTTTATGTTCCTAAAAGGAGAAACTGGTAAAGTTTGTTTAGCACACAGCAGAATTTGAAGAAGAAAATTTTGTATCAGTTTAATCTTCAGTTTCATGAACCAGGAATTAAGTGCAATGTTATCCCCTCACATGTAGGGAGTAAAGAGTAAGAACATGGAAAAGGTTAGGTAACAGCGAGGGTAGTAAAACGAGAGTGCTCGAGAAAATTGTTTCGCAAGGTATCGCTGCATGGAGGAATGTTAAATGGATATCATTCGTATCAAACTAAAGGAACGAAATGAAAAGCGAATTTATCCGTGGAAACAGTTTGAGACGATGAAATCTTCGGGAAAAAACACGCGTTTATACATGAATTTTATACGGCGTAGGGGTTGAGAAGACGAAAAGAGAAGAGACGATCAAAGGAGAGATGATTAGGCAGCTAGGGAATACAGCGAAAGGGAAAAAGGACGGGAAGGATCAGACAAGCGAAGTGGATTCTAATTTTAGAGAGACTCTGTATCAAGCTTTTTTCTCTCTCTCGATGATCACAGAGAGTCGGCCGACTGATATGAAAGCGCGTTGAAGTGCAGTCTTGCAATGAAATACGATTACGGCGTGCTCGCCACTTTCGCGAGTACTTCGCAAACAACAACAACAACGACGACGACGGCGAAATCCTCATCGAGTCGCGTAGAAATTGCAGGCTGTTCAAAGCTTCCGGATACAACGAGGCGATTTTTCGTCGAGTAGAATGAGCCGGGTGGTAATTGGCGAAAACATTCGATGCTTGTTCCACACGTTCGCTGTTACTGCAGTTAACAGTAACCGTCGCTGCGAATCCAATTTACTCGGATAATTATGACGCTGCGAGAGAAAGGATATAATGAAACTTTTTTAATAATAATAAAAGGCGAAATTAAATAAACAGGCGGTGTATTTCGGTGGGATCTAATTATACCCCCGATAATTTTCATTTGAATGCGGGGCTTTCATAGCAGTAATCATTTTCGTGGAAAAATTAAGAAAATTTTTAGTGGGGACGAGCTCTTGCGATGGTGGAGCAGTTGGAATGTTTGGAACATTTCAGGTTTGGAACTACTCAAATTTCTACTTTCGCAAATTTCCACCTTCCCAAATTTACGACTATTCAAGTTTCCAACTCCTCAAATTTCCACCTCTTCAAGTTTGGAATTACTCAAATTTCTACCTTCGCAAATTTCCACCTTCTCAAATTTCCACCTTCTCAAGTTTCCATCTCCTCAAATTTCCACCTCTTCAAGTTTGGAACTACTCAAATTTCTACCTTCGCAAATTTCAACCTTCTCAAATTTCCACCTTCTCAGTTTCCACCTCTTCAAGTTTGGAACTCCTCAAATTTCAACCTTCTCAAATTTCCACCTTCTCAGTTTCCACCTCTTCAAGTTTGGAACTCCTCAAATTTCTATCTTCTCAAATTTCCACCTTCCCAAGTTTCCACCTTTTCAAGTTTGGAACTCCTCAAATTTCCAACTCTCAAAGTTTGGAACTCCTCAAATTTCTACCTTCTCAAGTTTCCACCTTCTCAAATTTCCACCTTCTCAAGTTTCCACCTTCTCAAGTTTCCATCTTCTCAAGTTTCCACCTCCTTAAGTTTGGAACTCCTCAAATTTCTACCTTCTCAAATTTCCATCTTTCAAAGCTTGGAACTCCTCAAATTTCTACCTTTTCAAATTTCCACCTTCTCTAATTTCCACCTTCTCAAGTTTCCACCTTCTCAAATTTCCACCTTCTCAAGTTTCCACCTTCTCAAGTTTCCACCTTCTCAAGTTTCTACCTCCTCAAGTTTGGAACTCCTCAAATTTCTAGCTTCTCAAATTTCCATCTTTCAAAGCTTGGAACTCCTCAAATTTCTACCTTCTCAAATTTCCACCTTCTCAAGTTTCCAACTCTTCAAATTTCCACCTTCTCAAGTTTCCAACTCCTCAAATTTCCACCTTCTCAAGTTTCCAACTCCTCAAATTTCCACCTCTTCAAGTTTGGAAATCCTGAAATTTCTACCTTCTCAAATTTCCACCTTCTCAAGTTTCCAACTCCTCAAATTTCCACCTCTTCAAGTTTGGAACTCCTCAAATTTCTACCTTCTCAAATTTCCACCTTCTTAAGCTTCCAACTCCTCAAATTTCCACCTTCTCAAGTTTCCACCTTCTCAAATTTCCACCTTCTCAAGTTTCCATCTCCTCAAATGTCCACCTCTTCAAGTTTGGAACTCCTCAAATTTCTACCTTCTCAAATTTCCACCTTCTCAAGTTTCCACCTTCTCAAATTTCCACCTCTTCAAGTTCGGAACTTCTCAAGTTTCCACCTTCTCAAATTTCCACCTCCTTAAATTTCCAACTCCCCAAATCTTCAACTCACCCAATTTTTATTTCGGTGGTATCTAATTATACTTGGAGGTAGGAGTATTCCATTCACTGAATATGGAGATCTTAGGATACTAGAATGTAGTAACATTGATCTTTAGAAACGTTGGTCTCTAGGAATATTTCGATGCAGAGATGTTGCAACCTAGGTATAGATGTGCATCGCTATAGAGATTGCTGGGATCAGAGAAAATCAGAATCTAGGAACTGAGTTCTAAGAACTACTGATCTAGGGATTACTCAGATCCTCGAATTACTGGATCAACGAATTTCTGAGATCTGAGGATTATCAAGGTCTAAGGACTGTTAGGATTTAAGAACTACTGATTTAGGGACTACTGAGTTCTACAATTGGATCTAGTGTCTAAGATGCAGGATTACTAAAATCCAGAAGTTGCTGAGATCTACGAATTAGTGGGATTTAGACGTTAATGAAATCTAAAGATATGGAGATCAAGAAGTATGGAGATGTAGAGATATGACGATGTAGGATGATCCACATACAGCAATATACTCTATAGAGGATATGTCTCTATAGATCCTACATATCTCTTGAGATTCAGAGATCTAGCAACATTAGAACGTATCGATATTAAGATGTAGGTAACGGCGTGCAGAGATATTCTGATCTAGGGATATTGAAACGCAATGATATATTAGGATCTTAGTCGGATATTCGCAGATAGGGATATTGGAATTTCGGAATATTGATATAGAAGGCTATTAGGCTCCAAGGAGATTGGAATTTTGAGATATTGGTCTCAGGATGTTTGGGCTTAAGGGGTCTAGAGATGCTGAATCCATTCAGTAGTATCTAACCCTAAATCTTGTTTAAGTCTCATCACTTCATTACCACCGAATTTGTACCACTATCTTCAGCTAAGATAGAAGTAACGTTATCGAATAATTTTATAAAAAAATTGAAAATTATTATGAATTTACCAGAACGATCTGAATCAGTTGCAATAAACGTTAATTGATCACTACGGGGGTACATTTCGATAGAAAAATAATATCGCGGATTTCGAAGCGTCACGTGCCGCTGGCAGCGGGAGCGCGCGAAATTTATTTGGCCGTGCGGCGAAACGCCACGCGACCACTATTTATAGATCCTTTGAAGCCGATTATACTCGAATCGCGGCCTCATAAAATCCATTTCACCGGCGGCGAACCACGATTAACGAGGTATTGAACGCGTATGAAACGAGGGGAAGAAGGGCCACGGATCGACCAGCCACGATCCCAAGTGCAAGTGCAAGTGCTCTGGAGGACATTCGGCTTTAATTAACGATTGTCGCGAAAAACCGGGGAATGGCGAAGTGGCCCGAGTGAATGTGTCCCGGTTCCCCGGTGAGTTTCCACCTGAAAAAACTCTTTACCCTCCGTGGCTCTTTCCTCCCATTTCGCAACCCTCCCGTTTCGAAAACGGGATTAATTGAATATTCGTATCTCGATTGATGACGGGTTCTGCTTTCTCGATACGACTCTTTCGAATGACGGGGGTTCGAGTAATCGAGTGAAATATCGTTCATGGTGTTCACTTTTCGGGGGGAAGGAACGTGGTTAGCCGAAGAGCGTTCCGTAATTAGGTTAAGGGGTGCATAAATTTATGCGATATCGATTCGCTTCATAATTTTCGTACAGCGAAACTTTATTATCTCTGTTTATAAGTGAAACTCGCCTGACACAATGAACAATTTAACCTCCGGCATATATTCTCGGATTCCTAAACTGGGTTAGATAAATCCTTGCTGTTTGCGTTTCGAGAATCGTGATTTCGCTGCGTTTTGGTTGAAGTGGCAAACGGGTGGACATTTCGAGAAAGGATGCACTTTTCTTATTTGTAAAGCACATACTTCATCTTTGAGGTTCGCCTGAAAGAACCACAAATATTCATATTCCAATTGTATTTATTTTAGCCTCTCATTTTTGACATTTCAAGTATACCCTTTGGATAAATATCTCTTCTTCAATATTCATTAAATTAACGTGATGCATCGAAGAAATATTTTCAAGTTATACTTCAAGAATATCTTTAAAATATAAGAACACAAAGATATACTTAAAAAGTTAAGAGTTTGAAAGATTTAGTCATAGAGCACCTCACTAGCTGACACCTTAATTTAACAAACACATTAACAGTCACACAAGAGAAGCTTAATATTAAGTTTACTTAAACCTTCATCACGAAAGGATTTTACTATTTCACAAAAATGAAATTATTATACATATTAAATTCTATAAGAAGCAATGTAAAATGAACGGCAAGCTGTTGACCCGTCACCTAGATACGGTATAAAAATACGCGTCAATTAGGCGGTTAAAAATATCCGCTAACTATGCTAATTTCCACGGTAGCATCGAGGCGTTAACGAATCCTGCGCGAAGAGTCGGTAGATTTAATTTAGGAGGTAAAGAGCACTCGTAGCGAGCGTGTTAAGGACTGCGCCATAAGAAAAGGCTGCAACGGGATCGCGGTTCCCGTTAACGCGGATCGATATTCGCATAACAACGACGCAACGCGAAACTCGTTCGCGATACGTCGTACGGATAAGGTTTAATCGTTCGATCGTTATTATCGAGCGTAGAGTGAAAAGCGCGCGAGATCGAGAGCGTTGCGAAGCGCGTGCACGCGAGTAGCGAAGTGCAGTCATCGAGAGCGCAATCCCTGCTTTATACGTAATAACGCAGCCACGCGAGGGTAGCTTTTATCGACCACCCCCTTTAGTCTACTCCTAGCCTGGCCACCCCCTATCCTTTCTATCCACCCCTCGAATACTCCCACCAGACTCTTTTCAGTCGGCCAAGCTTCCGGGGAAGCGGTAAACTCGGCGCAACTTTGACGACCGCCCCTAATGTTAAATAGAGGAACACGAGCCTCGAGTAGCGTTGCTTAACTCGCACGAAAGATCGCTCGAGCGGCGAGCCGGACGCCCCTTTAAATTTTATCGACGTACCACCATTTTACTATTTAGCGATCGCTTTAACCAGTACACCGTTCGTTAATTCGACACCGTTGCTGGCACTCTACTTAACACCGGCAAATGGGCCACTTAGGGCCATTGCGCTCTAACTTTCTGATCTCCCAATTTACGAATTTGCAAATTTGGAATCTCCCATGCTCCAGAGCTGAACATTTGAACATTTACAAATTGTAGAGCTACGAAATTGAACATTAGGAAATTCCCAGACTTGTGAATTTGAAAATCTAGCAGTTTGGAATACGAGGAACTTGTGCATCTTTAAATGTGTTAATTAAGAAATTCGGGGAAGACGAAATTTACAACTTGAGAAATTACAAGTTAACTTAAAGTAGAAATCAGAAAATCAAATCAAAGCTGAATCTAAGAATTCAATACTATCAACAATATCTTTTGCATCGGTTCTCTCCAACCCTCGACTCTGAGTTGAATGAAAATTAAATTATCATGCTTTTTCCCGTAAAGCAAAACTTCAAAGGCGCTCACAGCTAGAATTAAATAACTGGAAGTTCTTGAATCCTATCTTTTTCTTCAAGATGAAAGCGTTCCCCAAGAAGTTTCAGAAAAGTATCCGACTACCAAGTTTTTTGATTTTCAATTTCGTGGAACGCTTGTTCCAACAAACAGCAGAGTATTTCTGAAAGTTATCGATGCGAGAGGGTACGGTTCGACGACTGACAGCAGTCAAATAAAATAACATCGGTAACAATGGTCGCAGGTCAACGAAGTGGTGTTGGATAACTATTTTCCGCCGTGCGATCCATTTCACGCGATGTTGAGCAAAACGCGAACCTGCAACAAGAATTTGCGCTACGTATCCGACACACGCACTCCGACAAGCGAAGCGTGTGCGTCGGAGGACGCATCGTCGTCGATTGCACCATCTCGTCGACGGCGATATCGATCAGCGTCGACAGCGTCGGTCGATCGATACACGTTCGCGGCAATTTCAAAGCTCGCGTTCCAGTTTCGCTTACTGTTCACACGAGATAAATTGGGAGACTTACGCATTTTCAATCGTAAGAGATATTTCACGCTGGAATAAAGATTTTTCTGTGTTTAGTGATTTACATGTGAACGCTGTGATTACAGGAGAAACAAGGTGTGAAGATTTTAAACGAGAAAGCGACTCGTGTGTGTGTAATCGTGTCAGAAGTAGGCTCTATTTTGTACGCAGCTTTCGTAATGTACACAATATCTAGTAAGATTTGTGTGATTATGCAATAGTTCTGCAAGCATCTCGTACACAATGGGCAGTAAAACGCCGAAGGTTAGATACGAAAGCGTCGGTGCAAGTAGATCCAGCAGCGTCTGTTCGCGCCAGTGGAACGAATCAATATTTCTTCCGGCGGCTTGAAACTTCGATTACCGGCCGCCACTCGTTTCCAGACGCTTCGGCGTCGCCGACTTACACGGTTTGGATAAAGAAGCAGGGTGACTGACAGGGAGGCAGGGAGGTGGCAAGGGTGCAGCTCGTCATATCGCATACGTGGGTCAATGAACTTTGGAGCGAACATTCGGAGCACTTACAGTCAGCTGCCACGGAGATCAGCGTGCGACGGTAGCCGCGGCACAAGTTCGACTTCCACCGAACCGGGATTGTTATTCATTTAGAATCGCGCAATCAATACTCTCCTCTTCCGAATTCGGCCAGGGAGAGACCGCCGTCGCTGGAACCTTTGTAATTTCGAAACGCTCGTCGCGTTATTAACAGGACCGATAACGAGGTTATCGTTTCACCGGCACCCGATCGCCGGATCGAGTCGATGGACAATCGTCAGCTCGCGCGAACGTTTCATCGAGACGGATTGTTCGATACGCGCAGAGGGGGTGAAAAAAAAAGAGACTACGGGGGTGGGAAACGCGGCGTGTGCACGACACGAACCTACGACGGCCCACGACAGACTGAGCGCCGTTCGCGAACCGAGCGGCACATTTCGGACAACTTCGTGGAACCTCGGCTAAATTCGACCGCGGGCCATGACGTCATTCTGCCGTACCATCGCGTGTCCATACTACTGGCGCCTTGCGGTCGCCGCAGGTGGACCGCGATGTATTTTTCACTCGCGAATAGCCCGTGACCGTTTCTTTACTGCATTTCTTGGAATCTGCTTACGAGGAATGCGAAACAGTTCGCAAAGTGGCATTTGAGTTATGGCAGCTAGCGGAATGTCCTTAGATATCGATTGCCACAGTGGAAATTCACGTATATGGTCAGACGTGCTGTCACACCACCGACCCTGCTAATTTATGTCCAACCGAGGGTGCGATTAGTCACGACTGTCACGGTATTCGCGCGAAAAGTGCTAGCCAATTATCCAATTTTCAAATTTGCCGGGTTAAATCGTGTCAAAGTCTCAGCTACCCTAATTTCAAGAATCCAGACAAACTCTTTCCTCAATTCTTGAAACCTTAAATTTGCAAGTTATCAAATTTGTGACATCTCAAGTTCTTTAAATTTCAGAAAGTTCATACTTCCAGATTTGTGAACCTCAACGAACTCCCGACTTTCCAAATCCCCAAATTTGCAACTTCACATTTGCCACGAGACCCATAATCTCAAAATTTACAACAGGATTAACTTTTCTGGTACTTTCACGAAACAAAGAAGTATGTAACACGTATCAGCACGCGATTCATAATCTACGAAGCATTTCGAGTACTTTTGGTTTTCTTCTACGTCGTGCAGCCGTTCTCACGAAAGCCATGCGTGCGTTGCCAGGTTGGTGACATTAGTCAGGATCACGCGAATTTTAAATTACCCCGATCTCGATAACGTAATCTACGTGCAGAAGTGGGATCGCTGAACGACGAAAACGCGTAATCCTTGGAGCTCTGAGCCGTTTAGCGCCCCGAGTTTGTAGCTTGTTCATCGAGGCTTTTAATCGCGATTCCAGCGCGGACGCTATAATAGAAACGAATTGCCATCGGAAACGAGCTGGCTGGAGGTCGTAAAGGGTCATAAAAGTCTCGCGGTGCAAACGACGGACTGTGAAGTCTGATATCAACCTTCTGAAGAAAATCCGACTCAAAATTGACTTCGCTGTTTTATGATGGTTTATTAAAATTGATCATTTTAATCAGACTCGTTTATCTTGTGAAATAAAGAACCTTCTGGGATAATCATATGTGTATTTGTAAATTTATGTGCGAACGATTAGTTGAATTTTTATTTGAATCAGAGTGGAGATTGTTGCAGTAGAATCAGACGTAGGTGGTCAGACAAGCTATTATACAGATAGTTGCTTTTTCTGTCTTTTTTTTAAATTTATTAGTGTATGTTATTAATCAAGAGTATCAAGGTATTAAGAGTACTGAAGAGTTTCTTCCTGTATTTTAACAAAAATGCACTTATCACAAGACTTGACCACTTACGTCAATGCTAAGTAACTATTAGTCAAGAACATAATATTTAATTGTTAAGAATTGTAACGTGTAAGACTGACAGAGTATTATGATCCTAAAGACAGCAACGATTCCGAGACATTCATTTCCCTACTTTCGCAGAACTTTTCACCCCGCTCTTAATAAACGCGAGCAAGTGGCTGTGTCGGTTGCCCCCCAGCGAGGGCATCTCTGCGAGAACTCGACAAAGTAAATTCGAAAGTTTCGTCTGGCACGCACGCACACGTATACATACGTATACAAGCGGCAGGGAGGGCGAAGCAGAGCGGAAACCGGCTGAACAAAGCGAGGAAAGACGAACAAGCGTTTTCACAACGATGTTTGCCGGCGAAGAAGTAGTTTGTCTAATTGAGTAGATAAGGTGGAAGTTGCCGACAGCAGAAACGACTTGTTTACGCAAGAAACGAGACTGCCGGCTGATATATTCACCCTGCGATCAACCGGGTTCTACGGGAACGAACAACGGACGAAAAGTAATGTGTTTCTGTTTGCTGAAACGTTTGTACACCTTTGCGCAACTCTGTTAGGGTAATTCTAGATTCTACTATATCTGTTTCATGCGGGTGGAGCTTTACAATTGAATGATTTTCAGTGAGTCAATATTGATTATCAGTTGGTTACTCGTTCATCTAGGAACGTAAGAATGATCTTAACATATCAGTGCCTCAATTAATTATCTGTTCACAAAATGACAATATAGAAATTGCAGAATGTATCTCGTTTGGTGACACGTGACGAAATGAACGAAAACAAGGATCCGGAAATGACAAACAACAGAGTAAACGCGAAAAATGAAATGAAAGTATCACGATCGTTATTTATTCATGTATCGCGATTGAATTCATTACCCAAAGGGGGCGGATTAAATATTTTCCGACGCGAAATAATGAAAATAGCAGGGAAAACAACGATCAAGATGAAAACGCGATTTCACGTCGGGAAATCCAGCAGAAGAATGGCATCCTCTGATCAATGCTGTTTACACGCATATTTCAATCGTAACGAAATAACTTTTATCTTGTTCATTGAACCCTCGTTTGTGGCGCATCGCTGACGAAATCAATAGAGCCAAACTGCACGTGACGATGATAAATCCACGAACCAACGACTGGAAGCTTGCTAATCTTCTCGAATTGATGTTGAAATAATATGTTAATTTTCGTGAATAATTAGGTTAACTGCAAGAATAAAAATCAAATCCTTTCACATTCAATTATCCGTTTAAGGAATTAATACGGTAGCCACAGAAATGTAGAACAGTTAATCTAATCAATATATTAGCATCTAATCTAATCAATATACGCAAAACACGTGTTCCGATCACGTTCTACGAACAAAAGCCCCAATGTGAGTTTCTACGCAGCGACCGGTTCTTTGCACCGACAGTCAACAAAATGGCTTCATACGCCCTTTCAAAATTCCCCAATCGGCTAACCAAAACCAACAAATCGCGCCGACAAATTCCGTCCATCGGTTTATCTAATCTATTGTTCCCCACGATTTATTAAATTAACGGATTCCTTTCGAATGCACGGACGCACGCGTGCACGCAATGGATCCGGAGATTAGAGGACACAGAATTCGACAGAGAAATGCCGCAGCCCAATCAATAGGGTACACTGGTTCCCCTCGAGCCTTATCGAGTGCATTCTCTCGATCACAGATATATTCCCTGAATAAGCCCTGCATTCCCGTCCACGTGACCAAAGTGCGCCGTCTACGTATTCTGGAACCAAGGGGTTGTTGCACCCTCATTTGCCCGATAGAATGGCTGAAAAGATGCGAGGAAGGGGAGTTCTTTGTTTGTGGATCTGGGGACATAGGGGTACAGGCACACATGAAGATGTAGGGACATGTGGAGATATGTGGATGTAGGCATACGTGGAGACAGGTGACAGGGAGAGGGGATTTGGGGTTGTAGGGATATAAGGATATGTTAATAGAGATATAAGGATATACACATGTATGTATAGACACATATGTATAGACACATATGCATGTAGAGACACATGGACGTAATGATATCCACATATGTATAGACACATATGTATAGACACATATGTATGTAGAGACACATGGACGTAATGATATCCACATATGTATGGACACATATGTATGTAGAGACACATGGACGTAATGATATCCATATACGTATAGACACATATGTATGTAGAGACACATGGACATAATGATATCCACATATGTATAGACACATATGTATGTAGAGACACATGGACGTAATGATATCCACATATGTATAGACACACATGTATGTAGAGACACATGGACGTAACGATAGAGTGATGTAGGAATAAGGACATGTAAAGGTATGTGGATGTAGGGACACAGCTATGTATGGAGATAGGTGACATAGGGATATAGGGAAACCGAAATATAGGGATACTAGAATACAGTGTAATAGAAGGATACAGAGTAGAATACAATGAATATATCTACCCAGGAAAGAGTGATTCGATGAAACAGTAATCTGACAAAAATTGTGACCCAAAGTATGACATAACGATGCACCCAATCTTGAAATATAGAAATCTAGGAATTTTCTGCCCAAATGATCAAAATACATCGTCGACATTCTCTGCAAGGGGTTGCACCCTCATCCAGCCGCCACAGTGTCTGCGAAGACGGAAACAGGAAGAAAGGAAGGGTGCAGCTCGTTGGCAACGCTTGAGACAAAGATGACGAACTGATAATAACGCGGGACAAACCCATGTTCGTTCCCTGGGGAGAAACCGGCTTGCCAGGCTAGAAATCGTTTTCTCCCGATATTCTTTCTCGGGGAATTGTTATTGTGCCCGTTGTAAAATTACCGGCGATAAAGCAACGGTTCGTCGACGAGCGGCAATCTTGCTGTCGCGATAACAACATTGTTGCCGAAACAATATGTTCGGGAAGAAATATCGATAATCGAGCCACCCTCGTTCTCTTTTTCTTCTTCTTTCGTGCTGGTGAGAATGCATTTGGCTTGCCGTTGTCGCAGTCGTCGTTGCTCGATCGTTTCGTTGTGGAGTCGATTACGGAGGCGGGCTCGTTTGCCAATGAAATTGCACGGTTATATGGAAAGAGGTTATTGTATGGGGAAACTGTGCTGCAAGGGGTGCACATACATGACTCATCGGACTAGCTTCGGATTTATGTGCAAAGTAGCATGTTAGTCAGCAATGCAGAGTGACAAAACAGTTAAACATCTAACTATACTTCCATTACTTTGAGGTTCAATATATTTTATATATTGCATAATTAGGTTCAATTTGTTGGTTTCTTGCACTCAACTATTAAGTATTTATAGACAGTCTCTTTTCTAATTAAATTATGAAGTTTCATGCATAAAATACCGGTTGACTCTATGACTATCAATAACTTCAGTCGAATATTGATTTTTCTAAAACAAGTTTATTTTAAATTTACCATGTTCATAATTTAGAACTGTTCACACACTATCAAAGAGCAGACTAATAATATTTAGATCACATGTCAGGTTCTACAAGACAATGACATTTCAGAAATAAAGAAATATGTACGTAACAAAGCGTGATCACTTAAGGAGTAACAGGCAAGTGCGATCACTTACAAAGGGATGACATACGAGACAGATATTTCGCACGACTCACATAAAAACTATGAACAAGAGAAGCCAACTGGAAAGAGCATAGTTTCCGTCATTAAGCACCGTGAACGTAACACGTAAAATAGCTGGAACGTTTCGTAAGCATAATTGCAGATTCTATTCGGAGCCACGGTGGCGCTATCGTGCAGGGAGGCGGAGTTTTATGGATTCATTCGTCACCATCCCCCTTTCGACTCCCCCGACCCCTCAGATAGCGACGTTTCACCGTGATATTCACCTTGATTTCCGCCGACTTTGTAATTGATAGCCACTCTCTTTAATTCCTGCGTTTATTCAACGACACCTCGCCGGAAACTGGGTTGTCGCTATTCGACAGTCACTTGTCGCCATTTCAACGTTCACGCGGAAAGAACGTTTTAATATGTTAAATGCGTGAGTGTGGGATATTGGAGAGTTGGTAACTTGGGAGATTGGATATTTGGGTAAACGGAGGTTGGGAGATGGGATATTTAGGGTATTGGGAGGGTGATGGAGAACTTGAGTGGGAACTTGGGTGATCAGGAACTTGGGAGATGGGAACTTAGGAGATTAGGAACTTGGGAGTTTGGATGTTTGAGCGATCTGGAGGTTGGGAGATGGAACTTGGTAAATGGAAATTTGGATGAGTGCAAGGTTGAGATGAGATGTTTGAAAGGTTGAGAGGTTCAGAGATGGGAACTTGAGAGATTGGGAATCTGGAAGATGGAAAACTCACTGAGAACTTGAGAAATTAAAACTTGTCAAATTTAGGAGACTCAGAACTTGAGACCCTAAAAGATTTGTAACTTGGAACAATACTTGGAAGTTTCGAAACTTAACAGATAGAAAATACAAGAACAAACTTGAAAAATGAAAGAAATCTTGAACGACAACTTCATAACCTAGAAATATAGAAACTGATCCTCTGTTGAGGTACCTAAGGCCCTACAGTGTCTAGGGTGATAAATCCCAAGCTTCGAATCACATTGTCGACAATTTACAAACAAAATGTTCGTGTAATGTTAATGAACATACCCCTCGCGTTAAATGCACGTCTCATAATTCCCAACTGCTCGACTTAATTAGTCTACGAGACTCGATAACTCTCGTGGCAAACTCGATAAGGACGGCCAATACCCTCGAGTCTTCGAGTTGGTCTCGCGACAGAATTTCTAATCAACCTACAGGATCATCGACACCTTGGAACAGGCTCGACTCTCTTCACAAACTTCGCGGTTCTGTGATATACCAGATGCTCAGTAGTTGATATTATTTCTCTCTCCAGCTCTCTAGCCTTATAATGTTCTCATGTGATATGCACGTATATTATTATGCATGATTTTTTAATTCATATTAGTCTTAAGATATTTCTATCTTTTATTTGGAGTCTATGAGTGGTCTTTTGCCGAAGGTAAGTTCTTTTGAATTGTCGGTAAAAGCCACAGACTATATAGATCCTATGAATATTCTGCCTTTGAATAAATATTGAAACATTCAAAGACAGCTCTTAGTAAATTGATGTTTACTGAAACTTGTAAAGGTACTATTGACACCTATAAATGCACTGAAACTCATAAAGGTATTATTACTGAAGGTATTACTGAAATTTGTGAACTATTATCGACTGAGTCGCGATAGGTAAAGAAAGTTCACAGAAATACTTTCCATAGTTCGGAGCAATTCTTTGCTCAGGAAGATACAATATTGATCAGAGGATCAATGTGCAGCGTATGGAAAATGTAGGTCGACGAGGAGCGTCGTGATATTTTTACTCGTCGAACGGTTAACGAACCGACGCGACTCGACGCGAGAATCAAAGCGATTCGGAAGCGTTCCGCTTCTTGACACGCGATAAACGATGTTAAACCATTTCCATGTTATCCCGGGACCTTTCCCTCTCGTTCTCCCTCTCTCTTTTGTTCCCTCGGTCACTGCGATAACGAAATTTCAGGAGATCCAACGGGCCACGCCGCTTTGAGCCGCGATAACTTCCGGTTCAGCAATTTCATTGCTCACGCGAGTCTGCGCTTAACTCCCGGATTTAATTTATCGTCTTCGTTGGAGCAGTGCTTCGGGATCGTGTTGCATTTAATCTCCTTCCGTCCCGTAATTTCTGTCCATCATTATGGACGGACGCCATATTGGTCTCTCTTCAAATAGTTCGCGATATGGATTTTCGAAGCGAGCCACTTAAACCGGGTCAACTAAATTTGTTCGGCCTTTCTGGTCATCGAATTATCTTGTTATATGTGTCTACAACAGTGCCTCTCAAACATTTCTTTGTTGAACAAACATTTGAACCAACAAAATTTATACTACATCGCTTACTAAATAAGTAGTTTGTTATGTCATAAATATTTTATTATATGTGTCTGCAACAGTGGCTCTCAAACAACATTTCTTTGTTGAACAAACATTTGAACCAACAAAATTTATATTACATCGCTTACTAAATAAGTAGTTTGTTATGTCATAAATATTTTGTTATATGTGTCTGCAACAGTGCCTCTCAAACATTTCTTTGTTGAACAAACATTTGAACCAACAAAATTTATACTACATCGCTTACTAAACAAGTAGTTTGTTATGTCATAAATATTTTGTTATAGGTGTCTGCAACAGTGCCTCTCAAACATTTCTTTGTTGAACAAACATTTGAACCAACAAAATTTATACTGCATCCCTTACTAAACAAATAGTTTGTTATGTCCTAAATGTTCTCCATTATATAATTATCACGAGCAATTATATAAGGTAGTAAAAGAAATGGCACAAGTCAGCAAAAGAGTTAATCAGGTTTCAGGACAATATGATACTCTTCAAGGCAGAACTTGAAATTAGAGGAGATAAAACGGTACAAGGACACGACATGGTATATCCAGGTTGTCACGTCTTATCGACCTAGCCACTTTTCACGTAGCGTCCAAGAGCAGCGTGTTTCCGACGGAAATAATACGATTTTCAAAGGTACTACTGACTCCGCGTTGTTGGTAATTTCCTTTCGTGCGTTTCGTTTCGTGTCACGGCTCCCGTTCATCGAGTCAGCCGCACAACCGTAAGAAAACAAGGGAGGAAGGAGAAGAGAGGGTAGGTATAAGACAACGTTACGATCCTCGCGGGATGGACGAAACGAGCTCGTAAGCAAGAAAAAGAAACACGTTTCGGTGGCTCGTGTCGAGGGTCCACTCGAACGTGGCGGTCTCCTCGAAACGACGAACAGAAAGGGTGGACGAGGGTTGAATATTTATTCATAGTTTTTTTTCCAGTCGCGGTTTGCTCGATACCACTCAGACTTTCGTGGATTGTCCGGTGAAGAGCACTTCGTTCCGAATACCGTCTCTGTGAGCGCGTAAAATAATTTGCACAGCCGCGAATTCACGCGAGTCTGTCGCGATCGCGATCCAACGGGTTATCGATCGTCGCGAGAAATAATTCGCTGAAAAGCTCGTGAAAGGGAGAAATATTCAATGAGCCTTTCAGAAACAGACTCAGAATGAAAATTGAAAAGTCGAAGGAAGCACGACGGAAACGGTGTATACCGGTAATTCTCTGGTTTCGCGGCATCGTAGGCTGCCGTTCTCATCGACGCGTCTCTATTTAACGGACCCGATGAAAAAGCGTCGCGTCGCAGTCGCCTCGCATCGCTCGACCTCTCGATTTTCGCACCGTCGATCGATTCCTCGATGCACTTCGTTGCCAGTCTCGTGCTGCACCTCGCTACAAAGACCTCTGCGCACTCGTGGCACCGACTTGCATTGCAAAGCACTTCCGGTCGAGAGGATCCTCCTCATCGTGACTCCCTCCAGGGGGGTGCACGAAAGGGTCAAAGGGTAAGAAGGGTTCGTTGGCCCTCGATCAACTCCCTACCATCGTGTACAGGTCACCTACTATCAACCTGTGCTGTCTGTATGCATTTACCTGCACGCGGCTACAACCTCGCCCCTGCACTTTCAGTCGCCACTTTATTTTCCCGACCCGCCAGACGATCGACGATTACACCCGCGCGAGAAGTCACGCTTTCAAACACCAATTGAAATTGGTCAGTGTAAAAGAGGGATACGGGGATTTCGGATGTGGACGGATGTGTGTAGGAATTCGGGATGTTTGGAGATTGGGATATATACGGATTTGGGACATGTAGAGATTTGGCGTATACAGGGATTTAAGGATATAGAGGTCGATGTAGGAATTTTGGAGATATAGAGATGTGGACATAGAGGCATTTTGGAATATAGAAATCTAGGGTACAGCAAACTCAGTGTATAGAGGTTTGGTACATAAAGATTTCGACATATGGATTTGAGGATATTAGACTTTGGAATATAGACATCTGATGATATAGAAATTTGGGTACAAAGCTATCTAAAAATATAGCTCTGTAGAATGTAAGCATTCTAATCAGTAGATGAACAAATTGAAAAAATTGCTCTCACGTCAAACCTCATTAACCTAAAACCAATATCTATATCCACCCATCTAACTTTCATCTCCTCCCGATTACTTACCAAAAATCGGTTATTCTCCGCAAGTAAGTTTACGATGATCCGTTCATCTGATTATTAGCTACTCCGGTAAGGCAAGATACACAGACGTTTGCATATTTTGTTTCGGGACGCGAATTTGGTTCTATCTTCGGAGTGCATCTTTCGTATGCATACCCTACACCCGTTGGATTATGAAAGAACGAGTTTGTTCGGAGAATTTTTTACCATCGAAATTTCGAGACGCAAAGTCGCAGCAAATCGACCGTACAATCTGGAAGGCTGTCTCGCTTCGAAATTGCAAAATCGTCTCGTAAACTTTACGAGTTTTTTTTTTGCCACGCCGGAGGGGGAGGTTTTATGTACGATAGACCGTCCTAGATTTTTGATGGAGTCGTTTCTCTTCATTCTTTGTATTTCTTTTATTAGTCAGGAACCACTGTTCATAAGTCAGAAATATATCACTGAATTTAGTTTGACTTGCAATCATCTTTCCACTGTGTTAATTTTTTTTAATTGAGGAATTTGAGGTATTTGAGGACATTGAAATCTGGGTACGAATTTGGGACTGTATTTGTAGATATAAATATTCTATTTGGGATCAGAAGGATCTAAGGATCTGGCTGTCCACGTGGCACGCTAGAAAAACAAGCGCAGTTAATTTTGCAGGTGAAAACGTACGAAACGTCCCTCCATGTTTCCGTTCGAGCGGACAGTATGCGGATCACGGGACTTTACGATGTCGCTCACGCACCGCTGACTTTTGTCTCCGGAAATTGCCAAGTTTTTCAAGCTCTGCCGACTTTTCCTCTAAACTAGCTCTTTGAAGCCAAAATAGGGTAGAATTAACTAGGAGAAATAATAATCTTCACTTTCATGAAAGCCTCATACTGTCATATATTTAATAAAGATCGTGTACACATTTGTCATGCATGTAACCTAACTAGTATTTAATATTTGTAATTTTTTTTAATCTAAAGGGTTAAACATAAAATTTAATGCATGTAAAAAATTTAAAATGAATATTTCTTCGCTTCCGCTCATGAAGCTCGCCATGAAGGCATCGCACGAGGCGTTACGTCGCTCCGAAGGTATTTGTTCGCGTAACACGCGTCAACACGCTGCTTTGGCTTCGGAAGTTCTCTTTTTTCCCTCACCTATCTTCAGCTTCAAGATGAGCAGAAAGGGCGAACGACGCCGAAGAAAAGTTTACGACGTGACGCGTGTCCCGTATGATACAGTCTTCATTCATTCCACGTTTCTTATTCCGTTTTAGTACGTCTCTTTCGCCATGCGCCCGTTGCATTATTCCGCGAAGCAACGCGTAAATTTGTAAAAAAGGGGAACTACAAGAATAGTATTATTGCTGAAGGTGACGTTCGTGAAAGATTAAGTGATCCCCGAATTTTCAATTCGATACGAAAATCCCATTTCCTTTTAATTTCACTTTACTCAAAGACTCATAAATCCGATCAACAATATATAATTTCCAAAGGATGTCAGCACTCGACACAGTTAACGATCACCGTATAAACGAGTGAACGAAATCACGTAATCACTTTAATTAACGCATCCACCCCTCCGAACAAAGCGAGCGTTTCGGCGAGCTTTGACGCGTGCCGCGCGTTCCTTTTTGGCTCCGCGTAAACAAAGACCGCAAAGAACAGAAATTTAACTCTCAATTAACGAGTCGGCACCGCTAACGAACCGTGGTCGGTCGACTCGCGTTCGTTATACGTTCCCTCTACGACGTCTCAGGACGGCGACCGCGTCAGGACGAATTATCGCGCTTAAGGACACAACGCGACGGTCCCGACGCTATAACGACGTCCTCCCGTGGCTGCATCGTGCCCCGCCCAATTATCGCACGGCGTTAATTACGCCGCGATTAAGCCGACCGACGAAGCGACCGCAGTCGTGCCAAACCGCCTGGGAATTTGAATTTCCCGCGAGAACCATCATTCAATGAGTTCAACCTCTGTGGAGTCTGATCGCATAAACTGTCTTCATGATGAACTTAATACATATTCTGTTCAATACTGATTTAAGCAAGAATTTACAGGTTGAAGGGTTGCAGATATCGATAAGTTACATCTCTACTATGTACCGTTTGTCAGTACTTAATATTAAATAAACTTTATGTGCAAGACTGCTCTTATGTTTAATATACCTAGAGACTATTATACTAAATACTATAAATATGTATTTATCTAGATAGATATAGTGTTATACATTCTTATTCATATACTTGTATAACTATATTATCATAGGACACCATCTTACCGAACAGTCAGACAAAATGGCCGCCGGGTAAGATCTAATCTTATGATCTAGATAGTTTTCCTAAATATTCTACTCTTACGTTTAATATACCACAGACTATTATGCTAAATACTATAAATATGTATTTATCTAGATAGATATAGTTATACATTTTTATTCTTGCATTGTGTATCTACATTATCATAGGACACCATCTTACCGAACGGTGAGACAAAATGGCCCCTAGCTAAGATCTAATCGTACACCTCAGATAGTTTTCCTAAATATTCTCTTGAAATATTATTATATATAATAATATATTAATTATATATAATATTATTACTATTTTATTATTTAGTAGACCCGTGCGTCAGATAGGCTTTAATAATACAAGCTCCGAAACCATATTTTCCGTCCATGAAAATAATTTATTGGCGGTGAAAGACGAGAAAGTGAAGACGGATCAATTATTGCTAGCGAAGATCCGACCGTTCTCGTAAGTAGTTCGCCGGAAAGCGTGTTAGGGTGCGGCTGACACGTTTCGTCGGGGATCTCGAGGTGGAAACAGGGACGGGCGCGTGGCTTCGAGTTAGCATATAAATGAAATTCGCCGTGGTCCGGTGAATGCCAATGGACGACTCAGGATTTCGATGTTGCACGCGTGTGCAAGACGCGCGTCTTACCCGAAACATTCTGTCGAGACACGTTTGGCCTTCGAATGGCTACATCTTCGATACTCTTCCATTCGTTTGGATAAATGGGACGCTGACTTTTCGGGTATTTCTTTCACGTTAGCACTGTATTGGTTAATCGAATGTTAGACAACTGTGATTAGATCTGTTGGGCTCATCATCGTTATTTGAAAATATTCTGGATCATTATTGTTATATCGTTATTTGTAAATGTTAGTTCATTCTTTTATCATCATATCTTTCGTCATTATATCTTTCATCATCATATCTTTGGTTTGGAATGGTCTGAACCATTTTTTGGTCTCTACGTGTAAATATTCTACACACATCATTTTTTTGATACATGAGGGTTCTGCGTTAAGAAAGACAAGGACTGACAGATAGTGTTAAAGTGGACACAAGAATTTCACAGTCTAAAACTATTTGCATCAAGTCTGACAAGTTTAGTTACATCAACAAATGTGTTTAGAGGTTTCATTATATTATAGAGTGAATAACTTGTTATCGAGTCGATCACCCCAAGGAGTCGATAAAGAGGGTGAATAAGGTATATGCGTCATACTCGGTGACAAATACGAAAGAAAGCAGCAATAAAAGCGAATGAATGTAACGAACAGAACACGCAGAAACGATATTGTCCTGATTCATGGGCGATAACGGGGGGATCGAAAAAAGCAGGCGTCGATGCAAATCGATGCATCCGTGCGATTTCATCGCGGCCGTGCGTCATTAGCTGGAACTTTCCTGGTCAATTTATTTCGCCGTAGGGGCAGACGGTTGCGGAACACGCGGCAATTCCATTCCCGTAATTTCCGTTCCGTGTAATATATCGGTATGAATCATTTATGGCGTCGTTAATTGAGTCGGTACAATGCGATGGCCGATACGGAACCGTGAGAGGAAGTAGTACGAGCAATGGTACAATCCGGCACCGTTGGCAGAATGTCAATGAGCCGGTCGGTTTTGTACGGCGAAATAACGTGTCCGGGGAAACATACTGGTGTTGGAAGGATCACTCTGTCCCCGTGCATTCTGTACACGACGGAAAACGATGCCAACGTGTGACCAAAGCCGATTGGGGACCATCCTCATTCTTTCGCAGGCTTCGCGAAATTTCCGATCAACTCGCGTTCGTCTGCTCGGAATTCCCTATGAACCTGACTGACGTTCAGCGGTTTATCGATCCATAGGCAAAACGTCCATGTTTGTCTGCAAACTTTACACCGTTTTACTCTGACGTGTACCTGGAATTTACTCCAAATTGGCATGTGGACGTCATCTCGTATATTTATCGATTTGAAGTAGTGCAGTGGTAAAATTTGTATAAGTAGAAGACTTCTATTTTCTAAAAATTTTCCCAAGGGAAAACCATTGCGTGACAGAGGAGCACAAAGTCTCATTAGTCCGGAAATAGACGCTCTATCGAATCGCAACTTTCCGAAGCACTTCACACGTGCCAGCTGAAAACCGATACCCGTCGAGGACTCTCACATACGCTAACATATACAGTAGGATCACTTGGTGAAGTGCATTTACTCCTTCCTCTTCGTTCGTCGATTAAACGAGCAAGATGGAGGACGGAAGAGCGCGACGCGGAAAGGACCAAGAACGTTGCGGATGCACTTGGCACGAATCGGTTCTCCTCCGACGGCCTTAATTGCAGTTGCACTCGGCTTCGAGGCTATCGTCGAATTTGCCCGTTAATGCCGATAATGGCCACGACGAAGTTGCAGCGAGTGAATGCCACCGCGTAGCATCTTATCGTCGTTCCTGGCACGCCGTGTAAACGCCACAAGATAACGACCGATACGAATAATTATTTTCCGGGGGCGCCATTTAACGCTTCCAAACTTTTCTCTCTTCCTCTGTCTCCGAACTTCGGCAAGTTTTAATTGCCCGACGGTTCATTGTTTAATTCGGAGGATCGTGTTAATACCTCGTTATCATTGTTGCGAATTCCGGTTCCTTTGGTTGGGAAAATGACTGTCTAGATCTCGGAATTTTAAACATTCTACATTCTCATGTCAATTCAAGTGAATTAACACACATGTGCAGTTGACATGTTATCCACATGTGATTAGATGAAAAGTTGCTCATTAAGATTTTGATTAAATTTGACATGACAATCATGCTGTCTAATTGTAAATATTACAAACAAATCAAGTTAAGAATTGTTTCAAACTGATGAAGTGAATCAACAACTCACATATGCAGCCAACATGTTATCCACATATGATTAGATAAAAAGTTGCTCATTAAGATTTTGATTAAATTTGACATGACAATCATGCTGTCTAATTGTAATTATTACAAACAAATCAAGTTAAGAATTGTTTCAAACTGATGAAGTGAATCAGCAACACACATGTGCAGTTGACATGTTATCCACATATGATTAAATAAAAAGTTACTCATTAAGATTTTGATTAAATTTGACACGACAATCATGCTGTCTAATTGTAGTTATTACAAGGCGATCAAGTTAACAATTGTTTTAAATTAAAAAGGAGAAGGAGCAACACACATGTGCAGTCAGTATGTTATCCACATGTGATTAGATGAGAAGTTGCTCATTGAGATTTTTAATAAATTTAACATAACAATGGTGGTGTCCAATTGTAGTCATTACAAACAGCTCAAGTTAAGAATTGTTTTAAACTGATAAGGAGAATGAGCAGCACACATATGCAGTCAACATGTTATCCACATATGATCAGATGATAAGTTGTTCATTGAAATTTTAAGTGAATCTAAGATGACAATTACGCTGTCCAATTGTAGTTATTACAAGCAGATCAAATTAGGAATTGTTTTAAACTGAAAGAGTAAATTGACCAACACACATGTTCACACACATGTGATCCACATATGACTAGGTGAAAAGTTCATTGAAATTTTAAGCGAATAATATAACATGGCGTCAAATTGCAGTTCTTAAAAACAGATCAAATTAAGAATTGTTATAATTTGAAAAGATGAATTGACCAACACACACGTGTAGACACATATGTGATCAACATATGACTAGGTGAAAAGTTCATCGAAATTTTGAGCGAAAATGACCTGGCGTCAAATTGTGTTTATTAAAAGCAGATCAAAGAGTAATTTTAAACCGCAGAATGTGACAGTAAAATTTCTGAAAAGTGTATCACGTTACTCGAGACATGTAAAAGTTCATCGTCCTAAAATTGTCAGCAGTTTGATGGAAACGAGGTCGTTGAATAACGAAACGTGTCTATCCCGTATCGTTCAATAACACAAACTGCGAACCGTGTCGCTGGGAATAGTCGTTATCAGATGCGATGTCCGTCGACTTATTAAACGATTATAGAGCATCAAAACGGGCCGGGCAAACGATGGTAGCAATTGGTTTTGAACAGCCTGGTGAAACGAGGCGAACTAAACGCTCCCGTTAAGCCGTAGTATCCATCCCGGCGATTTTCCTTCCTGCCGATCGCCTCCCTTCTTCCTGCTCGCCTCCTTTCGTATTCATCGCCAATTTTCGCCGCAGTGCGCAAAACGCCGATAAATCGCATTATCCGGAAACGGGTACACGGCCTGCGAGCGTCGGCTCATTCGGCCGCGTTTAAATTCTCGTTACCCACGTTTTCTTTCGTGGCTAGGAACAACCTGCTCCTATTATCCTCGCGAAAAAACGATATTTACGTAGCTGTTTATTGAATTACGGTACCTTGTCAATAATGTCCGGGCCGGGAAATTACGAAAACGCGATGATAAACGGGTGAGTTGTAAATCTTGTCGATAACAAAGAAATCGATTACTATGGTGAACAATCTCTACGCTGCAGTTACGAGAAAATTGAATGTCACGCTCTTAATAACTTGCGCTGTAATGCGATTTATGGCGGTACATCTTTCAAATACACAGTTTTCAAATTATATAATTTTTAAATTCCATTCGTAAATCCTCGAATAACTATATTTTCGACTTCTGAACTCTCGAGTTATAAAGTTATCAAATTCCTAAACCCCAAATTTTATTATTCGAAAACTCACAAATTCTTAAATTCCCAAATTCCCAAATTCCTAAATTCCCCAAATTCCAAAACCCCCAAATCCCACATTCCCCAAATTCCAAGCTCCCTAAATTCCCAAATTCCCAAATTCCAAATTCCCCAAATTCCAAGCTCCCTAAATTCCCAAATTCCCAAATTCCAAATTCCCCAAATTCCAAGCTTTCCAAATTCCAAAATTCCCAAATTCCAAACCCTCCAAATCCCACATTCCCCAAATACCACATTCTCCAATTTCCAAATTCCCCAAATTCCAAAACCCCCAAATTCCAAATTCCCCAAATTCCAAGCTCCCTAAATTCCCAAATTCCCAAATTCCAAATTCCCCAAATTCCAAGCTTCCCAAATTCCAAAATTTCCAAATTCCAAAAACCCCAAATTCCAAATCCCCCAAATCCCAAAATTCTCAAATTCCAAATTCCACAAACTCCAAGCTCCCCAAATTCCCAAATTCCCCAAATTCCAAGCTCCCTAAATTCCCAAATTCCCAAATTCCAAATTTCCCAAATTCCAAACCCCCCAAATTCCAATATCCTCAAATTCCAAATTCCACAAACTCCAAGGTCCCCAAATTCCCAAATTCCCCAAATTTCAAGCTCCCCAAATTCCAAAAACCCCAAATTCCAAACCCCCAAATTCCAAAGTTCCCAAATTCCAAACCCCTCAAATTCCAAATTCCCCAAATTCCAAACCCCCCAAATTCCAAACCCCCCAAATTCCAAATTCCCCAAATTCCCAAATTCCCAAATTCCCAAATTCCTAAATTCCCAAATTCCCAAATTCCCAAATTCCCAAATTACTAACTTCCAAAACTCACAGAAGTCTAAAACTTGCCATGTGAAATAAAAAAGATTGCTGTCATGAGATTTGAACATCAAACTAGTAGATGTCAAGCATAAGTATAATTAGATCAATATCAAGATATTTTTGAAGAAGGCCAAAGTGGCTGCGATATTTTGTACCGCAATCTACAGCACGATTCCGAATGTATGGAATGTAAATGTAGGAAGGTTGTTCTGCATAAAATTCCTACTTTACTCCCTTTATTTCTAGTCGTTACAATTCTATCTCCCTTCCTCGTCTCCTTTTCCCCGTTCCGCTCATCCCCTACGAGATGCTTCTTTTTGGTAGAACTACACCACGCTATAAGGGCTTTAATAACGGGCGTCGGAAGCGCGTTTATACGGGCCTGAAGGGAGGCAGTCAGTTTCGCGCCTGTAACCAGCAATTTGCATAAAATAGGTCAGTATTTATTGCCGCCCTGGAATAACGAAACTTTGCCAACCCCAATATAATTTCGTCCTTTTGAGACCCGACCAAATTGTCAGATCGATATCTGCTCGACCCTGTACAATACTACTTAAACGCATTTGCTCGTCTATAATCATTTATACAATTTGATCAATTAGGAAACCGAGGGGTGAATTAAGGAACATCATTTACAGCCTCTACAGCATTTTAAGGAAATTAGAAATGGATGTTAATTTTTGTAGGAGACAAATTATATTGTAGGATATGTGCAGTAGTATGTCCACATTATAGGCAGACAGCTCAGTCTTATATTTATAGGAAACATGTAATATATTTCTGAGTTGACTCTATAATTTATGATTATATTTGGAGTAGCACTGTTACAGTTTTCTTCTTGCAGTTTAGAATTTTTTATTTGTAATATTCAAGTTCTATGTACATTGCAATGTACACATAAATTTATAAATGTATAGCAAACACTTATGAAACATGTCACTGAACTTAGGCACATGGTGATAGGTTTAAGAAATAACATTAATGTACTCCTGTCTAAATTTCGTTAAAATTAGTCTGACAATATCCTATGTGATTAAAATTGTAGACAACCAAGAAGTCGAACAGAATTTCAATTTCACTAACTCGGTATAAACCCAAAAACACATAAGAAAAACAGAGAAATAAAAGAAAGTAGCACAATACGAAAGAGCAACGTTAATTTTTGTGCAAACAGCGCAGTCGGGCTTCCCGAACGAAATAAAAAGGATTAAGAATAACACAAATGAAATTTCACAGTATTGTGTATTACCGCAACAAAGAAACGATTGTTATCTAGCGGATGCACGTACAGAACATCCTCTCTTGGCCACAAAATTGTGCAGTCGGGGAAAACGCAGGGCAGGTTCCCTTTTATCGAGGAAGGGAGGCGGGTCTTTCATAAGACGAAAAGAGAGAGAGGAATAAAGGGAGGGGAGGTAGAGAAATTTTCGTGAACGTCGGTCGGTGGCTCGAAAAATCCGCAATATCCGGTGTGTTTCAGCGACCCTCGGCCGGTGTAAGCATTTTAATAACAAGCAACCGGCGCGGCGTTCCCTGGCGCTCGCACGCTCAACGACGTCGTGCCGTGTTTGTGCTGCCTCTTGCAACGATGCCCGACGATTTGCATGAAATTGAAAGGTTCTCGGGCCGGTTGTGCCACGATCGGAGCCCGTTGCCGACCTCTCGTTAGAATGGAAATCGTGGATTGAAATTTTCAGACGACCGGCGAGCGTGTCTCCTCGTGCGTGAACGCGCGCGCGACCTGCCTCGAGCGCTGCTTTTTCAGACTGGATCGATATCGAGTCAAATCCGTCTACGCTGCATGCTAGTCTTCTACCGGCTCTTTCAAGCATCACGTTCTATTCAGATCCAACTCATTTATCGAAAATTCAAGAATATCAGACTGTCTTTTTCATACAAAAGTTTAGACGCACTGTATTTTTGTACAAAATTATATCCCGATTGATTGATTCTTTTTGCTGACTACCTTGAAAAATTATGACCAGAAACATTCATATGCAGAGGGATATGCTTTTAGTTCAAAAACGTTTGATACAGTGTAGATGTAATAACTGAAAAAAATCAAGAATGTCGTGTTTCATCATTTTGCTTTGGTTGCACCCCAAGATACCAAAAATTCAAAAGTACAAAAATTCACAAACTGTCCTACATGCCAAAGTCCCAAACTAAAAAACTTAAAAGTCCCATCTCCCAATGTTCTACAATTCTGAAGACCTCTCTGAAAATCCGCTCCAAGTTAAATTAGAAAAAATTTAATCGAAAGTACAAAAGTTATCGCGCTCCATGAAATCGACAGCGACACCTTCGCACTCTTCTTGCGCTTTCCGCGAGCTATGGTAACAGCAAGATTAAATCTGATTGGAAAAACATCACGCGTACGGAACACATAGGTGGTATACACGCTTTGAGGACCACGTATCGAGAACACTGGGTGCATTCAGTGCACCGTGAAGTCGCGTTTATCTTCATGGGTGTGGAACGAATGTGTACCTGGTGCCACCGTGACGCCTACCTATGACGTACAAAAGCAAGCTGTAAACGCGTTGCAGAAATTGTATCGCGGTTCGATATCTACTCTATGAAACGGCGCCGAAGCACAATGCACGTAATGTCACATTCTTGCAACGTTGCTAATGAAACCAGACGGGAACAGTGATATAGCCTCTTTAAAGTAAACTTCCTAGAAAAGGAAGGAGGAAGGAAGGACCGGGAAGTTTTAATTCTGAAACTGAACAAAATGGACGTCAAACATGATTTGAAGAGAAACCTTGAAGAACCTTGGTTATAATAACTGTACACATATGTAAATAAAATTGAGTAATAAAATAATATTAATAGCGCAAAAATTTTGTCGAATTTTCGCGAGCAAATCAGTTAATTGCAGAATAACGAATGAACGCGATTCTAAAACCGCCTTCGACCTGGATATCGAACACATAATAACCACTCTCGTATTCCGCAGATCGATTAGTGCCTCCTCGAGTCTACCATTACGAAGCTTTCATTCGGATCGGAAATTTTAAACGGAACGTAACGTTTTATTTTCCCCGCGATGCATCATCAATCCGGGAAATGATTTCCGAGCGATTACGACGAGGAGGAACGCGACAAAAGTGTCGGTCGATTTGAGTTAAGAGCATCAAAATGATCCGGTGGCTCGGTTTTGTCGCTTTTACAGGAGGGGAAAAACGAGGAAAGAGGGCGGTTCGATTTCGCGGCGGTTTAACGGGCATCAACGTCCCGAGCAGAGAAATCATCCAATTACTCGGATGGCAGATAATCGATAAGCCGCGATAAAAGTTCGATCCGCGGACGGTTCGTGCAAGTTTTATCGGGGAACGCGGTTGACGGGGAACCGCGTATGCGCGGTTTCTGCATGCATTCGTTGCATTATTTAAGCGTTCGACATTACGGTCGCGTAAGCTCGGCCCACTCGCGAGCGTACACGAGCGTTCTACGCGAGGCACGTCCGCTGAGTATCCGACGAATGTGTGCACAATACGCGAACAATGTGTCATTTACCCTGGCTTGGTTGTTGCTCTTTCAAATAATACTCTTGTGCGCGTACCACTCTCCGTTTATTGCGTTTCGTCATGCATTCGCGTAATTATTTTCTGAAGCAAGCTTAGGAGGCTTCCAATTATTTATATTTCAGGTTTGAATACTTAGGAAATAGCAGAATTTAGGAATAGTAGATTTGAGCAGTTGAGCGCTTCCTAATTTGTAATTAGGAAAATTAAAACTTCAGGAGAGCTGGGTCGAAAATTGAGGTTTTGAGACTGGAAATTTAGTAACATAAGAAAACTAGGAATTTAGCAAATCCAAAGATTGGAAAATATCTTAAAAATTTAATGTAGGCAAACTGCTTAACTTCTTCAATGAGAACTTGCTGTTTACATGTTCCATGTCTGACCACGCGCTGACTTATACTACTGGAACCACTCTACCGAACCTCACACTTGATTCCTCATCAAACCTCTCTCTTCGACAGAATTAAAATACCCCCCACACTTCCGTAATATCTCAAAAGAAATCCCAAACGAAGTGCCATGCTCAAAAACATCGTATCAGAATATTTGAAGATATGGAGATTTTTAGGAGGGGTTGCTCCAGTGTATTTTCGACTCAGCTTCCCAAATTTTTTATTCCGATCAAGTTGCACGTCGACGCGTGATCGACGACAATATCAGGACGAAAATTTCAGCGGAGAAATAAAGAAAGAGGCGATGCAGGTAAAGGGATTAGAGGGATGCTAGGTCGCCTGGCAGCCTATCATAAATTTTCACCCCCGTATACTGGGGATGGCACGTGACGGGCTTGAAGATACTGTGACGAGCGTACGGAGTGCATACGATATCACGCGTCTATCAATGTCCGGATTTAGGTTCAAGGTTAAGATACCAGCGAGAGAATATTCTGAGCGTTAAAAATGGCAGTCGAATTTTACAGACTTCGCCATCGATCAAGGAGCTATTATTATTAATATATTCGAGATACTTTCGTGATTTATTGTGTGCGACAATGATGCGAGGCGTAGAGACAAATTGTAAGGTGAAGGAGTAAGTCAATTTTAATGTGACGTGGAAAATGTATGATGCTAATCACTTTTGCACGGAATCTGACTCTTGAAGTATTTATATATTTTATACATTTTTTAATATATTATATATGAATGTTCATAAAAGACTTATTAAAATACAACTTCATTGTGATCACTATCACTGTGTTCAATAAATGCAGAAATGTATCAAACAGAAACAAGCTACTTTTTTCATTAGTGGTACTTATGGTACACAAGAACGTCTTCATAGAAAACGATTAACTGAACGTTCATGTCAGAAGAAAATGTCAGGACATGTCAGCAGAAATTTTTTGTCAGATGATACTCGACAGAGTAACTTGAATTTAAGATTGAATAATAATGAAAAAACACCCCCTATTTCGTTAGCAATGACAATGAAGAAATCGCGATAGTTCAATTAAGAATGCATTAATTCGACAAAGTGACATAGTCAGAATATTCCGTGCGGCCAACAAGCAAACTGGTAGTTTGCGAGCCCGCAGGGAAGGGTGGCCGCTGCAGCCGGCTCAAGAAAGTAGTTTTCACAGTTCCTTTTCCATGTTGTAGCTCGGGAACGAGCGAAACTATGGAGTGTCAAAGACGGCCGACCCTCTTCGGTGATCCTGGTGGTTGCGGTTGCGAGGGTGGCAACGTAGGAAACTAAAGGCGGATGCTTTGAGTGTCAGGAAAGGGTGGGGGTTGGCTCTAAAGAAAAGCTGCCCTAACAAAGGCGCCTTATTTCACGCCCAATGTATCCCGCCTCAGACACGATCGTTAAGATACCTATCCTTGCGAGGTGCGAGTTCCGCCACCCCCCTTCCGACCCTCTTTTCTTTTTTTTCCCTCACGGAACCCTCGAAAATGGTTCGTTCCTCCACACGGCTGTGTGCCTTTCGGCTTCGAGTGCTCCGGAGGGTGCTGTCGAGGTGACTTACGTCTCCCGGTGAAGCTCTCCGGCGCTCGTGAATCGTCCGAAAAACTCCTTCCTCGTTTCTTGTAAAGCATACGAGATATCGCGCTGTTTGGAAGTCGATATAAAATATAACGAGGATAATACCGGGGATCGCTGGAGGCTCTTAATGTCCTGGGGACGTATTGTCGACAGGATACCGCAGATAAGAAAGCGAACGGGGGTGGAGTCGATAGAGAAGGGTCGATATTGTACAAGATGACCCGCAATTCGCAGCCAACCTACGACGCGGAGGACGTCGTGTCTTACGAGTTTACGCTTCCTGAATGCCTACCCGACGACTTTATCGGGACACATCCTGCCGTCGAGCGATAGCTTTTATGCAGCGTGCGCTGTGTCCTTGAAAACCGAACCCTTCGTGGCGTATGGCGCTGCATAATATAACGGCGGGGTAATAAAAATGAAAGCCGCGGGGATCATGGCCATTGCAATCTTTCGCGGAAGAGAAACGAACAGGATAACACGGGAATCTTTTCTGTACACGGGGAAGGGCTTCACAATGCGGTTGATGCTATTCGATAAACTGGGTGATAATCCTCCGGGAACATAGGGGTTGAAAAGCTGTCAGACACGTGAAGTGATTTTTACCTCGTGTTATACTCGCTGTACTCTTTTTATTTTTAAGCTCTGTGACATAGAATTATATGGAAGAGCAGTTGGATAATTTAACACATTAATTATTTACAGGTTTTCAGTTAAATTGAAGAATTCATGAACTAAAATAGTTCTTCAAGTTATGAATATTTCTAACATTTTTCATTACTAATATTCTTCTTTAAATCATCCTAAAAATTGTTCCGAAAAGCAAGCACCAAAAGAATAAAAATTCAATTAGAAGAAGAGAAGCCGGATGTTTTGACAGACAGCAACTCGAAAGTAATCGGTCAATTTGCCAACACCAGCCGGAAGTCGAGATGATTGAGCCCAAAAAACAAGCGCAGAATGATGCATAATAACGGTGAATAGTCGTAAGTGAATACGAACGGCGATGCTGATGGTTTCCTAGAAGGAAGACGGCCCTTCAACTCCGATGGAGATTGATGCGGATTGCATTAATCTATCTCTGTCTGGCCTGTTCTTACCGCTACTACTATGGCCGTCACGATCGAGCCAGTTTCCACTGGACGAAGAATAATGCCGACATATTAAGCACGTCGACTATCCGAGCTTCCTACTTTCAGCATCGATATACATTCGGATGACTCTTTGTATTAGTTCGAGTAATAGTCCAAGTATAGCATTGAAACTTTCTAATATTACGCTTTGGAACTCTACGCGTTGGAATTCGATGCGCTGTGTTACCACGCGTTGGAACTCTACGCTTTGGAATTCAGAGCGCTGTGTTACCACGCGTTGGAACTCTACGCATTGGAATTCAGAGCGCTGTGTTACCACGCGTTGGACCTCTACGCTTTGGAATTCAGAGCGCTGTGTTACCACGCGTTGGACCTCTACGCGTTCGAACTCTACGCTCTGGAATTCGATGCGCTGTGTTACCACGCGCTGGAACTCTACGCTTTGGAATTCCAAGCGTTGTGTTACCACGCGTTGGAACTCTACGCGTTGGAATTCTACGCTATGGAATTCCAAGCGTTGTGTTACTACGCATTGAAACTCTACGCGTTGGAACTCTACGCTTTGGAATTCCAAGCGTTGTGTTACCACGCGTTGGAACTCTACGCTATGGAATTCCAAGCGTTGTGTTACTACGCATTGAAACTCTACACGTTGGAACTATACGCTTTCGAATTCGAAGCGTTGTGTTACCACGCGCTGGAATTCCATGTGATGGAACTCTATGCTTTGGAATTCGATGCGCTGTATTACCACGCGCTAGAACTCTATCCGTTGGTACTCTACGCGCGGGAACTCTACGCTTTGGAATTCGAAGCGTTGTGTTACCACGCGTTGGAACTCAACGCTTTGGAATTCGTAGCGTTGTTTAAAAACCCCGAAAACGTGCAAATTATCAAATGCACAAATTACCAACAGTTCGAATCCCCAAAATCTGCAAACCCAGTCAGGATTAAAAAATTAAGAGCTAACTAGAGACCAACAACCCCATTCCGCCATTTTCCCCGGGGAAGCCTGCGACTGGCTGTCTACGACTGACTCAAGTTTCACGTCCATCTCCTCGTCAGGAGAAAACGAGCTCGTTAAAGAAGAAGACCTGGAAGCCCACGAGACAGATATCAAAGACGGATCGTTAATTGATACCAGTGGTATCTTTCAAGTTGATTTGTACTTTGATCGTTCGAGCAAACTTCTGAGACGTATTTCTTGTCTCGCGTTCTGTTTCAAAGGGGATAGTCTTTTGTCATTTCGACCCCGTGAATTATGCTCTTAATTTTTCATCTGCCCCCAGGCAAAAATGTTGGCGAAAATATTCTCGGATCGATCGTCGTAAGTCTGTCAAAACGGAACAAGGTTAAGGATTGTAGGCGGAGGGATTCGACAGAAGTATGAGAGATAGCGCGAAGTAAGAGCAAAGTTTGTCACAAGTTTAGATTGGGTTCAATCTGTGATCCGAGCGATCATTGCTCCACCGTCCCTTGATTTTCCTTCTTCGGAGGCTTATCGTCTAATATCCAAGAATGAAACGAAATATCAGAACGTCTCGTGTCCAGACTTCTTTCTTTGTTCGACCCACACGTTCTCTTCCAGTTGACAAAATGGCGGCGATGGGAATTGCAGCGAATCGACACATTTTTACCCGGAAAATCCCTTCAAGGTAAAGCGATTCGCAGTTGAGGAAATTGATCATCGTGAGTTCAAATAAATGGCAGAAAAATGAATACCATTTTTATATATGTACGTACATGTATATGTTGATGAGTACATGTACATGTGCATATGTATATGTGCATATGAATGTATGTATCTGTATATATGCATATGTATATGTATATATGTGTATATATGAATATGTGTATATGTGTATATGCGAATATGTGTATATGTACATGTGTGTGTATATGTACACACATACGTACGTGTATTATGGATACATACATACACATGTATATATGTATGTACCTACAATACATACATAAGATAAAGTTCAAGTATCTGTCTATTATCGCCAGTTTTCCCTGCATATCAAAATAAAGAACAGATCCCAAAATTGATGTGTAATATAAGTCACGTCATGTTCCGCTTTTATGGCAGCTAAACAAGGTGCATTTTCAAAATGTCTGACTATGCACATCTCCGAGAGGTAGAACGACAGATAAATATCTCATCGATTTCGTTTTTGTAAGAAGGATATTCTACAGCATCGAAACCCTTGAAAGGGTAATTATTTAGGACAAGCCTCTTGTCCTACAAATCCCCACGAAACCGGAGCTCCGAGATATCAGATAGCGAACTCAATTCTTGAAGACCGTAAAGAGAAGCATCCGAGCAGTTTACCCCGGCGAACTTCGAAATCGAATCTCCTTAAGAAACTGTGAATCCTTCAGTTTCCCAGACTCTCAGCGTCTAACGTTTCGCGAAGGAGCACACCTGCTCGACTAAACGAAGTTTAACGAAACGAGCCCGAAAAGATTGCAAGATACAGCAATTACCGCAACCGATTGCCGAATAATCGAGCGTGCTATTAGATTACCGATATTCCGGAAGCGCGACTATGTCGCAGCCTGCATGGAGCCCCATAGAATTAGTCGGGCACGTCAAGTGCCTAATAACATAACGTTGCGTACGTTTCAGGCGCATCAGGGTAAATCGAGTTAACGTTACAGCGCCGATGAAAGCGACCAGGCCTGCAGGCACGGAAATTCGCTTTTCCACTCTGCTTCGACCGGAAAATTCGATCAACTGCAACGGATTGTCGTTCGCTGATGGCTTCGTTAACTTGCTGTTCCACTCCGGCGACGAGCAGACATGGAAATCTCGATGCTATCGAGACGATTGTCCTGAATTGATAACGTTCGAATGTGTCGTTATCTGCTTCGTATTTTTCCTCAAGTCTCACTGTGCTAATTTTACTATGGAGTACATGTTGCTATCGTTATATGGTCATAGGGTTCTATGGTGGGATATTAGATTTATTGTGCAACGCGTGGAGACCCAACGAATAGTGTTAGAGGACTTTCTACATAATGGATAGAGTGCCAATTTGTGGTAACAACGCATGGATTCACAATGCGTAGTGTTCCAACGCGTGGTAAAACAAAGCGTAGAGTTCTAACGAGTGGTGACACAACGCGTAGTACCATAATGCGTAGAGTTCCAGCACGTGGTAATAATATACGTAGAGTCCCAACGCGTGGTGACACAACGCGTCGAATTCCAAAGCGTAGAGGTTCAGCGCGTGATAACACAACGCGTCCAATTCCAACAAGTAGAGTTCCAACGCGTGGTGACACAACGCGTCGAATTCCAAAGCGTAGAGTTCCAGCGCGTGGTAACACAGCGCATCGAATTCCAAAGCGTAGAGTTCCTATGCGTGGTAAAACAACGCGTCAAATTCCAACACGTAGAGTTCCAACGCGTGGTAAAACAACGCGTAGAGTTCCAACGCATGGGAACACAACACGTCGAATTCCAAAGCGTAGAGTTCCAGCGCGTGATAACACAACGCGTCCAATTCCAACACGTAGAGTTCCAACGCGTGGGAACACAATACGTCGAATTCCAAAGCGTAGAGTTCCAGCGCGTGGTAACACAACGCATCGAATTCCAAAGCGTAGAGTTCCAACGCGTAGTGACACAACGCGTCGAATTCCAAAGCGTAGAGTTCCAGCGCGTGATAACACAACGCGTCGAATTCCAAAGCGTAGAGTTTCAGCGCGTGGTAACACAACGCGTCAAATTCCAACACATTCTTCCTCAAATCACGAGTTACCGCATTGTGACTTTCAATGCGCGGCAATTCAAAAATATCTCCTACATTTGGCGATCACCTCAAACTACCTAACAAACGAACACAAGTAATATCCACGATTTATATTCGTCCCAATAATCATCGTCCATTTTATTCCCAGGATATTTTTATGCTCCAGCTTTTAAACATGAGCCCTCGAAAGCCTTCCAGACCAAATTTTCTTTATTCAGCCGACAGAAATATCCTCGAACTGCTTTTGTTCGACCCGCGTAGCGGTGGAACGAACGGGAAAATCGGTTCCCAGTAGCGAGATCGGAGAATAGACCCACCCATCGTTCTCGTTCTATCGTAATATAAGGTCCGACCACGTAGAGCCGTTGATAAAACTTCCAGTCGGACTTCATCGGACCACCGCATAAAATTTCAATAAATCCGAACCCGTGAAAAAGGGCTCGGACAGAAGGAACGAATGGCCAATGCTACATGCCAGTTGGAACTTATTCCAGCCTGTTACATGGGCTCGGAAGGACCCCTGGTTATTTGTTCCTACGATCGAAATTCTCCTCTTCTGGTCCGACACTCTCATCGATGCCGCTTTGTCCCTCCAATCTTGCTATCTAACTTTGATATACGCTTTCAGAGCTGGTACACTTTCGTGTCGATGCGTTGGAGATCTACGCTTAGGAACTCTACGCTTTGGAATTCGAAGCGTTGTGTTACCACGCTTTGGAACTCTACGCGTTGGAACTCTACGCTTGGGAATTCGAAGCGTTGAGTCACCACAATTTGGAACTCTACGCGTTGGAATTCTACGCTTGGGAATTCGAGGCGTTGAGTTACCACAATTTGAAATTCTACGGGTTGGAACTCTACGCTTGGGAATTCGAGGCATTGAGTTACCACAATTTGGAACTCTACGCGTTGTGACTCTACGCTTGGGAATTCGACGCGTTGAGTTACCACAATTTGGAACTCCACGCGTTGGAATTCTACGCTTTGGAATTCGAAACGTCGTGTTACCACGCGTTGAAACTCTACGCGTTAGAACTCTACGCTTGGGAATTCGAAGCGTTGAGTTACCACAATTTGGAACTCTACGCATTGGAACTCTACGCTTTAGAATTCGATGCGTTGTGTTACCACGCATCAAAATACTATAAATTAAAACTCAACGCGTTGGAACTCTCTTCATCGAAATTCCACGCGTCTATTAACTCCTATAAAACACTGTAAACTAAAGCTCTACTAGTTCCAATTTCGTATACAGCAACTGCACGAATTAAAATTCCCCACGCTTAATCGCCCTCGCGATTTTCATTGGCTGACGCAAACTGGAGCAAAAAATCGATCGTAGCTACGTTGTTTTTTTAAGTCCGAAAGTTTGATCGAGCGTTCTTGTTCTTTGGCGAATCAAGACTTAGCTGCAAAAGGAAAATAAGCTGAGTGTAAAGGAAGACGGGACAACTTTAGAGAGCGATTCAAAGTTACACGAGTTTGGTCTCTGATTGTTCAACGGGTCGGAATTTTCCTTGCTACTTCGAGTCTCCCTCTTGATTCACGCGTTAAGTTCCTTCATCCGGAGAGGATCTTTTGTGTCGACGATGCTCGGAATTACCGAAATCCCATTCTGGCTCGTTAATCTCGCAAACGAGATCTTCGAAATGTACCAGATAGGCTGGCATCGTTTATGTCTCCGTTCTTTCGATCAACCCCAATTCACGGTACTACTGGATTGTTGTTTCCATCAGACATTAATTATGTGTCGATCAGAGTTTAAATTATTTCAAAAGTGTATGTAATTGATACAACCATATTTGTTTCTGACAATGAAAATCGACGTAATGAAATTGAATGCAGTTCTAATTAACGTTCCTCGTTGACACGGTAATATGAATATTTATAAATTGAATTATTAACTATTCCAGTTAGATATGAAATCGTTATCCGTAGCATATTTGATCGAGATAAGGGTTAATGGACACTCGCGATGCCAACATCCTCCAGCAGGATAATAAACTGCTCTCTTCTCGTCTCTCAGAGTCCCCTTTTTGGAACAGCCTCGTCTTTGCCGGCCGGAAATCCGGGCGAGCATAAAAATGCAATTAAGGAAACGGTCGACGTCTGGCACAGAGGGCTGCATACTTCTTCCCGTCGTGAAAGGTGGCTTCTTCTTGGCCGTTTCGCTACCCTCCTCACCCTTCGTTACCTCTTCTTTGGCTGCCGTTTCCTCGACCGAAATTCACTGCACGGGTTGGTTAAATGCTCGGCGAACAGAATAGATGAAACACCGCCGTGATACAGAGGGATGAAGCATCGACCTCGAGCAATTAGTATCTCGAAAGTTTAGCGCCGTAAGAGTTCAATGGACGATCGATGAAAGGCGTTCTTTAATCGGCGTTGGTATTTTAACGTCGCGGTGCTCTTTAAACGAGAGGGCTTTTTGCTCGCGGTAATTATGAATCTTAATTAAGAACAGGGGGTACTTGGACAATTATGAGCGATAGATCGGTGGAATGTGAAATGTGGAGGTAGATATTTTGATGTGTTATGAAGGTTGATAGGCAGATGTGTTGGAAAATTTAGGTATGGGTTATATTTCTGTGCAATTTTGGAACTCAACGCTGCGGAATTCAATGCGTTGTGTTACCACGCTTTGGAACTCTACGCGGTGGAACTCTACTCATGGGAGTTTCACGCGTTGGAACTCTACGCTTTGGAATTCGATGCGCTGTGTTACCACGCGTTGGAATTCTACGCGTTGGAACTCTACGCTTTGGAATTCGATGCGTTGTGTTACCACGCGTTGGAACTCTACGCTGCGGATTTCGACGCGTTGGAACACTACGCTCTGGAGTTCTATGCGCCGTCTTACCACGCGTTGGAATTCCACGCGTTGGAACTCTACGCTTTGGAATTCGACGCGTTGCGTTACTACGCGTTGGAACTCTATGCGTTGGAATTCGACGCTTTGTGTTACCACGCGTTGGAACTCTACGCTTTGGAATTCGATGCGCTGTGTTACCACGCGTTGGAACTCTACGCTTTCGAACTATGTGTAATGGAACCCTACGTGTTGTGCTACTACGCGTTGGAACTCTACGCTTTGAAATTCGATGCGCTGTGTTACCACGCGTTGGAACTTTACGCTTTAGAATTCGATGCGCTGTGTTGCCACGCGTTGGAACTCTACGCTTTCGAACTATGTGTAATGGAACCCTACGTGTTGTGCTACTACGCGTTGGAACTTTACGCGTTGTGTTACTACGCTTTGGAACTCTACGAATTAGATATCTCCTCACAAAATTTCACACGTTAAACTCTACAAATTAAGACTGCACGCGTTGTATCCTCAACATTACCATACTAGTCCAATTCACTATCAAATCCATATATTCCTCACAAAATCCATTCGATGACCATATAACGATGCTATTATAATCTCTCGTACATTTTTGTCTAACTCAACCTCTGAATATTAAACTTCCTCTCTCATTTCAAAAATTTTCTCCTAAATGACATTAGAGTCAGCAACGCGCCAGGCTATCTCTAGTTACTCGTCTCAGCTCAATTATCTGAATCCTCATTATTCTTGTCGCGTATCCGCGTATATATCACGAGGATACCGGCATCAAGAATCGTCACGTTCATCTCGGAGACAACGTGATTCGTTCAATATCCACCGTGAAAACGAGCATCGACTCACCCTAGGTTATGGTTGTCCGTGTTGTCGGCCGCATCATCCGTCACGGAATCTTGCGTGAGAGGACCCTGAGTGACGTCCACTCCCATGCTACCTAGATCCAATGTGGCGTATGTTCTGCGTGCTTGAACCCTCGTGCCACCACCCCCGCTATCGCCACCGGTTACTTCGCCGCCTCTGCCGCCATTTCCAACTAGCTCTTGATATAATTCGTCGTACAGGGAACTGCCGTTCTCGTTGCTGTTCAGGGCATCGTCCAGACGGGCTGGATCGAGGTGGTAGTTGGGATTCTCGAAGGAGAGCAGACCGTTTTCTGTAACATTCAATGGTGGATAGGTTAGTGTTGGAAGCTTTAAACGTGGAGGTTTTACGCGTGCTATGGAGGTCTGAAAGAGACTGTTAGCGATGAGTAGCGACAGTCGAGGTAGCTGTTGATGCGAAGCGTGAGTTTGTGTAAATTATTAAATCTGGAAGGCTGACTTTTGTAGAATGACAATAGTTTGTATACTTTTATAATTCGTACATTTTTATAATTCGTAGACTCTTGTAGAGAGTATGGTGAGCCAGGGAGAGGTTATGTCACTTGTTGACTTTTCAAGTCAACTTGGACGAGTGCTCAATTTTGATAGTAGAAAATCTACATACTTAAGTCTGCAAGTCTGTCAATACAATAATTTACAAACTTTATGATTTATTACTGTAAAGCTTTGAAAAATGATCAATTCATGTCTATACATAAAACCTCTCCCTCCAGCCTCTCCATCAGCCTCTTCCCTCGGGAAGAGGTCCAAAAAAATCCCCCAGCTCCTGATCGATAATAGAGTGTCCGCAAAAACCCGTATCTCAAAATCGAGCGAAGATACGAAACAAAAAATGAACGAAAGCTAAAGGCGAAATAAGACGAAGACGTGGACGAATCAATCGACCTCGTCAGCAGAGACACCCCGAAGAATCCTCTAAAGCGAACTGCCTATAGTAAGAGGATTAAAAACATTGACCGGGCCGTAAGAGGTTGAAAGTTAAGAAGCGTATAGAAAACGAGGTTCAAGCGTTCTAGTGAAAGAGAACACCGAGATTATTAAATGCTCTTGCGTTCTACTCACTGATGCTCCTGACCAAGACCACAGTGGCTAGTAGAACGTTGTAGAGAAACCGACAGAATGCATCCATGCTGACGCTAGGTCGGACATTTTGTTAAAAAATCTCGATAATCGTAAAACGTCGTCAAGAAGCTTCGTGCACTTATCGACACGCTATTGGCACGTAGACGGTATAAATGCACGCCCGTGTACATAGAGAACGCGTGCGAGTGTGTGTGTGGGTGTCTAAGACGAATCTCCTTGGCCTCCTTTGTCCCTTCCTTCCTTTCTTCCTTTCCGTCTTCTATCCTTGACACTCCTATTTCTTCTCTACCTATCCCTCTGTTCCCGGTATTGATTCAACCGCGGGCTCTGTTCGTTGTTTCGGTCAAAGGGACAATTTGCGTTCATCGAACGAAATTTACCGATATTTAGAGAGACATGGAAACGAGATAGAAAAACAGATTATCTGTCACTGCTGCACTTAGTTTTGTTATGATATCTAACTTAGATATCTTGATAACACACTTGAGGGTAGACTTGGAGGATATAGTAACTTTTACCGCGTTTAAATTTCCCGCGCAACTATGTCAAGCTAACTGACCATTTCTAATACTTTCGATGTTCACACCTGTTCACTATCACGAATATTCTAGTACACCTTTCAGATTTCAGGAGACAAGAGCGATGGTAATTAGTCGATCGAATTGGGACGAATGAAAGTTGCGACGACCCTTTGACGACGCCTCTTTCGGCTAATTCGACGTTTGTCGCGACCCTCCACCACTTTTGCCGACCATCGACTGGCGCGACTCGAGTTCGTACGCCCGTTTTCCGAACAAAAGGGTAACCAAAGCTCTCCTACCGACACTCGATCCGTCGAGAATCTTGTCCGTCGATTTCACAACCTGCCGAGATCGGGATGTGTCGAATTCCAAAACGTAGAGTTACAATGCGTGGGAGTACAACGCGTCGAAATCCAAAGCGTAGAGTTCCAGCGCGTGTAACACAGCGCATCGAATTCCAAAGCGAAGAGTTCCAACGCGTGGTAACACAACGCTTCGAACTCCAAAGCGTAGAGTTCCAACGCGTGGTAACACAACGCTTCGAATTCCAAAGCGTAGATTTCCAGCGCTTAGAGTTCCAACGCGTAGAGTTCCAGCGCGTGGTAACACAACGCTTCGAATTCCAAAGCGTAGAGTTCCAACGCGTGGTAACACAACGCTTCGAATTCCAAAGCGTAGAGTTCCAGCGCGTAGAGTTCCAACGCGTGGTAACACAACGCTTCGACTTCCAAAGCGTAGAGTTCCAGCGCGTAGAGTTCCAACGCGTAGAGTTCCAGCGCGTGGTAACACAACGCTTCGAATTCCAAAGCGTAGAGTTCCAACGCGTGGTAACACAACGCTTCGAATTCCAAAGCGTAGAGTTCCAACGCGTGGTAACACAACGCTTCGAATTCCAAAGCATAGAGTTCCAACGCGTGGTAACACAACGCTTCGAATTCCAAAGCGTAGAGTTCCAACGCGTGGTAACACAACACTTCGAATTCCAAAGCGTAGAGTTCCAACGCGTGGTAACACAAAGCTCCGAATTCCAACGCGTAGTGTTCCAGCGCGTAGAGTTTCAACGCGTAGAGTTCCAACGCGTGGTAACACAACGCTTCGACTTCCAAAGTGTAGAGTTCCAGCGCGTAGAATTCCAACGCGTAGTAACACAGCGCATCGAATTCCAACGCGTAGAATTCCAAAGCGTGGTAACACAATCAGTACAAGAGTGGACTTGGACCGTCAGGTGACGATCTGCTTGTTTGACAGAGATCTACTTAAGAGTATAACAAATTAAGAGGATAACAACAGAGTATAACAAACGGAAGTATAACAAAGAATAGTACAACAAACGGAAGTATAACAAAATTATAAAAATAACGTTACTCCAGTAATTAAAACAAGTATCAAAAAAATGTACTAGCGATGTGACTTGTCCCATTAAATTCCACTCACCGTAGCAAGCAAGATATTTGAAGCTTGAAAAAGCTTACAACTTTTCACGCAAAGAAGAGGAGTTGAAGACAGAGTTTAAGGTGCTATCGTTGGCAAGAAAATGCAGGCAAAACGGAGCAATAAAAAGAGAAGATCCGTGGAATCGTTCGCGATGATGGCAAGCGCTCGTTTACCTTCCATTAACTCGCCGTTCGGTGAATATTTCAATAACGCGAATCCACCCTGTAATCTCCGGGTAATTAATTATTTTGCAGCGGAAAGTTATCGGAAGAACGTTTAACTCGCGTTATTTCTGTCGATCCGAAGATTTCGTTAATTCAGTAGGGACACGGGATGACTCAGCAGGGTGGGTCATCCGTGTGCGACAAATTGGCTGGCGACTGTCGTTTTGCCGCATGCTCGTTATAGGTGCATGCGAGTGCAGCTCTCGTTTCGTCTCGAAGAAACATTTGAAATACCTATTTGAGATAATATTCCGATACTATTGTCAATTCTGGAATATTCGTTTAAAATAATAGCAGTTTCAAACAATTACGAGAAATGAAAATACAAGAAAAATGTTCCCAGAGAAAATTCTTTCGAAAAGTTCAACGTTATTCGTAATGTAGAATTATGTCGATACACGCAGCAAGTCTCTGCTAGGTCGTAAAATCTGTCTAAAAAGCAAAGTACAGGAAATTACGAAGTCGAAGACAAAGCGTTGCTCAGCCGTTAAGGCATCTATTGGCAGCCATTTTCCAAGAAGAAGATAAGAGGCAAAAAGGGAAGGACCGTTTGGAAGGTAGCAGCGATTCAAACGAAGCTATCTTTATTCGCGAACTTTATTCGCCGTAACTGGAAGACTGCAGTGCGGCTGGAATGACTCGAAGCAAGAGAACGGGCGGAAGTGGGGTGTCCCTTTTAGAAGGACGCAACTTTTCAAGTAACGACCGAGTCAGCGAATTCCAGGAACAGAGATCGCAAAGCCTCCGAGTGCATTTCGTTATTTCGCTGGCAAACAGGAGAAGTCCTCCGCGAAGAAGAAGGGAAAACGAGGGCCGAACAGGGAGTTTGAAAGTTTGGACACGCTTTCGGCGTTAGAACCGGAAGCAAGACGCTTCGGAGAGAGAAGGAGAAGGGCGTGGGAAGGGCGAACGGGGAGGATAGAAAGGAGGGAGGAAACTCCGTCACCGCCCCTCGATGAGTCACCCTATCGATTCCTCGGCCGGAGAGTCTAGGTGAAGTCTAAGGGGTGAAGGGGCTCTTTACCACCAGCGAGCACCTTCCTTTTTTTCCTCCCCTCTCTTCGTCCCTCCCTTACGTCCTTACGTAAGTCCTTTCCATGGAATATTAACTTTCATGGGCGCGGAGCAACCTCTTCTGCCACGTTCCTTAGCCATTCGGAACTGCAGGGGTCACGTATCTCATAAGTACCGGAGACGATTGCCCGTCGAGTACTCTCGGGATCGAACAAGACACTCATTCTTTATCAGGGTGACGCAGTGCGAATCAATTTTTACTTAAGGTCAACGCTCCGCCATCATAATTTTACACTTATGGTTCAACGTTCTTAGGAAAAAAAAATAACTGGTCTTCTTTAAGTAAATTCATGTTTATTTTTATGTCCTTTTTATAGGACATTTAATAATTACTTATTTGAGGAAAAGATGAAAGGCAATGCTTGCATTGTATTCTTCATAGTTCGGAATTCTTCAGAGTTCCACGCTTTCGAATTCTACGCTTTGGGATTGGACGCGTTGGAACTCTACGCTTTGGAATTCGACGCGCTGTGTGCCCACGCGTTGGAACTCTACGCTTTGGAATTCGACGCGCTGGAACTCTACGCTTTGGAATTCGACGCGTTGGAACTCTACGCTTTGGAATTCGACGCGTTGGAACTCTACGCATTGGAATTCGACGCGTTGGAACTCAACACTTTGGAGTTCGACGCGCTGTGTGCCCACGCTTTGGAACTCTACGCTTTGGAATTCCAAGCGTTGTATTACCACGCGTGATATCACAACGCGTCGAATTCCAACGCGTGATATCACAACGCGTCGAATTCCAACGCGTAGAGTTACAACGCGTCAAATTCCAAAGCGTAGAGTTCAAAAGCGTAGAATTCCAACGCGTAGAGTTCCAAAGCGTGGTAACACAACGCATCGAATTCCAAAGCGTGGTAACACAATACATCGAATTCCAAAGCGTGGAGTTCCAACGCGTAGAGTTCCAAAGCGTAGTAACACAACGCTTGGAATTCCAAAGCGTAGAGTTCCACTGCGTAGAATTCCAAAGCATGGAAACCGAACTTCCTCCACTCGTCAAAAACTACAGTCATCGCACCCAAGTTTACAATACCCAATCGTGAAGATATATTTCTCAAATTGCAACCCTCTTTGACTTTTCTCCCTCTTCGATACAATTCAATTTAATCACGTTACCCAGTTACAGCACCGTTCCGCTCATATAATGGTCTCTTTTCGGTTTGGTTACATGGAAAAGTAACGACGACAATCGACAATTCGAGCGGAATGGAAATTCACGGTATGGAACGGGCAGCGTAAATGGGTGACGGGGGAAAAGCAGCGTCAGACACTATTACCTGAAAAATCTTGACCTTTTCGAAGGGCCGCCAGCATTTTCGGCTGGCTGTAAAACTTAACGACCGCTTTTGAAATTGCCCCGGCCTTTTTTCGCCGTAACGAGACACGGTACTTGGTTCTTCGCACCCCATTCTCTATGGTCTCCCGTGCGAGAGACATTTAAGACCGTAACTCCATTGTTATGGGGGTAAAGGGAAAAGCTGGAGCGCGAGGTGGTGCGGGTAACAGCATCGACCCCCGCTGCTTCTGGGCATAATCGCAACACTGGGCTCGAATAAACGTTGAATTCCGTGAAAGGGTGACCATGGGGCGAGAATCACTTTATTCCTTTGCCTATGAACAATCTTATCGCGGTGAACCGTGAACGGAAAGAATGAAATGCGCTGAACGACAACCTGGTTATTTTCTATTATGCGCGGAATAATGCTTGCCACGGAAAATCTGCATGCATGAAAAATTTACTTCGCTTTTTATTATCTTCGTTAACGAAATTGGAGCTTCAAGATTTTCTCGAATATTAAATGTGCACATTTAATTAAACGTCATATTCGTAATTTCATTGGACATGTAGAAAATGGCCGGATTAAATTTCATGTTCGAAGTTGTTATAAAACCGGGTTGGTCGAAAATATTGTTTGAAGTACGACTCTATGGTAGAAATCAAGCTTTAATTATTTTGTCTTTCAAATTATTTTTCGTAATTATAATATTTTCAAATTTTTTTATTTGTTTCTTTGTATTAAATTAATTCTGATGGGGGTTATATTCTGTCATATGAAGGTTAAGATGGTTGGTACCAAGCGTGGCGGGATTTATTGTGAGGACTACGTTTAGAGTGCAGTGCAGTCACAGTAGATGTTGACGTGGTCAGACATTCTATACTTTGGAATTCTGCGCTTTGGAATTCGACGTATTGTGTTACGACGCTTTGTAATTCGGTGCGCTGTGTTACTCCACGCGTTGGAACTCTACGCTTTGGAATTCTACGCTTTGGAACTTTACGCGTTGGAAACCTACGCGATGGAAATCTACGCGTTGAAAATCTACTCATGAGAATTTGGCGCGTTGGAACTCTACGCGTTGGAAATCTACTCATGGGAATTTCACGCGTTGGAACCCTACGCTTTGGAACTCTACGCGTTGGAAATCTACTCATGAGAATTTGGCGCGTTGGAACTCTATGCTTTGGAACTCTACGCGTTGGAAATCTACTCATGGGAATTTCACGCGTTGGAACTATACGCTTTGGAACTCTACGCGTTGGAAATCTACTCATGGGAATTTCACGTGTTGGAACTCCAAGCGTTGGAACTCTACTCATGGGAATTTCACGCGTTGGAACTCTACGCTTTGGAATTCGACGCGTTGGAACTCAACGCTTTGGAATGCGACGCGTTGGAACTCAACGCTTTGGAATTCGACGCGTTGGAACTCAACGCTTTGGAATTCGACGCATTGCGCTACTACGCATGGTAACACAGTGCATGGAATTCCTAAGCGTAGAGTTCCAAAGCGTGGGAACACATCGCGTCAAATTCTAAAGCGTAGAGTTCCTACGCGTGGTAACGGCGCACCAAATTCCAAAGCGTGGAAACACAACGCATTGGAACACAACTCAAATATTCCATTTGTCCCAAATTTTGCTAACCTGCAAATCGTCATCCATCCAAGTCATCAAATCCAAAAATATTCAAACTATGAGACGTCGTTAAAAATCTCTCGAAGCTCCAATCGACAAAAATTCATGTTTATTCCTCTCAAGCCATAATCAAATGCTTCTAGTTGAAAGAGTATTGCAGCCTAGTATGAACAAAATAAAAAACTGTAAAATATTCGAAAAAATCGAAACGTTTCAATGGCCATCGAAATCCGTTCGAGAGACAACGAAAGGGTCTCTGGTCGACAAGAGCGACAATGGAATAAAATAGAGCGGAAAAAAAGAGAGAGAAAACAGGAATCAGGGAACAAGAGGTTCTCCCCCTCGGTTCATTTTCGTCGAACAAGCTACGAACAATCTCGTTGGAGGCCGATTGGCCTTTCCGCCCTTTTCTCGCAAAAGCGTCTCCCGGCGACGCCAAGTTCGACGGTTAGGTAGATTGGCCCTCGCAAAAGAGACGCTTATGCCTACTTTTTCTCGAAGACATTCAGAAACAAGCAGCACGATCGAACGACGCGTACTTTGCAAACGATCGTCTCGTTGGCGCTTAGACGTCCTGGCGCCGTTCACCTACGGCGCCGCACGCAACCCTTAAACGCTATTACACCCGCCATACCCACCCCGTAACTACACTCCCTCGCAAAATTATACGATAAGCAACTTTGTATTTTATTCAGTTTTTTCCTTTGTGGACACTTATGAAGGTCAGCGCTGACATCATTTCTTTAATTTAAGGGTGCGATAAGGTAGAATGGATTTTATGCTTTGTAAAATCTCAAATGACCAATTCGCAAGTTATCAAACTTGTAAACTTTCAAGTTTTCCGATTAAGAAATTTTAAAATCACCTATTTTAATAAATTTTTAATTCCCCAAATTTTCAAGGTTTTATTTCAAATACATAAATTCTAGAATTTGTAAGTTTGAACATTTTAAAATTTAAAGATTTGAAAATTTGAAGATTTCTGCATGTTCTACAATTTTGTTGAAGAATGTAACCTTCACCCCTGACGTTTCTACCAGCCCTCGCCACCACCGCCTTCAACACGGTGTTATCTGGCTCCTCGATACCGTCGAACATTCACCACGGGTGGACCAATAAAGTCTTCTGTTAGATTAGAAGGTCGAGACTTGTGCTTGTACGCTTATCGCCACCTTATCGAGCGTGATACTACGACTCGGAAAGAAAATTGCATAGCAAGCGAGCTGTTATTACCGTGGATAACAACAATCGATAGTCGAGAATGACTCCCCTCGACGATGACATATGTTCTGCCGATGTGGGGAACCTTTGTGCGATTTATCATATTTTTCCTTCTATCTTTTCAAACCTCGGATATCCGATGTTTCTAAATGTTCAAATACCCAACCTTCAAGTTCTAAAATACTTAAAAATTTTGGAACCACACAAATTTAAAAATTTAAAAATTTGCACATTGACAAATTATTGAAATCTTCAAGTTATCAAGTGCTTAAGTCCTCAAATTTCCAAATTTCTGAAGTTTGCGAATTCCTAACTAATCAAACCTTCAAGACCATAAATTTCCAAATTTTCAAAATTCGGAAATCTCTAAATCCCAAGCTCTCAATTCCCAAGCTCTCAATTCCCAAGCTCCCAGCTCCCAAGCTAACAACTCCTAAGTTCCCAACTCCCACGCTCCCTACTCCCAAGCTCCCAATTCCCAAGCTTGCAACTCCCAAGTTCCCAACTCCCAAGCTCCCAACTCCCAAGCTTGCAACTCCCAAGCTCCCAACTCACAAGCTCCCAATTCCCAAGCTCCCAAGTCCCAAGCTTGCAACTCCCAAGCTTGCAACTCCCAAGCTTGCAACTCCCAAGCTCCCAACTCCCAAGCTTGCAACTCCCAAGCTTTCAACTCCCAAGCTCCCAACTCCCAAGCTTCCAACTCCCATGCTTGCAACTCTCAAGCTCCCAATTCCCAAGCTCCCAACTCCCAAGCTTGCAACTCCCAAGCTTTCAACTCCCAAGCTCCCAACTCCCAAGCTTCCAACTCCCATGCTTGCAACTCTCAAGCTCCCAATTCCCAAGCTTCCAAGTCCCAAGCTTCCAACTCCCAAGCTTGCAACTCCCAAGCTCTCAACTCCCAAGCTCCCAACTCCCAAGCTTGCAACTTCCAAGCTTGCAGCTCCCAAGCTCTCAACTCCCAAGCTCCCAACTCCCAAGTTCCCAACTTCCAAGCTTCCAACTCCCATGCTTGCAACTCTCGAGCTCCCAATTCCCAAGCTTCCAACTTCCAAGCTCCCAACTCCCAAGCTTGCAACTCCCAAGCTCTCAACTCCCAAGCTCCCAACTCCCAAGCTTGCAACTCCCAAGCTCCCAACTCCCAAGCTTCCAACTCCCAAGCTCCCAACTCCCAAGCTTCCAACTCCCATGCTTGCAACTCTCAAGCTCCCAACTCTCAAGCTTCCAACTCCCAAGCTCCCAACTCTCCAAATTCCCAAAATTCCCAAAATTCTCAAACCTCTAAATCCTCAAATCATTCAAACCCCCAAATTTCTAACGTCCCCAATCTCAAAATCCTCCAACCTCAAAATCCCCAAATTCCCAAATTCCGCAAATCCCACCTCAAAGTCCCAAAACCCCAAACCCAAAATAATTATCACCAGCACTCCTGTTAATTCCGCAAACTAATTCCTGTTGAGTTCTCAATCCAGACACTGATCCTTTTATCGGTGCATTTTTAAAACGCACGGTTGCAGTCGCCGTGACGCAGACAGCAAGGAATCGAGCAGTCCTCGGCTGCTGAAAGCATTTACTCTTCGTTAACGCATCAGCAAACAGCAATCGGGTAAAGTAGCCGCGACGACGGGGAACCGCGAGGAAACTGAAAGCTAAAACGGCTAAACGCAGGAAGGAACGGGAGACACCTGACGCCGCCTCGTAAATAGACTCCCCGCGAATTACGCGGACACTTATTCATATTCATTGGGCGTCTCTACTTTACACGAGCCATAAACCACCAACGGTGCTTTAACCGTGCCCTCGTCTCGCTCGTACGTTTAAGTGAAAACGGTCGGTGCTTAGTCAGACGCGCTCGCGTATCCTCGCAACCTCCTCCTATAAGGATCTCGACTATTCAATTTCATACGATAGTGTCGGGAATTTTAGCTACCATTTATTTCGGGGATTAATAGGTTCTTGTTATTCGGGTTATTGAAACATACACTTTAACACAAAGTGATTAACACAGAATCATGCATTTGGTGGTCTGACTTTATAGGTGGTTGTATCACTTATTTTGTTGAAATTGTATGTTGTGAATTGTAAATGGGTTGTAAAGCGTTTTGTAAATTATTAAGAGGCTGTAGAAGGTTTGTTCTATATGGGTGAATATAGTCAAATGTACAGTCAGTGTAAAAAGTATTCGTACAGTAATTAATTTCAACAAAAATGTTGTGAAACGTCATTTATTAACAAAATTTGAACAAATAAAAAATACATACACATTCTTACATAGAATACATAGACATCTAAGAATATGTATGTATTTTTTATTTGTTCAAATTTTGTTAATAAATGACGTTTCACAACATTTTTGTTGAAATTAATTACTGTACGAATACTTTTTACACTGACTGTATATAACTGTTTAGTAGAGTTATTCACTTCAGAAGATGTTCACTCAGAAGAAGGTTTAATAACTTCATTCGTATATGATTTACTGTGTGTAAATCTTGATGAGCTTGTTGAGGATGAAATTTTTAAGTACAATTACAAAGAGGGTAATCACATCAAACCAACCACAGTCATATTTGTAATAGAAAATATTTTTAACAGAACAAATTCGATCTCATCATAGCGTTTCATAATTAAACATGTCCATGTATATATTAACATATCTATGTGCAACAAAGGACATACGTTCACGTGATAAGACTAGAGCTAATATCTTTAGTCACGGAACAAAAGCAGAGCAAGTGTATTTTCGGTCGACACGAAACAGCGCAGCATCAAAGAAAGTCGAAACTAATTGAAACCGAAGAAGAAAAGGGAATCGGGGAGAATTGAATTTCCGAAGAAACAACGCGATCTACGAAGAGGTCCCGAGTCGATATCTCGGCGGGCATCGAAACAAGGTATCTGGTGTTTCGAGAAGCGAGCGGTGACACAGGGTCCGTGAAAGCCCTCGGGTAAGGAATTTCGGCGGTGGGAATTCAATAGAGAGGCTGTCGAGAGGGCTTTGACAAAACGGCTTCCTTCGTGACGACGACAGGTGCTTCGTCACCGGTTCGATTCGAGGGCGGTTCGTAAAAATAGCCACGAAACGCCGGTTGTTCGGCACAGGATGCTGTGGCGAGGGAAAAACGGTACGTGTGTGGGCGAGAAACGGTGTGCCGGCTAACACTGACGGGGGGAAAAAAGAAGACTGCAACAAAACACGAGTGACCGAGTCCTGGCGCAAAGCCATACGTCGAGGTAACGCCAGCCCGAGCTATCGATCTAAATGGCTCCCTTATCTGAGGCGTTGTTTCGCCTGCATTCCGCGTGCCAGATAATTCCAATTGGACTGATCGATTCCGCTCGAATTAAGATCGGCTCGATGACACTGCCGGCCAACAGACAACGACCGTTCGACTTTCGGACCGATCAATCAAACTGCATGTGCTACCACGAACATGCGCGTTTCCGATGCATTCTCACCTCTCTTCCTCACCTTTTCTGTTTTCATACAACTTAGACTACGAAATACTAACTCTTGCACTATTTTGACAATAGCTGGTACTTCAGTTGTATGTCACTGGTACTTCAATTTTACTCGAATCTTTAGTAAGCTGCAATTTGGAGTTCAGGTCCAATTACTTGCATCAATCAATACCAAATTGAAATGACATATCAATTTTCTTTGTTTTAATATCGTAGCTGTGATTAGTTCTAATTGACGCATCTGACAAGTCATAGTGCAAGAGGTTAATAACTTGTAACATTTGGGATAGTACAGAAAAGTTTAATTATTTAAGACATTTTTTAAACTTGCTGTTTAGAATGCAAAGTGAAGTACATATTATACATATAAATATCTACACAATTTGTAAAATATAATAGGTATGTTTTAAAATAACTAGAACGAATATCAAAATTTAATAAATAAATCTCATCTTGTCGGATCAAGGACTATCTTAGAGAAGGAAGCTTTCTAAGGATTACTCTCGATCACTATTAGAACGAATTATGCAAATGTATGCGGACCATAGCGTTGGACTAGGTTTCGAGGTAGTTCAGAAATCCGGTGCTTTCTTAAGAACGAAGAAAACAGTGAGACGAGGGATATTCTTGAATCCAGGACGGAGATAATCTAATTTGGCTCCGTCTTCTGGCCTGCTTCGTTCCCGTCACCGCCATCTTGAAACCGTTCGAAGTACTCGTAGTTGCAAATCGATATTTCAAGGACGGACTGCAGCACGCATAATTAACGATAAATCGCTGCATCGTATCGAGAATTTCTTTTGTTTCGCGCTGTGAAACGTGTTTCTCATGATGTGCTCAATCTTTTAATTTTTAGATTACAAAATTAAATTTTTAATTCTCAAGTTCTCAGTTTCTAAATTTCTGAATTTCTAAGTTAAGTTTCTAAATTTCCAAATTTCTAAGTTTCTAAGTTTCCAAGTTTCCAAGTTTCCAAATTTCCAAATTTCCAAATTTCCAAATGTCCAAATTTCCGAATTCACAAATCTCCAAATTCTCAAATTTCCGAATTCTCAAATCCCCAAATTCTCAAATTTCCAAATTCTCAAATTTCCGAATTCTCAAATTCCCAAATTCTCAAATTTCCAAATTCTCAAATTTCCAAATTCTCAAATTTCCGAATTCTCAAATTTCCAAATTCTCAAATCCCCAAATTCTCAAATCCCCAAATTCTCAAATCCCCAAATTCTCAAATTTCCAAATTCTCAAATCTCCAAATTCTCAAATCTCCAAATTCTCAAATTTCCAAACTCTCAAATTTCCAAATTCTCAAATCCCCAAATTCTCAAATCCCCAAATTCTCAAATTTCTAAATTCTCAAATTTCCAAATTCTCAAATCCCCAAATTCTCAAATTTCCAAATTCTCAAATTTCCGAATTCTCAAATCCCAAATTCTCAAATCCCCAAATTCTCAAATTTCCAAATTCTCAAATCCCCAAATTCTCAAATCCCTAAATTCTCAAATCCCCAAATTCTCAAATCCCTAAATTCTCAAATCCCCAAATTCTCAAATTCTCAAATTTCTAAATTTCTAAATTTCCAAGTTTCCAAATTTCTAAATTTCCAAATTCCCAAATTCCGAAATTTCTAACCCCGAAATCTGCAAACATCTGCACTTGACCGCAAGGTTGCCCGCAAGATCCCGCCGGGGCATATGCCCGCAACTGCTTTACACGCTCCCTGTGGAATCGATTTAACACGTCCTGAAGACCTAAATTTTCTCCTCTCTGTCTCCTTTTCTTTCCAATATACCACCGTGTTAAACGACAAAAGGCCAAAACAAAAGTTGCGGTGATTAATTCGATCGAAAGACAGTCTGGAAAGTTATCGCACGGTTATCAGAAACGATTGTTAACGACGAGACAGAAACCGTATCCGAAGAGTGAACAACGTTGGAGAAAGTTGTGCTTGTACACGCCAAGCACCATTGTCGACCAGTTTGAAGTGTACACCGTCACACGGACAAGTCCTCGTTAGATTCGCATTTAGATTAAACTCGGTGGCCCGGTAATAACCCAAGTTTGGTCATCATTTTTTTCCCTGCTCGGTGGCGATCCCTCTCAGCTACCAACTACTACTCGTAATTCCGTGCGGCCCGATTTCGACCAACGAGGCTTGCCAACTTTTGGGAACTCGTTTCGAAAGTATGTCGAAGACTTCCTCTAGGGAATCGTCGCGGCGATCACCGAGTTTCCGACAATTTTCCTCCATGTTACCGATCTAACCGAATTATTTCCTCCTCTTCGAACCATATTACTGTCCACTCTCCATTACGTTGCAAAATTAAAATATTATCAGAAATATCACGAGATACGTTATTAATATGTTCGCATGACGAAGCTTTTAAAATGAGTGAATTCTGTAATAGAATAGGTGAAGGTGGTCTTCTGTCACAAGACTACCCTTCGTACCCTGTCACAGTGAAACTTGACGTATGTGGTCAGACATGCTCAAAATTAGGACTAGTCTGTAACACGGTGGCTGTCACAGTGAAGCTTGACGTATGTGGTCAGATATTTATAAACAGCAGAATTATTGTGTGTATTGATACATTGACTATCACAGTAAAACTTTATACGTATGTATATGATGAGACATGTTTATAGACAACAGGTCTACTTGAATTAAATCATTGACTGCCACAGTGAAATTTTACATATATGTATAGTCAGACATATTTACAAACGACAGAGCTGCTATATGTATGTATTAAATCATTAACTGTCACAGTGAAAAAAGACATATATAGTCAGACATACTTATAGACAACAGGACAACTGTACATATTAAATCATTGACAGTCACAGTGAAATGTTACATAAATAGTCAGATATATTTACAAACGACAGAGCTGCTATATGTATGTATTAAATCATTGACTGTCACAGTGAAAAAAGACGTATATAGTCAGACGTACTTATAGACAACAGGACAGCTGTACATATTAAATCATTAACAGTCACAGTGAAATGTTACATAAATAGTCAGACATACCTATAAACAACAGTATTAAATCATTGGCTGTCACGGTGAAAGAAGACATGTTTATGATCAGATAACGAAGAGGGAAGCTCAGTTTCATTTTGAAAGGCAACGAAAGTGTAAGAGGAAAAACAACAGAGCAGATGAGGTACAAGCACAAGACCAGCTAATACACGACACGAGAAAAGTACTAGGGGATTTCGCGACATGAAAAGTTAAAGGCGAGCTGATTTATGGCGTCTGGGGTCTTAGGTGAAAAACGGCGATCGAAAGCACGACCAGAAGCGTCCGTGCTGCTAGCTTTGCCGCTTGTACGAAATAGCTCGGTCTCGTGCCGCTTAAGTACATGTGCCAACACGATCCGCCGTGAACCGAGCACGATCTGAAAATGGTGGTACGCGACCACGACGTTCGATAAAGCTCTCAAATTGCGTTCCAAGCACGAAACCATCTTGTTTGGGAATTGAAACTGCGGCTAGTTTCCGAATTATTGATCTGTGACCCTTTAACTGCTCAAATATTAGGTGCCGACGTGTCGAGTGACCGGTTTCGATACACGTAAAATCTCGCATGAATCGATGACGTAAACAAACCACTTGTGGAGTGCCAATTTGAAGATTGAACCTTTGAACCACGTGCTGGAACTCCACGCTTTGGAATTCGATGCGTTGTGTTCCCACGCGTCGGAACTCCACGCTTTGGAATTCGATGCGTTGTGTTACCACGCGCTGGAACTCTACGCATTGGAATTCGATGCGTTGTGTTCTCACGCGTTGGAACTCTACGCACTGCAATTCGACGCGTTGTGTTCCCACGCGTTGGAACTCTACGCACTGGAATTCGACGCGTTGTGTTACCACGCGGTGGAACTTTGTGCTTTGGAACTATGTGTGATGGAACTCTCCGCGTTGGAGTTCGACGCGTTGTGCTACCACGCGTTGGAACTCTACGCATTGTGTTACCACGCGCTGGAACTCTGCGCTTTGGAATTCAATGCGTTGTGTTCCCACGCGTTGGAATTCGATGCGTTGTGTTACCACGCGCTGGAATTCGATGCGTTGTGTTACCACGCGCTGGAATTCTACGCGTTGGAACTCTACGCACTGGAATTCGACGCGTTGTGTCACCACGCGTTGGAACTCTACGCACTGGAATTCGACGCGTTGTGTTACCACGCGGTGGAAGTTTGCGCTTTGGAACTATGTGTGATGGAACTCTACGCGATGGAGTTCGACGCGTTGTGCTACCACGCGTTGGAACTCTACGCATTGTGTTACCACGCGCTGGAACTCTGCGCTTTGGAATTCAATGCGTTGTGTTCCCACGCGTTGGAATTCGATGCGTTGTGTTACCACGCGCTGGAATTCGATGCGTTGTGTTACCACGCGCTGGAATTCTACGCGTTGGAACTCTACGCACTGGAATTCGACGCGTTGTGTTCCCACGCGTTGGAACTCTACGCACTGGAATTCGACGCGTTGTGTTACCACGCGGTGGAAGTTTGCGCTTTGGAACTATGTGTGATGGAACTCTACGCGTTGGAGTTCGACGCGTTGTGCTACCACGCGTTGGAATTCTACGCATTGTGTTACCACGCGCTGGAACTCTGCGCTTTGGAATTCAATGCGTTGTGTTCCCACGCGTTGGAATTCGATGCGTTGTGTTACCACGCGCTGGAATTCGATGCGTTGTGTTACCACGCGCTGGAATTCTACGCGTTGGAACTCTACGCACAGGAATTCGACGCGTTGTGTCACCACGCGGTGGAACTCTACACTTTGGAACTATGTGTGATGGAACTTTACGCGTTGGAATTCGACGCGTTGTGCTACCACGCGTTGTAACTCTACGCATTGGAATTCGACGCATTGTGTTACCACCCGCTGGAACTCTACGCTGTGGAATTCGATGTGTTGTATTCCCACGCATTGGAACTCTACGCATTGGAATTCGACGCGTTGTGTTACCACGCGTTTGGAACTCTACGCCTTGGAACTATATGTGATGGAACTCTACGCTTTAGATCTATATGGAAATACCTTGCTATATGATCTAGAAACGATGAAGTGATGAGTGATTTAAATAAGAAGCTTGATGCTATTTTAAATATAAGATAGAGCTCTTATATTGGTGTGAAATCTGAACTTTCACAAATATAGCTAACCTCAAGTCTTAATTATAAAATGATCGATTTCGGAATAGAAGTCTGACTTAAAGACGTCAGCATAGCAGAAATAGCGCTGAAATTTGAACTTTAGCAAGTGTATGAAGGTATTTGAAGTCTGCGATTTTATTTTGAGTATATCATTCAATTATTGAACTGAAAGATCAATTTCCTAAGGAAACGACGTATGACTCGAAAAGTCTGACCGATACCGGCACGAGACCGTTATCGTTCTGTTTCTCACGTGCCTTAACCCCTTTATACCCGTCAAGCAGCACGTACGCTCGTACGAGGAGCTTAGACGCATCTTTCGGTTTTACCGCGCACCCGTAAAACCGATATTGCAGCTGGTGAAATTTTTACCCCGGGTAATCGTCGTCCTTCTCTTAGCCTCAGCTCAATGGTATCCGGACTTAATCCTTTTAACTACGGGGGCCTCACCGACTTTTTCCGACGGCGTTACGTTTACGACACGCCGTTTTTATTGACTCCGTTGCTCTCGTTCGGCAGACTTATCGCGCTCCCTTGGTACCGCCGAGAGCAAGATCAATTTCGCGAAATAATTTCTGTCGTTTCGAAAGTGCAGTCGTTCCGCGAACGACCGTATAAACCTCGCTGTAACGCGTTCCGTACACGTATATACCAAGAGGAGACTTGTTTATTATCCCGGCCAACGCACGAACTTATTCCTGGTGCCCCCCTCGCCGGCCCAGATCGTATATAGATTATGTAAAGAGAACGTAATAGACTCCAGAGCCGGTGGATTACGGGATTATAGCGGAATCGTGCGGTACGGTGTATCGAGTAAGAAACTATCCCGGATTACAGCTCACGAGGTACACCAAGCTTTGATTATCCCGTCGTACACGCTACTTTAACACGGTGTTGCGTTACGTATTAAATGCGGATCGCTGCAACGTTCTGACAGTACTGTGTGCACACACACACGCAACGCTGCGGTGGTAATTGAATTGTTCCGGGCGGTGAACGATTAGGACAGTTGCGAGGCTGCGATGGTCTTTTGAAAGACCGCGCTGAAATGGAGCACTTTTTCACCGGGGATGTAAGCCTTTTAGGATTCCGTTTTTTGGGAAAGTGGGACAAGAGCTTTTCTCGCCTGACGCAAATTTTTTGAATTTCTACATTCTTTTTTTCTTTTATTTAATTTTTAAGCACACTCATTCTTTTTGTTGTGAAATTCTGAAGTTTTTCAACTGAATTGTGAATGCTAATTTGGTAAAATTAAATGTTGTCAAATTACCGAACTGGTGAGTTTCCTAATATTTCAATCTTCAGGTTTTTAAATATAGTTGATACAATTTAAAATCTCTAAATTCCACAATTCTTAAATTTTCAAATTTCTAATTAACAACCCCCTAATCTGCAAATCTTAAACTCTCAAATTTTCAAATTCCACAATCCTCAAATTTTCAAATTTCTAATTAACAACCCCCTAATCTGCAAATCTTAAACTCTCAAATTTTCAAATTCCTCAGACCTCAAATTCATAAACTTCCAATTAACAATCTCCAAACCCCCAAACCCCCAAATCCCCAAATCTGCCTAAATCTCCAAATCACCAAATCCTCAAGTTCCTCTCGCACCCCAAGTAAATAAAGAAAACTAGAAAAAGCCAATATCTCAACAACGCAATTCGCCAGAAAGTACCAAAATTCTCCAAGATCCTGGAACTTCCGTGGAAATATTAACGGCAATAACGGATATCTGGCGTGATATTGGTTGTTGACCAGAAACGGCACACATAGCGCTGCAGCGTCGACACGCTCGAACTGGCGCGTGTAAAAATATCGCCTTAGCGAGAGTCGCGGAGAACGTCGAAAGTATTACGGAAACGAGAACACGTTTATTGGAAAAAGTAAGTTAAGAACAGCTTCGAAACGCTGCGCTGGAATAGTGGGTCGCTTGCGAAGATTCGAACCGGCTTGACAAGAACACGTTCTAAAATATATGGAAGGATATCGTGTAACCGGTGCTACATGTGCAAACTTTACGTAAGAAAGAAAGCCAAAAATGTTGGATAAAATTTGTTCCAGACTTCCTTCTTCGGTGAATCGAATTCGAAAACTTGTCTCTTCGTGTACATTCGCTACCTTCTGTTACTTTGATTTTTACGGTGAATTTTTGGAAAATGGGAGATGTCTGCTTGTATTTTAGTTTCATTTTTTTATTTTTAGATTCTTGGGTTCGTTAGATAGGTGCATATTCTTATATGCATAGATAGCTATATTTTCATATCTCTTTATCTCAATTTTAGTACCTGTGCAGGTCCTATCTCTTGGAATACTTTTATCTTCAGAACTGTATATCATTAGATACCTTATCAGATCTTTGCATTCTAAAATCACATCTCCAAATTCCTGCATCCACCTTATCTTCTACATTTCTACGTATCTATAATTTCAGATCTACATCTCCATATCTCCGCTCCAATTCTTATATTTTGAATTTCGTATACCTTGAGGTAACTATATTTGCAAATTCCCGCACGTTCAGACTCCCACGTCCTCAGTTTTCTACAGTTCTAATTCTCTATATCTGCAGATACTTATATCTCCGGAACCTACATACGTATATCTTCAAATGTTCATATCGATCTAATATTCAAATCCTTGATTCATGGGAATTTCACGCGTTGGAACTCAACGCGTTGGAACTCTACATTTTGGTATTCCATGCGTTGTGTTCCTACGCATTGGAATTAGACGCGTTATGTTTCCACGCGTTGTGTTCCCACGCGTTGGAATTCGACGCGTTGTCTTCCTATACGTTGGAACTCTACGCGTTGGAATTCGACGCGTTGGAATTCGACGCGTTGGAACTCTACGCGTTGGAATTCGCCGCGTTGGAACTCTACGCGTTGGAATTCGACGCGTTGGAACTCTACGCGTTGGTACTCTACGCGTTGGAATTCAACGCGTTGAAACTCTACGCGTTGGAATTCGACGCGTTGGAACTCTACGCGTTGGAATTCGCCGCGTTGGAACTCTACGCGTTGGAATTCGACGCGTTGGAACTCTACGCGTCGGTACTCTACGCGTTGGAATTCGCCGCGTTGGAACTCTACGCGTTGGAATTCGAAACGTTGGAACTCTACGCGTTGGAATTCCATGCGTTGGAACTCTACGCGTTGGAATTCGCCACGTTGGAACTCTACGCGTTGGAATTCGACGCGTTGGAATTCGACGCATTGGAACTCTACGCGTTGGTACTCTACGCGCTGGAATTCAACGCGTTGGAATTTGACGCGTTGTGTTACGCGCGTTGGAACTCTACGCTTTGGAATTCGATGCGTTGTATTCCCACGCGTTGGAACTCTATGCTTTGGAATTCGACGCGTTGTGTTCCTACGCGTTGGAATTTGACGCGTTGTGTTACGCACATTGGAACTCTACGCGTTGGAATTCGGCGCCTTATGCTACCACGCGTTAAAATTCCTCATGAAATCTCTAAGTCCTCAACATCCCTAAACCTTCATACCCTATTCTTACACTTCTAACTTCTAGTAATCTAATATTCTCACATCCCTGCACATTTGTTAATAATTCAAAAACTTGTTCAAAAAGAAATAAGTAGAATTATGCTCTCATCGTCAGTTGACACGAACCACATGTATTTTGAAAGATTGCACCATGAACGATTCCCTTTGAAATCTCTGAAACGGAAGAAACGCAGTTGGAATTGGCTTACATCAAAAGATGAACTTTAACAATTTATTAACATGCTAACTCTGTTTGAGGTTTTCCGAGTTCAAGCCGCCTCTACTTTCAGGATTTTCACGAGCACCGCCGGTTTCATCGGAGCGAAACGTTGGCAAAATTCTCAAAGTAGACACGGTTTAAATCCGGAAGCCTCAAAGGGAGTTAACTTTGATAATCCGGACAGCGAAAACTTCGTATACTTTTTTCCCCCGGCGTTGTTTACCATAGAGAGTTATAATAAAAACGATTTAATCGGCGAATTTATTCCGTTATAATTGCGAATGTAATACGGTATTAGCGTATTGATTATCGGGATGAAAAGAGTCGCACGATATTACTGAAATCGCGGCACGATATTATTGCCATTGTTCGAAACACAGTCGTTTCGGTTTTCAATTGAAACTCTCCGCGTAATTAATATAATGTTAACGCTACTTAAAATTGCTTCATTACATTAACATGTTAAACGCTGAACCGAAAATGGACGTGTGTTGCACGGTGCCGGTATAATCACAATTATTCAAGCTACGATCGTTTCATTTTCCAATTTAAACTTTTCACTTGCTAACTTCAAACTAATGTAATATGAACGCTACCCAACTTTCTTCCTCTCGTTTCTCTTAGTTATTCCATTATATTAGCACATTCAGTGCTTCAATGTTACTTTTTACATCAGATTCGCCATGTCTTTTGCATTTGAAATTTATTCATTTACAAGTGTCACACGTAGCAGGTTGTCAATATTTTAATTACTACGAAGGTTGATCGACATCATTAATTTCATATATTTGAACAGGTAGAATTGCAAATTTTGTATTAAAAGTAACGTTGAACTAAATTTGTGACTATGACCGAAACAATGATTGCAACCCTCTGGATATCGTCATCAGATATCCGGTCTTCAATGTTCAAATCCTTACATCATGGGAATTTCACGCGCTGGAACTCTACGCTTTGGAATTCGACGCGTTGTGTTATCACGCGTTGGAATTCTATGCTTTGGAATTCGACCCGCTGTGTTCCTACGCGTTGGAACTCTACGCGTTGGGATTCAACGCGTTGGAACTCTACGTGTTGGAATTCGACGCGTTGGAACTTCACGCGTTGGTACTCTACGCGTTGGAACTCTACGCATTGGAATTCGACGCGCTGTGTTCCTACGCGTTGGAACTCTACGCGTTGGGATTCGACGCGTTGGAATTCGTCGCGTTGGAACTTCACGCGTTGGAACTCTAAGCGTTGGAATTCGACGCGTTGTGTTCCCACGCGTTGGAACTCTACGCGTTGGAATTCGACGCGTTGGAACTTCACGCGTTGGAACTCTACGCGTTGGAATTCGATGCGTTGTGTTCCCACGCGTTGGAACTCTACGCGTTGGAATTCGACGCGTTGGAACTTCACGCGTTGGAACTCTACGCTTTGGAATTCGACGCGTTGTGTTACCACGCGTTGGAACTCTACGCGTTGGAATTCGACGCGTTGTGTTCCCACGCGTTGGAACTCTACGCGTTGGAATTCGACGCGTTGTGTTCCCACGCGTTGGAACTCTACGCGTTGGAACTCTACGCGTTGTGTTACCACGCGTTGGAACTCTACTCATGTGAATTCGACGCGTTGGAACTCTACTCACACGAATTTCACGCAACTCTCCTATTTAAATAAATAAATTTAACCTAACCTAACCACTACAAAATCAGACAATGAATTACGCAGTTGTTGTTTCACAGTGTTACTGCAAATCCATTCGATAGAATATTTTCTCAGCAATCTGAATTGTCTGTTTTCCCCATGGAAGCATTAAAAGTGGAACGAGGTGCGATGTGGACGGTATCGTTCGCAATCCTTTCGCCATGGAAAGGATGAGGGTATAAGAAGATTTTCCAAGGCTGCTTTCGGTGCTGGAAGTTTTCGCGAAATATTAGAGGCAATAACAGTATTTCTCGCGATATTAGCTGCTAGTCGTTTAGTTCGTGCTTGCCAACCCTTCTCTCAGCTACCTATTTCTTTCTCTTTCTCACCCGCCCGTAAATTGCACTTTCGCGTCTTTTAATTGATCCAACCCGCTTTTCACGCCGGCCTTTTACCCTTAACGGCCGCGAAGAAGGCCGCCGTTGAGTTTCAGCGATCCTGGAAATCGTCGAATCGTATCGTTGGCGAATCGCCAATAGAACTAGCTCCCAGCCAAAAACCCGCTTCCTGATATTTCGACCTCCGAATCGATGGAACCGGGGCCACTTTCTGTTTGCCTTGTCGTTCTTCATTTTGACGCCAACTAGACAGCTTATGGCTTCGAAGGATGTATTAGACCGCGTTATTTTTAGGACTTTCGACAGGGTCTATCGATTGTTGTACAAGGACATGAAATCTGGTTACTATTAGGTAAATTATGATGTAGATAAATAGTGCATCTAATTTCAAACTTAGACATTTTCAGAAATTAATCCTTCGAAATATTCAATTTATTAAAACAGTAAAGATTCTCAATTTTCTAAATCTCCAAATACTGACATAAATCAGGAAGAGGAAATTCAAGCAGCATTGAATTTGCATTCGGTTGACAGTCCATATATTCGCTTTATGACAAGAAATTGTGTAACGTGCAGAACGACGTATCGATATCATCGATTTAACCCTGAAACATTCTGATCGAATCGTGACCCAGACCTACAAATGTACAACTACTCTTCAACTAACCTACACAAAATTTTATACTACTCGCACATGTAACACCATGTTACTCACATATGTAACACTACTCGGATATTACAAAAGTTGAAACAAAGGAGGATCATGTCATGAAATTATTCTTGAGGGACCAGTACAAAATACTTATAAAATGTACAGCTACAGTTTGACCAAACTTACAGACAAAATTTTTTACTAGAGTTCATGTAATAATATATGTACACATGTACAAAATGTTGACACTAAGAAGGGATGAAATAATACTTGATGAACAAATAAAATTGTTGTAAAGTAAAATGTGCGACTTCAATTAAACTAATAAAATTATATTTGTCCCTGTAATATCACATGAAAGATCGAAACAAAAAAGTCAGACATATCAGAAAGACGAACTGTAGCGAGACGAGAATGAAACTTAAATTGTTCTTCAGAAGTGTATTTCACATAGCTGTCCCGTTTTCCAGAAGTTAATAAAAGCAGTCGGTCAGTAGACATTTGAAAAGAGCATCCATTCCCGATGATAATACTTCCGCAAGTCCTTCATCCCCCGGGAATCTTCGATAACTAGTTACGTCACGAAGCCAGTGTTCCTTTTATATCGTTCAGTTATTGCAAGAGCCGAGCCATTTCCCACCTTATAATTGACTTACGGACTTTGTGTCTTCGGTCCAAAGAAATTGCAGAGGAGATTTGCTGGCTATCGGCCAGCCGCCAAAAAGAGGCAACAAGAGCGAGGTTTCTCGTGGCCAGTCACGAAACGCTTATTCGTTTCGATCGATCGATGGTTATGCGGTGCTGAAGCTCCTTGTATGCCCGCAGGCGGCGATAAAATACTGCTCCTTCGGGCGCTTCGAACGCCCGTGCAATTCGACTGTTTTTCAAATACTTGCGCTCGAACACGCTCGGGAAAATAAGGCAATGCTTCGGGTGTTTGCACGATCATATCGATCCTTAAATAATTCTCCTAAGTCGAAAACGGGAGTTCAAATTAGAGTTGAGGCACATTTTTTCCACTTGGCAGAAATACAAAATTTTAATTCTCTATACCTACATGAGTAGAGTGTAGGTATTTTCCACGAGTAGAGATCCAACGCGTAGAGTTCCAAAGCGTAGAGTTCCAACGCGAGGTAACACAATGCGTCGAATTCCGAAGCGTAGAATTCCAACGCGTGGTAACACAGCGTATCGAATTCCAGAGCGTAGAGTTCCAACGCGTCGAATTCCAAAGCGTAGAGTTCCAACGCGTGGTAACACAACGCGTCGAATTCCGAAGCGTAGAATTCCAACGCGTGGAGTTCCAACGCGTGGTAACACAGCGTATCGAATTCCAGAGCGTAGAGTTCCAACGCGTCGAATTCCAAAGCGTAGAGTTCCAACGCGTGGTAACACAACGCGTCGAATTCCAACGCGTGGTAACACAACGCGTCGAATTCCAACGCGTGGTAACACAACGCATAGAATTTCGAAGCGTAGAATTCCAACGCGTGAAATTCCCATGATTAGAGTTCCAACGCGTCGAATTCCAAAGCGTGGAGGTCCAACGCGTGAAATTCCCATGAGTAGAGTTCCAACACGTCGAATTCCAAAGCGTGGTAAAACAACGCGTCGAATTCCGAAGCGTAGAATTCCAACGCGTAGAGTTCCAACGCGTGGTAACACAGCGCATAGAATTCCGAAGCGTAGAGTTTCAACGCGGGGTAACTCAGCGCATAGAATTCCGAAGCGTAGAGTTCCAACGCGTGAAATTCCCATGAGTAGAGTTCCAACGCGTCGAATTTCAATGCGTAGAGTTCCAACGCGTGAAATTCCCATGATTAGAGTTCCAACGCGTCGAATTCCAAAGCGTAGAGTTCCAACGCGTGAATTTCCCATGAGTAGAGTTCCAACGCGTAAAGTTCCAAAGCGTAGAGTCCTCTCTTCAGACACACATTTCCACTTTACAGAACATAGTGTGCTAATTGCAAGGACAAGATACGGTGTCAAGTACCAGCAAGAAGTATCCAACTAAAGTTATAACCATCTTTGGCGTCAGTAAATTGCATCGCGATACTAATCATGCCGGAATACCTAAATAGCCCGGGCGGTAATCATCTCAGCTACGCGTAAGTCTCTTTTAACGGTGTTTGCGAGAAAAACGAACTTCTCACATTATGGAGAATTATGCGTGCTCCTGAAATTGCGACGGTATCGCGCGAGGGCGCCCCGTTGTAAATAAAATATGAGCGATATGCAAATGTAAAACGTAGCGTGCTCGTTAATTAATATACTGGCGACTGAAATTAGCGACGGGACTGAGTTTCGCGAAAGTTGCTTCCCCTCGGCACTCGTAAGATGGAATAACCGTATCACGTCAATTTATGACTTCTATGGTCATTTATATTCTGTTTCTTACGCGGAAAATAGCGCGATAATAAATCCTTACTATTATAAATCCGTAGGAAAATTCTTTTATGTTACAATTATTTTCTTTGTTACTGTATTATAATTTTGTAATGGACTTTTATGGTGGCAGATTTTTTTGATGGTCTATGTTTAACATATTCGCGTATTTCTATACTTAGTTTTCATATCTATGTTCATAATTAATATTTTTTAAAATTGATGCATTTTGACCACCAAATTTTTAAATATTAATATTTGTTAATACTTCTTGGTATACAGGGTGTCTCACAGTTAGTGTCCCTGAAATGGGGTGTAGATGATGGGATTCTGAATAAGATTTCCCTTTGCAAAAATAGGATTTGAAGCTTCGTTTTTGAAGTACATGTATGTATACACATGTATGTCTTTATAATCTCTGTATTCTGAAACCAATGTATTTCACAATTTCTATCAAATGATCGTCTATCATATTCTGAACGCCTATATCATTAACACTAAAACTACCAAACCGGTTAAATAACCGCTCTACAAGTTTCTTGTTATAAGATGCACATTTTGTCAAAATGTATTCCTTGAAATCAGCATTGATTTTCATAAAGATAACGAATAAATGTGTGTACTAATTTATGTTTCTTTGTTTATTCATTTTTAATTTCAAATTAAGTACACATGCAGGTAGGTTTAGTGTTAAATTACATCTTTGAAACAAGTCTTACTGTTCGTGCAGTACAAAGTAATATTTTCTACCTCAAGAAAGAAAAGTAATAGAGAATTATAGTAATGTACGATCGTAAGAAATGGTTCATGAAAAGGTTATCGTAGTAGAGGTGGTAGTAAAAGGATTAAGTATTTATCGCTTTCTTTTCTTTCCTCGGACGTTCAATTCTTACGGCCCTCTTTTTGTTCCCGTTCGATAAAAGCGTAAGTCAGAGGCGGGGGTTAATCGAGGAGAAAAAGCGGTTCCGCGATGTCGCGGTTGAAATATTGAAATATCACCGTGGAGAACCGCGAGAACGTTGAACTACATTAATTCGAGCTAATTAATTACCGGCTGGCAGCGGAGCAGTTCGCCGGCTCTTACCGCGCCGTCTGTACTTATCGGAAATAGTTAATTGCATCGCCGGTAATATCAAGCCACGATGTAACTATTCGCCCGAGTCGGGGCTATCGCATAAAATGCTCAATAATTAATTAACCGGCACATTAACATAAATGATTGTTATTTGCTACGTCAGCTTGCCCCTTTCGTCGGCGACACGCGGCCCCGTTCAATTTCGAAAATACGCTTTTAATTGTTCGGAACGACATCGCGCGTCCCGGGAATTCTTCACGCGTATAAATTCGTCACGTCGCGTTTTTTTAATCACGCGCGGTTACGTCGCAGCACCGTGTACAAATATGACGCACGATTGGTAAATTATACAAAAATGAAGAATCAGGAAGGGGTGAAATCTTGAAATAAATTTCAGAAATCTAAAATCTATTTCTCTAATACCAAAGTTACTTGTGAAGCATAGTAATTTCGAGACTTTGTTTTTAATCGTCCGGAATGGCGGGTAAAAATCCCGTATAAATTCGTCAGCCGGATACGATTACATTTTTAATCGCGTGGTTGCGTCGCAGGACCGTGTACAAGGAAATATGACGCACGATTGGTAAACTATAAATTACAGAAAAATGAAGAGGAATCACCAAGAGAAATCTTGAGATAAGTTTCAGAAATCTAAAATCTATTTCTCTAATACCAAAGTTACCAAATTTGTGAAGCACAGAATTTGTTTTTAATCGTCCGGAATGGCGGGTGGAAATCCCGTATAAATTCGTCAGCCGGATACGATTACATTTTTAATTACGCGTGGTTGCATCGGACCGTGTTACCGTCGCGTTATAAGGAAATATGAGGCATAAGTATTCCCGTAGCCGCGACTGGCTAGCAGTAAATTATAAAAAAAAAGACGAGGGATGGAGGTCGACGGGAAGGGGGAAAAAGAAAGATCTCCAGATAAATTTACGAGGAACGCCGCGAGCTCGTAGACAAGTGGCGCGTCCACCTCGTAAAATCTATGCCTGTCTCTTTCCTTCCAACCCTCTCCGTCTTTCTCTTGGCCTCCCCGTTCCTTCTACTTCGGAGTTCTCTCTATTTTCCACGAGCATAAAGTCCACGGTGGACTAGCGGGGCGCATTTACAACCCCTGGACTCGAAAGGCAAAGCCAGTGTGTGTGCACGTTGATTAACCCCCTTGTAATTCCACCCTCGTAGTTACGTTAACGCCACGTACCACCTCTATCGTCGTGCTTTTTCACCCTCGAAGCGGTGCGTGCACGCCGCAGTTACCGAACAGCTTTTTTCTCATACCTTTCCTCTACGCTCGCGTTAACCGCGCCGATTTTTTACCTTATTTCCCTACCCTTCATCCTTCTCACCCTTAAAGCGCGTTATTTCGCGATTCAACGCAACCGATTTTTCACGCGTGCAATACATTCACGCACGTATCCCGCATTTTTGGCTCTGCAATATGGACTTTGGTACACTCGTTGATAGCTTAATGCTTAATGAATTGTTACGATTGAAAATTTAGGAACATGTCAAATTGAGAATTTGGGAAAGTACTTGAAATGTACAAGAAAATTTAAGAACATGTCAAGTTGAGAATTTGGGAAAATACTTGAAACGTACAAGAAAATTTAGGAACACGTCAAATTGAGAATTCGGGAAAGTACTTGAAACGTACAAGAAAATTTAGGAACATGTCAAATTGAGAATTTGGGAAAATACTTGAAACGTACAAGAAAATTTAGGAACATGTCAAATTGAGAATTTGGGAAAGTACTTGAAACGTAAAAGAAAATTTAGGAACATGTCAAATTTAGAATTTGGGAAAATACTTGAAACAAGAAAATTTAGGAATGTATAAACTTGAATGAATCGATCTCCAAAGCACTGGTGTCAAAAAGAGTTGATTCCCTTTTCCTGAACCCCCACCCCGAAATTAGAAACAACCCTATATACCCTTATAACTAATTCAAGCCCAGCAGATTTGAATAACTTATAAAGCAGCTCGGTAATAGAATCGCAGGTGTCTCGAGATTTCTTCTGGAATTTATTTTCGTAATCCCCAAGCGTCTCGAATCGATACCAATCGCATAAAGGTATTCCGTATCTCTCCGCTACAGTTGTGCAAAGTTAATCCAACGCGATATTCAAGCTAGAAAATCGATTTGGAGTTTCTACAAATTTGATACGTTGCCTCGTCGCGAGCATGTAAGCGGCATCGATAAAACATCGAGACGTAAGAGAGGCAAACGTTAGCGGAAGTATGAATTCAGACCGCCAAGTTACAAGTTATTTACGTTGCGCATTGAAAACTTCCGATGCGTGAAACGTTCTTCCTGAATTATGACGGAAGTCCCACGACTGCTTCTATTTTTTCGCCTTTCTTTACTCCGCAATTTAATATCCAGCTGTCACGCCGCTGCTGTTTTGTTTCCAGGTGTCACCAGACGCGGAGGACGCAACTTTGCGAATTTTCGACACACCGTTCCTTCTCGTGTTCCTTTTCATGCCGCGGCGTCGTTACCGCCGTTTATTTTTATTTCTCTTTCGCTTTTTAAACTTCTCTTTCAATTCTCGTTCACCGCCGTAATTGTAACCTCGCGCAATATTTTTACGTTGACTTAGCTCGGTTGTTCTTTCACAGATACCCCTTAGGTTTCTCTTACTTTAGTTTTAAAAGGTGAACTCTAACTTTTCCAATTCCTATATTTAACTGGTAAAGATTACGGCAATTTCGTAGCTTAATATGTTACAAAATTAGTTAATACAAAAGTAATGTTCTTTTCATAGAACTTGCCCCTAATTGTATCCATCATAATGATAATTTAACCCTTTGCACTCGCAGATAATTTGTTTGCAAACAGTAATTTTAAAACTTAGTTAGAAAGTTAAATGAATTATCTTGAGGTTATTCTAATAATTTCCACTATTTTTTGTTTCAATATGTTTATACATCACACTATAGAATCAGTTAAAAAATGTTTATTTTTTATTGTATTAAATACAATGGTGAAAGTCACCTCTCGAGCGTAAAGGATTAAGACATGAATAATAAAAATAAGAAGACAATAGATAAAGTTTGTTAAAACAAAAAATATTTGCAACAATTACGTTATCACTGAAAAGACGTATCAGAGAAAGAATGGCTAGCTATAAAGAGCTCGTAAGAAGCTCACATTACCGTCGTCGTCTGAAATAGTATCCCAAATAAAAGGAGCAAAAATGAGGAGGGGTAGAACAATAGGGGATGTCAGGCAATCACTTCCGATATCGTGATAACGCGTCGTTCCGCGCGTAAATCCATTTATGAAAATAGTTAAAAGATACTTGATAGGCGGATGGTTACCCCCCGGTCGGGGGCGTAACTGGCATCATAAGCCGAGGACGGAACTCGTAAGTTCCCGTTACAAGGAGGACTTTAACGGCACGAATATCGGGCCGATGGAAAAGCAACGGAAGATAAAGGTATAAAGAACGCGAAGCGATAGAGACATTTACGAGAGCAAAATGCAGCCGGCGAGAAACGACTTAGATAGGATTTAACGGGTGTGGCGTCGTTTCGAGGAGCAAAAAACCGCGAGGAAACGAAAAATCTCGTCGAGGTAACCGAGCAAAAAAGCAAAACGAAAGTAAACTCGTTGATTCTCGCCTTCTCATCGACGCAACTCTCCACCGTCGAGACTCCTTTCGGTGTCACGATTCCTGAAGAAGAAAGCTACATTCCGGCCGTTTAAGTTTCCTCGAAGACTGCTCGAGTGACTCAACTTCATCCGGATTATGATACCTTTAATTCGTAGCAATTTGCTCGGCGGGCTATTAGACGGAGAGGAGAAAAATAATTGGCCGAGGTATCCTGGATCGCGAACGTCAGCTCAGGGACGACAGATAGACCCCGGGAAAAAAAGATTAAAAAGAGAGAGAGAGAGGACAAGGGGTTCTCGAAGAATTCGTGACTAATTAGAACAATGGCGGAGTACTCGGTGAGTAAGCAGGATTTTAATGGACGAGTCTCCGAATCATTAAGGAAAAGTGCTCTTTTATTTCATCCAGGCCCTCCTTTCGTTCCTTCGATCGTATAAGCTGTTTCGACCCAGATGCCATTCGGATAACGGAACGTCTCCAAAGATTCGATCCCGATAACCTCTCGAGTATCTGTCAAATGCTTTCGTCCCGTCATCCATCTTCTCGCGTGTATCGGACGACATCTTGTTACGTGTAAGTGAATGATAAGTATTTTTTCGATCCTGACATGTTTGGACGCTTTCGTGTCTACTTGCCTTTCATGATGTTATTTCGCGGCAATTTATGTCGAGTCAGCCAGGAACTTAATGTGTACTGTGCCAAGTTTCCTAGGTTTTATTAGGGGAGATGACGATGGGGAAACGCCAGTTGGAGATAGGGAAATTCAAGGATCTCGTTACTTAGAAATTTGGCTATTTAGAATATTAACTCTAGTTTTAGAAATTTGGAGATTCAAGAATTTCTGAGTGCAAAGCGTAGAGTTCCAGCACGTGGTAACACAACGCGTTGAATTCCAGCACGTAGAGTTCCAACGCGTGGGAACACAACGCGTCGAATTCCAGCGCGTGGTAACACAACGCGTCGAATTCCAACACGTAGAGTTCCAACGCGTGGGAACACAACGCGTCGAATTCCAGCGCGTGGTAACACAACGCGTCGAATTCCAACACATGGGAACACAACGCGTCGAATCCCAGCGCGTGGTAGCACAACGCATCGAAATCCAAAGCGTAGAGTTCCAACGCGTGGGAACACAACGCGTCGAATTCCAGCGCGTGGTAACACAACGCGTCGAATTCCAATACGTAGAGTTCCAACGCGTGGGAACATAACTCGTCGAATTCCAGCGCGTGGTAACACAACGCGTCGAATTCCAACACATGGGAACACAACGCGTCGAATTCCAGCGCGTGGTAGCACAACGCATCGAAATCCAAAGCGTAGAGTTCCAACGCGTGGGAACACAACGCGTCGAATTCCAGCGCGTGGTAACACAACGCGTCGAATTCCAATACGTAGAGTTCCAACGCGTGGGAACATAACTCGTCGAATTCCAGCGCGTGGTAGCACAACGCATCGAAATCCAAAGCGTAGAGTTCCAGCGCAAATTAACACAACGAATTTCTGAGCTCAGAAATTCAGTTTCTAGATCTACATCAGAAAACTTAATATCCAACTTCCTAAAATAGTTCCCCCATTATTAGGAAGGTTTATCAAAAAGAATACTAAGCTACAACTAAACATATTCAACTTAAACCCCCTTAACAAACTACAACCCAACACCCCTACACTACAGCCTCTACTCAGAGTTCAATGAACTTCCCTGCTTTATAAAATTTATCCAACATAAAGTACAACTCCGATATCTAAAAATGTGCGTCAGGAATAAACTACGTTTTAATTACGACTGAAAGCAGACATTTGCAAAGCGAATACTCGCGCACAGTCAGATAAATTTGTTAAAGACGTCGCTGCATTAAATATCGCGTTTCAGCCACGAGAGTAAAGCACTTCGGTATCGTTCTCTGGTATGAATAATTCAATAAAACGATAACTGCGTTGCGTGTTAATTTACCGACTCGGGAGTAGCTGCGCTAATAATTCACGCTTTATGATATATCACTGACGTTTCGCGCTTGACGATTATACAACGCTCCGCTATGGTTAATTATAATTCTGAATACTTTCTCAAGTATACCCGCTTTTAACGTTGATCTCCGAATAATTTAATATTCCGTTCGTTTCGATCGAGATATCTTACGAACATAATACCTGTACTACATCGGATCACTGTTATCAACGTGCAGTGCTACAGTGACACATGTAAAATTACGAGAATTACGACAACCTCAATTTACGAAGCGAAAGAGGAAGTTAGAAATATAGTGTTAAGAAGACGATGCAAATCAGTGACCACAGAAGGTGCAGCAAAACGTTGCAGCAGAAGTTCGAACATTAATGGTTAACCAGAATCGGCAGTAAAAGGTCAAGTACGGAGAAAGCGAAGGAGTCGGTGAACCCTGGGTGGTTCGAATTTATGAAGCGATACTAGCTGGCTGACGATAATTGCGCGATTCTGCAGAGAGCATTATAGGATCGTATCGTAGCTGGTTTTATCGTCGATATTTGTCACCGTGCGGATAGGAGCACCCTTGTTGCTCGTGTTACTTGCCCCGCCGCCTTTACGGCCGCCTAAGCCAGTATCGTAATTATGGCAGGGTTATGAGGGCATAAAGGGAGAAGTAAAGACGAAGTAACACTCTCGATCTCACCTATAAATGGCCTAAGGCCGACACACGCCTTTCGTATTTACACGAGACCAGCCACACGTCGCGTATGTGAGCGTACGTCGAAGGTCGAATACGCACATGCGTGTTAACCTGGTACACACATGCTCCAGGGCTAATGCAGTATATTAACCGTGGTCAACAACAACGCCGATGTTTACTGAAATACAACGTGTTGTTCGACGGCCTGCCTCGTATTCTGTTAGCTCGATCGAAATTCTCAGGAAATTAACTGTTACGTTGTTAATTAAATTCTTGCGTCCGATTGTCGCGCGCAGGAGAAGAGACTTGTCGGATGCAGTCGTATCGCAGGGACCAACGCAGACAACTCGATCGAAGTTTTATTGGTCGATCGTCGTTGGGAAAATCGGAAAAGGGCAAACCGGTGGGCGTCCCCGAAGCGACTCTTTCGACCGTTATAATTGTCCTTTCACGCTGCCTCGTGCCTCCACTTTTTCGATAGCCAACAAACTGCGGGAACGCTCACCCGTGAAAACGGGAATGCTGCTTTGAAACCGGTGTGCCAACCGTATTTCGATTCGCGTCTATTCTTTGAATTAAAAGAACAAATTAACTTATCGCTTTGTCTTATCAATCTGTACCAATATTTCCATTTAAAAATTCACACTTACATGACTTTCCCAAATTAAATTTACAGACCTTCGAAATTCTGTTGAATTTAAGTGTCTCACTCTCGTATGTCGCTACCAAACTACTCATAATATTATTTTAACCCTTTGAACTCGACAGGCCCCTCTCAGGCACTATATGATTTAATACAGTAATTTGAAATAGGCATTTTTTAACTAATTCTATAATAGTGCTCGTGTGATGTATGAATGTAGTGGACAACGCGTAGAGTTCCAACGCGAGGGAACACAACGCATCGAATTCCAACGCCGTAGAGTTCCATCACACATAGTTCGAAAGCGTAGAATTCCAACATGTAGAGTTCCAGCGCGTGATAACACAACGCGTCGAATTCCAACGCGTGGGAACACAACGCATCGAATTCCAAAGCGTAGAGTTCCAACGCGTAGAATTTCATCACACATAGTTCCAACGCGTGGGAACACAACGCATTGAATTCCAAAGCGTAGAGTTCCAACGCGTGGTAGCACAACGCGTCGAATTCCAACACGTAGAGTTCCAGCGCGTGGTAACGCAACGCGTCGAATTCCAACACGTGGGAACACAACGCATTGAATTCCAAAGCGTAGAGTTCCAACGCGTCGAATTCCAACGCGTAGAGTTCCACCACACATAGTTCCAAAGCGTAGAGTCCAACACGTGGGAATACAACGCATTGAATTCCAAAGCGTAGAGTTCCAACGCGTGGTAGCACAACGCATCGAATTCTAACACGTAGAGTTCCAACGCGTGGAAACACAACGCATCGAATTCCAAAGTGTAAAGTTCCACCACACATAGTTCCAAAGCGTAGAGTTCCAACACGTGGGAACACAACGCATTGAATTCCAAAGCGTAGAGTTCCAACGCGTAGTAGCACAACGCATCGAATTCTAACACGTAGAGTTCCAACGCGTGGAAACACAACGCATCGAATTCCAAAGTGTAGAGTTCCAGCGCGTGGTAACATAACGAATAGGTAATGATGGATATTATTAATAGAGAAATAACCTTAAAAGAATTCATTTAACATTTTAATTAATATTTTAATACTTTAAAATTGTACACGTTTATTTAATACTTCCAATCGTCAATTAAAAATCAATAAATATAATCCAAATCATATTTCCGTTTAACGGAGATTTTCCTGTAAATATTAAGCCCGCAATAATTCACCGAAGAGAGAAAATTTATATGTACGACGCAGTATTTCATAATTTTCTCCTGATTTTCAACGCAGTCGCAAAACGCGAAAGATTTTATTGAATTTTCCGCCCATGGCTCGTGTTACGGGCTTTCTGTAAACGTTGACGAGTAAAACGAACGTCGCGACGATGTTGCATCTCGAGCAGCGGTTTCAATGAAATTATAATCTGATGGAACGCGAAAACTCCGGGAAAAGACGTCTAAACGGAAAACGTCGAATAAATCTCTCTTCTCCATTGAATGTTACACGAGGAAGAACTGTTAATGCTTTAATCCCTTGCTGGAACAAATTCTCAATTTACGTTTCTATATTTTTTACTTTTATTTCGTGGTTTTACATACTGGTTTGGAATTGTGAATTCACAATTTTTTTATCTTTTTCAATTTTTTAGATTTTTGCAGTTTTAAAGTTTCAAAGGTTTAAATTTTCAGTTCGAGTACTTTTCGAAACCAGAATTTGTAGATTCGCAAATTTTCATTCATACCCCAACCAACAAAAATATACTGCACGTTATGTTTTCAATGATGAAAAAGAAGAAACAGAAGGACTTTCTAACTTTTATCAAGCGACTGCGACAAAACAGAAATTTTAAAGAAAAGAAGTATCCAGTCTGTCGTATCTGTCAATAAAAGTAGGATTTCTCGAGTAAGTTGACCGAAGTCAAACAAGGCGTTAAAAATTTGTCTTGGAAGGCAGAAAACGCCGAAGGCCAGTGTCTTGAATCCCGCGTTTCATGAGGACAGGAGCCGTCTCTTTTCACGGAGGGAAAAAGTTGTCGACAACATGCAAATTCTTGGGGGAGAGGTCGATTGGAAGTTTCGATAACGATTCGAGGTCAGCGGAAGACCCTTCTGATATGAAGTTTCAGGGGGGTGAAAGTTTATACTCGTTTGGATGGAAGTTTCTTCGAGAGGATATTTCGAAGCGCGTATCGATAGAAGGCTCCGAGGTGTTCGTAATGGCGCGTGCACGTTTCCGAAATGGCCGCGGCGTGAAACAAAGGGAAAAGATAAAAAACGATAACGAGGCAGTTAAATCAAATTAGCGAGAGAAAATGGAAAGGAAAATGAAATTTTTTGCGCTCTCTTCGAATTTCCTTTTAATACCTGCGGTCTATAAAGCGTGCCGCGCTAATCCACTCGAAGAATTTCGAGCTGAATCGAGCACCCCAGGTAAATTATGTAGCCGCGGGATAAAAGCGCTCCGGAAGCTTCCGGCGTGCTTAAGCTGCTAAAAGTTCCGAAAAACCGTCCCGCCACGTTCAAATAAAACGAACCTTTTTTCTCGAATCCGATAAAACATGATTTATTTATTTTTGATACCTTTTTCGTTATGACAAACCATTCATGGCACGCGAACTTCCACGCTCTTCACAAATCACCCTTCAAGGTGGATACTCAGAAGTTTTTGAGTTATTCTTCTTGAGTGAAATTTATGTCAAGATGCGCGAGAGAAACGCTTCGGCTTCGCTGTAACGTTCTTGATTTGTAAAATACCAAGGTTGAAATCTTGTTTCAATATTTTCTCACTTTTCTTGTTTATGAACGGAACGTGAAGTGGAATAATTTTTTGAAGGCAATACAAAAATCTACGAACTGCAACTTTTATTCATATGAAGTACTTAAATGCATCAAAGTTGATAATTTGCATTTGAATGTTCTTTTGAACCATTTCAATCCAGATTTTCTTTACGATGAAAAGAACAATTGTGCGTGGAACAATTAAATTTTGGACAGAAGCACATAAAAGTCAGCGCTCGACGCTACAGGTGCATTAACAGGTAAATTGTGTCGGCGAAATAAATTATATTACACGTTCATACGGAACAAAATGTCATGTTAAATTTTGCACGCCCGAAAAGGTTAAAATTTTCACAGGCAACGCGTTTGACATTTTAGCTGTGCATTGAGCAATGAAACCAGAGATGGAATAGTTTTTGAGAAGTTTTTGGTAAAACTTCATCTACGCGAGTGGTTTGCTCTTGCGTCTCCGGCATGCTAACAATTCCGTAGAAATTTCGGACCAAAGGCAAGAAAGGCCGCGCAGCAAGAAGGAATAAATTCCGCAGGATCGATCGGTTGCTTGGCAAGCAAGTTAGTTGACTTTGGTACTTGAAGAGCAAGACCGTCGCGCCAAGCCACACCGGCTGGATTTTCCTGTGTGTTTTTCAGACGGTAACGAGATCAGCGTTCGTTTCTACGCCAGTCACCTAGACGGATAAGGCTTCAAGTAGAGCACGCGGGTTCCACCCTCTCGGCAACACTCATCCGTGGCAGTCCACCACGTTCGAACCCGGTCCCTCCCGTTCACCCTCCACCGTGCCACAGCTCGTGCTTCTTCTCCGGGATAATCTTGTTACCGGCGATACCTACCCTCTTAATCCGTGGGAGCTTGTCTACGAACGAGCACCTAATCGTTCACCGAACCAGCCTGCCAATCTCTAACGCAGGAATTCTCGAAACCTGTACGTTCATCGAAGGCTGCTTCATTAGCTGGATGTGGGGTTCACTTGGATTCGTGATCGGAGTTGTAGGGACTCTCTACATCTTTATATTTCTTCGATTACTGAGTTATCGATTTATGCTATATCACTTAATCTGCAAGTGACTTTTGTTCGTGGAGTTATGGTGGGAGATTTGTTGTTATAAATGTTATAATCAATGTTATAATCAATGTTGTAATCAATGTTATAATCAATGTTATAATCAATGTTGTAATCAATGTTGTAATCAATGTTATAATCAATGTTATAATCAATGTTGTAATCAATGATGAGTTGAATGGGGTAGATCTATGCATTGGGTCTGAAGCTATTAAGTATCTTTGTACTGGAACTCTATGCAAGATAGCGTCATATGCTGAACCTCTACGTTGAAGTCCTATCTACTGAATTCCTATGCGTTAAATTCCTGTGTTGAATTCCTACGCGCTAAATTCCTACGTGCTGAATTTTCACGCTGTGAATATCTACGTATTAAATTCTTACGCACTGAATTCCTGCGCGTTGAATCCCTACGCACTGATCTCCCACACGCTGAATCCCTACGCGCTAAATTCCCACACGTTGAATCGCAGCTCATTAAATTCCTACGTGACATTCGTACGCGTTGAATCTCTACGCGTAAGTCTTACACATTGGATTCCTGAGTGTGGAGTCCCTACGCATTCTTCTATGCGTTTAATCCTTACACGATCCATAGCTCCCTGCGCGTTAAATCCCTACCGGTTAAAATCCTATACGCAGATCCTTACGTATTCGATCGACATCTCTAACTCGCGTTGAGCAGACAATTTTCTTTCGATAACTCGATTGATTTTGGTGAAATTGTATACAAGAAAAGGAACAGACTTTACAAATTGAATCGATCGAGTAATTTATTCGCAAAATAACGAAACGGATATTTCGCAAGAACGAGAAGTTGATTTCCGAGTTATTGGAGGATCGATTGACACGGTCGTCGGCAAGCTTGTTAACCTCGAGCAGCGGAACGATTATCGATAATAAGTTCCCGGTTTATTAAAGTTTCCAGCGATTTAGGATGAAGCGCGTTGAAAAGAGCGTACTCGCTTCCGCATCAGTCACGATTAGAGCAGACAAATAGGAGTACAGGCTGTTCAACGTTCCCACGGGAGAGCAACGGGAATACGCGTTCGTATATTATACAGTGGCTTAATCGCGAACTGGGGATCCTGTCCATTAAAGGATCAGCGTGGCCGCGTTCCTATTTAGTCAACGAGAATTCGTGAAACGGTTCTTTGATACCGAACCGGGTTAAAGCTTATTACAAATGGATCGTCGACCTCGTTGATTCTCATTTAAACGATTCTCTGTACCTTTTATATGCAACGAAGAAAAATATCGAGGATACTTTTGTGCGATTCAGGTCGCGAGTTGCAATTTGACTTTGAAATACGATTTTGTATTATTCCAGCAGAGAAATTGATCGCTCCACATATTTAACTTATCTTCTTGACATCGTTCAGATTATATTTTTCATAAATATACTCCTGGAGAATACTTACACATACGTTTAGAATTAATAAAAAATTAGTGCACTACTCTGTTAAAGATTCTTACAAAGAAAATTATTGAATAATGGTCGATCGGCTAGGGAAATCGACGTCGGAGGTAATGGGAAGTAGAATCGGACCGGTTATATTGTAGAGGGTTGATCTGCGCGTTTTGATCTGCTGACAAGGTCCACAAAGACTATTCTGTCGTAATAGAGACTGCGACCCTTGAGGCAACTCGCGCCATTCAGAATGGACCGGACCAACGTTACCGCGACACAGATGGCCACCTTCATCCCAAAGCTTCTTCCCCGACCTACGATAGAGCAAACAATGGCCAACCCACGATCCTGGCCGTCTCAAATTAACGCTAAAATGCTGCGCGATACTTCGGCCAAACCCAAGGGAGCCTGCAGGCTATGTCGCGTTAACTGGAATCCGTTCTTGCCTCGCTGTTGGTCTTTCTTAACAATGGAACTCGGTAATTACTGACGGTGCGGAATTTTAATATATGTACTATTGTATTGCTCGCGATGAATATTACGTACATTGTATATTTGCGGAGTTATATCTTGGAGTCGCAGTTCTTGATTTTAAATGGGCAATGTTAGATTTAGATGGAGGATACTAGAGGATAGGTGTGTTAAAATACTTAAAAGGTTTCAAATTAAGTCAGTAAATTTATAGATTTTTACATTTATCATGTTTTGTGTGTTTGTAAATTTTCAAGTTCTTGAGGGACAAATTGCAAAATTTATAAATTTGTAAGGTTTCAGTTTTTTGCAGTTTTAAGTGTATCTACATCTTCAAATTTCCGTAATCCTAAGATTTACAAATGCGTAGATTAGCAAATTTCCAAACACGGTATCGAGTCGACGATCAAATGGACGATTCAAAGTTAGCTCGTAGAGGTAGATCTCGTCCTTCGTCAAGAGTTAATCAGATCACAAGGTGGCCGTTCGACACCGGTGGCGAGGGTGCAAAAGCGAGAGGCGAATTGAACGTCGAGAAACTCGTGGAAACTCGCAGGATGTGGAACAGGGACCCATAGAGAAATGGCAGAGAGATCGCGGCAAATCGGTCGTGCGAGTATTACAGGCACGTTCACGCGTGGCTGTTTGCACGCGACAGGCGAAGAGCAAATACGTGTTTCCATTTGATGCGTTAAGCTTTTACCTCTTTGTGTGAGTTTGTCGGCCGCGTTCGTCGGCTGTGTGTGCCTACAGTCATTCGCGAAAGTATTCCAACTTTGCTTGAATCCCCAACTATTAACGCACGAATATCCCACGCTCGACTCTTCCCTCGGACTGTTTTATAACTGACGACCTCGCTGGAAATGGAGCACATCTCTAAATCGACTGCCACTCTTTTTTACCAGCTGTAGTAAGCTAATGAAGAGAAAGCTTTGGAAGATGAGGGTTAACGCTTCACGAACACTTTACGTTCGAACTACGACCGCGAGATGTCTTTACGGGACATTGTTTCTCGCTGGTGGTCGAGTTAGGATATATCCAAAATATGGAATTATTTTTATATAGATGTGTAGATGTATCATATACGTATCTCACGCACTTTAAAGGTTATGCATGGGGAGATTTATTGTGACGTTTTAGGAATGCGTTTAAACGTGATGGGATTCTTAACACGTGTAGGTGTTGCGTGCAGGAATTCAGCGTAGGGATATTAATGCGTTGAGATTCGAGTGGAAATACAACGCGTGGAAAAAATCCATAACACAGACAATTTTAGAGCCTCAACGATGATTAACTATTAGAGATCTCAGGTATATTAAGGAATTTCAACACGCAGACAACTCAACACGTTAAGATATTCACAATAAGAGTCTGTGTGAATAAAAATTTTCAACTCACAGCGAATTCAGCGCAATAGGATTTCAACGTGTAGAGATCCAAAGTGTAATAATCCAAAGCAATGTGGATTCTTGAACGCAATAGGGATTCAGCGTAGGTAATTCAATGCAATAGGGTTTCAACGCGCAAAGAGGTCCAACACGTAGGGACCCAGAGCGTGTTAAGGGATCCAGAATGAAAAAGCGTTTAAGGATTCAATGCATTAGAGATCGAATGTTGTAAGGATTCATGTGGGGACCTGATGTGTAAAGCGATCTTTCTATGTGCAGGTACATTTACGTTTAGGGATCTAATAAGAGATTACGATCAGGGACTGAGTAAGGGTTAATCAATGTTAGGGAAACAACACATAGTATATAATACATAGTATTACATAATAATACATAGTAATATAACATAATAATACATAGTGATCTTAATATGTGGCAATTATCATGCCTGTAAACTCTCTAAATTTAAGTAGCATTGATTTAAGTAGCATTGGACACTAAAGCTCTCTAAGGGAAAGTACAATACAATTTACCCAAACTTGATGTGCAAACAATTTAAAAGATAAATTTGCAAGATCATTTCACAGCTGTCCGAATATTTTTGCGAAAGAGTGTACATGATAGATGCGTGTAGATGGACAGGTGTGCCAGAACACACGTGACAGATTCTGTTGGCAGGGAAAGAGACGATACTGACGACCAACCAGGCCGATGATCTCCGTGCTGTTGGAAAAGTGGGGCGGTAATTTCATTTGCATGGGGTTGTGCCAACTGCGCCGCGGCTAAAACCGACCAGAAGGGCGAAGAGATAATGGAGGGGAACAGCTAGAGTCCGTTGAAGCGAGGATAAGAGAACAACAGAAGGGACGAACCAGGTAGGTGGAAAAAGTGAAAAAAAAAGAGAAGGGAATGAAACAAGAGAGGAACGCTCGACGGAGAATCCTATCGGAATGTCATTTCAGTCTGGAGAGTGTTTTTTTCGTTCCACCACCTTCCCTGACTTTATTGCATATTCCTGTTCCTCGGTTTTCTTGCGTGACTTGCGAGTTATGCGGGAAGAACGCGATGGAAACGGGTGATAAACGCGTACTACGTGAATCACCTGACGCTACCATTTTCACCGATGCTCTGAACATTAACTTATAAATAATTTTAGTCTTATATATATACTTGTGAATATTCATTTTTTGACTTTTGACAATTTTCGTTTATATAAATGAATATTCATAAGTGTATATCAAATTATTTATATGCAAAGCATTGGTGAAAGTGTCAGGCGATTCTCCATATGACATAACCTAAAAATCTGAAGGTCCTAAATTACCATACATAATCAATAAAATATATATAATGAAGCTATTAGGATTTGGAGTTTAATGTATATCGACATAATTTCGAACGCCGCAAGCAACAAGAAAATTTGAATTCCCTTTCAAATTTACTCCACCCTCTCGAGAACCTCTTTCGAACATGGATCTTGGGTTCTAGTCCCCTAGTAATTCCCCGTGTTCCTTTTACCATAAACCTCGTCGCGGAACGAAAGAGAACACAAATTTCGAGATGGTATACAGGCAAAGGGCAGACACGGAAAAACCTCTGGTGAGCGAGACGCGGAAGAGACCAGAAAATGTATTAATATTCTGCGGTCGGTAGAACCCTCGAAGGGTACATTTCGAGTTGAGACACACTTGTGCAGGGCTTCCATTTCTCCCTTATAAGCCACGAAATTCTCGAGGTAATATGTACGCATACGTATGCATACGGTGCCTCTGCTGCGGTACTGTCTCTTGTTTGTGCGTCTATTTCTTGACACAATCATAAATATATATTGAGCACGTTTGAGCTTAATACACGGGGCATCAAGGTGCATTAGCAGGAGTTGTGGTGAATTAGAGAAAGCGTGATGGGTAGGGAAAGCTTGATGGGTGACTTAAGGGAGTTGCGAAGCTTGGAATGTATGTTGGATGGTTTTTGCCTTTGGTTATTTAAAAAATATTAAAATTGTAGAAATTTAATATTAAATGCGATGGATATGATTTGGGGATTCAAGAAAAATGAGATAACAGTTCCGATGAATGAGAAAATATATTGAGTATAAGTTTCATAAAATTCGGAAAACATGACGTTGGTGAGAACACGCGTTTTTTTCGCGATACGGTCAGGCGGCTAATGGAGCGTGTCCAAACAACCCTCTCGCAGCCATTTTTCATTCTTGTTAGTACTAGCACGCGTCCTCCCGTTTTCCTTCCTTCTTTCTTATCCTCTTAAGTGTTATAAATCAACCTTTAACGTCGGTTTAGTCGACCGAATAAATTTCCTCGTGTCGTTGTGCCGTTGCGCGAATTCCACGTAATACTCGAAAGCTGTTGGTCTAACGACCGAGTCGTTTCGAGCGTACGCGCACGCTTTTGTTAACAGAAGCAGAGAGAGAGAGAAAGTAGGGAAACGGTTCTTTCTTTTCCATCTTCATGCAGGCTAAACACGCTTTGTCCCCGCTGGCTTAATACCTGCGTCACTTTCTGCTCCAATTTCTTCGAGAATCTTTGTCATTCGAGGACCTCCGAGCGTTTCAATTTTCTCCGTTCGGCGTGCCGCTCGCAGAGCTTTACATTCCGCAGACTCTCGAGGAATCCAGCTTTTTGTCTCGGCAATTGAAACGGCGGCGACGATCTCGCCGTCGTGGCGGTCGCACAATGCTCACCTCGGAGCGGATCGCCTCGTCGTTTCGACGACAATGAAGTTTGCGCCTCGTTCCAGAAATAATGAGCCGCGAACGCCCCGCTATTAACTTTGCGCATCCTGTCGCGTTTCAACGTAATTAAAAATGCCGTTCGAAGATACATTGCACCGTGTGTACGTGTTGCGCGCGCGACCGTAACGTCGTCCAGTATGTTGGTCGCAGCTCGTTGTTCCAACTTTCATTCGTTTCGAATTTTACACGAACATTAATTACTCGCGGACGTTACGCGAATTATAATTATTTGTCCCGTACTCGGCGACGTTTAACAACGTGCCCGTTGTTCCGATTTATGTGCAGGTAAACGGGGAAAAGGAATAATAATGCGCCCTCTACTCGTGATTATTTTTTCGAGTGCAACTTTTGCCTCGATTCAAGCGAAAATTATCACAGCGGAACGCAAGTTTTAAGCTTAAATTACGGATTTTTAATGCGCGGAAATTTAGGGATTACTTTCGTATTTGCGGGTCGTTACACTCGCGAGTTTGTTTCACAATTTTTGGTTCGCAAAATTCTATGCCGTCGGTCTCTAAATTTTTAAATCTTCAACTTTTCAAATACGTTTATAAATTTTTAAATTTTTACATTATCAGATCTGATGGTCCCTAAATATCTAAGTCCAGAAATACTCAAATTCCCAAAATTCTACATTCAGTCCACGTATCTCCAAATTCCCAAGTGCGCAATCTCAAATCTCAACATCCCCAGATTCCCAAATTTCCAAATCCACATCCCCAAATTTCCATAAGTCCATTTCCAAATTCACAGACTCCTAAGTATCTATATTCCAGCATTTGAAATTCGGAAATTTCGAAATCTCCAAGCGTCGAAACAGCAAAGAAGCAAAATTACCGCGTCCGTCTCTATCCATAATAAAGAGAAAGCTCAGAACGCTCGGGGCGTCGCAAGCACACAATTTATTTTTCTTGCTACTCGTTGCAGGCACTCTTGGTTCTTGTAACTTCAAGACACGGTGCTAGAACGAAAAAAGTTCAAGGCGTACGCGAACTCTCTTCTAGTCTCCTCATCTTAGCCCCCTCGTCCCTCTGTTCGCGGAAGTTAATAGGTAGGAAACTCGACGTAAGCCTCGTAATAAAGTGGCGAAACGTACGGTCCTCTTTTCTGTGACCAGACAGCAAAGTATTTGTCCCGGCGTGGCCAGGCTTTTCTTCATTTCTTCCCGGGATTTTCCTCGCTAAAGCTTTCTCTGGCTCGCTCGTCTAGCGTGAACTTTACGACGATAATAATTTCGCGGACCCTGTTAATAGGATTAAGCTGTTCCTTCGTAATTGTCCGACGTATCGACCGTGTTGTAGGTTTCGGCGAGAATATACCAGGTGCGCGTGTCCGCCGAAAGAAGACATTCGCGTAGTTTCTTCTCGCGTATCGAGACGCAAAAAGAACACGGTATCTTCGCGAAATCTGCGAGACCGTCAGACACGGCGTTCCCGGTATATTTCGTGCACCAGGTGCTACCACGCCGACGGTTAAAACAATTTGCCATAAATTTTCTTGAGGTAGAAGGCTAACGGTCGAAGGAGGGATCGGTGAGTGCAAAACGGAGGATTTTGCCAGCAATCCACCTCTTTCCTTTTCTTATCTGCCTTCGAAACGTTATTTATTCCTCCGTTATATCGTGCAACGATTTTTGAAAAGATCGGAAGACACCTATTTAATTTTACATTGCAAGTATTGCTTTTTGAATATGTCATGGAGTTATTGTACTTCGACAGATATGAGTTAATAGCAAATTTCGTCATCGAGACAATTATTACACATATTTCTCATCGTTCGTCATTGTAGTTTTATGTGCTTTCTAAAAAAGTTGTGAGTCTGAAACATATCACTGATGTTTGCTAATTTTTGATGTTTGCAAAGACGTTTATAAATCATAGACTTATTGTACACATATTGTCAAAGACGTATTCTAAATATATTATCTTAAACATATTTATCTGCTCATGACATAAGTGAATGATTATGTGTATGAACCAATTTATGAACGAATCTGTAAATACAAGTAAACGATCAGCTGATCAAAGATGCATAAAAATGAATACGTATTTAATTAATATAGCAATGCAGCTATAATATAAAGTTTTTAAAAGAAAAATATTTAAACAAACTGCCACAGAATATGCACTGTAATTTTCTCAGTTTATATGCTGCGCTTTCCAGCAGGATTTATGCTTTCTTTATCCTCCGGTGAATGAACATCTCCAAGTTTGAAGAGAGACGCATGTAAGTGTTCGCGAATCTGGAAAAAATTACCGGGAGGAACGTGGCGGATATCCGCGGCGAAAGTGGCATAATTCAGTCGTCGACGACGTTGAAGCTCTCTGACAGAAATTTGGACCGAGGAACGGGAAACGATGAAAAGGGAACGTTCGCAGACGAGTCGAGTATCTCGCGACTTGCTCCACGGTTTATTTAGAGCGCCGAGGGATATCGTCGAAAGTAACGAACAGAAATTTCGCAAATTGGGAAACATTCGAGGTTCATTTCCCAGCGTTTTCAATTAGTCGACTGAATGTGTTTCGTGTAACAATTTACGATTTCACAAAATTTGCAGTAGCAATGATTCTTAAAATCATCGGAATTTTTTGGAATTAATAGACTCGCGTTTAAAGCGAGGAAGCAGAGAGGCGAAGTGGCTAGGCCTGGCCTGTTCATGCATAATACATGCCACGCGCAGCAATATGTCGCCCTCGCCTGGCTCCCTTGTTTTATGAATCCTTCTTCTTGTCCCTTCAGACCGGCTATCTCCGCTTCCAAGCCTCGCCGCAGTATTTCACTGCCTCCGGCTAGGGACGAGATTCGCCGTTGTTTCCTTCTCGCAAGAACCACGCTCCTCGAGATCCACTAACCCGAAACTTCGCCCGTCCCCACTTGAAAATTATTTTTCCGTGCGTCGTTAGCCTCGCGACTCGAAAAACAATCCCGAATGGACTACCTTGAACGCGCGCTCACTGGCGGCCATTTGCAATGCCACCATGTGACATGCGCCTTTGTACTCTTTTTCGAAGATTAACACCTTGCCAGTTGCAGCTTAATCTCTTGTGATGTGATTTATTTGACATGTCACTCACGAGCTACTGTGTTAAAACAAATAAAGTTAAAATGGTTCATTGATTTTTTTGTAGAGAAGTGGATCATGAGAGATGCTGTTAGACTCGAACATAAAGTTCAACTAAAGAATATATTTCGAGCTTGATACATATTTAAGGTTAGGTTATAACGGTTACTCACATCAATCAGATTGAAGTATAAGGTTGGAGATTAAATAAAAGATTAGCTTGGAGATTAAATAAAAAAAAATGTGGAGTTGGTCGATGTGTCTAAATGTGGTGAGAAGCAGGTAGATATAGGTATAGGAATAATTGATCGGGGTAGTTGTATTTTCCACCCGAAGTTCGTATTTTTAACTGACCCCCGACAATTCTAGGTTCGTCCTAATAATAAGTGTCGATCGTCGCGCGATAATTCAAAGGTGGTTGTCTTTATTTACTCGTGACGTCAACTTAGGTTGCACGGATCCCGTTTGTAACCCTCACCTTGTCCGCCCACGCAGAATCACGGGGGACCAAGATAAGCCGAGGTATCGGATAAAGACGTCCCTTTCATCGTGGGGTGCAAACGTAGAAGGTGGTCTCAGCGATTCCCCATGGCCGCGTGTTTTATCGCGCCATGAAAAGCGGAATATAATTCGCGAGTGCAAACACGGACGAGCGTATACGATATTGAATAAGTAGCCCCTCGTCGTGTTTCGAGGGCTCCGAGCCGTATCCGGCGGAAGGGGGGTCGTAAAAGCACGCGTACGACACCGACCTTTAACCTACCCCCCCGTTCGCTTAAATACAACCATTTCAGCCCCTTTTACACCGCGTAAACTCGTCCCTGGCCAAATAAAAATCTCCTTTTCGAGCGGAGCGACGACCGGCTAACGTTACGACGCGGTGACTTTACCGTCCGCGTCGAGACGCCGTCGAGAGCCAGCTTTATCGGATAAACTGAAACGCGTACACGTGTACGAGCGTGTTGGAAACCGATGGAAGCGGAATAAGCTTGATGCGAAACCGATAATGTCCTCGGGAAGCGTGTTCCGCCGACAGCCTCCAGAAACAACCCCTGAACCCTGTGTGGACACAGGCGTGCGATTCCGAGCAAATATTATATGTATTAGACTTTTGTTTGTTTTGCGGAATATTGCAAATGGAGGACGATGTATTGGATTTGGAATTGGAGGACGATTAGGGGTAGAAATGTGAGAGGTTTTGGTGGTAATTGAAAAGATGCTGAGGTTATGACAGATTTTTGTTCGTGGAGAGTTCTATTGATAAATACATATATGTAGCAATAAATATGTAGAGTTTTTAATATCTTCTGATAATATTGTATATAGAGAATATGTACTACTCATGAATTTGGATATGAGTGATTTTATAAATCTAGGGTTCAAAACTTGAAAACTGAGCAACTCACAAATTCGAAAATCTCCAACATCTTGTACATACATCTAACCCAAAAATGGAAAACACGAATCTCATGCACTAGCACCCTTAAAGGACACATAGCACCAGACAGCATGTACAAAGACATCTATCAACAAAAGCTCATTAAAATCTGAGAGGTGTAGTTGAAGGAGTTCTTGTCAGAGAATATTCTAGCGAAGTATATTAAGGCAAAGACGAAACAACGACGAAAAGCAGAAAGGACGAAACCTCATCGAGGATGCGCCTCAAGAATCTCATTCGTTTCGCGTTATGCGATGCAACCAGCATACACCCGTGGGACGTGCACAATACGCCATGCAACCGTTCAATCATGCGGGATGTTTGCCCGTATTCGCCTCACGTAAACCTTCTATTCTAACCGAATTTAATACTAATTACCTACGACCAAAGTTTACACCGACAAATATGTAACTATGGTAAAAACGTAAGTTTTGAAACATTGAAAGAAGGAAAGCGCTGGTGCACTTCGAACTTTGTAATGGAATTTCGATGAAGATGCACGTTCGGGACGTTCACTGCATAGCAATAAGGGATACTTAAAAATACAAATTCGGTTTGAAAGTAATTGCAATTTTATTTGATGTCCGAAGCGTTACAGGAAAAGTGTATGTGCTAGTTGACGTATTCCGTAATACAGAATGTTAGAAATATTTCAGTTTTTATAAAAACTTGAATACTTAATAATTTATTATAAATATTGCTGAGGTAACATGTTATTAATTACTCCTAATAAAAAAATAGAGAAGAAAGATTCATTGTTAGATTAATTGTTAAATTCGTGCTATTAGGTCACTTTACGACACGATGAAACCAGCTGTAAACCTCAGAATAGCAAGTAAAACACTTCAAGTCGTTAGAACATCGTCAAACTCGTTCCAGTGTTCGAACGTTACTTCGACCGATTTTACAACCGCGCTATATCGATAGTTGATCCCCGAACTTTAGCAACGTTCGATCGTTAAAAGAGCGAGGTAAAACGAACGGATCGATTCTCATCGCGAAAGGCAAACAAACGAAATCGCGGTAGCTCATCGCGAATGCATCCCGAGGATTCCGTTCGGCTCCCATTACAGAATGCAAGTTGCATGCACCCGAGCGAAGCGTAGAACAAACCTTCCGAGGCGTTACATCGTGTCTGATGCATGCATGCATGCATTCACCGCCCTGCAACGCTCGTATTTCGTGAGAGGCATCGTAGCTCCGTCGACTTGCCACTGGTTACATACGTACAGCAATTTATGCCGAACGCGGGGAAATTTAGGATCTAGACTTAAAGGCTGGGTGCTTGAAGACGATGCTAGAGGGACGCAGATTTTGGGGGAAACTGTGCATGAAATTCATATTTGGTGAGGTAGGATGGTAGGGGTTTAAAATTTGGAGAGTTGGGGACTTTGTTATTTGGGGAATTTGGAATGGGGGGAATTGAGAATTGGGGGATTTTGAAATTTGAAGAGTTGGGAATGGGGGGATTTTGGAATTTGGTGAGCTGAGAATTGGGGGATTTTGGAATTTGGAGAGTTGGGAATTGGGGGAATTGAGAATTGGGGGATTTTGGAATTTGAAGAGTTGGGAATTGGGGGAATTGAGAACTGGGGGATTTTGGAATTTGATGAGCTGAGAATTTGGGGAATTGAGAATTGGGGGGTTTTGAAATTTGGACAGTTGGGAATTGGGGGAATTGAGAATTGGGGGATTTTGGAATTTGGAGAGTTGGGAATTGGGGGATTTTGGAATTTGGTGAGCTGAGAATTTGGGGAATTGGGAATTGGGGAATTTTGGAATTTGAAGAGTTGGGAATTAGGGGATTTTGGAATTTGGTGAGCTGAGAATTTGGGGAATTGAGAATTGGGGGATTTTGGAATTTGAAGAGTTGGGAATTGGGAGAATTGAGAATTGGGGGATTTTGGAATTTGGAGAGCTGAGAATTGGAAGAGCTGGAAATTAGGGGAAGTAGGAGCTTGGGCTGTAGCGAATTTGGGGTGCAGCAAATTTGGAGAGTTACAAATTTAGGGCGTTGGAAATTTGAAGAGATGGTAATTTGGGGGATGGTAATACAGGGAACTGAGAATTTGGGGTGTAGCAAGGGTTAGCAATTTAGGGTGTACCTTTGTGGAGTTAAGAATTTGGTGTGTAACAAATTTAGAGTTGTAAATTTAGAAAGATGGTAATTTGAAGAATTGCAAATTTCACCTAACAAATTTGAAATGCAGTAAACATGAGATGTAGCAAATATAGACTATAAATTTGAGAAATTGAAAATCTGAGAAGTTATGCTCAAAGTCACAAATTTCGATATCAGAAAATTTATAAATTCGAAAGCTTCACAAGCTCATATCGTTCGACATAAAATGTTTACGTCAAACAATATAACATTCTGAATGCATATCATGTCTGCGAGGATATTAAACTAGACCGGTTCTTTGTAAATTCCATCGTCGTGTTTCGATAGTTCCCTTTGTTAAGAATCTACCTCCGGGCGAGCAAGTCACCGTCTTCGAGAGCTATCTCGCTTCCTTATAAAACACAATTACGTCTTAGGCAAGTTTCGACGCACTTAATTACTGGAAAGTTAGAAGTACGGCTGTCGTTCCATTTTCCCATCCAGTGTGACATCGCAGGGTGCTTTTCGCGGTACAGGGTATAATAACGACGAGAGGTGGTTGTGACATACTCTTCCGTGAACTGCTAGACAGCCTTCCATGGTACTTGAAGGTATTCCGAAAGGTCGCGATATTAATAATATTTGCGAAAGTTTAGACGTCTGCTCGTTATTCGATACGGTAATTAGCTTTCAAGAAAAGTCTCCGGGAAGATTTATCTGGTGTTAATCCTTGAAACACCCTCCTCAAGATTTATCTTACGTGTTCGACCTTTCAATATGCATACGCGGTTTCTCTACCGCCATTGTTTTTCCGCAAATATCGTTAATCCTGTGAGAGACGTCTAAATCTCTCCGGTTTGAACATCCCTTGCGGAACTGTGCGGTTACAAGATACTCCCTTCAGGTTCGAACCTTCAAATCTGTACGGGATTTTGGATTTGTGGATTCGTGCAGCAAACTTTGCCTAATTGTTGCCTTTCGTTTTGGAAGTAGTTAGCTATTTGGAAATTCGGGTAGTTGAAACGTATGGGAATTTGGAGGTTATGTGTGAATTTGGGATATTTGTATAATCAGAGGATTTGAGCACTTGAGAATCTGGGAGAATTGGAGGTTACATGTGATATTTGTACATTTGTATAAATATCATGTGTGAACATCTGTACGATCAAAGAATTTGAAAACTTGAGAATCAGGGAGACTTGGAGGTTATGTGTGATATTTGTATATTCACATAAATATCATATATGGACGTTTGTATAATTAGAGAATTTGGGAACTTGAGTATTTGGAAGATTTGAAGGTTATGTTCGAACTTGGAACATTTATACAATCAAAGAATTTGAAAACTTAAAAATATGTGAAACTTGAAGAATCAGTCTTGAGGATTTTGTAATATAAAGACGAGCAAAAGTACAAATTTAAGCTTGCGAATTTAAACAGTTTGCAGTCAATAAAAAATAGTAGGATACGAGTTAAACGACCGGCAACGACAGGCTAGGCAAACATGTGTAACCTTGTTACAATATGTAGGTTGCGAAACTCTTTATCCTATAGAGTGCATTATTTCGTAACCCATGTACTTGACTGGGAACGGAGATAATCCACGAGTCACGTTACACGGCTGTGTTCCAAATAAAACTTAATTTACCGTCCGTGCCCGCTGTTCTCATTAAAACGTCCTTTTAACTCTCGATAAAACTCTGTTGTCCATTTTAACGAACGGAGTGCGATATTGCATTCGTAATCGCAACGACGACGCTTCTCGCGATGGAAGATAGGATTGCAAGTATCCGAGATTCGATATAGCCGATATCTATCGGGACAAATTTACTTAGGGCAATTTCCGGTCGGAGAATTGGCTCGCCGAGGATTGTAAGGCAAACGGAAATGATAAACGAATTGGATACACGTCGACGATAATTAGCCCGTTACGCGAGATGGGTCGATACACCGGCAAAATGTAATTTTCACCGGAAAATCGATTCCCGTCGAATGCGACGCGATAAAATTTCGAGAGAATTAGCAGCGACGATAAATTCGGACGTTGCGAATTGCGTCAAGCCTGTTAATTGCGATAGCGACGTTTATTAATGAAAAATTTGGTTCGAGCAAGAGTGGACACCTAAATCGTTCATCTAAAACAAAATAAACTTAAAATTACAAACTTAACCTGAAAATTGCAAACTTAACCTTAAAATTCCAAACTTAACCTTACAATTACAAACTTAACCTTAAAATTGCAAACCTAACCTCAAAAGTACAAACGTTTCATTTCTCATTTACCAAAAATGTAGACTGCATTATACTTTTTTTTAATAGCTAAGCTTTTTTAATAGTTAAGCTTGAATATAATTTACTACAAAAATAACATAGTATACAAAGGTCACGATCCATGGGAAATCGAAGGTGTTATTCAGCAATAAACCCGGATTATACATTTCATTATTTATTTCACACAGCGTGCTGGCAGTAATTCCATGTTTGTGCGCGATAATAACGTCAACCACTGAATGCGTATGAACTATCTCGAACAGTTGCAACAAAATGGAGAGCCATAATTAATGCGCCGGCCACCCCAATTATCGGATATCAACACTATCGAGAAATATGAGGCTGAACATAACGAAACTTCAGAAGCAATATTGTAGGTCAAAACTGTTCTGGCCAAATATCCCCTTCAGCTATGCGTTCTCTTCAACATGCCACTGGCAGCTAAATTGATTATTTGGAAGAATTGAGAGTTTCCCATATTTAGTGATGTGATGAAAAATCTAATGCGGTCAGATACATACATGCTAGTATACGTTAGAGTTAGAGTATGTGGATGGTGGATCACACATGTCAATGTGACAGTCATCTTTACACAACATGTTCAAACTCAAAGTTTCGTTCTGATAAAAAATCTGATGAACGTGGTCAGACTCATACATGATAGTACACATATCTTACAGTATGTGGATGGTGGATCACACATGTCAATGTGACAGTCATCTTTACACAACATGTTCAAACTCAAAGTTTCGTTCTGATAAAAAATCTGATGAACGTGATCAGACTCATACATGCTAGTACACATATGTTACAGTATGTGGATGGTGGATCACACATGTGACAGTCATCTCGAAAGAACATATTCAAACTCAAACTCAAAAGATCTTTGACCATCAAATAATTGCAGATCCTCTGAAAATGATAACCATTACCTTGAATGACTATCAAAATTTATTGACAATTTAACAAAGCTGTTTCAAGACAAAACTATGAACAAAATTTTCCTAACACTCACAGCGTTGATGGACAACCCTAAGTCATAAGTGCATATAATGATTCACAATGGACCAGTAATTTTGCTTGCACTCGCAACAGAAAAAAGGACTCGAGTTTTAGGTAGTTTGTTCGAGTTTCTTCGTTTCTTTTCAGAGTTAGTCGCGGTCGAACAGGCTACGTTCGAGAGATCGATAGCCATGAAAAAGAGACGAACGACTGCAGGATCGCGTGTTGGACAGGTTCAGCGGTGACGGCTCGTAAATTCTTAGTAAAAGTCAGTCGTTAATCGATCGTGGCCAGAGAGGAAGCCTCTCGAGTATTTTTAACGCTGGCGGTCTTTTGAAATTCAACGAACCGCGAGCAAACACGACAAGCAGGAATCTCGACGATCGAGGCGTATTTTCGTCGCGCGTCCACGCGCGTACATCGGTTCCTTGGATACCGACGAAACAAGTTGCGATTTCGTTATCGTTCTAGAATCTGACGATACCGTCGCGTCACGTTCCTCGAACAAGTGCAACGAGTTAGCGTTGCGAGCCTTTCGGGAAACGCTGACGTGGAACGTTCATGGGTGGTTAATTTCAATATTTTTTCAGCTTCGTAATTCGATGATTTGAGAATTTAAAAATTTGGTAAATTGGAGAAACTTAATAAACTTGATGACTTGGGAACATAATTTGACAAACTCGGCGATTTGGAAACAAAATAAACTTGCATAGTAAAAAATGATAAAAATTGAAGAAGTTTGACAAATATGAAAATAAAAAAATTTTTGAGATATTTGGAAATTATATAATAATTCAGTAATTGTTGAATGTAATATCGAAAAAAATTGTGAACGTTTTGGAAGTGAAATAGCAGCAGCTCGTGGTTGCACCCCCCAGAATAGTGGTTGTCGGAAGTTATTCTACGTCGTTTCGTGGGTCACGCGACCTAACAAGCCCGTTTTTGGTGTGTGCGCCTGGTCAGGGTCGACGCACACGCACGTTGGTGTCCACCGGTGGCAAAGACCCCTGAAGAGCACGCTCGAAAAAAGTCCTTGACGGAAAACAACACGAGTGCACGCTAACGAGACCTGTTAACGCTGCGACTCGTTAACGCGTACAGTTATTTCGATCATTACCGAAAAAATATTCAAATGACAAAATCGGAGTACATCAACGAGGAGGTATATAACGGGAAGCATACTCGATGACTTTTAAAAAACCTCTGGAAATTGCTGGATCTCTCGGCAGCTCGTTTCGAGGCTATTAAAAGTGTCTGACGTCGTCGAGAGGATAGAAAAAGTCATTGTATATGCTTAGCGGGGTTTTCGAAGGGGACACAAAACTTACGATTCACTCCGTGGAGGACCATCGTGGTCGTGTTTAAAGCGATTAGAAAAATGTCTTCGACAGGTCCACTGGTTTCCCGAACTCGTGCACGAAGTATTCGGTGCTTTCCACCCTCTCACGAGGTTAGCTCATTGTTTCTGTCGCGAGGTGACAAGATACTTCCCCGTAGAGGAGCGGACCGTCCCGAGTTCCCGGCAAAACGGGTCGAAAAAAAAAGAAAACGGGAGAGAGTAGAGTTCCTAACGCATCTTCGTAGATGCGTCACGGTAACGAGCCTCGGTTTTAAGAAACGAAAAAACGAAAAGGAAGATCCGAGTTATGCCTCGACACTGACAACGAGTTTGCGCCTACGACGAATATCACCCTCGTGTTCGTACACGGCTCGTAAAAATTGCACCCCCGTTAAGATTCTCCGGCGAACTGTACTCGGCTCGAAATCGGTAAAGTAGGTGTCGGCGAGAATTACGACGATTTTTAAGGTCAGTAGCGGACAAATGGCACCCCGAGACGTTGGGGCGTCGCGGTCGTCGCAGTGACTGGCGAGACTCGCGGCTACCCCCTCCAATCTCAACCCCTTCCAACGATTCTCGTTCACCCTCCGGCTTCATCCCCACCAGTACGCTATCTATACACGGCTATATTCTCCTTCTCGGTTCTTCTCAACCCCTGTCTCTTTATCTTGCCAACTTTGTCCGCCGTTTTCTTCCTCCCCTATTCGCCCTCTTTGTTCTACGACCATCCACCATATTTTCCTCTTTGTCCGTCTTGTTTCTTTTCGACGTTCTTCTCCCCCGCGTTTCAACCCTCTCCTTTAGCCGCCCTACAACCCCCCAGACACTGGCCAACCGAGTGGTCACGTGACCGTTACCTCGGCCAATCATGCGCCGGCTGACGTCATCCGCAGGGGTTCTCATAGTTTGTCGAACGCGAACGTATTTGCGAACTTCGACGAACGGGGAAGGGATGGATAGACGACTCTGTGGTCTGTTCGATCATGGAACGATGTGTGTGACGCAATGCTACTGTCGATCCTTGAGATCCTTCGGGAAGGATTAAAGTGCCGGTGTGCGTTCGACAAAAGAGACTCTCATGGCTTTGATATTTCGCGATTCTACGTTGCAGTTCTCTCGCCTTACGAATTTAACGGATGCAGCTTGCTTTTGGACCCAGTCTGCTGGGATCATTTGTTTCTGCTATAAATTTATCTTTTATGGAGACTTTATACGATCAATATTTCAGGATTCTCAAATATACCGACAGTATGCTGATGTCAAGCATTGATATAAAATTTTGGATAAGCAGCAAAGTTAATAGACGAGCACCGAAATTTTTATGTTCCTAAATTATTTTTGAGCTATCAAATTTACAAATTATCGAATTTCACAAATTTATATTTGTGAAAAATTTTAGATGATTAAATTTTAAGATTACACGAAATTTTTGGATTCCTAAACTCTTGCAAATTGCAGAGGGGCTAAATTCTGTAGACCCGAATTTTGCCCAAACCTCAAATCCCCAAATTCCGCGAGCCCCAAATCCCTAAGTCTGCATTTCTCAAACTCCAAACTCCTAAGTTTAAATCCCCGAAATTTCTCAAATCCCTAATCCCAGATTACCAAATCCTAAATTTTGTAACCGTCAGATTTGAAAATTGTTAACATTCGATTAAAGGGTTGATCCGAGGATTGATGGAACGAGTCTATGCGTTGAAGAGTGTAATTTTTTTTGAAAGGACGATAAGGTTGATGGGTGAAACGGTTCGATTGGAGCATTTAAAAGAGATCGCAGTACGTGACGGTGTGGCGCGGCGTAGCTTCCATAAATTGCGACACAATGCAACGCATGCCAAGCCCCATTTTTCCCCGGACCCGGTGAAAATAGGTTAGCACCGAAAACTTTCCTGTTTGTATTCCACACTCGAGCGAGGTTTTTCCAGCGTCGCGGCTACGAGGTCGTCGTCGTCGAAATGAAATTCCATAGAGCAAAGCGAGCGACAGAGAGGAAGGAAGATGGATCAAGGGTAAAAGAGAGTAAAAGAAGCCGGTGGTAAATCAACGCTGTAGGTGTTTTCTTCCGAAAAATTTTCAGGGAAAATCGCCTTAACTGCGGCGGAGGTATCCCCTCCACTCCTCAACCTACCGATTCAACCGTCACACCGCGATCGGTACAGGAGCTGCCAGATGTGGATTTACTGGCAAACTTTTATGCGTCCAAAAAGTTCCTCGTAAATCTTGTACGTCGTAAAAATTTTCCATTCTCCTTTTATTTGCATTTCTCCGCGGGCTTTGCGGAACACGATCGTAACTCATCTTCCGCCCGGCGAAATAATGCGAGTTAATCCGTGCCGTAAACAGATCATCAACCGCAAATGATCGGCGTGTCACGGACTGGATCGATCATCGCTTTCTCACCTATTTCCCGACGTACTCGTTACTCTTCTCATACGAGAATGTGATAACATAATTTTTGTGTATGGTAAGGATATATTTCCTGACACGATTTTTTGGTGGAAATTTAAAAATTCTCCCGTATGTTTTGTCACAAGAATTTCAACAATTTTTAGCTGTAGCCATAAGTATAAATTAACTCGTCAAAAATGAACAAATGTACCTTCTATCAGACTAGCCATAAAAATATTTTTCAAGCATAAAGTATGTGATACTTGTACAATTTTCGAAGCTAAACGAATGGTACAAAATGGCGGCAAAAATCGTAGCGGGCCTTGTTGGGTCAAGAATGGTTTATCCGACCCGAAAACTATTATCGATCGGTAAAAGCAGAGGGGTGGAACCAATATCAAAACGAGCGTAATCCGTTTGCAAAGCAGGATGGCGAACGAAAGAAACGCGCAATCGTTGGTTGCTGTTCCTCTCTGTCGAAACGTCATCCAACGATCGATGACTCTATTAACAGGGGTTTATCGCGTGAATAGAGATCATCGGGATTATTTTAAAGGCATCGGACGCTAGATAACATCGTAAAAACTGTATAATCTGACAATATATTGACGTCCATTGGATACGCCTCGATTTATGGGATCGAGATAGAAACGTTTTGGGAATAACAGGTCCGCCCAATCTTCTCCGGGCAACGAAACTCGTTGCATTTTGCAAATGTACACCGTTCGAGCTCGTTCATAGTTAACTTGACGTTTATAAGCGCGATTATTGGTTATTACCCTGTGCGCTATGCGCTAATGTTAATTGATTCACCGTATACATAAATCGAATTAAAATCAACGTAGTTAAAGGAATAACTTATTTTTCTTTCTTGGAGACTTTGTGGACTCGGTCAGTGGAGCTGGTTTTCACGGAAAAACCAGGAACCGGAGCAATATCACGGGCGGCAGCGACTCCTTTGATTTCACGGATAAGCTAAAAAGCGAGGCCAGCAAAGACGCGTAATTAAAAGCGTGTTCCACCGCTTAATAATTGCAGGCCGCAATTTAATTTCAAATCCGTTTTACCTACCTCTCGTTCGCGTCGGCCGTTTGACACACGCTCTCACTGATATTGTACTATCGGGTTTTCAAGCGAAACTTAGGGGAGAAAGCCTTGTAACACGCTCTTACATTTAGAAATTTTTAGATTTTTTGATGGGGACGTTTCTTGGATTTTTGGGGTTTGGAGGTTTTGGGGTGGCAAGTTAACAAGGAAATTAATTTCTAAATTTTTTGTGATATTTCCGAATCTCACGCTTGCAAATTTCCAGATTTCCAAATTTCTATATTTTCGAATTCCAAGCGTGGAAATTTCTATATTTTCGAATCTCACGCTTGCAAATCTCCAGATTCCCAAATTTCTATATTTCCAAATTCCAAGCGTGGAAATTATATATTTCCAAATCCCAAGCTTGGGAATTTCTATATTTCCAAATCTCACGCTTGCAAATTTCTAAAGTTCCAAATTTCTATATTTCCAAATTCCAAGCTTGGGAATTTCTATATTTCCAAATCCCAAGCTTGCAAATTTCCAAATTCCCAAATTTCTATATTTCCAAATTCCAAGCTTGGGAATTTCTATATTTCCAAATCCCAAGCTTGCAAATTTCCAAATTCCCAAATTTCTATATTTCCAAATCCCAAGCTTGGGAATTTCTATATTTCCAAATCCCAAGCTTGGGAATTTCTATATTTCCAAATCTCAAGCTTGCAAATTTCCAAATTCCTAAATTTCTATATTTTCGAATTCCAAGCTTGGAAATTTCTATACCTCCAAATCTCACGCTTGCAAATTTCTAAAGTTCCAAATTTCTATATTTCCAAATTCCAAGCTTGGGAATTTCTATATTTCCAAATCCCAAGCTTGCAAATTTCCAAATTCCCAAATTTCTATATTTCCAAATTCCAAGCTTGGGAATTTCTATATTTCCAAATCCCAAGCTTGGGAATTTCTATATTTCCAAATCCCAAGCTTGCAAATTTCCAAATTCCCAAATTTCTATATTTTCGAATTCCAAGCGTGGAAATTTCTATACATCCAAATCTCACGCTTGCAAATTTCTAAAGTTCCAAATTTCCAGATTTCCAAATTCCAAGCTTGGAAATTTTTATATTTCCAAATCCTAAGCTTGCAAATTTCCAAATTCCCAAATTTCTATATTTCCAAATTCCAAGCTTGGAAATTTCTACACTTCCAAATCTCACGCTTGCAAATTTCCAAATCCCCCAATTCCTCAATTACTAAGTATCAAACCTTATTACACAAATTTCCAAATCTCCAACCCTCCAACTCTCCAACTCCCCAACTCCCCAAATTCCCAATTTTCCAAGTCCCATTCTCCAAACCTTCAACTCCCAAAACCCTAAATTTCCAAATCAACGTCCCTTCTACTAAATGTCAACCCACACCTTTGTTCTACAATCGACCTTCTGTTCCATATTATGTATCAATCAAGCACAGACTCTCTATTCCCCGTTGCACCTTTCCTTATTTCGTCCACCGAGTCGTTCGATACAGATTTCAGGCACGATCTGCGGAGTACGGTCGATAGGGACCAGTTATAAATTTACGATCCCCGCGGAGTGTTCGACGGCGTTGCGATAAAAAACGAGATCGCGCTTCATCGGTGATAAAGTTGATAGCCGGTAACAAGAGCGAGTCGTAACCGATACTTTCTCCTTTGAGCGATTCAGAATTGGTAACGCGAATTTATGTACTCGCGTTTGTTATTGAAATTTGGATTAGGAGTTACGACTGCTGATAGAAAAATTTTGTTGAAATTTTATCGAGAACTGCTGAATTATGCTGCCTGGACGCGGCTGTAAAAACGGATGGTGTAGGACATGCTGGAATTTTAATCACTGACAGAACCTTTTCTGATTTATTTATTTAGGGGATGGTTTATTTACGAATGCTGCTGTGTAACGAAATTTTTATGGAAATTTGTACATATGTGATTGTTAGTTCGTGTAGTCATTTTTAATCCTCTGAATTATTATTTATTGATAACTCGGTTTTTGTAGCATGGTGAGTACATGTGAAACATGATTAGCTGTATTAAAATTAATTTGATAATTATTCAAGAAGCAAACTTTTATATTAAATATAATTTCCGTGGCACTGGAAGTTGCATTTCTATATAATTCATTTAAAAATTTCTATATTATTTCACTTTTTAAATTTGATGAACTTTCTTGAAGTTATTATTTCTCTATCGTCAACTGCTTATACATGTACACTATAGATACAGTTAAAAAACAATAATTTAAAATTGTTACATTAAAAGGAGACACCTTTGATGCAAAGGTGTTTCAAAAAATGTTTGACTAAAGGTGCTTCAAAAAATGTTTGACCAAAGATGTTTTAAAAAATGTTTAACCAAAGGTGCCTCAAAAAATGTTTGATCAAAGATGTCTCAAAAAATGTTTGACAAAGCTCATTAATTTTGCACATCTTATTTTTTATATTTGTATGATTTTATGTGTACAATGTTTCGTTCTGAGGTGTTAAAAATTTCACACGAATTCAATACTTGAATCACGTCTCCACTTGCCATAGGCACACACAGCCCGAGGCTAGTCGTTGCAAATAAATCAGAGTTCGCCACACAAGTTTCAGTAGGTTTGCCAGTTTGTGTTTGTCTCGTAGCAACGAAAACAGCTGCCGGCTTGCCGACACAAATCACCCTGGGCACACTATCCAGTAACCGCTGAATATTCGTCTGTCTGCAGGTGACAGGATCGCGAAAAACTTGAGCGGTGCAGCTGTCACTGATTGTGAACGCAATAACCGGTAACGCTGTTCGCGAAACGGTTAAGTAACGAGGTTATCCAATATGAAGTTTAACGAAACGGGCGGGATCGAGTCTGGGAAACTGCAGGTAATTGTCGAGTAGCACGATGAGATCAAGGTATAGTGATGGAGATTCTGGATTTCAAGTTTAGAAAATTAGGAATGTTGAAAATTAGAGAGGTGGAAATAGACATTTGGAAATGTGGGAATTTAAGAGTAATAAAATGTGGAAATGTAGCAGAGTGGAAATGTAGCAATGTGGAAATGTAGAAATGCGGATATGTAGAAATATGGAAATGTAGCAAGGCGGAAATGTAGCAATGTGGAAATGTAGCAATGTGGAAATGTAGAAATGTGGATATGTAGAAATATGGAAATGTAGCAATGTGGAAATGTAGCAATGTGGAAATGCAGAAATGTGGATATGTAGAAATATAGAAATGTAGCAATGTGGAAATGTAGCAATACTGAAACATGGAAATGTGGAAATCTAGAAATGTAGAAATATAGAAATATAGAAATCTAGAAATGTAGAAATCTAGAAATGTAGAAATCTAGAAATGTAGAAATCTAGAAATGTAGAAATCCAGAAATGTAGAAATCCAGAAATGTAGAAATCCAGAAATGTAGAAATCCAGAAATGTAGAAATCCAGAAATGTAGAAATCTAGAAATGTAGAAATCCAGAAATGTAGAAATCCAGAAATGTAAAAATCCAGAAATGTAGAAATCCAGAAATGTAAAAATCCAGAAATGTAGAAATCCAGAAATGTAGAAATCCAGAAATGTAGAAATCCAGAAATGTAGAAATTCAGAAATGTAGAAATCCCGAAATGTAGAAATACAGAAATGTAGAAATCTAAAAATGTAGAAATCTAAAAAAGTAGAAATCTAGAAATGTAGAAATCCAAAAAACCAGAAATCCAGAAATCCAGAAATCCAGAAATCCAGAAATCTATAAATCCAAAAAACCAGAAATCTATAAATTTGGAAAAGTACTTCCAAAACTAACAGACCAATTCAGAAGTTCAGAAGTTCAAACCTTCATGTAGAAACTCAAAAACCCAAACACCAAAATTCGCAAACGTAATTACATAAAAATAAAAAAATACATTAGACTTAAAAACACAGAAAACTAAAAAGAAAAACCTCTGCAAATTTTCAATCGTAAAAATTGCCAATTCATCAGCGCCATGAAATGCACCCTCGTCTGGGTTAATAGGAACAGAGGAAGCGGAGAAAATGTAAATTGAGGTGTCGAATGAAACGCAAACGAGAAAGCCTTGTATGACATTTCATACGAGGGTCATTCGAGACTCTGCTACGGAATTAAACGATTGCATGGAAATCACGAGACTTGGATTTTTCTTCGGGCAACGGAGAAAAAAATAGGAAAATCACAGACGGTGAGCTGGTCGTCATATTTCTACGACGAGCACGTCGTCGACAGTACCTCGACTCTCGCACATGTATATACACACAGGGATAGGTATATGGTGGTACGTGTATGTAGAGGATTTTATCGTCGTCCTTTTCATCGTTCACGCAACCCCTCCTCGCATGTAGATTACGCGGATTAATACTCTTGAGAAAAAATACCGGAGTGGCTGTGAACTGTGGATTGAAATCTTTTAATTTTGGAATTTTCTAATTTTTATATTCTCAAATTCTTTAGCTGTTAAATTCTTAAATTCACAAGTTTTTAGATTCCTATATTCGCAGTTTATTAAGTTTGCAAATTTTTAGTCTTTGAATTACTAAATATCTGGGATACCCACATTACCAAATTTCCAATCTTTGAATTACTAAATATCTGGGATACCCACATTACCAAATTTCCAATCTTCGAATTACTAAATACTTAGGATACGCACATTTCCAAATCTAAGCACTTGGAATTCCCACATTTTTAAATTTCCAAGCACCCAGAATACCCACATTTCCAAATTTCCAAGCACCCAGAATTCCCACATTTCCAAATTCCTAAGCACCCAGAATTCCCACATTTCCAATTTTCCAAGCACGCAGAATATCCACATTTCCAAATTGCCAAGCACGCAGAATTCCCACATTTCCAAATTTCCAAGCACCCAGAATTCCCACATTTCCAAATTTCCAAGCACCCAGAATTCCCACATTTCCAAATTTCCAAGCACGCAGAATATCCACATTTCCAAATTGCCAAGCACGCAGAATACCCACATTTCCAAATTTCCAAGCACGCAGAATACCCACATTTCCAAATTTCCAAGCACATAGAATACCCACATTTCCAAATTTCCAAGCATCTAGAATTCCCACATTTCCAAATTGCCAAGCACCCAGAATTCCCACATTTCCAAATTTCCAAGCACCTAGAATACCCACATTTCCAAATTCCCAAAGGATCAAATTCCGTAGACCCCAAACACCTGGATCTCCAAACCCATAGCTCCTCAAGTTCTCAAATCTCCAAATTCCCAGATCCCCATATCCCTCAACCCCTAATTCCCAAATTCCCAAACTCGCAAACATCAATTCCTTCACTTCTAAATCTCCCAAACATCCAAACTTCCAACCCCTAAAATTTGCTTCTCATCCACTACCCATACGATAACATTTTCACCCAAATATTTCTGCCAAACCGCGACAATTAAAATAAGAAAACTCCAAGGAAAATGAAAGTTAGTCCTCGACCGCAAGGACGCGCCGGACGATGGCACAGGGAAATAGCGAACGACAAAAGACGTTGAAAAAAAGAAGAAAGAGAAGGTAGAAATGAGCGAGTAGGTCGTAGAGAAAGAGACGGAGAAGAAGAAAAACAGAAGGGCGCCTGGAGGGTTCACATATTTTCTTTTTTCTTCTGCATCCATTTAACGATCACCCACCGGTCGTGCTCCCTGCAGGCAACGAGCACCGGGCGCAGGGGCGCGGGGCAGGTGTGGATTACGAGGATGTGGCACTTTTTAGCGATGAAAAAAAGTATGTCGCATTAATTAAAAGCGACGCCGACGGTGAACGCAATTACGGGGGCTGTGCGACGACGCTCTGGGTTCATTCGTAGCCTCGCGTTTTCACCGAGCAACCTGTTTTTTCTGTTTTCTTTCTTTCTGTTCTTTTTTTCGTTTATTTCTGTTCCCTTTTCCGTTTCCTTGCCCCCATCGGGCTCTTTCCTATTTCTCGGTTCGCGTGCGACGAGGCTTCGGAAAATATCATGACACGCTTCTTCGGGAATTATTCCGGCGGTCGTAATTAACGCTCGACTTAACGGAACGTTAAATTCCCGAGGGAAACGAACGGAAATTCTGTTAGAACTTGTCGAGCAGCGTTTTCGATTTCATTCGAAAACGGTCGATGAACCGGATTCACTTTTTAGTCTGCGTTTTTGTTGAAGCAAACACAGAATGCAAGGATTGCGAAGATCAGGAGGGTCATCGGATAACGCGGAGGGACGTGACGTCTGCTCTCTGGACAATTTCCGTCCTCGAATTGAAATGTTATTACATTAGCAACACGTTCCGCTTCCTTCGTTCTGTATTGATACATATTGCGATGCATGTAGAGATTTATGTGCTCCTCGAAATTGTAGCTTAAATGCTTCTGTATCCAATTTCGAATCGGGGGTTGGATTTTAAGAATTGTGGATTTACTACGCTGCTTACAAAAGCTATTTTATTGTAAAAGTTCTCTAAAAGAACCTCCTGTTGCAGCATAACAGTACTCTCTAATCCCTTTCCCAAAATCACCAACCACCCTTACTACTTTTCCTCAAATTTGATTGGTGAATCAGAAGATTCCCTCCGAGTAGAAAAAGTAATGGACAGAGTCTCGAAAGATCGACATCCACTTTCGGTCGCCAGTGCACCGCACACTTTCTCCACAATCGAATTAAATCCGTCAGAGCGGCAAGCCGAGTATCTAACTCTGTCTGCGAGTGTACGTCTATTATTCGATCGCGTATCTGGCTGAAAGAGCTCCTCCGGACTCCATTCCGTGTCCTCGCAAAGCGACGAGCCGATACGGAGGAATGCGGCCTGGATATTTCACCCTGTGCATCGGTATTTCCGGCCTTCCAAGTTGCTCGATAAAACGTTAGGGGAGATTTGCGCGAAACGCTTGGAAATCGCTGATTCGAATGTCCTCTATCGTGTACGTGAACGATTTTAACCCCTTGAAACCCGGTATCCCAACATACGGAATCTGATGATATTTGTCTGTTCGATTGAATCTATTCAATGTTTTCATCGATGACTAAATTCTGAAGGAAGAAATTTATGCTACTTTTAGAGGTCTCACTTTTTTAGTAAGATTGTTCAGTGCAATTGGGGTGAGAAGGTGATGCCTGTGCACTTTCTTGTATTTTTATTTGAGGTTTATGCTAATGGATTTTTGCAAATATTTTATGCAAAGGTGTGTAGGTGATATTGGTGAAATATGAAGTATCGAACTTGATAAGAGTCAGAGTCAATTTCACTTTTGTCATATTTTTATATAAGGGATGTACAAGTATTACTTGTTGTAGTTTCTATAAATGAACTTAAATTAGACTCTCAGGTACAGAAATGTTTATTTATAAAAATATTCAAAATGAGACGATCTGTAACGTCTAAAGATGTAGAACTTATACAAAGATGTTTCAAGAGCACTTCAAGAGACCTTTAAAAATTTGAAGTCAGTCAATAAATTTAAATGAAGAATTAAAATAGCAAAATCATGAAATATCTGAATTTAAATTTTGTAATAAAGATATTTAATTTTGAAGAGCAATTTAACGTTCCGGTTATTAAGGGTGCAATTAGAGATGCTGTATCGTATAAAATTTAATTTGAATAGGAAAAAGGAGGTGTACGATAGTGAATCTTTCAAGATTGTTCCCCGAGCGGAAACATTCTCGTTGAACAGTTAACGCGATCGTAAATCACGATGCGTTAATTCCACCCTCTCGCGTTCCGCTGATCATCCCTCTCAGGGAGATTCTTTGCCTTTTGTCCGTGGCGAATGCTCGTATTCGTGGCCGTACAAAACCAATCTGCATGCAACGACGCATTGTATCACCGTACGAGGCTTTTTATCCGCTGCTTCAAGAAGAAAGTGCTGCAGAGAGGGTTGAAGAAAGGAAAGAGATTCACCGAGTGCAGGCAGAGTGTCTCGAAAACAGGAACATTCCGGTGGTTTAATGCCGCCGCTTCGCGTCGCTATCGTCCATTGCTTCTGAACGGCGCAGAAAAGGGGTAGGTCTCGCTCTTTCCCCATTTTCTCTCCTCGAGTGAATCGAGGGGATCCAAAGAGTACGACGAAACGAAGAAATAAAGGAACAAACCGTTTTGGACGGTGAAACTTTTGCGAGGTAAGCGGGATGGGCCGGAGATAAAGGCGACAGATGACGGAGTATTTCGTGAAAACGCGAAAAAGAAGAGAAAGAAGGGGGTAAGAGGAGTGACCAGAACGGGTGACTTTTATTGCAGCGGACCGTGTTAATCTCGGACGGCCATAAATTCATCCGACCAGAATTGCTTCTTAACCGCCGCACCCCTCGAGTACCCTCCGAGTCTTTAACCAACGTACGTGATCTCCGCTTTTTTACCCGCGATAAAGCTTCGACGGGTCCGATTTCTCCGACGAAAGTAAATTCGAGAAACCGGCCCGTAAAAATAACCGCAAGAAGCGCAAACACCAATCGGATTCGAGAACGACAAATATTTAATTACGGGGGAGAAAACGGTTCGTTTCGAGCGCGGCGTAAATGACGGAGGCGAAGGGATGAAAAAAAAAAGAGGAAAAAGGATGAAAAAGGGAAACGAAAGCTTTCAATCTCCCGTTCCTCCCATTATCCGCGCAGCCATTTCGATTCCTCGAGGCTTCCAGCGTCCCGGCTAACAGCTAGTTCACCAGCCGAATTACACTGCCGGGTAATATCTTTTCGAGGCATTAATTAGCTTCTGTTTTCCGGACCCATCAATTTGCGACTCGCGCTGCAATTCAACTGCCTCCGTGAACCTCTCGTTTCGGTCGCTTTTGTTCGCGATAGATATTCTACTGAATTTCAAGGTGTTTCAAATTTACCATTCATAAAATCATCGAATTTCGGGTGACTACGTAAGGACAATATTTGTGGACTTTAATTAATTCATAAGGGAATTGTTGTAAATTATAATTCATTTTCATATTCGCATGTTTGGGAGATTGGACAGTTCTGAAATGTCAAATTCTAAGTTTCAAATGGTGAACTTTAAGATTGAAAATCCCGAACTAGCAAATTTATCCCCTATCCTCAATATCGATCTACACTTTTCGTGGAGTTGCAAATTTTTGATTATAAAACTTTTGTATTGGGAATATGGGAAGTGATGATTTGGAAATTGGTTTGAAAACTTTCAAATCCCCGAACTGGAAATTTAAGAATGTCCAAAGTTGAAATTTCTAAATCCTCCGAATTCCTCAAGTGACTTTGCCAAATCCTGAATTGTTCAAATCCCAAATCTCAAATTCCCTAAATTCCAAATTTCAAATTTCCTGAAGACCAAATTCTTCTAATCTCAAATTCTCATAGTGCCAAATTCACCTAAACTCCAAATCCCAATTGCCATAAATACCAAAGCCAAAATTCCCTAAAGATCAAATCCCCTAACTCCAAATTTTCACAGTACCAAATTTCCTAAATCCCAAATTCTTCAAACCCCAAATCCCAAATTCCTTATATTCTAAATCCCAAATTTCCTAAAGACCAAATTCTTTTAGCTCCAAATTATCACAGTACCGAATTCCCTAAATCCCAAATCCAAAATTCCCTAAAGATCAAATACTCTAACTCCAAATTCTCACAGTACCAAATTTCCTAAATCCCAAATTCTTCAAACCCAAAATCCCGAGTTCCTTAAATTCCAAATCCCAAATCCCTCAAATCCCAAATCCCTCGAATCCCAAATCCCTCGAATCCCAAATCCCTCGAATCCCAAATCCCTCGAATCCCAAATCCCTCGAATCCCAAATCCCTCGAATCCCAAATCCCTCGAATCCCAAATCCCTCGAATCCCAAATCCCTCGAATCCCAAATCCCTCGAATCCCAAATCCCTCGAATCCCAAATCCCTCGAATCCCAAATCCCTCAAATCCCAAATCCCTCAAATCCCAAATCCCTCAAATCCCAAATCCCTCGAATCCCAAATCCCTCAAATCCCAAATCCCTCAAATCCCAAATCCCTCAAATCCCAAATCCCTCAAATCCCAAATCCCTCAAATCCCAAATCCCTCAAATCCCAAATCCCTCAAATCCCAATTTCTTCAAATCCTACTTCCACTAAAAACCTCAAACACATACGAAAGCCCCCAAAAAATAAAATCGCTAAATAAATGAAATTCGAGGAGTGAAGGTAGCCGATGCACCGAGAGTCCACATGTGGATGCAGGTGAATGCCTTGGTGGCTCTCTTCACACTTTGAAAATCTGGCTTGGAGGGACTGGAACTTCGCTCTTTTCTCTCTCTCTGTTTCTCTCATCAGAGTCGTTTGATATTCACGTACCGTGAGTTTTGAGGGAAACCTTATACGCCACTTCGATCCCCCGACAGGACTCGTACGCCGCGTTTCCAAAGCCCCGCGGCAAAACTGGCACGGAACGAGTCTCTCCATCGTGTACATACGCCTATGTACAGTATATACCCATCTACGAGGTGCAATTTGCATGCTCGTCCTCGTTTTAAAGCCTACCGGTGATTTCCGGCGTCATAGTTTCTATGCCCGCTACGAAAACTCGACCCGAATCCTTCCCTACCAATTCTACTCCTGTCGTTCGTTGCCATCTTTCTATGGTACGCCGATTTCCTACGAAATCATTCTCGTGGAATTAATCGGACAACGGTATAGTTTCGTATCGTTGAAACCTACACCTAGTTACCAACTTCTCAAACTTCGTCTATGTAGGTTAATAGATTTTTCCCAAAGTTGTGCACTGTATTTTTCAGATTCTCATCAAACGCAGGTATTTTGCTTTTAATAATCTCACCGCTATGTTGAAGTCATCAGAAGTCTGCATTCGCGCTTTAAAACTTTTGTGGGTCGAGACTCGCTTTTTAAAATGAACATTTTTTGTGATATTTACTATTTATATTATTATTTGTTGTCTAGAAGTTTTCATGCTTTCGAAATTATGAAATTCTAGAGATCTCAAGTCTCGAAGGTACAAGATTTCTGATTTTATTTTAATATCCTGAAGATTGAAGATGTCCCAGTCTTTCAAAGCACCAAACTTAAAACCATGGCTCCAAATACCGAACGTCTCAAACTTCCAAATCTCGAACTCCATCAATAGCTAAAATTCCAAAAATGCAGAAAGCAATGGATCGATCCCAATACCGAAATAAAAGGATGAAAATCAGAAGGATATTAAAATATCAGTGTCAACGACGGGTCGAGAGGAACGTTGTCCTACTTGGAGGACATCGATGGAACGTAGGAAAAGACCGAGAATTAGCCGCAAAACGAGCAACGCCGGAAGCACGTGTACCAGAGACCTCCGCAGGAAGCTAGGTCTTTCCTTTGAATGCGCTTAATTGCGAGCACAGTTTCGTTTCCAGTAGGGAGCAGACGGTCTGACGAGGAGCACGGAAATGATTAACGACAAAGCCTGTCTCCGTTGGATCGTCGCGAACAGAACGAGACGGTTCAACGAAAGAAGAAATAAATCTCGAACGTGAACAAAATGAACAGGACCTTGCAATTATCCGTGACTTCGAAACTATCGACGGATCGACCGCTACGAACATTTTAATCATTGACGGTTACCTTTAATTTCTCTCTACCACGATGTCTGACAACTATTTTCTGAACAATACATTTTTATAATCTATATTTATAAACTGTAAGTTCTATTGAAATTGCACATTTTAATATTATCATGGAGTAGTTCACATAAAGTATACAGGTTTCTTTGACTATGTTATTGAAGCTACATAGCATTTATAAATAGGTTAAAAGAACAGCAATTGTATGTTATGTGTTCCACCAACGTGTGTGAAAAAGTAAACTGTAAACTCTCTACAATTAAAAGTTCTCAATTAGGACATGTCTTAATAAATAAAATTATGTACTGTCAAAGATCAGTGACAAGTAGATAATTAGTATGTTAAAAAGAAGAATCGTGGCAGTTTGAGAGAAGAGATTTCTCGAGTGACGTTATGCACTACTAATTTGAAGAACTACCTACACGCGTTTTGATAAACGAGCTTGATAAAACTGAACGGGTTACGAGTCGTTTCATCCTCACGGATTAAACATCCGGGACACGAGGGGAGTTATCGTTTATTTGGCAAACATCGCGTTCGTTATCCGCGATCGCGTACGGATCGATGGACTTTGTAAAAATATGACGTGGCACGCGATCAACCGACCGGCTCGTAACAATATATTAACTAATCCTGTTAGCTCGAAATTCCTCGAGTTCTCTGTACGTTACGATTTTTCCGATTGGTGATTACTGTCTTTGAACAATTATGCATTTCTACAAAATTTAAGCTTCTAAAAATGGGACTTCTTGTGAATATTTTTATAAGTTCATCATTCTTAATCTTCGACAAAATCCAAATATTTTTGTGTTACTCTTTCTGGTCAGATAGAAGTGTCCACATTATACATCTACCACAAAGTATGAAATTAAATGCAAAATTTAAACAATCATGCACTTCTAAAAAATTTAAGCTTGTAAAGATGGGACTTGTGAATATTTTTATGAGTTCATGATTCTTAATCTTCGACAAAATCCAAATATTTTTGTGTTACTCTGTCTGGTCAGATAGAAGTGTCCAGACAAATGTGTCCACATTATACATCTACCACAAAGTATGAAATTAAATGCAAAATTTAAACAATCATGCACTTCTAAAAAATTTAAGCTTGTAAAGATGGGACTTGTGAATATTTTTATAAGTTCGTGATTCTTAATCTTCAACAAAATCCAAATATTTTTGTGTTCCTCTGTCTGGTCACGTAATGGGTCCAGATAGATGTGTCCACATTATACATCTACCAAAAAGTTAAATGCAAAATTTTCAAGTCCTTAAAATTACAAATTAATAAAATGAGTGAATTACTGACGTGAACGTGGTTGATAAAAGATTTGAAGAATGAGCAATGACAGAATTTCCACATCCGATAATGCGAGGTGTAACAAAAGTTTGTAGACGGGGATTTAATTCTTCAATTATCCGCTCCGATCCGAGCGAATCGAATGAAACTTGCGGATTACTTTTATCGATGTCTCCTGTTAAATATCTGGAGCTTCACACTGGCACAAGGGAGATAATGACTGTTCGGTACAACAGGCTGAATGACGCGAGTACATATTTCTTGATTATCCGATCTCCGCGTAGAACGGTAAATGAACGGAGAGGAAAAAACAGGCGAACACGATTGAATCGATGTTTTCGATGCATATTGAAAATTACCCAGCAAATTAATTCGTTTGACGGCGGAGTAGGCGCGCGAACGATGGATCGTTCTGTTCCTATCGATTGAATAAACGTTTCAATTCATCTCGCTGTGTATCATTCCCCTCGTTCCACCTCGGTGGGAGACAATCGAATATGAGCACGCGTGCAGAAAAAAAAGGAAAAAATGAGAGGGAGAGACAAAAGGTACCGTGGTCGCTGATTTATAAACATATCCTTTCCGGGCTCGAACAATCGCTCAAGTACGAATCGGTTTGATCGGGATGAAACCGCGGCCTTTCATGTCGCGCTCGCTGATACGACGTGAAAATGGAACGAGAACAACTTAATATTGTCTCGTCGGAACTCGATGAAGCTGATTTTACGCTCGTAATTCGGTCGCGGGAGATGAAAGGTCTGAGCAAACGAATCACATTAAATTTTGCGACGTAAAAGACATTTCAAATGAACGAGACGAATTTATGCAAAGCGACATACTTCTAGACAATTAATTACCAGCAACTTCATTTCTGTGGTTCTTCATTTCTATGAAAAACGCTATAATACATATTTTGTGTATCTAACAAAAACTTACATTTTCTATAATCGATTGTGAAATTACAATCGTACTGCATATCTTACGAGAGAATACTCTGTTTTGTTATCTGAACTGTATTCAAACTGTTCAATTATTATGAATTTTTGTCCATGATGATTAGAAACCTGTTGGATCATGTGGAGATAAATAGGACTCTATCAAAACCATTCATACTAACATCTAACACTTCTTATATTCACAGTAGTGGCTTTTTACATCCAGACATATGTAAAATCATATGAAGTTTCATGTAAATGATTGACACTGATAATCCTCACGAAGTTGACTCAATAGCAAATTATTTTAAGTTGTCACAATAGCAAATTATTAATTAATAAAATCGACTGTAAAGCCACGTTACTCTAATCGCTGCGTACTAAAATATGGGGACGAGTGCCCTTCGTGAAAAAAAAAGATAAAGATGAGGCACGAGACAGACGGTAGAAGCGTAAAGGACGAAGAAGACGGAGGGAAATGATGAAAGAGGGAGAGAAGGAAACTAGCGAAACACGACAATGGAAGAGGGTTCCTAGGATAGAGGCTCGATTGTAGTGGAGAGTGAATGAAGCGAGACAGAAAAGCGAAACGGGAACAATGGCCGCGGTATTATTTTCTGTTTGCTGCGTCAGACCAACCACCCACCCTCCGGTTACTCCCTCGCTCCCTTTATTCACCCTCTCTTTCTCTGTCGTTATCTTCGTCACGTTTCTCTGTTCCTTTTTCCGCCAGCCTCGCTGTCTGCTACAGCTTCCTCCTGTCGCTACAACGGCATAACATCATATTTTTGGACCGGGATCCAAGATTACGGGGACTCGATATTTGCTAGATAAACGAATAAGCCCGTCTCGTCGACGTTGTTTCGTTTGACCGAACGAATAAATCATTGGCTGCTTAATTCTCTTCGTGCCAGGACTCTTTCGTTATACCTCGTGTCGTGTTTGATTAAACGCCGTATTTGTCCCGTTTGGGGAATTTTTTATTTGCGCTTGTTGGTCGAGTTTGAGATACTAGGAAATCACATTCGCAAATTAATCCTTTTTGCACAAATCCAAACTTTCATTTCCAGGTTTTCTTAAATCTCACCATTCCTCAATTCAAAATTCTCATATTTTCGAATCCTTAAAATTGACTCCATAAGGTGATAACGTAGTGCGTGGCGAATTCGACGCGGGAAATACGGCGCGTGCCGATATAACGCGGAACAATAAGCAACCACGACAACGAAATACCAGTCTTTTTTTCTCAGTGCCCGAAATTGCAAAAGGAGGGTTATTTCTATTAGAAAGAAGTTCCGTAGTAAATGTAATATGGCAGCGTTTCGATCGAGTATTATTTTCCGACGGGACGCTTTGTACGGGTTCGAGGTAAGCAGTGACCGATAAAAGTAGCTCGCCAGTTCAGAAGTTCGATTCAATTTCACGAAGTTGCCGGTCGTTGCGCGGCACGAAGCGTTGTCATCAAACTCGCATCCACTTTACACCAGCTGAGAGGACAAGTGTGCTGTGTGCAACGATCGCGAAAATCCACTTTCCAGCTTTGAGCTCCACTTCTAGTCGATGCATTATTCCGTCGAACAAGACGGATGAGGAATAATATTCCAATTTCGCTGGTCTAATGCAGGCACCGTCGATCCTCGACATAATGGCCCGCCACGATCTTGCTACGTGAATTATGCGACACGCTGTCCAGACCCGTGCACCCCGCGGAAACACCATCGAAATTTCTCAGGACGTGCTCTGATCCTGTTACCTTGTGTCTGTGTACATAGTTTCAACTTTGCTCTCGGAGACACAGGGCTAAACGTGAACGGCATCGAATATTACGGGCTGCATGAAAGCTTAATGATAATTGCGAGATTTCGATCCACCGTCGTTTCGCAATTGCGATGGTAAATCTTCTTAAGATTCTTGGCAGATTTTCGACTATTTGAATACGGTTTTCTGTGCAAAAGAAGAGCATGACTAGTAACAATTGTATGAGATGACATATGTGGACATATAAGTTCCTGCGAAACTTTGTTCAGATTATTGTAAAGAGTTATTAGGATTTAATGAAATTGGTGTTACAACCAGTATACAGTATTATAAATGAGAGTACGTATAATGTACGTATAAGTAAAATTTTCCACAGAAAATTTCTGGTAGAAAAGTTAGATTCCGAAAATCGTAGAAGTATCAGTTATCGATATTCTACCGTTTTATCGAACCTGATATCCTCAGAATAGTTCAGCCATCGCAAAAGAACACTCCCGCCGTTAATTTGCCGGAAGAATCAACCGAGTATTCAATTCTGCGTTGCAAACAGGATACAACAAAAAACTACACAAAAGCACTCAACCAACACGATCGATCAATTGTTCAAGCGTTCGTTCCGTACCGCGATAATCTCCTCATCAAAGTCTTCGATAACACCGATTTGTGTCACACGAGGCGATAAAATACTTCGGCCTGCAAAATCATCCTTCCTCCATCGTCGGAGAAATTACCGTAATCGCCGGCCGTTACATCGATGGCGCTCCGATAAGGTTAAATTATCTTCGGATTAAAAGTGTCGCGTACAATGGTGTCCGATAATTTCTACGGGTATCTGACGATGCTCCATTTATCTTCGAATACAAATGGGCTCACGAGACGATTTGTTAAACTTGTCTCATTATTTTATCTATTCTGATACTATCACGTTTTATTACCATTTAATTAGGAATCTTAGCTTCTCGAGATTCGAGTACGGATTACGAGAATGTAGGGACTTGAAGATGCAGAAACTTGGAGATGGACTTAGAGATATAAGCATTTGGATACGTAGAGATTTGAAGATGTAGAATATGTAGAAATTTGATTCCACAAGAATTACCATAATATGAATTTCAAGATATAGAAATTGATGAATATAGAGACTTGTATAAGAATTTGGGTTCATAGAAATTTGTGAACCCAGAGAAACTACATAACCCAGCAATTAAATTTGGAAATATACTTGTTGCTCGAAGTAAGAGATTTATAAACTCGCTTCACATTTTCATCGAAGAGCAGGGTGAGAAAGCAATGACTGCAGAGGCTCTCGAGAAGAAATCGTGGAAATTAAAAGTAACGCGTCGAGGACAGACAGTAATGAAGCGGAAGTGGCTGGCAAGAATCACGTACCGTCTGGCGAGAAAGCTTCCTGTTAATATAGAGCAGTCTTAAATTCTCGTCGGGAGACGAAACGGTAACGTAACGACTCGGTCGGGGTCTAAATCTTGATAAACAACTGTGAAGATTGTTAACGTTCTGCCATTATTTAACGGAGACGCCGACATTCTCGCGAGTTCCATCACGGAAAGAACCGGCGAGAAAGGAGAAGAATCGGAAGAGAAGAAAGCGTTTGGATGCCAGCCAGACTATGGTTCCAGGACTGAATAGAGAGACGATCGCCAAAGGCGGATCGTTTAGGACAACGTTGAAAGCATCGGGAACGTTTTGTCACCGGGATGATTGAGATGCATGCGACGATGAATGTCACGGTTTAAAGCTTGCTACTATAGCAAAAATTGGCTCGATCCAGATAAACGATACTTTTGACTTATATCAATTTTACGTAGGTCAACTTCACTATTTAAAAACGACCAAAGTTTATAAGAACATTTATTGTTTCACTTCCTTTGTACCTCTAAATTGACTATTTCAAAGTTAAACACAATGAGTATGTTCAGACAGTATATAATTCTTAATCTGATAGGTTTGATCATAAATGCCGACACGATTAGGTGACACAAAGTTCTAAATATTCAGTACATATCAATTCTACCCAAATGGCTGAACATTCCGTTAATATTTAAAAAATAAACTAGCTAACTGACACATCAATTTAAATATTACCCATCAAAGTTTGATGCAAATGGCTGCAGAATTTTCGCCGATATTTTTAGTACATGATTCTTTCAAATATTTACAATCTCAAGCGTCACCAGCCATCATTAATTAACTGTCTACAGAGTTTCCGTAACCCAATTTCAAATTCCCGTAAGGTATATCAAATTTGGATCCAGCAATGCATATTATATTCACGTCATGCCGTGACATTTGAAGAGATTCAACGTACCAATTTAATGGCGACATGTCGTGCCAAAAGGTAGCAAGAAAAAATGACAAATATCACAGTTTCAGTCGACGGACGTATTTATCCGTGGATGTAACTCCGCCACTCACTTCTGCCAACGCGTGGCTACTTTCGCGATGTCGTCATGCCAGCGTATTGCCCATTAACGAGAAATACGGCGCCTTCGTTACACCGCAATGTTCGCTTTCGAAATAAACCCATTCGCGATACTTCATTGTAACTGTGCTTTTTTATGGGGCTACGTGTGTCAAACGAGTTGGCTACCCCACAGGGCAACTTGATAAATCTGATCGCAATTGGTACCACGAAATCGATGTAATCAAACGGTTAAGCGGAGAATACAAATTTTTAAACACCACTTGTCATTGATGTGATCATTCATCTTATGTGACTCATTGTCAGATTATCATGTACATACGATCTACATATAATTATCATTTCAACTGTTTTATTACTTTATCTATTATAAATTGTGAAAGTTAAAAGACAAAATATACCTTAATATAAAATATGTTACTGTTCAATACTTCAAAACTATTCTCAAATGAAAATAATATTCCCAAGTGATTAAAAAGTATATGATTTACTGGTAAATTTACTAGTATGATTTTGAAGTGGAACATGAAGAGTGTACGCAGTGCGAAAGCGAATATTGGACGCCATTTGTCCGGTCAAAGGTTAATGGCGTTATAACAAGGATGGCGTCAAGTACTCACCGAGGAAGACGTTCTCGTCGATGTCGTCGCCGTGCAGATCGATGTCAAGGTCGACCGCACCGTTGGTAGGAGCCTGATGGCTCCTCTTTGCGAGGTCCATCAGCTCGCTTCGTAGGTCCAGGTGGCCCCTGGCCAGCAGCTCGGCCAACAGGGTCAAATACGAGGAATTCAGCGAGGTAGGACTGGTGGCACGTATACAGCCGGGTAACCAGAATCCTAAGAGACTGTAGGAAACCACCGGTACCGCTCCGGTACTGACGAAGCCACCGTTCAGGAGTTCGCCGCACAACATAGGTGCAGCGATGACCTCAGCTCCTCCCTCGTGACCTTGGCAACGCCTCGATCTGCAATATCTGCGTCAACAAACACCCGTCAATCAGAATCGATCGACATTGTGCAAATGTCTCATATTTTTATAAGGGTTGTAAGGGGCAACTTTGGTAGATTAGAAAGTGTTTAAAAAATATATGGATACTTTTACAAATGTACTACAAATTTATAGTTAACTGATATTAGTAGACATTAACATTGTTACATTATAAATTCATACATTATAAATTATATTTAGCACTAATAAATTTGAATATTGGAGCTGCCTCTTTTTTGCTCCAAAGAACATTGTATTCGACAAAGTGCAATATGACTGATGAACACGTGATCAGTTTAGAAATGATACACAATAAGAATGAATAATAGAGCAAAGGTTTCGATGGAATCATAAATTTGCTTTCTGTATCATATGCATACAGACTCCAGTTTAGATCATCTGGCACAAGGTTATCTGATCTCAACCCATGATAAAACCACACATTTTCCTCGAGTCTACAAAGATTTTTCGCAGTATGTATTACGATCGACACTCGTGGTATATCATTCAGTACTAAAAGGGTCAACAAAGTCAGCATGCAAATTCGTCAAACAGAGCGGCTTTGAGCAGATTTTCACGGGACCCTTAAATCAACGGGGAACAAAGGGGCGGAGGAGAGCGTTCGGGGAAGAGAAACAGGCGTAACGTGTGCTCCGTGAAACGGCGATTTTACGTAGGTAACTTAAGGTCGTTACTCTTGCCACGAAACCGAATAATGCGCTGGCAACGAGAAGCGTTATGCGCCGTTGAGAGCAAAACTTAGAGGCCATCTGCATGACAAAAGAGTTGGACACCGAGGAGTCCGGAACAATGCAGCGATCCACAGACACACACGCGTTTCCGCACAATTATCGCGCGGATTAATGCGACACGGGTCGGAATAACGCGGACACTGGCTCGTAAAATTCCGTCTGACCGATGCGACGAAACGCACGTGGTCGGGTCGTAAAGTCGCGGCAGAAATCAGCGATATTGAACCCACCATTTCGGTACCGGGCACATTCGCGCGGAATTTACGGACACGGATGAAAGAGCGGAGACGTTCGATCGGGAGAACCGGTAACGCGACAGTGGAGCCCGGGTAAATGGAGTGTGACGAAGAGAGAAGCAGATCCAATGGTAACTGGCACATTCTTCTGGAGCCGACCAGTGGGTGCCATGCTGTCGCACTGACGTCACCGGTCACTCGCGTGGGTGGGTACACGCTTGATGATCTCACGTTCGCTGCACAGAGAGTTCCTTCGACCGTTCGTTTAATCGATTCGATTGTGCCTTATCTCCGGCGTAAATCGCTTTTCGAACGGGGGGAGGGAAATAGAATGGAAGACTTCGTATTGAAACGCATAGAAAGTTTCGCTTTGGAAGGAATGTGGGAGGATTCGTGATAACGTGAAACGCGATCGACTTAATCGTGTGTGATTGCAAAAAACCCATACGCTATTTCTCTGGATATATACACGCGTTGGTGATATAAAGTACGAGGTAAACTGACATTGTGTACCGCAAGATGAAGAATAATACTAAATTCGGACAGTGTATTTTATGGGCAACATTTCTGCATTTGCAGCTGATACGTGCCGCCGCGAATGTGATCAGATGCGTGGATGCATGTCTCGAGAGGGACATTTACAACATTTATTGTAGCAGGTGCATTTATGGCGGTACGTGTAATGCCTTTCCAGATGTACAGTGAATTTTGACTTGTTCTGCGTTGTACGAATGTACGATAATATGTATTTTGCGGGTCCTAAACTATTTGTTATATTTTGTACTTCATTTTTCTATAATTATGTCCAATATTTTTTGAGACACGCTTATGATATACGTCTTACTTCGCGGAGACCTCGGATGAGTATGTCTGTATATCAATCATGTGTTGTTGGATTTAATATTGATCGGTTTATTGTTATGCTTTTAATAGGTGCTTCTGTTTACGTTTAATGAACAAGTACATTCAAATTTAGCATTCCTATATTTCACTGTTTTCGATGAACACAAAATTATCAAAAGCCTTGCCAGTAGATGAGAACCATGAAACTAATACAAATTTAATATACGTTAATCATGCAGGTCCTCGTAAAGTTAAATATTTTTCTCTGAAAAGTTCGTATTTAATTATATAAAAGATTATTTGTGTTCAAAAGAAGAAGTCTAATGAATAGAATTGGTAAATTACGATCGTAATAGCTGGCAGACGTTTCCTCAGCAAAGTGAACTGTGACGGATCGCAAGAAACACCCGGGGAAATGATCTCCCGTTAATTCGATCGTCTACTCACGAATCATCCACGAGATACATACATATTTCATGGGAATTCAGATTACATCGCGAGAAATCGCTGCAGAGCTCGAGTTCCAGAAACTCCTGATCGGAATTTTGAGCGTGGCGTAGCACACCAAGAGATTGATTACCAATCGTCGCATCTTTTACAGACCGAGTCGTTACATGTCGCCTTTACATTTCGGGCTGCAAGTCACAATTCTTTTCAAGTTCAGATTTTATCGCAACAAGTTCTCTTTCTGGATATTTCAATCTTTTCCTGTAGCTCTGTTAAAAAATTATGCGATGAATGTAACTCAAAGACTGTACATTATTGAGAATTTGAAGATTTGAATGGGTTTCGAAATTTGAGTATTCAAAGATCTTTTTTGGAAAAATTTGAAGAGACATGAATTAAAAAATACAAAAGTCAACTTTGTAAATTGTGAGAATGATCAAAGGGAGTTTGTAGCTCACCTGGATTAAAAAGGGGTAGAACGTGTCGCGCAAATCTGATGAAAAAACTTAAGAAAGAGGGAAAAATGTTTTCACCCCGGATTATCTTTACCGTGAAACCAAATCTACCCTCAGGAGCGACAATCCAAGGATTCCATCTCCTTTCTTGCTGAAGAAATTACAGCAGCCACGGCAGACATGTAATACAATTTGCAGTGTACATGGTTCGAATACCCGGTCGTCGTAACAGCCGGAATATGCAAACGCAGTTTCACGGTCATCTTTTCGTTAACGTTAGAGCGGCTTGCGAAACGATTATTCGGTTCGAATACGGGGAAATGTTCGTTGTACGCAACGGAACGACGGCAAAAGATAGGCAAGTCGGTGCTTAGCAAAGTGATTTAATTTGCCGGAAACACGTGCACGATCGTACGCCGTAGCAAGATGGCGAATCCAACAGCGAGAAGAACGAGCTTTTTACCTCGGCGCTATTTTCGCGAAAAAGCATACTGTGCATAGCGCGGTAGCACGCGAACGGAATATTCGACGACAGAACGAAATCTTGGAATTGCGACGTGACCAGGGCCACGAATTTATTTCGAAAATCGCTATCGAACGCCTCGATATCGACGCACCGAGAATTTGTTTAACGATATTGAGCATTAATGAACCGTGAGATTTACTGTGTTCCAAATTGAAAATGATTCGGTAACGAGAAATCCGATATATTGAATTTAATACGAATTACGTGATATGAAAAACGTAGTGGCGGTGCAATATATTTAGAGGGAACAGTTACTCGATAGTATACTGCAAATTTTTTTTTTGATAATTTAAGCTCGGTAAAATAAATGTCCAAGATCTCTAAATCTTGCCTCCACAAGATTAATAAACTATGGAATTTACTGTATTTCAAAGTGAGAATGGTTCCCGATAGACGTTCGCAACGAGAAATCCGATACGCTGAATTTAATACATATTACGTGCTGCAAAAATAGTAACATCGATACTAGTTTTTCGTTGCGATATAGTTTGCTATCGACGTTTGCTTTCTATACTCAAATATTAACACATGAGCGATGAACCAGCTTTCGCTGACCCGACGAACGATTTGGAGTATAAATTTAACTTTGCAATCTATTTTATTCTCCCTGATCGTACTGCTTCAAATAACCTAACAAAATTTTATTGCTGAGTTATATTTTTAAATTTAGAAATTTGTAAAGCGAAGTGCACTTTGCTGGCAAATTAAAAATCCACGAAAATTAAAAAAAGATAGCATACCCCGAGATAATAAAAGGTATCAGTAATAAAATATTGTGCATGTATCACTAATAAAAGGAAAAATTTTCGCAACCGAATAATCACAATACGTGGCCGCCGCAGTACAAATATCGGTACATCAATGAAGCTCGTTTGCCCAGAAACATGACATATTTCCAAAATTCCCGATAAAAATGAAAAATGAAATAAGAGCGCAACATTGTGGTGAATTTTGTCAGAACAATGAAATGTACGAATTATCGGGTGAAACAAACGCAGCGGCAGAGAATTGATAACCGGTTGATAAGTTAAATCGGTAACAGCGTTAAAAGTTAAACAGTCGAAAACGCGAGGGGTAACTCACCTTTTTCCACGGATCGCACGCGATTCAGGTAACGTTCATGATCGTCGAATTACACCGTTACGAGTGCGGAATGAATCATGACCGGCTAGGAATACTGCGATACCGGTACTGAGAAGTTTGCGGATAACAGCGGGGAACAGGAGGGGTTGAAGGAAGCCATCGACCAGGAGCGGCAGACGAACGGGCGCCGTGGCCACCCCTGTACACCCCCGAGCCCTCGCGATCCCCCTTTTATTCAGCGCAGCTTATCCAAAACTGGAACAACCCTCTTGCTCCGAGCCTCGAGAGCACGAAACGTATGAGAGCTGGACACGAGATATTCGTCCCACCTTCCTGGCCATTCATAAAACAACCTTAAACGCGGCTTTTAAACGTTAAATACGTTCTGATTTATATATCCTCGCCTTCAGCGGAACGCTTCGTTAACAACCGTGAGAAATGTTTTAATATGGCATTAATTGTAGTGTCTTTGAATACGGGGAGAATATGGTCCGAGCTGTTAGATGCAGGTTTTAAATGAAGGTCTTTGGGAGTTTTAGGAGGTCGATGGGGGAAGTTTGGATTTGGAAAGTTTGGGTTATGGGAATTTTGAAGTTTGAGAGCTGGAGGATATGTGGATTTGGGGATACAGAGATGTGGGGGTATGTGGACTTGATGATATGTGGATTTGCTGATATGTGGATTTGCTGATATGTGGATTTGCTGATATGTGGATTTACTGATATGTGGATTTACTGATATAGAAATTAGGGGTTGTGGTGATTTGTGGATAGAAGGCTTTGAAAATAAGGATTTGATGTACAGGAATTTGGGTATATAAGAATTTATATATGTGGCACACACACATGGAACATACATGTGATGTAAAAATTTAGAGATATAGGAAGTCAAAGAAATACGAATGCAGAGACGTGGGGATTTAAAGACATGGAACGAATTTGAAGATATGGGGATTCAAAGACGTGTAAGTCCGATAGGAATTCAAAGATATAGAGATTTGCCAATTTGCAAGCCTTCAAATTAAATCCTCATAAATCAAGCCCCATACATCAATTACTCCAAACAAAAGTTCAAACTCAACAAAACATTAGCCGGCTCATTAACGTTAAGTCCAAATTACCTGTTAACCAAGCCGAAAACAGGGTTAAATTTTGAAATCGAACCACGCTTAGTTTCGAAGTAACTCGTATCTCTGTTGGTTCGATTCCCAAGGGCCGTTGAACTCTTGCCGCATTCACAAAGTAGCTGCAAGTTCGCGCGGGTCGATAGATATATAAACGAGTCGTAAGTTTCTCGGTACAGGACCCGGTGAGCGTTCTTGCGAGAGCACGTACACACCGGTATCCTGGTAGGATCGTTTCCACCCTCCACGTGTCTGGGTAAACATCGTCGACGCGTCGTTACCAGCTCCAATCTCGTCGGTACCCGCGAAAATCCGACGGGACTCGATATCACCTGCCGGAAAATCGTGACGTCGACGGGACGAGCTCATACATGGTAAACCGGTGTGCTCGATATCGCGAACCTTGACTCGCCTTCGGCAACCTACCTTCGACCGTGGAGGCGCTTTGATAACCTTTCTAGGCCTCCGGGCTTATATGTGTCTAAGGAAACGTCGATCGGTCTTTGAATAACCAGTCGTGAAAATCGACGAGTTCGACTTCCTACTTTTTACTGAAATTGCTATAGAATTAATTATTGCAAGGTTACTTCAGGTTGAATGTATTCTTTGTTTTTTATTTCTTATCATTTTTAGATGACAACCTTAGATAGGTAGGTAGTCTTTATGAATGGTCAGAGTAGAGAGGGAAATAATTTAATTTTCTCCTGAAATTTTACTCGTATTGTATCTGTAACAACAATGTAAATTCTCAATTGGTGGAATGGATGATGCATAAGAATGATATGAAATGTCTACATATGTGTGTTATTAAGCTTGTCATACGAATTCAGGGAGATAATTGCACCTTCCTTATTGTTTTCTAAATGTGAATGACAACTAGAACTATTTATTCTTCTATCAGAAACATATGTGTAGAGACAATCTTTTAATTTGAGTCATAGCTGTATGAATCACCCAAGGTTCATCTCCTGTCAAACTCTAACTATGAAAAGAAGTTTTTCCTCAAATATCCACCTTGCAACCCTAATACCTACATTTCCCCAAATGTACCAATTTTACTTCACCACGATTCGAATAATCAACGAGGAGAAAAAAGGGGATGTGGGCTTTCACAGGAAATGAAGGTTGAACGAATTTTTTTTATCACCATGCCTGGAACAGCTATTGCTCGATAAAGAGCGAACATCATTTGCCTCCCTACCACGGATTCGAGAAACGAAATCTTCTAAATCGAAGATGAGTCTCAGTCCGACAAGAATCTGCGTGTTAAGATTTTTGATCTGAATGCAAATAGGCTGCTAGCTCTCCGTATCTGCGTTCTCCCCGTTCACCCAGATATTTCACACCGTACATGGGAAATAGACCTCATCCCACGAAACGGCGCCGGGGAAACTCTGCGAGACTTCGGAGTCCCAAGACAAACTTTTATAATTACTTCGCGTGTGGGGCGATTACGACATCTGTCTGGTTCGAGTGCAGGAATTCATCAAGCTTCTGACATTAAAATGTACCTTTTAAAAAGAGTCATCTAAAAAGTATCATTTAGAAAGAGTCATCTAAAAAGTACCATTTAAAAAGAATCATCTAAAAAGTATCATTAAAAAAGAGTCATCTAAAAAGTAGCATTAAAAAAGAGTCATCTAAAAAGTATCATTAAAATAGAGTCATCTAAAAAGTATCATTAAAAAAGAGTCATCTAAAAAGTATCATTCGAAAAGAATCTTTTAAAAAGAATCTCTTAAAAAGTATCATTGAAAAAGAGTCTTTTAAAAAGTACCATTCAAAAAGTGTAATTTAAGAAGTACCATTTAAAGAGTGTCATTAAAATAGTATCATTTAAAAAACATTATTTAACAAGTATCATTTCAAAAATATTGAAGATGTATCACTCAAAAAGTACCATGTAAAATGCATTCTTTCAGAGGAACCATTTAGAAAGTACCACTTAAAAAGTATCACTAAAAACATGTCATTTAAAATGTATTGTTTTAGAAGAACCATTAAAAAGTTATTATTTAAGAAGTTTCATTGAAGAAGTATCACTTCAAAGATATAATTTAAAAACCATCACTTAAAAAGTACCATTTAAAAGGTACCATTTAAGAACTACCACTGAAAACTCATTACTAAAAATGTATTATTTAAGAAGAACCATTTGAAAGAAATTCTTTAAGAAGTACCACTGAAGAAGTAACACATAAAAAATATTATATAAAACCCTTCACTTAAAAAGTACCATTTAAGAGCTACTACTTAAGAGCTATCACTACAAACCCATCACTACAAATTTATTATTTAAGAAGAATCATTTGAAAGAAATTCTTTAAGAAGTACCACTGAAGAAGTAACACATAAAAAATATTATATAAAACCCTTCACTTAAAAAGTACCATTTAAGAGCTACTACTTACGAGCTATCACTACAAACCCATCACTACAAATTTATTATTTAAGAAGAACCATTTGAAAGAAATTCTTTAAGAAGTACCACTGAAGAAGTAACACATAAAAAATATTATATAAAACCCTTCACTTAAAAAGTACCATTTAAGAGCTACTACTTAAGAGCTATCACTACAAACCCATCACTACAAATTTATTATTTAAGAAGAATCATTTGAAAGAAATTCTTTAAGAAGTACCACTAAAGAAGTAACACATAAAAAATATCATATAAAAACCTTCACTTAAAAAGTACCATTTAAGAGCTACTACTTACGAGCTATCACTACAAACCCATCACTAGAAATTTATTATTTAAGAAGAACCATTTGAAAGAAATTCTTTAAGAAGTACCACTGAAGAAGTAACACATAAAAAATATTATATAAAACCCTTCACTTAAAAAGTACCATTTAAGAGCTACTACTTAAGAGCTATCACTACAAACCCATCACTACAAATTTATTATTTAAGAAGAATCATTTGAAAGAAATTCTTTAAGATGTACCACTGAAGAAGTAACACATAAAAAATATTATTTCAAAACCTTCACAAATTACCATATAAAAGGTACTATTTTAGAACTATCATTGAAGAACCACCACTTAAAAAGCATCATCCAAAAGATATTATTTACGAAGTACCATTTAATTGCTATCATTTAAGAAGTACGACTAAAGAAGTAAACCACTGAATTTTTCATTGAACAGATCAATTCCTATTGAGACTTTCTATGAAGAGACATCATAGAAATCAGGGTTTCAGGACCGCGAGAAGCTTTCGGGTCAAGGGACAGCTTAGTCGGTGAAGCTGAAATGGATTTCGCAGTATGCAGCACCGCCAGGTAAGGCAAGACATAATTTTACCGGTTTCTGCTTGTTATACCGAGCACACGACGTCCTGTCGTCGTGGCGTAGCTCGTAAAGACGACAAACTCGACGTAATTTTATCCCGTCTGGCCGCGCCTATGCTCTCGCACACACACATGCCCGTACGCCCTTCGTCCTTCGGGCAAATGAGATTTTACCTTGCGTCAGGTACTCGCTGTTCCACGCGACACGCGCTAACAACGACTCCGATGAAAATAAAACGCTTTACACGAGATTTGAACGCTTTCTCGCACCTTCTGCGTGTTCTCGTTATCGTTTGTTCTTTGGGAGTTTTTTTTAACGAGAAGGAAGGTTGATGTGACCTGCGAGATAGGAGAAATAGTTCAACGGGTGTAGTTGGGTTTCTGGAGAATTGTGGCAATATAAAGGGAGGGGAGCATAGGGGTGCAGAGGGGTGCATGAAATATTTGGTGGGACTGTGCTGTTGAAAGTGGGCTCGAATAGTGCGATATAGGGAGAGACAAATTTGAATGCTCTCAAACTCTCAAATTTCTGAATTCCTAAATTTCCGAAATTTCCTACTCTCCAAATTTTCAAATTTCCGCATTTCTAAATTTCCCAAATTTCCTACTCTCTAAATTCTCAAATTTCCGAATTCTGAAATTTGCCAAATTTCCTATTCCCCAAATTCTCAAATTTCCGAATTCCTAAATTTCCCAAATTTCCTACTCTCCAAATTCTCAAATTTCCGAATTCCTAAATTTCCCAAATTTTCTACTCTCCAAATTTTCAAATTTCGGAATTCTGAATTTTGCCAATTTCCTATTCTCCAAATTTTCAAATTTCCGAATTTTGAAATTTCCCAAATTTCCTACTCTCTAAATTCTCAAATTTCCGAATTCTGAAATTTCCCAAATTTCCTATTCCCCAAATCCTCAAATTTCCGAATTCCTAAATTTTCCAAATTCTCATATTTTCCAAATTTCCAAATGCTTAAATTTCCAAATCCCCAAACTTCCGAATTCTGAAATTTGCCAAATTTCCTATTCCCCAAATTCTCAAATTCCTAAATTTCCCAAATTCTCATATTTTCCAAATTTCCAAATCCCCAAATTTCCAAATCCCCACACTTTCAAACCCCCATATTCCAAACTGGCCAATTCCTCATTTTTCCAAATTAAAAACCATTAAATTTCTACATTAATCAAATTTCAAAATTCAATTGACCCTCGAATTTAATCGCCACACGTTATATCGCACCTGTTATAGATAGATGCAACTTCCTACCTCTCCATTTACTCCAGAGGAGCCCACGCGCGTGCTATTCGACGAAAAACAGTATCGCCGATCAAATTGATACGAAATTAGCAGGAGCAATAACAGAGTGCGCACGGTATCGCGTTTCGATCAGCGACAGACGATTACATGGAAACGACTCCTGATACCGCGATAGTTTAGCGATAGGATTTGCCCGCGAGTCGAGGTTATCCCTGTCCGAAAGGAGAATTTACACGCGGATTTACATAGTTTTCTGATGGGTAAATAAAGGGGCTTGAAATTGACATATTGCACAATAGAAATTTAAATGCGCTTCGATGACTCTGCGAGAGATTTTTTATTCAACAATCAAGAGACTAATTTGGAAACACAATTACAGACGATTAATATTAAAATACATTACAATCACTTTGACAATTTTTATAATTTCAAACAAAGTGTCCGCTAAAATTTTGTATCTCAATTAACAACGATTAACTCAGAAGCAAATCACAATATATTAATAAGTAAATAAATTGAATAATAAAGTGACTCGCAAAAATTACGAATCAAGTGCACAGAAGCGAAAATGCCACTTTTTAAATTGAATATTACCCTGTTTCGTAAACAGAAATTCCAAGGTCGGAAATATATATTTATCCAAACATACCCGCAAACAAAGGGTGATTCCTTTACAGCAGGTTTGACCACGTCATAATCGTATAATTACGTTCGTTAAATACCGTGCACCTTTCAAACGAGCAAACTATTCTGTTTTAATTAAAACTTTTTGTTTCAGTCCGGGGGAAGAAATTCTGCAACGCATTTAGAGCGGGAATTCAAACTAAAGCGATGAGGTAAACCAGCAGGTAAACCCCGGCTAGTGGACAGGGCAACGGGTTGATTGATCGCGTGTCAGGTTCCAGCCAACCTGGCGCCAGCACAGAGTTTCTCAACCTGGCGCCAGTCAACCTTCTGCACAACAAGTCACTATACAATCTGTCCTCGCTACCTTATCTACACGACATTTAAGCATAAATTTCCTGACTCATATTTTCCACGAACGTGAACGTTATTCGCTGGCTACTCTGTGGAGAACAAGAATAAATTTTCGTTTAACGCCGTTGATATCGAATTTATTATCTCGGCAAATTTAATTACGGTGGCCATGGCGATCTTATAGCCAGTAGTCGAGAATTTGGGGGCTTGGAGGGATCTTGAAATTTGGAAATGGAAACAAATTGGGAATTTAGGGATTTGGAAGATTGATAGTAGGAAAATTTGATGAAGGGTGTTAGGGAGCTGGGTATTTGGAGATTTGGGTGTTTGGATATTTAAGAACTTGGGATTTTGGGAATTTAGAGAGCTGGGGGTCTTGAAATTTGGAAGTAGACGAATTTCCAATTGGGAATTTAGGGATCTTGACATTTAGAAATAGGAAAATTTGATGAAGGGTGTTAGGGAGCTGGGTATTTGGAGATATGGGTGTTTGGACATTTAAGAACTTGGGATTTTGGGAATTTAGAGAGCTGGGGGTCTTGAAATTTGGAAGTAGACGAATTTCCAATTGGGAATTTAGGGATCTTAATATTTGGAAATAGGAAAATTTGACAAGGGGAGTTAGGGAACTGAGAATTTGGAGATTTGGGTGCTTGGACATTTAAGAACTTGGGACTTTGAGAATTTGGAGAGCTAGAGAGCTTGAAATTTGACAGTAGACGCATTTCCAACTAGAAATTTAAGGATCTTGACATTTGGAAATAGGAAAATTTGACGAGGGAAGTTAGGGAGTTGAGAATTTGGAGATTTGGGTGTTTGGACATTTAGGAACTTGGGACTTTGAGAATTTGGAGAGCTAGGGAGCTTGAAATTTGACAGTAGACGCATTTCCAACTAGAAATTTAAGGATCTTGACATTTGGAAATAGGAAAATTTAAGGAGGGAAGCTAGGGAGCTGGAAATTTGTAAATTTGGATGTTTGGACATTTAGCAACTTAAGACTTTGAAGAGCTAAATACTTAGAACTTTGAAACTCAATAATTTTTAACAAAAAATTGGAAATTTCTAACTAAAAAATTTTCGAGCTTATGAATGTTAAAAACCTAAAATCTCAGATCTAAAAATGTGACAATGCCGCATAAAGCCCCAAGTTAAACTACCGTTGAAAGCGGTAGATACAAATGATATAGATCGGCAGTCTCCATCAACGTGGCTCTTGTCAGTCAGTTATTCCTTGGCGCTCTTCTCCACCGTGGAGGCTTTTTATTTGATCGACGAGTGACGTTATCGGGGGTAATATTGGAAAAAGAGGCGGCTCCACCACTTCCGACCGATCTGGCTCGCTCCATCAAACATTCATGACTGGCCCGTCCGCGAGCTCCGCGTTTTTCGCTCCGTGAAAATGCTTCCGATAAAATGCACTGTCCCCCCACCTCGCCACCCTTAACGCTCTTTTGTGCGCGATACGATGTCGCCCACTAATATTCCTCGGGTTTCCGCTTTTAGGTGGCTGCTTTTCAAAAATCGTTCCGCTCGCTCGAGTCCGATGATGATCCTCTCTGTTCTGAAATTCCTACTTTCACGGTAATTCGCGGCTCGTTCGATCGTCGAATTAATCGAGGTCTGGGAACTTGTTGCGACAACTCGGCGAGAAAGTTGACCCTCGGAAATGTAAGTTTAAAAAACCGTGAACCGCAGAGGGGTTGCGGAGAGGAGGGTGTACAGGAAGAGTTCTGGATGCAAAAGAGAGGAGAGGGAACTGTAGACCACTTCGTCACACTCGAGAGAAGACGGAGAGGGCAAGCTTGTTCCAGTTTACGGTCCTCGGAACCGTAGTTAGAGAAAACTCCGCTCTACTTGGACCTACCCCGTCTCGTGCTGCTAAACAAACCAGCCCCGAAATTTTGACAAAACTCGGGCAAATTCCCTGTCGAAATAAATCCCAAAGGATGCTCGCTGAATCGCGCTTTCATGCGGGATGCTGCGATGCATACGCTGCCTACAAAGCGTAATGTCCGGCCAATGTGTACACTGCCCAAACGTTTCGGCAATGTGGGAATATGTGAACTATCCTGATTTGCATACCATTGTTTCGTACATTTTCTACATATTGTTTACTTTGTCCAGGTAATGTGTATCGCACAATTGCTTCATCTCGAAAACCAAACATTTTTCTACTACCGACTGTTGACGATGTGCCATAAACTCAACAATTTGCTACAACAATTTGCTTCAGAACATGTAGAAATTTGAGAACTTGATGATGAATTTAGAGATGCGTGAATTTAGGAACATATGAAATTGAAGGCAATCGAAGAAATTTGGGCATGTAGAAATTTAGACATGTAGAAGTTTGAAAACTTGATGATGAATTTAGAGATGCGTGAATTTAGGAACATATGAAATTGAAGACAATTGAAGAAATTTGGGCATGTAGAAATTTAGACATGTAGAAGTTTGAAAACTTGATGATGAATTTAGAGATGTGTGAATTTAAGAACATATGGAATTGAAGACAATCGAAGAAATTTGGGCATGTAGAAATTTAGACATGTAGAAGTTTAAAAACTTGATGAATTTAGAGATGTGTGAATTTAAGAACATATGAAATTGAAGACAATCGAAGAAATTTGGGCATGTAGAAATTTAGACATGAGAAGTTTGAAAACTTGATGATGAATTTAGAAATGCGTGAATTTAAGAACATATGAAATTGAAGACAAGTGTAGAAATTTGGGAATTCAGAAATGATAGAAATTTTAGGATCCGTAAATATCCATAAGCTTACTAAAACTCTGTTCCATTATTATCTTCGAGATATCCAATAAAATTTATCATAACAGAGACTACAATTCCCAATTACCTCGATACATACGATGATCCACAATTAATTGCGAATGCAACAATTTGCATGAACATCCGCAATTTTGTCAGAGGAATCATTATGGAATCAGAGGAAGTATGTGAGCATATATCAGACGATGCACGATCTGTCAGGCATTCGTCTGAGGAATGCAAATGTACTCGACGTGAATGGTAATATGTAGATTAATCCCCAGCTGGTCGAAAACTCTTCAGGAACTAACCTCGTTTTACTCGGATGTATAATCGTCTCGAGAGCTTTTCTAACGAATGCCTCTTATATTAGTGGTCGGATTCTACCTATGAATTACATTCTTCTGTTCCGAACGTTCTGATTGAAATATTACCTTTCTCAAATGGCCATAGTCGCATTTCAATGTGTCGCGTTTACTGTGTTCGTAATATACCAAGCATCTCATAAAGTATCATTTGTACAATGTTGACATTCGTGCGAAGTTATTATGAAGGCAACATTTTCTTATTAAGCGTCGAAAGTAGCGTTCATAATATAGTTTCATAATTACTCGATCAAAACATACAACTTCGGGAAAATTTTGCAAATCATTGTGACTGATGAAAATTATTTGTATCTCAATGTACGACTTGGCGGAGATTATGATGTACTTTGAGATGTAAATAATACGATGTATGCAAAACTACTTGTCACTGATTATTTACAATTTCTATCTTATCACTGGGTCAATAAATCTGGTGCATACGTCAATAAAATCTTTTACAACAGCACATCGATAATATTGTACTGTTTGTGACCGAACTGTTTCAGAAATAAATGCATGAAATTCGGTCGTGAAAAAATTTTGCAAATAAAATTTGAAGTTTCGAACCTTAGAATTTAGTAATTTGTAGAGATTAGAAAACTTGCGAATATACGTATCTAAAAATTCGAAAATGGAAAAATGTAAGAATTAATCCAGAGTTAAGTCTAATTGCATCTAAACGTATTTGCTTGAAATCGCAACGGATCACGGGGAACGAAACAGTTAATTACCCAACAAATTCGAGTATCATCGTGAACATACTTCCGTTACTTATCTCCTTGGCATAATAGGCGATCCATCTCGAAAACGTACCGGCAAGGAGTTTCCCGGAATACAAAACAGTTTTCCGATAGTTTGGCTAGTGCGAAAACGAACAGAGTTCGCGGAGCCTAGTCATCAGCGTGGGAACAACAGAAACTCGGCATGTATCATCGTGAAAGAAGGATGAATTACGAATCTGAGCAGTACTTACCAAAGTTTTCATAAAGTTTAACACCGCTAGAAGGCCACTGCATTAAACGAGGTGCAGCTGCAACAGAAAAGGTAGTTAAGGTTAATTCCACGTAACAACCTGACGAGGGTTATTACCGAATCAATTGGTTACACCAATTCAAATATCAGCTGAAGACAGTGTGATCATATATTCTCACACATAAACGTATTTTTGTAATATATAAAATACGCCATCGTTAAATAATTATGTACAGTAAAGTTATAATTTTGCAACATATTTAGATAGTCTGAAGAATATCGTTCACCACTTTCCATTATCAACTGCGTATATCTTCCACTTTGAAAGTCATAGTCAAGGTCATCGATACTTATTGCAAATTTTGCAATTTAACAACAATTACGATTACAATAATGCCTTTGAATAAATTTTACATAATTAGCTCGTCCTCATAAATTTTACATAAGTCCTCGGTACATTACGCACAACAATTCGAAGAGTATCGATTATTTGAAATATACGTAGTATCATTAATTAATGACATTGCGCAGACTATACAGCTCCTACGAGTTATCATGCTACGTTCATCCCAACAGCAATTTTATTGCGCCAGTTGTCGTTCAGAATAGTGGCACACAGCATCGCTGCACCGTTTTGCCAAGATGGCATCCGCGTGTTTGACCCTTCTAATCGGTGCCCTAGTCCTGTTGACCGTGTACCTAATTAAAAAGTACACTTATTGGAAGCGACGAGGAATTCCAACGGCAAGCGGAGTTCTTCCTCTTCTGGGTAACATGTTGCCAGTGTTAACCCTGAGGTACAGCCACTTGAGCTACAACGTGAAAGTGTACGACGACCACAAAGAGCACAGTATGGTCGGATACTACAAATTTCTGAAACCGGTGCTGCTAGTTCGCGAGCCGCAGCTAATAAAGACAGTGATGCAAACGAATTTCTCGAGTTTCGCCGACACCGGAATGATACTGCGACCGGACCTGGATCCGCTACTCTCGAAGAATCCATTTTTCAGCGTAGGCGAAGCGTGGTCGCGCGCTAGGAAGCGAATGACCAACGCGTTTTCGAACGCGAAATTGAAGATACTCCACGGAGCCGTTAACGGAGTCTGCAAAAAATTCGAGGACTTTTTGAATCGGCAGTTGTCCACCAGCGACAAGTACGAGGTCGAGTTGAAGCAATTATTCTTGAAATTCACCGGCGAAGTTGTGGCCAACGCCGGTCTGGGCATCGAGGGATACTGCTTCGACGATAACAAGAAATCTATGGCGTTCTATGCGATGTTGGAACCGCTTTTCAAAACGAACCTCTTCATGGGTATCTTGCAAATTATCTTTTTCGTTCCCGAACTGAGAAATTTCTTGCGTTTGAGGTTCATACCGAAGGAGCTCGATCAAACGTTCAGAGGCATCGTGAAGGAGAACCTGCAGATCAGACGAAATGATCCGAGAGAAAGAAGCGATTATCTGCAGGTGATGATCGACATGGAAAAGACGGACAAACAGAATATAGACGAAGAAGCGATCACAGCCGAAGCGTTGTCCTTGTACATGGACGGTTTAGAGACATCCAGCATCACCCTTAGTTACCTCGGTTTTCATCTGGCGACGCATCCGGACGTACAAGAAAAATTGCGACAGGAAGTGAAGTCCAAAATCGCGAAATATGATGGGGTGCTGACGTTTGAAGCACTGAAGGAAATGACGTACATGTGATCAAAGTGATCAACTGATCAAGTCAATCAAGTGATCAGCGAATCGCAAAGATGCTGTCCCGTTGTATCCGCGCTTAAGAGGCAATGTACCGAAACGATCGAATTGAAGGGATCCGATGGACTGTCCTGTCGAGTGCAGCCTGGCACAATTGTTATGATACCCAACTTCTCGTTGCAACGGGACCCGAAATATTGGCCTGACCCTGAACTGTTTGACCCGGAACGCTTCAACGAAGAGAGAAAGCAGGATATCGTGAAAATGACTCATCTTCCTTTCGGAGAAGGCCCGAGAATGTGTGTGGGCATGAAGATGGCGATGCTGCAAATGAAATCGTGCGTGGCTACCTTGCTCAGCAAGTACAAATTGGAATTGTCGAAGAAAACGCAGCAGCCTTTGAAATATGTGTCTCATTCCTTCATGTTGACACCCGTTGGAGGAATATGGGTTCACATCTCAAAGATTTAGTTACATAGCAGTTTATATTAACATTGCTATTTACATATTCTGAATTTTTATTTCACTTAGCTGTAATGTATCTGTGCTAAACTCAGATAAAATGCCAAAAATAATTTGAGGCGTATCATTAAATCGCTGTATCTTAATTGCTTCACATTTTTCACCGCTGACATGATAGGTCTCATTGGCGTGGAATGATTATATCACTTTTATCGTTCGATAAGCACGAATCACTAGTCGTGTAAACAAAAGAAGTATATCAACAATTTTTTATTAACAGCACGCTTTCGATAACTCTCTTTTAAACTTATTATTTCTTGCATCACATTCAGATGTCTTCTGAAGCGATTTAAAATTACTTTCGTATCCTCACAGATAATAAAAAGTACCACGTGTGAGAATGGTGTCAAAATGGACATCCAAGCGTGATAGGAGGATAGTCACACACCGAGAATTCGCACGAGGCGTAGCGCCGCAACAGCGTGTTTAATCGATTGATTTATCGATTTAAGAATTCGTGACAAGATTTCCCGATACAGGAAGCCGTTATTCAACTCCGGATCGGTGTATCCGAGCATCGTGTAATTCCTTAGGAACGAGACGGATTCTCGGAGCGTCAGGTGGTTCCGAGACCGCAGCTGATCGATAGAAACGCGGTTTAATGACAAGAGGAGCATCGATGGACATCCGATATCCCTCGTCTTACATGAAGTTGATTGTACAGGGTCGACGGTAATTGTCACCGTCTATCATGGTAGTTGTAACACCTCCGATGCCAATGTCTAACAACTTTTCGTATTCTTTCCACGTAGCTAAAATATTCGCAACCTGTCGCCAAAGTTCACGATGGGGAAGCTTCCTATAAAACTAGATTCGTTCGCGGAATTATGGTGCTATCACGGTTCCGTATACGGCAATCTGGATATTTGCTCTAGTTCAGATATTGTGGGGAATTGGAAAAACTTGAGGATATTGGGAATTTGCAAATTGAGTTGATAAATTGAGAAAAATTGGGGAAATTGCGATTGTGGAAATTGGGAGATTTGAAGAACTTTGATGTCTGTAGATATTTGAGAGAATTTAAAGTTTAAAAAATTTAGGAATTTAGAGATTCGAGAAATATGACCATCGCAGCTTTGAACTGCAAATGAGAAAAGTATCCACTCCAAGATCATAAAACTAAGATCCTAAAATAAATAATTACAGGATTAATTACGTCACGTTCCATCGCTCCTTTCAACAAAAATTGCTTTAATTAAAAGAGAGTCTCGTCAAACATCCAACTCGGAGAATCTCCAGCGAGCGGCGCAGAGGTTGACGATGATAAACATTCGAAGGTAAGTTGGAAATTAAGAGTCGAAGAGAGTTGATCTTCGATGGAAAGTAATTTCTCTTGAACAAGTATAAAAAGGAGGATCCCTTTTATCGGTAGAAATAGTTACTCGGCAAAGTGACGTAGTTTGGATATTCCTCGCACGTTTTTAAAGCGTCCCGTGTCAAAGAGTTCGCTGGAACTGTTCAGGGAAGTTGCACGAATCGTCCACTCCCTAGAGAGGATTTTCCTGAATTCGTTTCAACTGGATTTCCTATCCTTCAGCCAGGTACATTTCACAACATAAGCGTGTGCTTACACACACTCACGTACTAAGACACAAAGGGTAAGAAAGAGGTGACACGATGTATCTTCCTGAAACAATATTTTCGTTCCCTTTTACGAGATTCGGACTGTTTGGCGAGATACACTCGAAAAGGGAAAACCATGTATTATTATCGTCGAATCAGGTTTCATTCGACGAGATTTGACTTCGTCTTGAAACTCGTTCTTTCACAAATCCTTCGGGCGGATGTTCTAAGGTTTCAACGCAAAGACTTCCAGAGTTTTTATCAATCTTCCTGGAACGAGTATTCTGGATCGATCTTCGCAAGCTTACAACGCTTCTTCGTCTTGGGAATTCGGGGACTTTGACTTGGAAAATGTAGAAATATTCTCCCAAATTATCTGTCCACTATAAAAAACATATCACAGTAATAAATGGCTGACCTCGGTCAAACCACGCTCCTTCAAGGTGAACCTGAGAACATCCATCAATTTACAGCGATCGTTCTATCAACCCACGTTACACGTTCACGCAAACCACGTGTAAATTATTCTCACTTGCAAGGGGGACCCCAACTATTAAACTACAAGTGTAACGAGCTTTTTACACGGTAACAGCATACATCGTAACAACATCCGCAGAAAATTCCCTACAGCAGCTTGATAACTTTAAACATACAAACATTCGAAGATAAACATTTTTAAGATAAGTCGCGAACACGAATATGACATGCATGTTTTGTTATCACACTGACCAAGTAAAACGTTGTTTACAAATCCTGGGATTCCGTTTTATCAAACACGTTCTTATATTACCACTTTAATACGCAATATTCTTTGGAAGCTATTCAAATATTAAATGACGCATTTATTCATACTTTCATCAAATGGCAATTTCTAACCTGTATAGAGTACATTGCCGCAAGGTAACATTTCTGATAAATTTATATTTTCGAAAACTATGAAACGCTTATGTGGGTCGTATAACTCGCTAAAATTAAAATCAAACCCTTGTGACATCGTTTATGATTTAAAATTGTAAAATTATCAAAGTCCTTACTTTTGGAATGGTGTTTCCATCAAGAAAGCACGATAGTATGCAAATTCTATATCAAAGATGACATAGAAATACGTAAAATGACAGACCTAATTCAGAGGAAGGGGACTCAGACGGAGGGCGAGCCAAAGGGGTGGTTGATCGATTGCGTCGGTACATGCACAATAACAGGGGGATGGAGTCATGTATCTGGGCTAAACAGCCCATTTGCCCTGCACAATGGAGGCGACGTTGCTGTGGGCTCGACTTAATTACAGAGGCTGCCTTTGGCAGACAACGGAAGAGCGGCAAGAGGATCCTTTATCGGAAGCAGCCTACATCTAAGCTCCATTTAATTGACTCGGACGAATGGAAAATTCGCCGACAAATCGATGCCCATACATCCTAAATTAATTAACGCGCCGAAGCCTCGACAACAGCTATCGACTATCCCCAACGTTTAGACACACTCAGCTAACTAATTACAATTTCCCGAACTCCAGATATACAAATTTAAACTGCTCAATTTATCTTCGGGTTCTACTAATTTCTTCCCTCTACAAATGCTCCAATTATCAAATTGCCAAAATCCTATAAAAATAATTTGCAAGTATCATTGTCAATTGCTGCAACCTTACTCGTAATAATATAACGAGCGAACTGTCCCCTATATGTGATTCAACATCGTTGAAAATGAGATCAGATTTGCAGATCGCAAAATACAGTTGCCATGCAAAGTTGGATCTAAGTATACTTTCGTTAGGTACTTATCCTACCCGCATAATACCGCGCTGCATCTCGGAAACGAAACGGTAAGAGTTTCTCAGAATACAAAACAGTTTTCCGATAGTTTGGCTAGTGCGAAAACGAACAGAGTTCGCGAAGCTTAGCCATTAGTGTGGTAACAGCAGAAACTTGGCATGTATCATCGTAGGAGGAGGATGGATTACAAATCTGAGCAGCACTCACCAAAGTTTTCATGAAGTTCACCGCCTAAAGAAGGCCACTGCATTAAACGAACCACTGCAACAGAAAAAGGCTATGGTTAATGTGGAAGGAGCACAAACTATGATATTAAGGTTTCCTGTTAACTGTACGTTCAATCATTTCATTCGACTTTTAAAAAATTATAATTTTTTGGAGATCAGAAAAATTCTTACATTTCCACCTTATGGAAATTGTAAAATATTTTAAATTTGCAAATAACTAAATTTTCAAGTTTCCCAATTTTTCAAGAGAACCACCAAAGAGAATCACCTTGACAATCTGCAATCCAAATCACCAATTTGCAAATTTCCCTAAACCCAAGATTTCCTACAATCTACTGCAAATTTCTATTTACAGGAGTTTCATTATCACTCTCATTTTTTATTTCTGGAACAGCCACATAGTAGCGATTTTACAATAATAATAGAGTGACATTCGAGTTCACAAGGACGTACGTCAGCTATTAAGATAACAACATCTCATGCATGTGCCTGATATCTGTGTTACGTTTTAAATTGATACGCCTATAATCGCGACGCTATATATACAGTTGACAGAATCCCGTTCTAACAGTCGAGAGCAGTATCAAACCGCGAGCACAACGAGACGGAAGTATGGCGTCCGTGTTTTTGAAGCTCGCCGTGAGTGTGATAGTCCTTTTCGTTCTTTACCTAGTGAAGAAGTATAGTTACTGGAAGAGACGCGGTATACCGACCGTCAAAGGATGTATTCCGTTGATCGGTAACATACTGCCCGTGCTAACGTTAAAAATGAATTTCCATTGCATGCATACGAAAATGTACGAGGATAACGAGAAGCACAGCATGGTCGGATATTACAAATTGTGGGATCCTGTGTTGGTGATACGTGATCCTCAGTTAGCGAAAACAGTGTTGCAAAGCAATTTTTCGAGCTTCCACAAAAACGCCTTGGAAGTTCGAGAAGATTTGGATCCTGTACTCTCCAAGAACCCGTTCTTCTGCTACGGCGAGCAGTGGTCGCGTGCTAGAAAACGTCTGACCTGGGCGTTTTCCAGCGTTAGGCTAAAGACGCTGTTCCTGACGGTCGCGGGAGTATGCAAAAAGTTTGAAGACTTTTTAAATCGACGACTAAAGGAGAACAACAAATACGAGGTCGAATTGAAGTATCTGTTCTCGAAATTCACCGGTGAAGTTATAGCCAACGCTGGTCTGGGCATCGAAGGATTCTGTTTCGAGGACAAGAAGCACCCCATGGCGTTCGACGCTGTTTCCGAGGAAGTCTTCTCGTCCAGCTGGAAAAGAGCCATAGAAAACAACGCGTTGTTCATAAGGCAACTGAGAAATCTCCTGAATCAGAAATTCATAACCGCGGAGTTCGACGCTTTCTTCAGGAACGCCATCAGGGAGAACCTGAAGCTCAGAGAGAAAGACCCCACACCCAGAAACGATTTTCTGCAACTGATGATGGACCTTTCGAAGAATTCGAACGAAACCATAGACGAAGATTCGCTCGTTGCGGAGACGATGTCTTTTTACGTCGACGGTTTTGAAACGTCCGCCATCACTCTCAGCTTTGTCGGTTTCCAGTTAGCGAGACATCCGGACATTCAAGAGAAACTGAGAGAAGAAGTGAAGTCTAAACTCGCTAAGTACGACGGTGTGTTGACGTTCGATGGTTTGAAGGAGATGACATACATGGATCAAGTGATCAACGAATCGCAGAGATGTCACAGCGGTTTAGGTGGACTGTCAAAGATATGTACAGAAACAATCGAGCTGGAAGGATCAGACGGACTGAAATGTCGCATGGAGCCTGGCACAGAGGTGGTCGTAGCTTATCAGGGACTACAAAACGACCCGCAATACTGGTCCAACCCGGAGGTATTCGATCCTGATAGATTCAGCGAGGACAGGAAGCAAAGCATTGTGAAAATGACCTTCCTACCTTTTGGAGAAGGTCCAAGAATGTGTGTCGGAATGAAAATGGCTCAGTTGCAAATGAAAGCTGCTCTGGCTACTTTGATAAACAACTATAAACTAGAATTATCGCCTAAGACGAAACTTCCTCTAAAGATGTCACCTTATTACTTCCTGATGGCCCCGGTGGGAGGGTTGTGGGCTTACATTACGAAAGTCTAAACGAACTTTTAATTTTGTGTTACGCTGATCAGACAGCATTGTTGGTATTTGTAGTATATGTAGTGGAACTTGAAAGGAATAAAACATGTACTATAACGAGTTTGCAAGTTTCCAAACATTTCCAAGTTTTGTGACTCCTAATCTTTTTAACTTGCATTTTTAAATTAAAATCTTTGCAACTTGTTATAAACAAATTATTCTTAAAAATGTTTTGCACAGTGTACTAGTTTTCAATTTAGTATACACATCTTTAATTAAGTTTATTTGTTGTCGTGAAGTCTAACTACGATAATAGCCGATAAAGATGTAAATATTCAATCTACAGAGTGACAAGAATAAAAATTGCGTCAATAAGAGAAACGATAAACTGGTAAGACCTCAACGATATGATTACGTATACGAGAGCGATTGAGGCGCGATAGTTAACGCCTCCATTTCATAAAAAGTAACAAACAGAGCAATTAATCTTCAATAAGTACATCTATCAAAGAAATCGATAACATAGATCTAGATATCGATATCGATGTCTCGCGCGGTGTAAAGACAAGGAAAAAATATAAAAGTAACATAAGAACGGCAGTAAAATAGTGTGTACCGAGTTCAAGTATATTTGTCGCACATCTCAGAATGTGCAGACAAGAATGAGTTTTCTGAGTGGTCTTCCGTGTTCACTATCGTTATGTACACGTAACTGCGTAAAATATATGTAGTGTGTGTAAACATTTCATATTTTATACGTAGGTAGTCTAGCTTGACGCTGTGCAGTAAATAACAGCCTAGTTCAAGGCTATTTCCATCACAGAATCCGAGAAAGCGTTTGTGGGACGTTTAGGTGAAATTGTGTAATCGATCATACGTTTTTTTTTATGAAATAAAAAATTTGTTAATAAAAGGTTGGTGTTCTTTATTCACAGAAAGATTGCGATGCTTTTGAAAGTTTTTACAGGTCTGAAAATTTATTAAATGGGACACTGAACGTTCAACTACAGGTATAGAGATCAGTGTGCGGGTTTGTGGCAATATATCAAGAGTCTACTGTATCGTAATCTTTGAAATCATTTTTCTTTATTTTCCCTTGCACCGTAACACCAACAAAGAAATCCAGTATCACATCCGTTCAATTTATATTCATCCACTTTGCACGTAACGTTCCCGTTGAAATTATAAAAGAAACGCGATCAGAAGTTTCCAGGACAGAATACGGTACATTTCCCGTTCAACAGATAGTAGCACCGTTCTTTTATCTCGTTTCTTTCTGCCGTATCTCCCGTCACGACCGATCGGTTCTACGTTTGTCCGTGGAGAAACGAAAGAAAGTAGAAAGATCGTACACGCGCGGTGCCGTATAGAAAGCGAAAATGTGTATCGTCGTTCTATGAACAGAAGGATGGATACGACGAAGGATAGAGGGGATGGGAAGGTGGCTGTTCGCGTCGTAGTGCATCTTTCTCTGATTTCCCGAGGGAGGAGTCTCCTCGACAGCTTTCTCCTATTGAAGCCGGAAGAGAATGAAGGACAGAGGTAGGTGGATAGAGTCGCGACTCCTGCCCTCTCCCGTAGCATGATTTATTTTATTGCTTTTCGAGAAGCTAGCATAATTCCACCCCTGATCCCTGCCCACCAGTTATTTACCCCCCTCCAGCGTGTTGGACGGACAGGATCCGACGAAGGGGATCAACAGGTATACAGGACCGTTAGTATCCTTCGACCGTGTCGAGAAATCGAATCATAGTTCTTCAACCCCTTTGCTAGCGGTTCGACATGGATGCATTTCTTCATTCATACATGGTCAATTTTCAACGAGGTCTTGTGACAAGTCGTATAACATTTATTTTGGATAGGATGAAAATTTAAGATATTTGCACTAAATTATAACCATCGAAAATACAAAGGGGTGATTTTAATTAGTGAAATTAATCCTCCATTATATTCTAACGTATTTTAATACACTTCAGTAGATTGTATTATATTTTAATATATGTCGATATATTTTAGTATATATTTAAAGTATATAGTATATATAAAAATATCATCAGTTTAAAAAAATAATTTTGAAGCTAGCAACATAGCAGAGAAAAGTAATTGAATTTACGAATAATAACAGTAATAAGTGGAAGTTAGTTCTCATATGAATTTGGACGAATTGATTGATAATTACGTTATCATTGCAAAGCAAACAATAGCTGGAAGTTTATCATGTCCTGTAAATGTATCAGTTGAGCGAATTACGCGAATTCACACAGTGTACAGTTGCATCGAATAGAAGCACCGGGCAGAAGTTGGTCTTGATTTAATTAAAACGGACACCGGTAACAGCGATGCAGTAAATTGAAAATTACGAAGCGAACTAATCCTCTTAAATGGAACATTACTATCAGAATGTACAGAGGACGACAGATGAATTCGATTGTTTTTGACTAAAGCCACGGCGATAAATTAATTCCTTTCGAACATTGATACTTTTCGGTATCGAGTCATCTACCAATCTCGAATTACGCTTTCACAGTTCTCAATTTACTATTCCTGCATTTCTACATATTCAAACTTCCAAATTAAATTAGCACGGAACAAATTTTCAAATTACAAAATATCCAAGTTTCAATATCACCGAATTCCTAAATGTACATATTTCTGCAACCCTTAACTGAAATAACAAGAAAATCCGAATGCGTCGAAAAGGATTGATTGCCGTAATAAATAGCACATAAAACTCAACTCCCAATTGAGCACCGTTAATCAATTTCATCCCCTCGTGATTCCAGTATTTTCTTTCCGCGCAATCTTGTTCGATATTAACAGGCCAGTCGCAAGGATACCGGAAGAACGTCAACCCCGAGCGTAATATACTTGCTTTGCCGAATGCACATCGTCGAGAGGGGGTGGTTCAACGGAATGGAGAAAAGGGGACAGCGACAGGGTCGTACCAGGAAATTTCACGGAGTGGCGCAATAACGTTTCTTATGCCACGTTTCCGGAGTGGCGTGCTGTTAGAGGGTTGGGTAGCTTGCAAATACCCAGAGAGAGAGAAGGTAGGAAGGGTGAAAATAGTATGGAAAAGGGAGGAGATGCAGTCACTCTCTGGCATGCAATTAGGAGCTAGCATCGCCCTGGAAAGGATCCCTCTCTTTCAGTCTTCCTGCTGTTATCCTTCCTCTCCTTCCACTCTCTATTTCCTTTGTCTTTCGTTCTTCTTCTACCGTTCCGATTGTATACACAGATTTTCTCCCTCTCGCGCCTATCAACACACACCACCCGGGAAATATCGGGAAACTGTAGCTGGAAAATTGAATGTCTTCTCGGGAATCGAAAAATCGTTTTAAATCGTTACGTTATTAAGCACCTGTTACCTTTAAATCTTGAAAGACCTAGGTCAGAGAAGCAGGTGGGAGCATGTTATATTGGATCAGTTTATCATACGTTAACTTAATACACGTTAGTTTATTACCTGTTGTTAGTTTTCCACTCATTAGTTTACTGCGCGGAAGAAATTCTACGTGTTGGATCCCATGTGTGGTGTTTACACGTGTGGTATCTACTCACGTAGTATTTTGACGCATGGTACTTGCATATGTGGTATTTACACGCGTGGTATCTACTCACGTGGTATTTCGACGCGTGGTACTTCCATATGTGGTATTTACACGCGTGGTATCTATTCACGTGGTATTTCGACGCATAGTACTACATATGTGGTATTTACACGCGTGGTATCTACTCACGTGGTATTTCGACGCGTGGCACTTCCATATGTGGTATTTACACGTGTCGTATCTACTCACGTGGTATTTCGACGCATGGCACTTCCATATGTGGTATTTACACGCGTGGTATCTACTCACGTGGTATTTCGACGCATAGTACTTCCATATGTGGTATTTACACGCGTGGTATCTACTCACGTGGTATTTCGACGCATGGTACTTCCATATGTGGTATTTTGACGCATGGTACTTCCATATGTTATATTTACACGCGTGGTATCTACTCACATGGTATTTCGACGCATGGTACTTCCATATGTGGTATTTACACACATGGTACTTCCATATGTGGTATTTACACGCATAATATCTACTCACGTGGTATTTCGACGCATGGCACTTCCATATGTGGTATTTACACGCGTGGTATCTACTCACGTGGTATTTCGACGCATGGTACTTCCATATGTGGTATTTCCACGCATGATACTTCTACGCATTGTATCTCCATGCGCGGTATCGTCCCGCGCAGTATCTCCACTCGTGGAATCTCACCACCTAACATCTCCACGCGTATCATCCAGTATCTCCACACGTGGCACCTCACCACCTAATATTTCCACGCGTGGCACCCCATCTAGTATCTCCACGCGCGATATCTCTCCAATGCATGATATACCTATCACCTCCATACACGATATATTTCCACCTAGTATCTCCACACCTCGCATCTCTACGCATTGTCCCTCACACAACAAAACAACGATTCATCAGATCTATCGTCCCACGTTTCGCAGCTTTGCCACAATACAAATCGCATGGCTCGAACTGCAAAATTTCATTTTCCTGTCTAACGCGATATGATACGGAAATTTTTACGCGGTTGTGCAGCTGCGAGTGAAACGGGAACCGCATTAAAGGTGGGATGGGCAGGATAGTAAAGTGTGTAAAACAGAATAAAAAAAAACTCAAAAAACTACGGGTTTGAAACATTGCTACTGCGAACGGGTGAACAAAGTGCAGCGGATAGTGGCATTCAGTGCTATCCGACGGATGATTCCCGCGGGAACGGCCGGTAAACACTAACGCCAATCCTATTTTTCCTTCTCTTTTCCGCTGTCTATCTATTTCTCGTTTTTTGCTGGCTTTTCCTGTTCTGCCGTGCCCCACCCAGCGACGACGCGTAATAACGATAATAAATCGTGTCTGAGTGATTTAGAGGTTCATTTAGCCGGCAAAGGTCTGGCCTGAGCTTGGGGGATCGCTGGGCAGATTATAAAGAATAAGTCATTTCTGCCTTTGTCGATGTGTGAATTATTCGCTGCATGACGATTTCGTGTCGAATGATTAACACGTTCGACGATAGATCAGAATACAAACGATCTTGGATACAAAATGAATTCTCGGTTAATGAATGATGATAGTGAATATTAAAATTACATGCGTCATAAATAGTGCAAGATCATGAAATATGTATTATTTATCCCAGTATCTTTTATTATTCGCGCTAAACTTATTTAAAGATTAACATGATCGAGAAACATTTTTGCATTGTAACATTCGACAGAAAACCGAATCGTTTTATTTCTTTTGTGACGGTTTACATGCAACTACGAACTCGTAATAACAAGAGGCAACCGATACAGAAAATGTTGCCAGTTTATAAAGTATCGATCACTCGGTCGACTGCTGAACCGAGAATAAAACGAATCTTTCGAACAGTAACGAGCTGAAACGAATAACCGTTCGAGCACCGATAAAAGTCGATTCTCAGCAAAAGTAGCCAGCCCCGGTATAAGACGGGATACTCTATTACCGGAAATTAACAAAGCTAGCGTATACCGTTGAACGAGATCGCTACGTGTAGCTAACAAACGAACAGAGGCTACTTTCGAAAGAAGTTTCTCTATTTCTCGTTTCACGTGCTCCCTTGGGTCATTGGATTCGAGCAATCACGAAAACAATAGCTTTAATCTCCACCAGTTACAATGCACTGGTCACCAGTGTTGCCTGACAGCCGATAAAGGCTTCATCGGCCATTGCGTTTCTGCTATTGAGAAAGTCCTTGAGAACAGAAAGCGTTGCTCAGACTGTACAATAAAATTCGTGTCCCGAGTGTTAATTACCCCATGCAACTCTGATTAATCATTGCGCACTGTTTCATTTATCTTCATTATGTAATGATGGAATGCGTGGTTACATTTGTAGTTTATGTTCTACTTCGAAGTTATGGTCTTCAGCTGGAAATTTAGCAGGTGGAAGTACGGAGAAATGATAAATAGGAAGGCTGGAAGTGGAATGATTTCATTGGGGAATTTAGAAATTTTATAGGTGTTGATTTCAGAGTTTGCAGAAAGTGAAGATTTCTGAAGTAATTTCCACATTCATAAATTTCAAATTGTTAAATTCCTAAGTGACAAATCTCCAAATTCCTGTATCTCCAAATAGTTATAAAGACCAAGTACCTACGTTCACCAATACCTCCAACCCCCAAATACTTACGTCCCCAATTACCTACGTCTCCAAATGCCTTCACCCCCAAATAGCCACATCTCCAAATATCTCTAACCCTCAAATACCAACGTCTCCAAATACCTACACTCCAAAATAACCACATCTCCAAATATCTCTAACCCCTAAATACCAACGTTCCCAAGTACCTACGTCCCCAACTACCTACATTCCCAAATACCCACATCTGCAAATATCTCTAACCCCCAAATAACAACGTCTCCAAATACCTACACCCCCAAATACCCACATCTCAAAATATATCTAACCCCCAAATATCAATGTCCCCAAGTACCTACGTCCCCAACTACCTACATCCCCAAATATCCACATCTCCAAATATCCCTAACCCCCAAATACCAACGTCCTCAAGTATCTACGTCCCCAACTACCTACATCCCCAAATACCCACATCTCCAAATATCTCTAACCCCCAAATAACAACGTCTCCAAATACCTATACCCCCAAATACTCACATCTCCAAATATCTCTAACCCCCAAATACCAACGTCCCCAAATACCAACGTCTCCAACTACCTACATCCCCAAATACCCACATCTGCAAATATCTCTAACCCCCAAATACCAACGTCCTCAAGTATCTACGTCCCCAACTACCTACATCCCCAAATACCCACATCTCCAAATATCTCTAACCCCCAAATAACAACGTCTCCAAATACCTATACCCCCAAATACTCACATCTCCAAATATCTCTAACCCCCAAATACCAACGTCCCCAACTACCTACATGCCCAAATACCTACATCCCCAAATACCCACATCTCCAAATATCCCTAACCCCCAAATACCAACGTCCTCAAATACCAACGTCCCCAACTACCTACATCCCCAAATACCCACATCTCCAAATACCACCAACTCCCAAATACCAACGTCCTCACCTACCTACACCCCCAAGTACCCAGATCTCCAAATACCTCCCACCCCAAATACCCACATCCAAAATTCCCGCCTTCCAGAAATCTCGATCACCCCAATTCCCACCCACATCCCCCTCCAAGCAACCGTATTTCTCCTTCTAAATTCAATTTCGCACAAAAGCTAATATACACACGGTTTATCCACCCCCTTATTTATCGCGTTACCCGGTTCGGTTAACAAACGAATCGATCTCCGAGGTACGTGCGAAAAGAGACGCACGAAGGAAGGATAAGAACAATTCTGTTGCGCGTTCGTTTCGTGCGTGTATGGGCGGATAGATTCGACGTTGAAGAAGGAAGGAAAAGACGTAGGAAGGCACGTCTGCTCGGTATCTTTACGACCTCCCGGGGACATAAAATGGTGTTATCCTTCCGTAGTTGGTTCTCTAGCAAAGATGGTACACGCACACCTATACGAGACACAGGTATTGGGCTGAACACGATGGACCCTCTCTACCAGTTAGTCGAGATACTAGGATAGCGATAGGACATCAGCCTTTAAGCATCACCCTTGAACCCTGCTGGACGGTACAAACCTCAATATTGTCGACAGAAAGGATAAGCCAACCCTCCTACAATGCCTCCTCTGAAGGTGTCGAAATTGTGCGCGACATCCTTCACGTTCGGTAGAGACTCCTTAAAAGCTCCATCATTTTTTAGACATCTCTGAATTTCTATTTAATCGATCATATGTAATTTAAAAATTGTCCGACTGTATTAAAAATAAATAATCGTAAAAATAAACTGACGAAGAGGTGCACCGTAGAGAGGTGTTAAAGATTGATTTTATGATCATTGGCCCAAGTGTTAAAGAACAAAGAATATTGTTCAGTAATTTCATACAGCTTATCAATAAAGAAAATTGAAAGAGCTCGCATGTTTAATATCCGTTTCGAATACGAGTAATTGTACGTTCGTTTCTATCGCAGAAAAAGTTGCATATGCATATGCATAGGTACATGGAAGCACAGAATCATGTATTCAGCAGCGTAACAGGTGTACTCCTTTCCTGCGGTGAGATACGACCTCCCTTTTCCGTTCAATCTACCACACGTATTAATGCCAGGACACTGCACAAATATTGTCGAACATATCGCAATACCGGTAACGCCGGTCTCAAAGTATTTCATTAGACGAGCACTTTCGAGGCTTTAAAAAGTTGCGTGTGTGCAGGTTGTGTACGTGTCCAGTATCGAATGCAACAGTCAAACCGTATTTCATACGTCTGACAGCTGTCGTTGGCAACGTTTCTATCATCCAGTTTGTATTACACGCGACCATAAAGTTACGTTGGAAATCGATTTCCCGTTTTCCGTTACCTAGAAACCAATCGTAAAATAAAATCCACAAGAAGCTACGCTTTTGAATGTCTACAACGACAGGTAAGTAGTGGGATGGTGTTGGCACAAAACGTTGTCTCGAAGGGAGCATTCCCTTTCGTTTTGTCGTTCTTCTTATCACCCACCACCTCCCGTTCTTGACACACGAGGGGGAGAAACCGAAAAGAAAAAAAAATTCGAGAAAGAGGTAAAAATCGTCTGTCTAGGTGTTCCGCGTCTCTCGGGCGAGATAAGATCCGTGAAGAAAAAAAGAAAAGGACGACGAAGAGGAAGAAGGGAAAAAGGTCGCGAGACATTGCTGCGAAGCTCGCGATGGAAATTGAATTTTCAGGTCGAAAGTTCTCGGGAGACTCCCTCTGTTACTTGGCCCCCTAGTTACACAACGGGAAAGGTTTCTGTAAACCGGCTAGAAGACAAAGTCTCACCAGGTTGATAGAGACAAGTTGCGACACAACTTTTCTTTCCAAATTAGTAATATCGCTGACGGAGGGAACTTCACGTGTGATCTCGTTATCAGTTCGTGACGCTACACCATTCGTTTCTACAATTCTCACTTGGAAAAATTTTTAAATTTCACAACCTAGAAATTCGGAATTTTATAACTTAAAAGTTTGGAATTAGAAAGTTTGATAACTTGAGAGTTTAGGAATTAAAAAATTTGAGAAATTTTAATAATCTAAAAATTTGCAAATATTAATGTTACAAAATTTCGTTATCTCGTTCGTGCCATTACACCATTCGTCCCTAGAATTTTCACTTGAGAAAATTCCAAAATTTCACAAGCCATTCGAAATTTCAGAACTTAGAAATTTGGAATTAGGAAACTTGATAACTTGAGAATTTAAAAATTTGAGAGGTGTAATAATTTTAATAATCTGAAAATTTCCAAATTTCACAACCTAGAAATTCACAATTTCACAACTTAAAAATTAGTAATTAAAACACTTGATAACTTGAGAATTCAAGAATTAAAAAATTCGAGAGGTGTAATTTTAACAATCTGAAAATTTGTTACAAAATGAGAATTTCTAGTTAACACGATACAATTAGATTTTCCATTTATCAACCAATCCCCTTAAGAGTAGAAGTCACAGATACAGGTCTGAAGTTTCTGATTCTCCGCTGGAACTGTGAAACATCGCGGAAATGTTAATTAGGTTTTCGATATCGTAATTAATGAAATTTACGTCTCGACCTGTGAACGTTTCTGCGATGATAATTTCTGGCCAGATAACAACTAAAATTGCTTCATTCAGTTCTGAAGTCAAGTCGCTCGATGAAATACTTTCTGTTGAATTACCAGAAGTTAAGCAGACTTACGGGCTTCGTTAAAGTTGCAAACATAAATTTATAACAATAAGTCTCATCTTCTGACAATTAGGAATTAATACAAAGTTGGTTCGTTATTAAAGTGCGAGACGTTCTTGGATTTAATGTAATTACGAATCAACGATCAAATTAGTTTATTATCGAAATTGTACTACATGTTTAATTACCAATTGGGTCAAAGAACAAACGTATAATTACGAGTTATTAATTTCCTACTGAAATTAATATTTAAGCAGACAGTTATTTTAGGATCCCAACAAAGCATGTTCAAACTTTGCTCAAAAAAACATATCGACAAAGGCAAATACCATTTGTTCAAATAGACGATATCAAAGAAAAGATCAATTAATGAGAAATATCGAGCAATAACTGTTTGAATATTAGGACGGTAGTAACGTAACGATTTATCGAGCGATATAATTCATTTCGAGTGACAGTTAAATTTCTAGATCACCCGTAGAAAATTATTACCGCGTTCCTTCTTCGCTAATATCGCCAGTTCGGGAATATTTTATCAGTTCCTGACGCGTCTCGGTAATTTATTTCTAATGTCTTCCTCTGTGGCGGTCTTACCAACGGGAAGAAAGAAAGACGGAGGTGGAACGGTGATAGGTATAAAAGGGCGAGAAAACGCAGGAAGTTATGACAATTATGAGTGGGTTGAGGAAGGAAGAAACGTCTAGATGCGCGACGGCTCGTGAAATGAAATCGGGACGAAGGGTGATCGTTTATAAGTTCGACAGATGGAATTCCTCTTTTCATCCGTTTTTCTTCCTTTTATTTTCTTTTTCTTGCCATCGTGTCGCGCGACACGCGCCCAGGTAATGAACCTCCTATGATCCAATTAACTCGTCAACCAAAAAAATATTCTGCTAAATATGGTCCTTTTATTTCCATACTTCCAAGCGTGGACTTTATGACGATTTCCATATGATTTCATTTATTAGGTGATAGATTGGTAATTTGGAGAGGTGGAAATTTGAAGAACAGGAAATTATAAATTTTGGAATTTGGAAATTTGGCTGCAAGTGGTAATAAAATGCGTGACGATATAACGCGTGGCAAATTCCACGAGTGGCAATACAATGCGTGACGATATAACGCGTGGCAATATATCGCGTAGAAAATTTCACGCGTAGCAATACAACGCGTGGCGATATAACGCACAATAAATTCCACGCGTGGCGATATAACGCGCAGCAAATTCCACGCGTGGTGATATAACGCGCAGCAAATTCCACGCGTGGCGATATAACGCGTAGAAAATTCCACGCGTGGCGATATAACGCGCAGCAAATTCCACGCGTGGCGATATAACGCGCAGCAAATTCCACGCGTGGCGATATAACGCGTAGAAAATTCCACGCGTGGCGATATAATGCGCAGCAAATTCCACGCGTGGCGATATAACGCGCAGCAAATTCCACGCGTGGCGATATAACGCGTAGAAAATTCCACGCGTGGCGATATAATGCGCAGCAAATTCCACGCGTGGCGATATAACGCGTAGAAAATTCCACGCGTGGCGATATAACGCGCAGCAAATTCCACGCGTGGCGATATAACGCGCAGCAAATTCCACGCGTGGCGATATAACGCGCAGCAAATTCCACGCGTGGCGATATAACGCGTAGAAAATTCCACGCGTGGCGATATAATGCGCAGCAAATTCCACGCGTGGCGATATAACGCGCAGCAAATTCCACGCGTGGCGATATAACGCGTAGAAAATTCCACGCGTGGCGATATAATGCGCAGCAAATTCCACGCGTGGCGATATAACGCGCAGCAAATTCCACGCGTGGCGATATAACGCAAAGCGAATTCCACGAGTGGCAATATAACGCGTTGGAAATTTGACGCGTGGCGATATAACGCGTAGAAAATTTCACGCGTGGCGATATAACGCGTGGCGAATTCCACGAGTGGCACTCTAACGCGTGGCGATACAACGCGTAACAAATTCCACGCGTGGCAATATAACGCGTAGAAAATTTCACGTGTGGCAATATAACGCGTAGAAAATTTCACGCGTGGCGATATAACGCGTGGCGAATTCCACGAGTGGCACTCTAACGCGTGGCGATACAACGCGTAGCAAATTCCATGCGTGGCAATATAACGCGTAGAAAATTTCACGCATGGCAATACAACGCGTAGAAAATTTCACGCGTGGCGATATAACGCGCAGCAAATTCCACGAGTGGCAATATAACGCGTAGCCAATTCCACAAGTGGCGATATAACGCAAAATAAATTCCACAAGTAGCAATATAACGTATAGCAAATTTCACGCATGACAACTTAATTACAAGAATGTTAAGATAAAAATTTCACCCGTGATCCTATGCGGTCGTAGATTCATTCGTCGGTTCCTACGTCCTAAATGAAACATAAATGAAATCGGTGTCCTCTCGCATCCAGTAGATATAACTATACCCGTTGAATTTTTAAAATAGATTTATCGCTTTGACGGATTATTGCGATCCATCGACGGCTCACGGCCTTCCTGTAAATCATCGGTGGTTGCTGTATTATTGAATTTGATAGAGGCAAGTTCATAAATCCAACATCGGAGAGCAGTTACCGTATAAACGGGGTTTCCGTAGTAGCCGGCGTATCAGAATTAAGTGTAAACCTATAGATTCGAGGATCCCTTTCGGAATCCTTATAGGGTCGTTATCGAAGGAAACGATGCTCGGAACGAGTGGCATTCTGGTCAATAGCAGTTAACGGTGCACGTGAAACCGACACGCAAATATTGATTACAGATAGTCCTTGGTTAAAGCATCGCGAATAAGCTCGAATATGCATTTACCGACATTAAGCTGGAGGCACGTAATGGTGCAACTGTGGTTGTTCGATGAATATGCAAAGAAACGGGAAACTGTTTTCAGGAGAAAATGATAAAGAACACCTTGAACACACACTAACATCTATGTCACGTTTCATACAACGATAAATTTCGTACGCTTTTTGAACTCGTATGTGATACATGTGTTGAAATTGCTTCCTTTTTGTATTGTGTTGTGTTGTACAAATTGTATTGATCTTTGATATTGCTTACTTCTTTTGAGTTATGAACGTCGTCAATTGTTTTCTTCAAAAACTCATCACTCAACATTGACACGAACAAACCAATTATATGGGAAACGAAGTTTAATTAAAAATATACGTCAATATAACCATGATCATATTTAAGATATTTCAAGATTGAACATAGATCATCCTTCAAAAGGTGTGTTTAATATAAGAAAACTGATCGTTCACTAAAGTTGAAATTAATGAGTATACCGAGCGTCGGTGTATATTTGAATGCTAATAAATACCATCGAAGTTTGATCAGAGAGGAAAAAAAAAAGTGAAGAATATAACCCGGGTAACCCTAAAAATTTTTCTTCCCTCCTAACTGATCTTCTCGAACATCCAGACACGCCCTTCATCGACCGTTCCTTTCACGAATTAAGCTCGGGATAAGGTGGTATCCGAAGGCAGTAAGGGTGAGAAAGTCAAGGGCAAGGGCGTGGGCGTAAAACGAAGTAAAGAAAGAGGTCGTGCGAGGGGTGGAACTCTAACGCATTCTGTTAGACGTCGAACGGAAAGAGGGTAACTCTTCCGATGCAATTCTCGCACCCTCTATTTATGTAAATTATGATAAACTATACTCCAATTCTACATCCTTTATCCGCCATTTCTTCTTCAATCCTCGATGCACCACTTTTAAATGCGTTCACATCGACAATTTCACCCTCGGCTAAAATTTTGATTTCTGACAAAAAATGGACAAAATTGCAAAAATTACCCTTTAGTTCAACAACCGATCTTGCTATTGTTAATTAGAAATATTTCTCGGTTTTCCTGCAAAGACCCATCCTGATAAAAAATTAACTTGCTCGAATAAAGTATACGATACAGCTTAATAAGGGTAGTAATTTCAGAAGATATCGGCGAAAAAATTAGATGAAGCAGTATTTCATATTTCCTATCTTGCAAATGCAGCTCCCCAACCTAATTTCCCCGAAGGCAAGAGGGTTGTTCGAGATTTCCCGAAGAATGTCCAAGTTAAACGGGGAAATTTTGCAGAGAATTGCCGGCCAGTGTTCGCGACAAGGGACGAGGTAACGAATTTCAGGAAACATTAGGCTCCCTTCGTGACGGACCGTAGGGTCGACAAAGGGGATGATGTCGGGTTAAGGTCAGACCAAGCGGCCGATTCGGGATCGCCTTGTTGTAACCGATCGTAACAGGGGTGGTCGGTTGATCGCGAAGATGTCGCCGAGGAAACACGGTAAAGGAAACAAGAAAGTAGACAGAGAAAGAGAAAAGAAGAGTGGAGTATTGACGTTGTGCCGCTTTTAAATATTGCATCCAAGTCACGTTCAGGACCGTATCCTCTCTACTCCCATCTCTCAACCCACTGCCAACCAACCCACCTACAACCCCTCAAGTCAACCCCCAACCCCCTTTTTTCTAACCCCACCAGCGAAGCGGCTGGGCCGAACGTCGCATAACTACCGCAAGGTTTCCAGGGAGACAAAGGAGAGACTCGAACGGAAGAAGATGGAAGGAGACCGGGAACGACGAGTGGAAATGAGAAAAAACTAGGCAGTCCTAAGAAATAAGGGGAAAAACGTGCCATTTTTTACACTCAAAATACCCAATCTTATTAACGCATTGACGTCTCCAGTATTCCTGATTTTTCACCTTCTTTATTTTTATTTTTTACTGCCTTCAAACTCAAATCTTGTTAATGTACAAATGGAGAGATATTAGTTCAGCCCATTTTACTGAGAATTTCTATCTGCTATCTACTACATTATTTTTTATAACAAATACTATGTAACAGAAAAGGAAATAAACTGCGTACACGTGGAAATAGAATAAATCCAACATATGGTAATCCTCCGCGTGGAAATAGAGCGTATGGAAATGTAACACGTGGCGATCTAGCACGTGGCTATACAGCGTGACAAAAAATTCCGCCATTTGCCATAAGTTTTGATTCGATGTTACAGAATGATATAAAAGAGCGTAATCCGGTAACTTTTCAATTTTAACTTTGTCCCCCGTTTGTCGATACTTTGGCAAAGAAAAACACACGTGGCTATATAGTCCTCCAACCCTGTTTCCCTCCCTTTGCTATTACAGCGAAGAAAAAACGAAACGAAGGGAGCTGGCAAAAACTAATGCACAGGGTTCTGTCGTTTGTGCGAGAGACACGTTCGACGCTCCGAGAGAATAGAAACGAGAAAATGAGAAAAAGAAGAAAAGAAAAAGAGAGGTTTAGCGACGGGACGCGAAACTGCGGTTGTACTCCCTTTGTCGCTTGCGCTCTCTTTTGTCGGCGCCGCGTTGATCGTCATTAGACTCGTTTTCTAAACGATTTATTTACATACACTCCTGGACGGGGTGGAGTACGCGCTTCGTGTAAAAATATCGAACTGTGAGAAACACGAGAGAAAGATGTGAAGAACAACCGCGATCACGTGGTGCTACCCTAAAATACGTCAGACCAATTATTTGGTTATCCTCAGATCTGTAAACTTTTATTATAACATTCTGCGAGGTACAATTATAGCAAAGTTCTGCGTTAATTGACGGACCTTGATAAAACTCTAAATACTTTAGTCAACATTCTCAAGATCACCACCCTGTGTCCTTACAACCGTACACAGCTTATCGACTGTTCGTGGGCGAATTAACCGTGTCAAGGACGCACACAAGAAAATTACGCTATTATTCTCCATAGAAAAACACGTTTCAGTACCCTCTTACCCTTGCCACGATATTAAAAATAGAAATTAACTTTCGGGTGCGTGATTGTTTGCGGAACAACATTTATTCTTCGGACTTTGAAACGTAATCGTGTCCTTCGCCACGCGCAAATTTACGAGGCAAAACCCCTGATGAGCCATCATACAGAAATAATCACAAAGCAGATTTTGTGTAAACAGCTGTTGATAAGCTAACGTCGTTCATAATTCTTTCAGAAGGATTTTCGTGTTTAACCTTTGGGTGAAGGGTTAATTGTGACTCAAACTCGCGAAATTATTCAATGCTGTTTCGGCTGAAGTTGACAGTACCGAGTGGGTTAGCATGACCTACTTTGGGTCCCTATTTTTTAATACATCTTTTATAGATATTTTATACAACAGTTTGCACAAAAATAGGCGATACACTTTTATCAGTTGATACCTGTAAAGTCTGCAGTATGTGAGTGCTCAGTTATTGAAATAGTTATATCAATATTGAAATAACTCCGAACTGATACTGAGTTGTGTACAAAAATGTGCAAATGAAATTATAATCTTAGACTTGTATGGTCACTTGGAATATGTCTGAACAAAATTCAGTAATGAACATTTAATTAATTTCTCTCATTAAAAACTATCTTTACATTCAAACTTGAACTATTCTTACATTTGAATTATTAAACTAAATTTGAGTGCAAATTATATTACTATTAATTATATTACAGCTACAATTCATACAACCGTATAAACTCATCAATTATTCCCGTGCACGCAACAAAACTGAAGTGCGGCACAGGTCGTAGCAGCGCGAGTTAAAAATTTCGCGCGAAAGTAGCGCTAAAGCGAGTGGACCTATGAGACGGTTTGTTTCAAAGGTAGCGATTTAAACGGAGTTCGCTGACAGTCGTTTAAAAGTGTCGTAAAAGACGCGCCCATTCCGGAGAAAGTTCATACAGGAATAAATAAAAATGCTCACCGTGTAAACGAGGAGTATTTTCGTTGACAGGATGTGCGGTAAAGTCGTCTCTCGTCAGCTGACTTCTTTTGTTCACTGATTGGCGGATTCACTCGGAACAGGTCGGCACAGAGGTGAGAAAGAACGAACGCGTGAAAGAAGATGGAAAAATGAGGACGCACGACACCACTCGTTACACACTGTACGAACTGTAGGAGCGACACGCAGCGTCGGGACAAGGTTAGAAACGCCGAAATGTCTCGCTAGCGAGCACAGAGCGTAAAGCGTCTAGTTCGCCTCGAGGGCGTCGCGGCGCTGCCGGACGACTATGCGACCGCGTTCCTGCGATTCCCCCACGAATCTGTCCCCCGTTACGTGGCCGTCTCCCGCGCAAACGCCATTCGGCATCTCTTTTCCCCACCATCAACGCGGTCAGATACGTATGTTGATATTTCGACCGTGCCTATTCGCTAATTTCTATCATTACCTTCCTAACCGATCGATTTTTAGGGATTCCACGATATTGACTACCACATATGGATGACACAAGAATTTCTTCCCTTTGCTAAGTATTTGGGTTAATTACTTGGACTATGAAGAGTACAAGATATGAAAACGGTAAGATTTCTTTGACAATAATCTACATTTGTTCATAAATTGGTACATTTATATTGCAACTTGATTAAATATTGACCACAGTCTAATTGACCATTAAATTTTTATAGTAATCTGACATCTATGCAATTTTCAATATGGCGGTCACAGCTGATAAAAAGTACCGATACTTGCCTTTTAGCGATCACGCTAAAATGGTGAGTTGATTCCTCAAAGGATAAAGAATGATGAAGTCTTTTTTAATGGAACCGGTGGTCATTAATAAGTTGGATTTTTGTCGGAGTGCGATCGGGTCTTTAGATTTATAGGGTGAACACCCTGGCACTGAAGGGCTTTAATTTGGAAGTTTTGAAACGGGATTTGGAGATTGAAAATATGCGATCTGGGAATTTATGGGGATTTAGAGTTTCCAGAATTTAGGAACTAAGTTAGAAAATTGATGGCTTGGAAAATTTCTAAATATCCAACATATGTAACACCCTCGTTTCTACATAATGAAGTCTATTTTAGGGTGAATCCCTTACGTTAACTATCCAATGTTTCTCCATTTAATTACCCTTATTCTACCTCGTTTACATTACACTTTCATAGGGTGAAAGTCGTTAACAATTACGACCCAGAAAATAGAAGATGTTTTAACAAATCGTATTTTCTTTTCGCAGCAATTCATGTATAACATGGCGTACGTATAAGAAATCCAGCGCAAGAACGTGGAAAGCAGGAATCAAAGATGTGAAAAGATCCGCAGTCTGCAGGAAGCAGTAGATCGTTTGTCCGATGAAAAAGAGGTTAGGTGACATCGATAGATGGGTAAGTTCCAATGTTTCCGATTTAATCGCAAGTTGCAAGAAATTTAGTAATTATAAAAAATCGCTCGACATAAGAGTTTAATAAAGGGATGAACAGTCGATAAAATCTGTAACAATCTGAAAAGCTGTGCAGTTGCGAGGCATTCTAGCGGATAATCGGTATACCGTTAATGATTGTAATAGACAATGGGCTCAGGAAACGTGGCACGAGGCCATATGTGTAATTGTGTGCTCGCCAGAGGGGAACAGGAATACAGAACTGAAACACGCTTCTACGATTTTGTAAAAATCAACACATGTTCTTGATCTCATATTCTCATAATCTACATATTCTTAATCCTCTTATAAATTAGTATCTTTTGAATTAATATAAAATTATAAGAATTAATATAGATTGTATGTGTAAGATTATACGGCGAATGTTTGGATAAATAAAATATTTGAAAACGAGTAGGTCGGGTGAAAAGCACCCCATGTCGATTCGCAAACCGTCAACGCGAAACTAAACCGCGTTAAATTCAAACACCATAAAAATAACGAGCCACGGCTCAGGGTTAGCAGCCCGGTTAAATTGCGGAATTTTCATTAAAAGATCACGTCATGAAGTAATTACATCGAAATGATAGATGTCGGTTTAATTTAAATGATCTCTCGTCGTTTCATATCATCCACTTCGTTTTTTCTGCAATTACTCGCAATTAATTTCCGCGAGGACTCGATGCGGATCGTTTTGCACGAGTGTTATTTTCTTTCTGTAAATGTCAGTGTAGAAAAAATAATCAGATAGTGTGACACTTAAAAGTTGTTCTAATAAGGGTTGAAGATAAGGTTTAATTTCTTGATACACTTTTTCCATTTTGTATTTAGATTTACTAGTTTTATCTTGATAGTTTAGGGTGAAGTTTGATATTTAATTGTTATATTTCTTTGTTAGTCGACCCGTGACAGTCACAAATACCCGACTCGCAATTTCCAGACTCGCTAATTTATCCAACCGGGAGGTTAGACAAAAAACGATTACCCGTCGAGCTGTGAAAGGAAAAAAGAAAAACGTACAATTACCCAAGTAATTTTGCGTACTGCAACTCCGACGGCCGTTTATTTATTAAAACACTCAGCGGCATGGACCTCTTTAAATCACGCGCATCCCTCGAGTATCCCTGTCCCTCTAATATTTATTAATCTCATTCGTGTTGACCGCTCTTGGCACGGCCACGCACTCCGCATCGGGCATTCGGTTGTCTGAAATCGGTTGCTGAAATATTGAACACCCTGTCTTTTCAATCGATATTCCCGACGTTGCTCGATCATCGAACATAAAATCTCTGCGAAACTTTTAAAGCCACCCTTCAAATCCACCCTTCTTCACATTTATAAATTTTGTAATTCTCTGACCTTCAAATTTTTTAAGCTTAAATTTTCGAATTACTAATATCTTTCACGAACAACGCTATTGTTTGAATCGCCTCCGATTACATCGAAGCTGCGTAAAATTAATTAACGCTGCCACTGGATTTGACAGGAAATTAACAAGCATTGTATCGTCGCGTTGTATCAATTTATTAGGTTCATCTACCGGCCTTGTAGCGTGAAAGCATGCACGGCCATTAAACGATTATATTTTCGAGCCGCCCCGTATAAGCGAACACGCTGATCGGCTCCGTACCGGCCAGTTTACACGTCAAAGTTTACCAAAGGTTCTTCAGGGCCGATGCACCGAACCTTCGCATCGTACGGTGCACACTTCTCTTCCCAGCCACTGGTGTTCATTATCGCCTGTATATGTAGATATAAAGAGATACCCGGAATACCAAACAACGTGCTCGCGCACACCGACACATCTACTCCTCGTTATATACTGGGTGATCACAATTTGATCACCTCTTTATTCTTCAAACATTAAAATTTTGAATCTAACATTAAAATTAATTGCATGACTGTTCGATTATTATGTACAACCTTTACACATACGTAACATATGTTACCCTTATATTTATTCTTATAACATAAACCTCAATAGGTCACAATAATTTTACTGACACATGGTGATTTAAGACATGAAGAATTTTTTAACAAATTTGACAGTCAATTTAATTTCTAATTTATACAAATACATTTTATCTCGTGATAGTAACTAGATAATATTAACACATCAATTCCTCCTTTGCAGCAGGAATACGTGAATGTTAAGTGAAACATCGCACAATTTCGAATACATAGTAAAGTTAATGCGGTGCATATCTTGGAAACGAAGACGATGTGACCCACGAGATCCAACACCTGTCTGTAATATCAGACCGAATATGCGAAACACCCCGTATACGTGTGTATAATGTATAATAATAGCGTGTACTCATAGAAATAGTTGTAACGCGCTCGTACATGTAGACGCTCACACGAGCATGCGTGGACAGAATGGGGTGAGTCAAGGCGAGCGCATTAAGGGTGGGTGATTGTAATTTCACACATGACGTAACGCATCCCCTGCCACGTTTTCTGCCGTCACCAGCCCTCTACATCACCTCGCCTCTCCACTGTATTTTGCTTTCGTACGTTCGCTATACATATATCTACATATACAGTGGGTCGCATAAGTATTTGTACCTCCTCGAGCCTACTTCTTTGAAAACTGATGGAAATTTTATTTCCATCGTAATTCGAGCAGAAATTTAACCCTATAACCGAGTCATCCAGATGTAAAATGGTGGCTAAGATACTGAAATTTCGTGTGTTAATCTACCCACAAAATGAGATCGAAAATTTGACCAAACTACACTGATAAATTTTTCAACATAGACTTCTATGGTTGACTTCATCGAGGGTCAATAAAGAAAGAATACTTTTGGGCGTCACTGTACACACTATGGAAAAGCCGCTCCACTGTATTGCTATTTCTCTCTCGCTTCATCCGCTGCACCCTCATTCATCATTGTCTCCCCTGTATCTCCTTGTTCCTTGCTCTATCTGTTTAACGCGCATCACTTCGAGGCCTCTTTCTCTGTGCCGTCTTCGCTTGCTACCAGCATCACGCTGTAACCGCAGCCTAGTCTGCAGTGACTAAACACTGACTGATGGTGCCGTGCTGATTAGAATTTTCGGATGAAAGCGCGACACTGATAGCTGCCGGATATAGCTGAAGGATTGGACGACGGATTAGGCACAGGTGGCAGATTCATTGTGGTTAAAAAGCATTAGGTATTACGTTTATCGTCAGACACAGGCTAGGATTTCGACGGTTTGCTTTGCACACAGCAATTCATTAGCTGAAATTCTGCGAGTTGATCAGAACGTCTATATTTACGTGCTTGAAAGACAACTGGGAGGATATAGACGTCTGAGGGTATGAGGGTTTGGGGATGAGAATGTATGGATATGTGGATGTGTGGATGTGTGGATCTAAGTATGTAAGGTTGTGTGGGGATCTAAGTATGTATGTAGGGATGTGTAGGGATCTACGAGTGCAAAGATCTAAGAATATAGAGGTGATTATAGAAATACTCAGATACTAATAGGAAAACCTAGTAATCACAGATCTACTGATTTAGAAGTCTAGGGATGTAGACATAGTAACCTAATGATGCAGAGATTAGCAGATCATCTAATGATCCAGAAACCTGTAGATGTACTACTAATCTAAATATCTAGAAATTTAAGGACCCATGAGTCTAAAAATCCACAGACCTAGAAATCTAGTTACCCCAAATTTAAGAATGTAGAAATCTAGAAATTACAAAATATAGAGTAAGTGTCTTGTTTCCATCGCCCTTGTTTCCAGAGGCATCTTCCTCCATCTTTTGTCCTCGATATTTCGGATTAGAATCGTAGGTCGGTGGGTAGCAATGCATTTCTGTACCGATTAAAATTTCCGGCCGAGAAAATAACAATGCTGCTGTACGAGTAATTTTGAGAGAGCTGGCATACACATTTTTGACAATAGCAATGTACTGAATACTTTTTATCTCTACATAGAAAAATTATGTACGAATCATTAAAATTGAGCGTGAGTGAATGTTGGGAAAATGGATCTCGTTACAAAGGGTGCTTTCGTTAATAACATTTTCTCGAACTCGCATCGAAAGTCGAACATTAAACGGAAACCGGTGAAACAGCTAATAGGCCGAGCGAATAGTTCGCAATTTCTGAAAATGTTATGCAAATCTTGAAAGTTCGTGCATCTTCGGGGGGGTACACTCCGTAAAGTTTGTTCATTAAAAGCACAAGTCGCTCTCAGGGGATTATTGATTATTCCTTTAATTAAATGCACTTTATCTTCGCATAGTTTCGGCAATTAATTCCTACGCAAACTTTGCATAACTCCGAGGCGCATTCGTGCTTTACGTTCCCATTTGTTCGCCATTTCGGCGGGGGGCGAGAGGGTGGATGCACGTTTTCTTGCGCGAGACGACTCCTCGCTCCGTAGACAGGTTTAAACATTTAGAAGGGTCGTTCGTATCCCCAAACCTTTATACGCTTCTTTCAGTGATATTTAATACCTCTAAACCGGCGTTAACCTCGCAATATCAGAAAAAGCTGGAAGATAAGGGCGGAAAAAAGAAAGGGAAGAGGGAGAGAGAGAGGGGGTGAGTTCGGAACGGTGCGCCTTATCAAAAATTAAAATTTCATTCGGCCAGAACCCAGCTTCTCTATCTCTGGATCCTCGAGGCGGTTTAGAGCTGCCGGAAGCGAAAGTAGTGGTACCGGGAAGGGGGTTAAAACTCTAATCGTGAGAAACTAACTTTCCCTTCGAGAAACTTTCTACGTACCGTCGTTTGGTTCCTTCTCGTCCGCCCCTCACGGTTCTCCATTTTGTTCGAATTTATTCTCCTGCCTCTAACTCTGGATTTGAGCGGCGTGCATTTGAATTTACGACCGTTTCTCCAATCGATGCCTCGTTACTCGTTCCTTAGATTCGTGTAAATTCCTTTTTCCTTTTCCCTCGTAATCGAGTAACACGGCCAACTCCGAGTGTTCTTACAATTCCGTCTGTTGTAGTACGTGATAGGGGAAAGTATGGCGATCTATCAAAACTTTACTTCTTACCCAGTCTATTTTTTTTTTTGCCTTTTCCGACTCGGAGATCCACATCGAGGAATATCTTTCAGAGCGACATCGAATTTAATTTCTCGTGCTTTTTTATCTCGAGGTAAATAATCGGTAAATATGAATTTACTCGGGATTCTGTTTCAGCTTCCGATGTCGGTCACGGGTAGAATGCAAAAAATGTAATTTAAAGACGAGCCACCGGTTCACTTTTAATTCCGAACCGCTGCTCGAAGTAAGCTTTATCGTTGCGTTTTACAAAGGCCACGAACGTCTGCCAACAGGAAGGGGAGAAAAAAGATTTAGACGTGTAATTACGCGAGCGAAACTCACGAGTTGTCCGGGGAGTTTTACACACAGGATGATCCATTTTTGCTCGTAAATGGATTTATCTCGACGGTTCGTCGATTCGGAAAAAAATTGAATATATAGGGGTTGATTTCGGGGGATTCGTTAAACTTTCATTTCGACGACCTATTGTTGCTCTCAAGTTTCTCTGAATATTTTAAAATCTTTCTATAAATTTTAAAAGAATTTCGACGCTATGTACATTCAATTTCTAAATTACTTTTCAGGATAGATATTCGAAAACATAGAACGAATCGAGTGAGCAAACGTTTCGCTTTAAATGGAAACGCGAATACGGGGTAAGTGCACTTTATGTGCAACATCTGATATTAAAACTTTTCAGATGTATTAAAAAAACAAAATACTTTATATCTTAATTTACCTTCAATATAAAATTTAAGTATTTCATTTTTTTAAACATTAAAAAACACAGCAATGTTTCGCATTGAACGGCATTTCAAGCGAAGCTTTTGTTTATAAGTTAAAAATATTCCTGGTTTTCGACCAATTTTGCAATCCATTAAAATGTTACAGATTTCTGTATTAAATTTGCACATTAAAATCCCAGTTGTAATTTAACCGATGACGAACGCGAACGCAATTTCCACCCTCTTTCGCCACCCCCAAAGATGAACGCGTACAACATTAATTGAAACGCGTATTGTAAACACGAAAGATGATTCGTTGCTCGTATGCCCACGTACATTTCAGTTTTATCGACGAACACGTTTCAGCGAATAACGCTTGATTAATCCCTGCGATACAAAAAATCTGTTACAAACCGTCCGCTGGCGCCGGTTTTATCCGGCGATTCGGGGAGGCGCCGGATACGAACACGCGCGACAAAAATTTCCACCCATCTTCCGAGAATTTTTCTCGTCCCGGTGTCCGAAACGGCGCGAACATCACGCTCGAACAGAGCCAGCGAAGAGAGAAGGGTTGGAAAACGCGGAGAGCGAGACAAACGAGGGTTGAATGGCCGTTTGCGAAATTATTGGGTAGAAAGAGGGAAATCGGGTGCAATCCGTGCGCGGCTAACCACAAATGCCGAACGAACGAATATATTCGTCCCTTTCTCCGTTCTCTTTCGTACGTTTATACGCGTGTCCTCATCTAGACGCTGTACCCTCGGTGTTTCATCCCTCTCCAATTTCCTCCCTTCACCATCCCACGTTTCTCGACCTGCTCATCGGAAATCATTGCCACGCCGCCAATTGTCAGCCGGTGGTACGCTGGATTGGCTCAGGCACAAACGCGTTACCTGTTATTCGAACGTTAAAGGGACTTCTCGATATTAGCATTTCCGCTTTACATCCGTCATCTACCCTTATGCCGAATTTACGAGCATCTCACACCTCCGTTACTCGCTACATCGCGAGATCTCCTCATTTCTTAGGTCCTTGAAATTCCATCCCTTTCTAAGCACTTGTACATCAACGAAATACAAGGACTTGTACTCAAGTCTTGAGCAACTAATAATATCTTCTAATAATATCGAGTAACTAATAATACTATGCGTCGAATACTCCACGCGCCGAGTACTCCACGCGCCGAGTACTCTACGCGTAGAATTCTCCACGCGTCAAGTACTCCACGCGTCGAGTACTCCACGCACCGAATACTCTACGCGTAGAATTCTCCACGCGTCAAGTACTCCACGCGTCGAGTACTCCACGCACCGAATACTCTACGCGTAGAATTCTCCACGCGTCGAATACTCCACGCGTCAAGTACTCCATGCGTCGAGTACTCCACGCACCGAATACTCTACGCGTAGAATTCTCCACGCGTCGAATACTCCACGCGTCGAATACTCCACGCGTAGAATTCTCCACGCGTCAAGTACTCCACGCGTCGAGTACTCCACGCGTCGAGTACTCCACGCGTCGAGTACTCCACGCGTCGAGTACTCCACGCACCGAATACTCTACGCGCAGAATTCTCCACGCGTCGAGTACTCCACGCGTCGAGTACTCCACGCACCGAATACTCTACGCGTAGAATTCTCCACGCATCGAATACTCCACGCGTCGAATACTCCACGCGTCGAACACTCCAAGCGTCGAATACTCTACGCGTAGAATTCTCCACGCGTCAAGTACTCCACGCGTCGAGTACTCCACGCGTCGAGTACTCCACGCGTCGAGTACTCCACGCACCGAATACTCTACGCGCAGAATTCTCCACGCGTCGAGTACTCCACGCGTCGAGTACTCCACGCACCGAATACTCTACGCGTAGAATTCTCCACGCATCGAATACTCCACGCGTCGAATACTCCACGCGTCGAACACTCCAAGCGTCGAATACTCTACGCGTAGAATTCTCCACGCGTCAAGTACTCCACGCGTCGAGTACTCCACGCGTCGAGTACTCCACGCGTCGAGTACTCCACGCACCGAATACTCTACGCGCAGAATTCTCCACGCGTCGAGTACTCCACGCGTCGAGTACTCCACGCACCGAATACTCTACGCGTAGAATTCTCCACGCGTCGAGTACTCCACGCGTCGAGTACTCTACGCACCAAATACTCCACGCGTCCAATACTCGAATATCTTGAGTAACTGACAAACTAATTAGAGCACCTGCAGTCCTAAACGAATACCTGCTTTTGTAGTATTCTACAGCTCTACAGTTCTATCGCATCATTAAAATAATATTAACCCCCAATGCATCTATCCTGCATAACGTTTCCATCGACAGAATACCGCGAAGTAAAAATTGTCCTTTTCATCTAAATTTCCAGAGCTATACCGAGCGAAATCAACGACGAAAGATTCGATCTGGTCGGATAATATTTTAATCCGACGTCCGGGAGAAATTAATCGGCGGCACCTCGCGCCGATTGAACGGTAGGTTTTCGCGTCTCGAGCGGGTAGCATCGATTGTCTCGATCCGTGCCGGATGTACGGACAATTCGGATAACACGATCGTGGCCGCGCAGAATCGAGGAACTTAGTTGTATTGGATCGAAGCCAATCCGGGCTGCCGGCGATTGACAATTGGCGGTGTGGGCATGATTTCCGATGAGCAATGGCCGGGAGAAGGATGGCCGATCGAAGGCGAGTCGAGGACGGAGGAGAACAATGACGCGGAACAGCGGGATATTAAAGGGGAAATATGAAAAGCGTCCCGATTTATATACCTTCTGCAAACGAGACGGCGCGACGCGATGCGGCGTTTTTCGCGTTCGCTTGTTTTAGTTTGGGGAAAAAACTTTTCAAATAAAACCGTTCGTGGAATCGGAACGAGAGCGGGAATGGTTTGATAAAAAGTGACGTGTCTTTTTTCTTGCGAAGTGGAAATCGTGCCAGAACGTAAGTAGTGGAGTTCTAAAGTGGTAGTCGGAACCGAAAATTTTAGAATTTGCGTTATTCGAACCTGTCGATCCATAACTCCTCATATAAGTTTCACTTCGAAACAAAAAAAAAAGATAGAAAGGAAGGAAGAATAAATGGAAGAGTGTCACACGAGGCAATTTCGCTTTTCTTCGTTCGGCAGAGCAATTTCTATGTAAATAATTTTATCAAACCGTCTCGCTGTGTTTCGGTAAAGATAAAGAATAAATAAGGGGAAAAATGGAGGCGGGTCGAACGAAAAGGAGGCGAGACCGAAACGGCGGAGGATTCAAATGAAATTCCGTATTTCGTTTTACGGCCACGCTCGATTTAGCGAGCGGTTCAATGGCGATGAGGCCGAACCGGGGGATGAAAAGGATGCAACCTGCGAAGGGGATGCATTCATTTTGCACGGGTCATAAGACTTCCTTGCGATCTCGGAGAGGCCCCGAGACTCTTCTGCCGAGGTTACTGCACTTCAGGGAGGAGTTATTCTGCTCATCGACCACCAGGAATTCTCGCTGAACACTTCTTGGCAAATTCTCGAGGAAACGCAATGCGCGGTGAAAGGTTCCGTTGCTATACATGAAATGTTGATGCAAACCCGTTGCATGCAACGACTTCTTACGGGTTGATCGTTGCGTGCAAGGAATTCCCCCGGGGCCATAAATAATTTCGTTGATCTCCTCTTTCAATTCGATGTTCCGATCGCGAGCCTTTGTTCGACGAATCCTCGCGAAAACAAAAAATACGCCAAGCATCTACCTCAATACCCACTTCACGTTTTTCGATAACAGCGAACGAATGAAAGCGTGGTATGTCATTCGTCGCGAAAAATTTATTCCGGCATTATAATGCAAACTTCAAACGTCGGTTTTCTTAACAACGAAGAAACCTAATCAATATTTTCCTTTCTCATGCTCATTTTTCCGCAATTTTATAGAAAGAAGTTTAATAAAAGAGATACGAGAATGTGCATTGTAAATACTGCAGAAAAATTAGTTCTTATCGACCGCTATTTTACAGAGAGTAGAAGGTTACAGTTCTTCGCGAATATCTCGTTACCTATCAGTTCTACGACAAAAGCGGTTATTACAAAATTTATAGCCCAGGAAATTCTCTACAAAAAAGGTTATACGAGTTTCCTTCGTAGGAGTACGATTTTTATGTACGATAGCTGTATAAAGGTTAAAGTACGAGGGTTGAAAGCTTGTTAGCCATCGTACACAAAAATGGTTACACCTACGATAAACTTACATATAACCTTTCTTGCAGAAAATTTCCGAAGTTATTCGACAATAATTTGTTGTAGAACGAGATATTTCATTTGCAGCAATCTTGCACGTTCCCTAAGGAAATACACGAAACGGATCAAAGATGCAGTGATTCAACGGAAGGTGCCAGGAAAGTTTCCTACGCGTGGATTCGCTCGTTTAATTATCCTTTCGAACAACGCCGCGGTTGGCAAAACATTAATTGTTCGGTTGATTGGAATGTCTAACGAACCTCATCGAGCCTCCTCTCTCTGCACGAGCGCGTCTAAACTTTTTAATGGATCCGCATTCCATTTTCCATCCCCTCTGTTCTTTTTTTTATTTCGCCATTTCCATCAAGCTAATAACGAGTCACAGTGCCCCTATCTCTCTGTCCTGGGTTGTTCCAGGAAACGGAGTTATTACGAACAAGAATACCAGCACAAACGATTCGCGGTTAGCCCGTAACTGGCAACCCGGTATCGGACCCCTTGCAATTTTTTCTTCTCTGGAATATTTAACTGAGGTCTGAATAAAAGGGCAGGAACGTGGTTTTTTAGGTTAGGTTCAGATGTAAATTACAAACGTTTGGAACAGTATAAAAGTTCTGCTATTATTAAACTCTACATTTTCTAAAATAAAAACTCTAAAAAATCAGCTACAAATAAATAAAGTTTTGACGAGACAATTTCTCTTCGTGACGGACCGAAAACTGGAGCTGTAGGATAAAACGTACGCGTTTAACGACGCGAAGACATTCGGTTGAAAGGCGTAAAGACAGTACGAACGAAATAGAGCGATGTGACGGGCAGAATGACGAAGAGTGCGCGGGGGTAGTTTTGCTCGTTTCGGATGTGGAAAACATCCCCTCGATGAGACGATGCGGTTACGTCGGTTTTCCTCCTTCTTGCACCCTTCGTACCTTTAACCGTACTTGCGTATCCCTGAACAGGTTACAAACGACGGGCACGGTATTACAAGCCGCAAATTACACCTCCGCCCTTGCTGCCACGCGAATGTGCGAGCCCAAGACTGTTGGATTACACCCCTGACTGCGAAAGCTTCCGCTGGAATACCAGGCCTGCCCTTCTCGAAAACGGAACGCTCACCGAGATAAATTAGGGAGAAGAATATTAACTGTCGTTAGCTAGACAATTATTGGGACTCGGTAATGCGTGAAAATGTTCCTTCTTCGAACACGTACGACTTTCGCTGCATATTCGGAACGTTCATTTATTTTAATTAACGTCTCTCTATAAATTAACTTCATAATCGTTACACATACTTCTGCAATAATTCACGCTGACAAATATGCGCCCGGAAAACTATGGATGTTAATTTTGCAACGGGTATACAGCGTGTTAAACGCTGTTACGAATGTTGGTAACCTGTTTGTTATTAGTTTCCCAAAACGTTCGTGTATAATTAGCTACCAAAAGTTTGCGGAAAATTAATGGGAAAATTGATGGTATTAAATTTACCTGAATTTGACAAATTACTGTATGCATGAACTCTTCTTGATGTTTTAATTGTTCGTATCTCTACAAAAGTGAATATAGTGGTAATCGACAATGTTTGCATTCAATCAACTACAGATATATTTACCAAACAATCATTACACATATCATGTAACTAATGTACAATAAATCTGCATCGAATTATGTTGCATTGATGACATTAACAGTTCGTCAATTAAATTGAACGATATATAGAATTAATCAATAATCAGTGTGAATTCAGAAACGTTGAACCGATTATTTTGCAGAATTCGACAGCACTAAATAATGGAATCAGAGATGAATAAATAATCGAATCGATCAGTGCTAAGTAGGTCGTTGTACGTTAATTTAGCATTCTCGTAACACGGAATGTTCGTGTTCTCGACGAAAAAAAACCGGATCGTAAAGAAAGAACTTCTACTAAATGTTTCTCGCCTAGTCGTGTTATGGGCGGCAGGAAACGGGGAAACTAAGTCGTTGGCCAAAAATTACGTCGGGAAGAAGGCGGAAAGTTTTCGGTGTAATCTCGTGCTGCGGTTTAATTTTCCGGAATTATGCATCCGCTGGAAAACGCGCGTATCTAAATTCCCTCCGCCCCTTGGCCGGCGATCCTTTTCGTCTTTTCGACCATAATAACGCCGGCACAAAGGGAACCTCACGGTATTACGTCGTTTCATTAATTAATTTACACCGGCGCAACACTGGATTACGAAGCCCGTGAATGATTCCGTTCTTTCGTCGGCCAGAGGGTGCCCGATGTATCGTGAAACGGGGAAAACGATATCATTTACTTCTTGTTTACACAAATGAAATTATGTAGAGAAACAAGTCTTTCGCACGCGATAAGGGATGATAAATAATTTTGTGAATGTACATTGATGAAGCACATATTGGATTTCATGTAATCATTCTTTTATATAAACATAGATGTGTAGAAGACACACGAGGTTCAGAGATGAATTATTGTATAATAAAAGAGATAGAATGAGTGTATGATAATAAAAATGATTTTGACTGTGGAAAGATATTTAGTACTTACTTTTATGTAGGGGGTAAGGACAGTACTGGTAGCGCCATCGATTGACAGTTGAGGAAGTTAGACAGAAAATTGCAATTTCTGATAGAATAAGGTTTAGCACTTTATTAATGTGAATGAAACATTGTTTAATGGTTACAATTATATAAACAGAGAAGATGTCATATAATATAATTTTTTACTTCACCTTATAATAATGTAACTCGTGTGACATTATCGACTCGAATTAGAATAAGACAGCAGTGCTACTGATACAAAAAAATTGTAACAGTCACGAGCAAAAATTAACAATAAATAGTACAGATTTGAGTAAGCAATAATGACGTTGAAAATTTTAGAACAGTGTATGTAGGATCATGAAATTAATGTTACTTTATAATATCTATATTAATACAAACTATGTACTTGAACAACAGTGAGCTTTTTCAGTTCAAAAATAAATTTCAGGTACGTAAAATATAGCAAGGAATTATAGGTGAAGAATTAAAAGCACTGAAGGAGTAAATACAACGAATACATGTACTTTTAGGAGGATTAAATAGTATCTCGCATTTTATTTTCAATATTAAGTATTTATTACATACAAGCATTTATACAATACGAAGTATTTTTAGACATGATTGATGATATTTAGCATTCTCAGTATTTTTATGTTTAGAAAAATTCTTTCGTATGTATTGAGATTATTATTATTATCATTGTTATTATTATTATAGTTATTATTATTACATGTCCTTATAGAGTAGTTTTAGTTAGACCGAATAGAATAGTTTGAATAAATAAACTCCATATATAGTCATTGCATACTTCTGTCGCGAGAAAACAACGCCTCTTTTTATTCGTTAAAAATAAATCCTCATGAATGTGAGTCGTAATTACGTAAAAGAAATTTGACAGTTCCTCTTCGCGGTATCGTAAGCTACGCGCTCAAAGAAGCTTAGGCAATTAAAAATGTCTTAGGATCGTATGCTTCTGTACAGCAGTGTGCTTATAATGTCCGATAAAAATACATGATCGTTCGTCGTCGAAATCGTTCGGAATCGTTTTCGATACAAAACAGGAGGAGAAACTTAAAAAACTCTTGCGGCATATAATACGTATACGTGTGCTCGAAGACCTTAGATTAAGAAGAATTTCGCGGATAAAAGACTGGACAACAAGCGTGCAGCGTAACAATTCTTTTCCTTCGAATAAAAATATGTCGCAGAAGATAGTCGGGGGAACTGGCGATATCCCGTGTAGCACAAAACGCAACGCAAAGTAAATAAAAAAAAAAAAGAAACGAACAAGCGTAAAATATTCTATCGTTTCAGACACGTCGATGATACTCCTCTCTCGCGTTTATGCTTCTTGAAGACTTACGGGATAATCGAATCACTATATTATCTTTCGTATGAACGACCTTACGGGCCGGATGTGTTATGCACCTGCACTTGTGCAAGCGTTCTGAACACAAAGCATGCTAACGATATCGATTTTACAATAGTATGCCACAACAGTAACAAATAACTCGTGTCTTAGACACCCAATTACAATGTTGTTTACTCGATAACATCAGGCTTTAGAATAATCGTTTTCTAATCTGTATACTAGTATGATAACACTATAATGAACAGCCACCACTGGGGACAACGCAACGTGACCACATCTAATTTTTTACTCGTTTGATTTATCGATGAAATATGCTTCTGGCGAGGCTGAGCTCTTCACTAGATTTTGCATCGTATCGCGCTATTTTGCAATCGAAACGTGTCAATCGCAATTTCATACATTTCAACTATCACGGCTAGCAAAAGATCATTTAACAAATAAAATAACGGGATAGCTATCGTTCTCTTATTCCGTAAATGTATGCAGTGGCTATTTCACAAAGCAAATCACCGTCTTTGTCGTCTTCGTCATCACAGCTAGAAAATTTATGTTAGATTCGCGAAAATATATCGGTAATGAAATCTAGTGGATACCTAGAGTACCAATATTAGGTGAGTTTTCTAAAAAAAAAATAAAAGAAAGAAACAAAAGGAAAAAGAGAATATTACAAAAAAAAAAAACAAGAAAAAACAGTAAAATTGCTTGACTAGTGAGCGCACGCCCCAAAATGTAATATGGAAGAAATGTGTTTCTTTTTTTTCTCGTTTTTACATCATATCTGCGAACGATCTTACTAGATATGATTATACATATATTCATTTTCTATACTCGAATTCTATAAGGTAATATTATACTATCTCTTATGTAAGAACAATCATTGGAGCTTACCTCCTACGTCATTTTGGCAGATACATGTAGTTCTGTAAGAAATTTCAACCAATGCATAATCTTGTGCTATGTTTATGCCAAGCCGTTTTGCACACTCGTTCACGACGCGTTACACAAAAATGCGAATATATCGATTTTTCCTCTTTTTGTGTCCGATTCGACATAATTCAATTTTCGACCATAAATTCACAGTACAGTAAAAACGAAAATAAAACAGTGTAAAATCAATCGAACGAAATTGGATACAATAAAATATATATATAATCCGCGTACACTTTCAAATCAATATTTTAGGTCTAAATTCTCTTCGAAGGTCCTCTAAAAAGATTCGATTTGTCTAATAGCAAACTATAACAGAGTGCCTATTTGCTGTTTCGTAATATTATTAATTAACATTATATATTATTTTACATCTCTCGTGACAACGTTCAAGGAAAAGTCTCTTTTTCGTGTTCATTTTTTGTCTGTTTGTTTGTCTGACGTAGTGCCCCCATTCTCTACTTAAATCTCCATTTTTTTCTTTTTTTCTCTACACATCGATATAGCGCTTATTTACATTATTTCATCAATGACGTCATTTCGAACAGATATATATACCTATTGCTCGTTGCAATGCAACAACGGTATTCTCAACCTCCGATCGTTCTTCTTCCTTTCACCAGAATTGTTTAACACAAGGATTATGATAAAAGATCTGCAGATGAAGAACACTGGTGTTACATTTTGTACATATTGCATATTACGGTGCTGTTGATGCGGCGGACTCTCGTTATGCTGCGCCTTGAGTAACTTTTGTATGTGGACTTTTGTCAATTCGAGACAATATTATACGCGTCGAAAGCACCATGCGTTGAGTATTCTACGCGTCAGATATTCTATGCGCTGAGTACTCCATGCGTGAATATTCCACGCATCGAGTACTCCACGCGTCGAATATTCGACGCACCGAGTACTCCACGCGTCGAATATTCTATGCGCCGAGTATTCCACGCGTCGAATATCCCATGCGCCGAATACTCCACGCGCCGAGTACTCCACGCATCGAATTCTCTACGCGTTGAATACTCCACGCGTCGAATACTCTACGCGTAGAATTCTCCACGCACCGAATACTCCACGCGCCGAGTACTCCACGCATCGAATTTTCCACGCGTCGAATACTCCACGCGTCGAATACTCTATGCACCGAATACTCTACGCGTAGAATTCTCCACGCGCCGAATACTCCACGCGCCGAGTACTCCACGCATCGAATTCTCCACGCATCGAATACTCCACGCGTCGAATACTCTACGCACCGAATACTCTACGCGTAGAATTCTCCACGCACCGAATATCCCACGCGCCGAATACTCCACGCGCCGAGTACTCCACGCGCCGAATACTCCACGCGCCGAGTACTCCACGCGTCGAATATCTCACGCGCCGAGTACTTTACGCATCGAATTCTCTACGCATTGAATACTCCACGCGTTGAATTCCCCACGCGTCGAATACTCTATGCGTCGAATTCTCCACGCGCCGAATACTCTATGCGTGGAATACTCCACGCGCCGAATAATTCCCACCTAGTACTATAACCCCACTCCATATATAAAATACCGACGTTCCAGTATAACGAAAGTCTGCCGCCCAACGTGAGTATTGATTAACAAGTACACGTACCTGGTACTTGACTATTATCTTGTGGCTTGTTGTTGATAAACGTATCCTGGAACGGATTTACATTGGCATTAGCAGCGGTAGGCATATATGTGTTGGCCATTGGAGTGAAAGGTATAGCTGCTGGATTTAGGTTCGAGTTGAGGGTGTCTTCGTTGGCCATATTTGATGTCAGTTGGAGTATTGGGCCACTACCGCTATTACTGAGAGAGTCGAATTCCGTTAGGTCTAACAGGTTGTTGGTCACGTTGTTTTGTTTGCTACAAAATCAGCGAAAGGAAACATACAGACACTAAAAAACATAATAGCCGAATTACGCTAAACTACTTGCCTCGTGTTCGCATTTTCTAACGCGTCATTACAATTAGCTAAGTCGATCAAGCCGATGGTAGATTATGTACACGCGTTGTCTAATTATTTTGATCGTTTTATTCGGAATCTAGTATGAGATCTAAGGTGTCTAAATTGTCCATAACGAGGAAAAGAAATAAACTATGTACCTTATTTTTTTCGAGATATGAATTATAAAAAAGAAAAATCTTTGGAAAGAAAAATGTTACAAAGATTAATCGGATTATTCCTATTTCTGCATCAATGCTAGATTGCCGTCTAATATTCTGAAAGGCAGCTACTTTGATACTGTAAAGCAGCTATAAAAAGCACTCGTATACGCTTGGTGAACTTATAGAAAATTCTATAGCATAACGGAAACTGCATATACAGGGTGACATTTAACTTTTATTGTATCATGAAAGTAGCAAATTTTGTCACCCCATATATAAAACAGAATTGAGACGCAACAAAATTTCCTCTCTCGATAAAAATTATAGTAGGTGTAATGAATAATGTATGTACAGCAGCGAACATAGGCTTCCCTAGGAAATGGCTGTGTAGGGGAAGGAAGCTCTTTTGGAATAGCGTGGATTCACAATTGTGAGATTTGGAGATTCGAGAATTTAAAAATTGGAGAAGTTTTCAATTTTATTTAATAAAGGTTCCTCCCCCTTAACTTGTGCAAGGGAAACCTACGTTGCACCCAGTTGTACAAAGATACTACCATACAGCAGGTTCGTAAATCTGACTGCAACGATTAATTCGTATTCGCCTGATTTCGCTATCTGGATTTCTCTTATTTGATAGCCAAGAATAATACCGTGTTCAGATATTCATGCCTCGTTTCGATATTCGTTTCCTATAGGAATCGTGGAATGGATCGTGTAAAACGACAACACACATTAAAGAATAACGTCGAAAAATATGTGTGAAGGTCGATAAGTACATAGCAAAAGTAGACAGTAAGTTGACACGTACTGCTGGATGATACACAACACAAACAATAAAGAACGTGTACAAAGTAGAGCAAAGAAAAGTCACAAGCCACACCATATCGATACAACAGAATTAATTGACAACATGCATTTGGTGAGAATAAAATCGATAAGAAAACTTGTTAGTAGTAACACTAATTATATACTTAAGGCATGGATGATCAGCTTGAAATGGTAACTAATTGGAGGATAAAGATAAAGTAATAGCTCATCAAAGATGACTTTGCCGTTTCATCGCAGAAAACGGAAAAAAAGATAGAAAAATGACGAAGTAATAATTGAGCTCGTGTATCTTTGATGAGCTTGTGTGATAAAATTACAACGAAAACTTTTTTAGATGAGTCATTCAATTTATGCTATTTATCTTTCTTTACATTATGTACACTGAATTTATTATTCATTAGTTGGTTTTTAACGCTATAGCTCTGTTAATCGTTTAACATTTCCATGCTTCGTATAACATTACACGTTTTATGCCATTAACATATTCACTAAAAAGAATCGACGTACAATAATAAGTTAAATTTCTTAATCTTTTTTTTTCTTTTCTCTCGGATTTCTTTTAAACGTCTACCTAAAAATATTATATTTTTAACTAGTACAGGATTAAATACAAATTATAAAATATATATGTATAAGTATATATAAGTATAATTAGACAATACAATATACATTCTTTCGTACCTCTCGTATTACCGATGATATATCTATATGCATATATCATAATATTTCATGTAATTAGTTTGTTAGTTGTTGGTATAATCGTGCGATTAGGTGAATTCTTTAGTAGCGATAAATTACCATCAAATTCATCTTCGTGTCTGTCAACCATTGCTCTGACTACTTTTGCAATGTACAATACACGGTTAAATCATTTGCGTTATAATAATATTTATATAAAGCACTATCGAGTTCAATGAAATCTCATAAGCAGTTCCCTCTGATAAAAATCTCAAGAAAGCATAAGTGACTATGTATAGCGTGTACGAATAGCGTACATATTCATTCTTTTCACTTTTCGTTAGCATACCACAAAAAACATCTCAAACAACAAAATTCATTATGTACACATTAACGGTAATACGTTCTCGTTATATTACGTGCTTTCCATTGGCGTAACCAGCATTTCTATTTAGGGTTTATCAAAATTTCAAAATCAGACATTGAGGAACTCAAAATTTAGAAATTTGGAAAGTTCGAAATTTAGAAACTGGAAATTTGGAATTTTGGAAATTTTTATACCTTGCGGACCCCTCTCCTAGTTACGCCACTGGTGCTTTCGTATTTTAGAATAAACGTACAAGATTATAGTTCTGCATCTCGCTATTCTTTAATTGCGAATGCTTCAGTTTAGCAATTAAGCACGTTACTATACTTAATCACTTTTTCTTTTTTTCTCTTTTTAATTCTGGCTATAAAATGATTACGCTTACTGTGTGTATATTTAACGTGGCGTATACCCCAATCTCGTTATAACTCATGTTTTGGAAAACAATGCTCGCACTCTAGCCATTACACTCAATGTTTTGTTCGAAAAAAAGACGAAATTACGATGCAAAATAATTCTATTAAAATCGTAGTTGACAATGTAGCGTAAAGTGTAGATAAAAAGCAACTATTATAGACAATCATTTGATAACAGACAAATCACTACAAAATTTCACAGGCAGTTATTTATACTTCACATTGCATGTGCGTTCTTTGTCAATTCACTGTGAATCTATAAATAACTTTCGTTATACAAATGACTAGAGCATTACCCTGAATAATTCGAAATACAGAGTATATACGTATACGAATATATTCGTTTCGTAAGCATCTTCATTTTTTTTTTTACATTATTTTGTCAACACATATATTTCTGACATTACAAACATCGTGTGGTGCATGTTTTGATTGGAATTTAATTTCTCCTGTTCTTTTTTTTTGCATTTTGATTTCTATCGTTTTATGAGCTGCATCACACATTTTTTTGCTTTGTTTTATGCGACGAATATGTTCATACATATTTGCGTGAATAACACTAAAAATCAGTCAATTTTTCTTTTTTCATTTTTCGTAGATAATGGCTAGTGTTGTGCAATTATTTATATTATATTAATTACATTATTAGCCGTAACTCGTTTCCAAAATTAATCATAATTGCACGCTAATAAATATAGTTCCTAGCATCGAATGTATATTTATACAATTATATTTACGTATCGTATTCACACAAAACTCTAGATAAAATATCGATTTCGTAGAAATAACGTTTCTAAAATGCTCGATAATAGGAATTACGCGACCGGCGAATCAGAAGAACGGCTTTTTCGTATCTGGAAAAATATCTCCTTACTCTAATCGTGAAAAAAGCGCTCCGAGAAGGAAAAAATGATTACTTCCAAAGATTTATGAAAAGTTCCTACGGTATGGGAGTATACATCGTGTCGAGGAGTATCAGCGGATAAATATAAGCCTTGCACGGGCATTCATTCATATAATATTATTGTCGAATGATTTAAAAAAACAAATGAACTTACAATTCTTTGAGATGCTCTTCGATGTGTAAATCTTTCAGTGTTTCATTTTACTTTTATCGATGAGAAATCCAGTTATATCTTGGACTTTTATTTTTTTGTATGACGGTTGGTAGATGTAAATATGTAACTCTTATGTTAATGTAAATGTTTCGTCACAAATCTGTAACTTTTAATTGATATACTTACACGGTGGCATTGTCCAGTGTAATCGATTGACTGTTGATACCGTTTCCGTGATTCGTATGATGACCGTTCAGTTCTCCTTCCACATTACCCTGATTATTATCCAATACAATTTTATTTTCATTAATGCCGTTACTATGCGTGCCATTATGCACAATGTCCGTAGTTGTATTGTTTTCCGTATGATGAGCCCGTTGTTCTCCGCTAATAAATTGCTGGGTCGCTTCAGATATCAGACTGGCTGTCATAACATCTTCGACTTTGCTACCTGGCGCTGATTTATTCTCATCGTTAGGACTATCTTCTTTCAATTTATCACCGTCACCACCTTCTCCCTGCGCAACATGGACGTCATATATTTACTTTTTACTTTCATCTTTAATCATGGTAGTCATGAAAGCATCAAACGTAATTAATCTCACACATATTTAAAGCTACCATAATTAACGATGTAAGTAAAAATTATATTTACAATCTTTATATCTTACTAATTACAACTGAACCATTACCCACATTTACGACAAAACCAACACTGGGTCAAAAACAAGATGCACTGTTTAAAATAGTACCTTGGTAGGTGTGTTGCTCTGATTCTTCCCCCGAGTTCGAAGCATAATTGCTTCAACGCGTTTGCGTCTAGCGATTCGTTCTTCTTCTTCTCTTTTGAGCCGTTCCGCCATTTCGATCCGTTGTCTGCAACAAGAACATTAAACGTCCATCGTTAAGCGATTCAACGCATCATTGATCCAGACAAATTATCAGATCTCGAAGAAATCATCTAACCTTTCTTCCTCTTCCCTCGCTTTTCGCTCAGCCTCTTCTTTCTCTTGTTTCTGACGAGCCTCTTCTTCTCTTCTTCTCCTATCTTCTTCCTCGCGACGTTTTGCTTCCTCGATCGCCAATCTCAGTCTCTGTTCCTCGGCTTCTCGAGCTTCATTGGCCAAACGAAGCGTTTCTTCTTCTAAACGTTGCTGTTCTTCTTCCTCGGCACGCAATCTCTCGGCTTCCAAACGCGCTTCTTCTTCCTGTTCAAAAAAATTCTTCCATGAATCCTTTCTTCGTTAACACAGTTTACGAAACAGTTACACGAATTACCTGTCGTTGGCGTTCGAGTTCCGCTTCCCGTTCAGCCTGCTCTCTGGCCAATCTTCTGCGTTCCGCTATGGCTGCCTTAGCTTCCTCCTCGGTAGTAATTCGGATCTTCGCGATCATTGAGGCTACAAAACGTCCATAGTCAGCCTATAATTCATACTCCATAATTCTATGCTCAACTTACCTGACATGTCGACCTGCTCTTCCGTGTTGCTTTCTGATTTCGCTTCCGTTTCTTTCTTCTCGTTCTTCGTGTCCTCTTTCTTGATGGCTTTAGGTGTCTCGTGAGCCTCCTGATTCAAGTTAGTCTCGTCCTTTGCTTGCTTAGACACTGGCTGCTCGACAATCACTTGCTTTTTCACGTCGTCGTTACCCTGTTCGGCTGCACTTATTTCCTGCTGCAAAACAAAAATTCATGTATGAACTAGTAGTTTAATATGTTATGAAAATGGTGTTGCTGTGGGGTGGATGAGAATGTGGTACTTTGGGATGTGCTGAATTTGGACTATTGAGACTTTGAGGTTCATTGAGATTTCAGAACTCTGGGTCCTTAAAATCTGAGGACTTTAAGGTCTTGATCTCTTTGGGATTATAGGAGATTATAACTTCTGGGACTCAGACTCTTGTAGGTTCTTTGAAAGTGACTCAGCAACTGTACAAAGTTTTGGTATTTGTTACCTGTGTCTTTTCGGTGCCCTGATCCTTCTTCTCCTCATGCTTGTCCTCCAATTTCGCATCCTCTTTCCCCTCGTTCTTTATAATCTCCCCAGCACATTCTCGAATAAGAGGTGCATTCTCAGCGCCCGGGCTCTGCAACGGAGTGGCCTTTGGCGTTATCCGCGGTGACGCCTTCGCATTCTTCACCAACTTCTCCGTCGGTTTCTTCACTTCGGTCGCTTTCGGGGTAGAAGATTTCTTTGGAGTGCTGTGGACCTTTGGCAGTGGCGGCTTCGAATCCTTCGTCAGCTTCGTATCGCTCACCAGATCTGCGCCAATAATTCACGATCAACATCAATAACCAAACTAATCCTACACACGCGAGTATTTAAATGTGCAATCTCGAAACATAATAATAAAAAAAATAAACGGGAACGGTAAAAATGTAACGTAAAAAAAAATACAACAAAAATGGAACCAATCAAAAGTGAAATAATGGAAAGATTCAATCAGACGTGAGATCTAAACGAAAGTCCTCTTTCAAGGAAGAAAGGGATGACTGTCTCTCTCTCTCGCTCTCGTTCTCTCTCAACATACAAATGGTGGATATCGTGTAGACGATTAATAAGAAGAGTATTGATGCTCACTGTGTCGTTCTGTGATCGAAACACCGGTACCGGCAATAGAAGCAGGTCGCGGTCGACGCGGGGCAGATGTACGAGGACGCAGATTGACGTTACTGCTGCCCACACTGCTGGCGCTTTGCTGACTCATGGAGCTGTGAGGCCGAGATGGGCTGTTCGGTGTCACCTCCCCGCTGCGGATGCCTACGCGTACCCACCCAAGGTGAACATCTCTTCATTTCCGTGTTTCGTGCATTTTTGTTCGCGCGTTTAACACCGAACAAAATTATACAGCGAGGGTCACGAATTATACACCTTCCTTTTTTACTTTGTCGACTCGTGCAATTCACTCTGATCCTCCAGATCCTCCTTTTTCAAGATTTTTAAATTTCTAAATTCTTGTATTTTCAAAGTGTAAATGTGGACATTTCAGAATTCTAACTTATGCAAACGCAAACTGCTCTGCTTTTGAAAAATGAAACTTTGTAAAGACTTAAATATTCTAGGCTGTCTTGAAGATGGGAAACTTGAGTCTCTCAAAATTTGAGAGGAGTTAAACCCCTACTTTAAACACTTCTGATGAATCTACCCCTTAAATTTCGATCTTAATTAATAAAGAATAGTTATGTTTTTAATGTGACAAGTCAACAAAGTGTAATTGAAATAGAAAATAGACGATTTGCGACCCTTGCTCGTAAGTTTGTCGTGCAACACGCACTGCACCTTGGCGATGTCGCGACAATTTCAACGCGACATTTCATCCGTCGAATTATCGCGTCAGATCGCGTTGGTGCACAGGTTAGAGAATAAACGTTGACAAACTCTTCGATGGTACTTTCCGTTTTTTTCTCTCTTTCTCTCTCTCTCTCTCGCTCTCTCTTTCGCTCTCTGTTTTTGACTCATTTGCTTTCGTTAGGGCGTAGATTAAAACAAAAGTAGCGAAATTAAAATAGAAAAGCACCGCCACCAAAAATAGAAAAAAAAATATACATGATCGTGTCGGTCGTGTCGTGAAATGTATTTATGTACATCGATAATCGAGAGAAAGAAACAGGCTAACGAAAATCAACGTTAAATTAACTAAAAGGAATCTTGTTCATAAATACAGCAAGAAAGTAAAGAATCAAAAAACGAAAGTGGAGCGATTATAAATGTATTGCACACTAAATACGATTGCGGTTCGTTTTGTACATTCTCAGAAATAATTTCGTGCACAATACGTGTTTGTGTGTATACGTGATAAAATACATTTATATATATATAATATTTATAAGTATAAAAAATTATGTGGCTTACCGAGAACGTTAGAGCGTACCTTCACCCCTGGTACCGAAAAGCCGGTGAGAACTGAGATCGTTTTCTTTAGTAGGAGCTTTTTGTTAATCAATTATCATTATTCAACAAGAAAGAGAACAATTGTTAAAGAAATAACGTTAAGAAATCAGTTGTTAGTCTCTGTACAAACATGGAAGCACTTAAGCGTTATTAAAAACTCGATAAATTTTACGGACAATAAACGAACACGTCGTCGAAGACAGTAGTTACTTTCTGTCTTATTGATTCACAATGGCTCCTCTACTCTCCATTCACACGCATGCACATGTGCACCCAACTCAAGTTACATAGAACGAGTGCGGTATTGATTATACTGTAAGAAGTTTAGATTATACCGAAGATTAGTATAAAGCGAACAAGATTGCGACACTGTCGCATAAGACACGGATGTTTCTCTGTCGATAACAGGACTGTAATAACTTCATCATCGAAGAACCTGTTTGCAACCTTTTCGAATCAAGAGTGTAATTTAATCGTTTGAGCGTTGTTATTAGTGAACTTATTCTTTGTTTCAATTTGAAAATTGTTGAAGAAATGATTCTTGAAGAGCTTGTGTGCACTGGAGTTTGGGGACACTGATGGATTTTTTAGATTTAACTTTGCGAGATAGGAATTCTGCAAGTTTAGATGTTTAGGACTTCTGGGGTTTAGAGATAGTTGAACTTTGGACGAATCTTTGGATCCCAGAGATTTGACTTATAAGACTTCTGAGTTGTGGAGCTTCAAAATGGTTGAACTGCAGTATGTAGTGATTAGGAGATTTTGAACTTTGAGACTGCAGCACTTGCAGGTTTCAGGATATCTTAAGGACCTCGAAACGTATTTACGGTCAGATCTAAACAAGCTTCAGAAACTAGGGACAAGCCTACTGCACGCACAAAGAAATCGCAGTACTCACCCCAGTGTCCCAAGCTCTTCCAACATATTTACCACATCGGCTCAAACGATCAATGTAAGTTCACCGAGTTGAGTGCACAAGAACGATCTTACCTTGCTGCTGGTGGTTCTGATGTTCGCGGGCCTTGCGACGAAGTCTCTCGGCCCTGGTTGGTCTCGGAACCGGAACCGCGCCCGGCAATGTGCCCATGCTACGAGAGTTATCTGAGCGTTTCAGGCTCTTGCCCCCGGACGCAGCTAAATGTGACATGCTGCGACTCATGCTAGAAGCGCTCAGAGGCTGGCTTTGCTGTTCCGTCAGTGTGCTAAGTTCTGTCGGACGTTTCCGAGGCTGCGCCAGCTGGTCCAGCCTGGACATGGAGTAAGTCCTACCTGGCGAACGCGTGAAGGCCTTTGCGCTCGAGCTGCGCCCTGAAGACGGTGGTCCATCGCGTGGCGACGGTATCGTTGGCATCAGATCGGTGCGTCTCCTGTTCACTCGCAGATAAACCGAGCCAGGTGTTCCCGGCGTTCCGTCGCTCTCTTCACCTGCAACGAGGTAGCCCTTAAGAAGCGAAGCGGAAAGCGACCACCAACTAAATCGCCGCACTATACAGAACACTAGGCGCACCTCCCGGTACGAATATTCATCGACAAACACAACAAAATTCGAGCGTATTCCCTTAGGATCTACTCTCTTACAACTTCGTCTTCTACATGCTGCGGTGCGTACAAGCGAAAGATCTTTCGAGGAACGTCGTGGGTCTGCGACATGCGGATCTACTTATACTGCGATCACGCTGTTCAACCTTTCGGACCTTTATGGAACTTTTATACATTTTCGAGATTTCATTTTGAAGTGCAAAGTTTTTGTGTCGACAACTTGAAGATGTAGACACTTGAGAATATATTTAAAAATTGTGAAACTTGGAACATTTCTTCTGGTAATCTGTACAACAAAAATTTGTATAACCCGTACAAAAATGACAAAGATTCAGGAATTTCAAAACATGAGAGACTTGCAAAGTCTCCATTCCAATGTACCATAAAAATTGAGTCTATCATTGAGTCTATATACAAGAGACCATAACTTCCGTAATTTGTCAAACATGGATAAAAATTCAGTGTCGTGTTCGGTGTATACGCGGTTCTAATAACGTTACAAATCCAAATAGTAGTTGAACAGTGTAATCGGGGAAACGCACGAAAGTGGGAACGTGCACGAGCTACAACGACTGCGAAAGCGGTGTAAAACGAAACGACGCATGCAAACGACGCTCGTCGAAGCGATCAAAATCCTATGCATGCATATAACGGATACGGCAAAGTGTTCCTGTTCAATATCCACGATTTGCGCGAAAAAAAGATCAACGAAAGAGACACTGCGAAAAATGAAGCGGTACAAAGAATTCCACAAACTCGAAATCGTTACTACGAGTTTCGGTTGACAAAATGTTCATGGTGCGGATTAAAATCGAAACTCAATCGTGAATGCAAGATGTAGCGAGTTCATGAATGATTATGAGTGTGATGCTTGTGCTCTGCAAGTTATTGTCAAGTATATTTAATTATTGAGGCACCTCAACTTCTTCGTATCCTACTTGGAAAATACTACTAGTAGAACTACGATACTAGTTTGTAACTATATGGTGATAATTTCAAGGAGAAGTGGAAAAGTGTTAGTACCGTAAACAAATTTCAACAGCTTCAGATGCAGTCATAACTAATGGTACGTCGTGCAACACCGACATGTGATGAACGTAAGAGTATTTCATTTTATTACTGTTTTAACCGTTTCGATGTTAAGAAATCAGTCTATGCAAGTTCATAGCATGCATGCAATAAATTGGTGGTTTCCTATGGCCTCTGTTGTGTTTTAGCAATTTCTATTCTTGTTATTTATTGAACTCTGATAAAAGATTGGTTCTCACTCGATATCGTGTGGTTGACATATGCAACTTCTTCTCGAGAACGTTTCTAGCAATGATTCTAGTGTCATATTTATTGTTTTAAATGCATGTACATATCTTACATGTACATCAATTCTTTGAAACAGTCAGTGTAAAGACACGTGAAGATGCAATATTAAATTCGTTCTTCAAGAATGAAATATTTACGTCTTCGACTTAAGATATTCATAGAGCTAACTTTTCTTAATATCCTCTGACATTAAACGTTAAAAATCAATTCATGTACAGATACGTTTTGTCAAAAAGAAATAAACGCAAATGTTTACGAGACATAATATTTAAAATTATGAAATCTAAAGTCGGTGTTCCACGAGTACCCGCAAGAGTACAGATACGATTTAAGATGAAAGCTAATGGAGTGACATGCTTGCAATGTATCCCGATGTGCTAATGAACAAGAGACAGAAGGATCTTGTATCGACAGCTCATTCTGGAACAGCAGAACAATCTCCCCGTTGCGGACAAATTCCAATTGTTCTTTGTTTCTTTTTTTTCCATTTTGTATCGCCGTTTTGGACTTCAGGACTCACCACTGGCAGCCCGCTGAATCATCGGACGCCTAGTGTCGCTATCAGACTTATCATCGATGGCAAAGATGTCAGTTGTAGGAGGCAGAGAGAGGCTGGCTCTCTTATGTTTGGCAGGGGTTAAGGGAGGATCAGGGCTAGAATTCCAATTGAACACCTCGTACATGGACGAGGACATTCGCATATCTGCAAACAAACCATTGAACGCTGCAACATTAGGCACTTTCCAATTGATTTATTCTTCGTTTTTTCTTTTGTTCTTTGGGGGAGTAGGGGATTCGAAAGGGGGAGAGGAATGTATATTATTAGCATGAGTTAGATATAGTGCGATTTACGGATGGAGGTCCGTGATTGGGTCTAGATCCACACAGAAAAGATTTTCTACAGATTGCAATCAGTTTTGAGAATAGAGATATGTGACGACTCCTTCATACACGCATAAGTACATTTTTTAATCATTTTTTATTATACACACATCTTCTCCTTCTTCTAAATTTTTCCATAAGGAACAACACAAATTTTAACAACTCTAAATTGCCAGTTACTACTATAGTTTAATTACCAGACAAGTTTTTGAATTTCTGTCTTCAGGAAAAGTGCATTAGAGGGTTGATACAAATATATCCAGTTCTGTAGTTCATATGTTTATGAAAAATTACAGATATTAATAAATGTCAACAGATATCAATCATGTTATCAATACGTGAATGAAGCAGACCCATTCACGGACCACCACGGGACCATTTAACGTCCGTACTCGAAGGGTTAAAATACATTTGGTTCGACTGAGCCACCACCAGTTAAGTACAGATAAAATAGCGGATGCAAAGGATCTTAATTACCAAAGGATATCTTTGGCTCAAAGTTACTCTATAGCGAAATTACATTTACTCAGGCATATTCTCTCGCTACGAATTCTCTATGGTACACAACGCAATATAAGTGCTCGCGCGATAACGCGTACAAAATTACAGAGAAATCGGCGAGCGAAGATGAGGTGCTTCTCGTGTGTCGATAAAATATCGTTCGATGGTGAATACGCGGTCAAAAATTAAAAACCGGTGGATTGGCTACGGAAAATGAAAACCTGAAAGAAAACGTGGGTAACAGAATATAGAATACGATCACGAGTCTAATCGATTCTGAATACTTCGATCGTTCATGCTTCGTGGCGTGATCGTGTAAAGTTTCGTGTGTTGGTGATCGATGTGTGGTGTTCAAATATTACTAACGAAATGTAAATAATGAAATACAACGTTGCTGACCGATCGAACTGCTCTCGAAATAGTGTTATGCAGTTTTGGATTAGTCTGACATAAAATATGGAGATCTAGTTCGTTGTACTACTTTAAATATTATTATAAAATCATTGTTACATTTCTTGTAACTATACTGTGTTGTTCATTGATTGACAAGAATAAAGATGTTCATTGATGACATCTACTATTAATTTTCATTATGAAAGTTTCGTTCATTTATTCAGTCGATTCAAACAAATAAAATATTACAAGGTATAATCAGACTAGAAGTAACAATAATAAATATGACATCAAGTAAAAATGGTTAAATCTAAAAGTGGAGACACAATTCAATGGTCAACAACGTCTCACAATGAGCAACCTGCGATTCCATTTACTCTTTTTCCTTTGATCGCGATCAATAAAAACTAAACTGAAAAACAGCGTCCAAGCAACGTACGAAAATATCGGTATCTCGTTCGCCATTTTGTGTAAATCTCTGTCTGGAACGTTGTGCATCCATGCGTTACCCACTGCAGCGCATCCATTGCGTAACTATAGCACTAAAAGCGCTGTGTGGAAAGAACGCAGTGAGAAAAATAAAGCGGCCCTCGTTGCGCGTTCCAATCATCTTCGGATGACAACGTGAAATAATAGTCTCACACCAACGACACGATTCGCTAATGATTTTTTACACGAGACCGTTTTTGCGGCGATTTGTGACCAATGGTGCAAATGACGGGCTATAATCCAGCACGACTATAAAGTAGTTTGAAGGATAGGGAGAATGACCTTAACGACATATTAACACGTCAATGTGATTAGGGCCGCGTGAGAATTACTCGGTGTGACCTTGAAGATACGTGCGAAGTCACGCAGGTATGTCAATATCATTGACACACGTTTTGTCAGCAAGAAAAAGTCATTGGGTGTTGAATTTCAAAACAATTAACAATTGATATAAATAACTAAGAAGAGGTACATGATATGTGTACTTCTCAAACAGAGAGTTATATTAATCACTTAACTTAAACAGAGAGTTTACTGATCACTTAACTCATCAAATGTAAAGTTATCATACAAATATAGTAAAGTTGCAAATGTAAAAAAATATAGTTTGAAGTCTTTGCACCATCACGACACTGGTCGCCCTGCACTTACATTCGCGAGTAACCCGAAATCGACCGCATCGTTCCATAAATCTGTAACAGTCTCGACTAACCTTCGCCAGATTTCCGGTCGAGGCCACCGGCGGATGTGGCTCGTTTCTTGCTTCCGTCGAGCTCTCTTTCGGAGGACCTCCTGGTTAACGGCTGAGCAGCCGAGAACATCATAACGTTGGTGGTGGACGTAGCTTTGCGTGTTCCCCAGAAAGTGGAACCACCGGTATCAGCTGGCTCCAACATCCTCGGGGTAGAACTTCCGAACGCGAACACGATGTGCGACCTCTCGCTCCTCTTCTTCGCCTCTATGCGTGCCTCTCTCTCCTGGTTCTTGCGGAGGATGGCCTCCCGTCTTTCTCTTTCTGCCTCGCATATCAACCGTTTCCTTTCTTCCACTTGGTTTCGTCTGCAATGGAACAGGGAACTGTCAGGCAATCATGGCAAATTCTTCGCGGGGATATGGCGGTAGACATATAGGGACACAGTAAGATTACGAATATAAAGATAGAGGGATTCGAGGTTGGAGGTGGAGAATGTACGCATTTGGGGGTGTAGAGGAGTTTCGGGGTGTAGGGAGATCTAGAGATTCAGGATTTGTAACGCGTGGAAGTATGACGCGGGGAACCACGACGCGTGGAATTACGGTGCTCGGAATTACAGCGTATAGAAGTACGGCGCGTGGAATTACAGCGCGTAGAAGTACGGCGCATGGTATTACAGCGCGGGGAATTACGGCGCATGGAATTACGACGCAAGGAATTAATAACGCGTGGAATTACGACGCGAGGAATTAATAACGCGTGGAATTACAACGCGTGAAATTACAGCGCGTAGAAGTACAGCGCATGGTATTACAGCGCGGGGAATTACGACGCAAGGAATTAATAACGCGTGGAATTACGACGCAAGGAATTAATAACGCGTGGAATTACAACGCGTGGAACTACGACGCGTGGAATTAATAGCGCGTGGAATTAATAACGTGTGGAATTAATAACGTGTGGAATTACAACGCGTGGAACTACGACGCGTGGAATTAATAACGCGTGGAATTAATAACGCGTGGAATTACAACGCGTGGAATTACAACGCGTGGAATTAATAACGCGTGGAATTACAACGCGTGGAATTACAACGCGTGGAATTAATAACGTGTGGAATTACAACGCGTGGAATTATGATACGTGGAACTACGACGCGTGGAATTAATAACGCATGGAATTACAACGCGTGGAATTACAACGCGGGGAATTAATAACGCGTGGAATTACAACGCGTGGAATTATGATGCGTGGAACTATGACGCGTGGAATTACTAACGCGTGAAATTACAACGTGTAGATTTGGACATCTGATGATTTAGAAATATAAGAATTCAGGAGTCCAGAGATTTGGAGGTTTAGGAATTTGGACAATTAGAGACTCAGTGACCTAAGGACTTGGGGGTCTATGGGTTCCCAAGGATCTTGGGGTTCTAATATTGAGCTACATTCTGCATCATTTGTAAGCTGTAATAAGAATTAACGATCACATTACACGTGTTTATGAATATTCTACTGTGTTATCTCTTCCTAACTTTTTCTCTCTCCACTCGAACATATATGAACTGAAGTACCCAAACATCAGTGCCTTCTTAAGCCGATATTTTGCGAACGGTAAAAGCGATTCTGCAGAGGGCGAATTTTATGCAGGTGTCGCGGTAATTTCCCGGGCTTCTCTGCGGTGGCGAAACAGTTTAGCCCGGCATCATATTAACCAGGTCAACTTATAACCTCGTAGAGCAGGTAATCTTGTAAAGAGCGTTTAAACACATCAATGTTGTGTTCCGTGTCGTTTTAAATTCGCGTGTCAGAGCTCGAAAAAAAGACACGCTCTCAGAGGTGTACTGCACTTAAACCCTCGTTTGAATATGTAAAATGTAACCCCGTTTCAGAGGCAAAGGTTAATTCATCGATTTGATATTACTGTTATTACTGGTAATCATTTACTTTGCAAGGTAACTTCAATTACAGAATTTTTATGATGTATGAAGGCTATGAAAACTTTACCTAATTACGTTAAATGCAGTGTTCACCTTTACTTATAAATATTGTATAATGGATTTGAGGGTGAGAATTATTTTTAGGGTGATTTTTTATGTGGTGAAGATAGAATGCATTGCTGATGACGTCTTTGATGGGTGTGCTTTAACTTACTCGTCATATTTTTTTTAACAAATTATAGCTCAATGATAATACTTTTACAAGGTGTTGAAGTCTCAAATTCAGCAAATATGAAACTTAAAATTTAATGACAAAATCAGAAGGCTTGTTTCTAATAAAAACTATGACTCCTATCTGAAAGTACTACATGTCCATATTACAAAGAGAAAGGATTAATTAAGCTCGTGTATAAAGAAGGCAATCACGAAAAGTAAAAAGTAAGACCGCGTTCTTAAAATTGTAAGAAACCTGTCATTAGACGATTAAGGGGCGAGAAAGCAAGACAGAGCGATTCGGGAATTGCTTATTCTCGCGTGCTGTACCGACGAAGCGTAAAAACTCGTGTCGTAATTTCCATTAGCGTAGAATAAAATGAAACCACGAACCTGTCGTTGTCACGCGATCTGAGCTCGTCGATGCGCCGTCGGCGTTCTTCTTCCCGTTGCTCCCGGAAGCGTTGCGCGGCCAAAGCCTGCTGTCTCAGCTCCTCCAATTTCCGTTGTCGTTCCTCGTTCTGTCTCTCACGGACGAGCCTCGCCCTGTCCACGTCTTTCGCTCCCGCCGACTCGCGTCCTGAGAACAACCGCGGACATCGATTAGCTTTTCCCGCTCCGCGAGCGCCATTTTCTTTATTGCTAAGCGTTAATCGTTCCCTCGGATATCCGGCGATTTCAAAAATCGAAATTCCGCAGTTACAGAATGTCTTTAAAATACGAAATACTTGATGTTATTTAAATAATGGGGAAACGAGGGAATAATTAGTCTCGACCGTTGAAAACCTTCGAATGATACCTTCGTTCTCGGATGGATGATCGCCGTCGAGGGAGTCCTCGTCGTAGGGACTTTGGCGGCGCTTCACATCTGTCGAGAAGAAAGCGAGAATATGTGCGTACGCACGTGAGATTCGGAATATATTACGAGCACAACTCGCATATGGACAGACACAATGCGAAGAACATGCAGCCAACATCGATGCATCTCGGAAGCGCAGGTACTCTACGGATGTGTGGATGTCCACTTTGGGTTTTAGTTGAGATCGAGCTGGGTACCTTTTAAGCACATCACTTGTTTTATGATACGAAACTTTGAGGATGTTTAGGAAGTTTAGGAACTTGACAATTTGAGGATTTCGATTTGGTCTATGAATAATTGTTTGAAGTTGAGTATGTTGTGTATGGCTGTTCAGATTTGAGTGTGTGAATGGGTGAATGTTTAGACTTACACGACTGCTTAGAAACTTGGCAACCTGAGAATCTTCAGGTACTTTCAAGTTTTCATATCTGAACCTATCCAAACTTCTCAAAACTCTGAATTTCCCAGACTTGTACTGAAATAAATCTTACTCGATTTCAACCAAAGTACCCACACATCCTTAGCATACATAAACTCACAAAAACAATCAGTCATGCGTCATGCAGTTATCGCGTAAAATTTTGAACAAAGGTCCAAGTTCTTAGATGAAAATTAATGAAACAGTTAAGATCGATTCGATCTAAGATAATTTTCATGAGTCAGGGTGTCGACGGTATTTTTTACGGTTGGGAAGAAACAGAAGGGAAATAAATTCTTCTCTGTTACATCCTGAAAAAGAAGGTCACCGCTTTTCCGCGATATCAACGCGTTTCAGTCGCTCGAAGGCTAATGCGATTATTAAAAATAGGACACACGGAAACGCTCGATTTATTGCTTTAAAGCCTGCATCACATAGAGCGGTGTTTCAAAAAGCTCGGGTACCGAGTGGAGCTCGATTTTTCTTCCCTCGCGAAAGCTTGATATATACGGTATAAGCGCGAAGATATTTTTCTGGGTTAAGTAGTCTGATTCCTCTTTTTGTTAATTTTCAAACGTGATCACAATCGATTCGTCGAGCAAACACACGCATAAGTAGAGCATGATTTCCAATTTCGACGGGAGATTACTATATTAATACGCACTCGTCACACGGCGGAATGCAATTCTGTGTAAATATCGCGACGAATTTGCCAAAGCACACCGTCACTTGTTTACCAAGCTAAATATTACCTGATGAATCGGGAGAGGCATCGTCACCTCCAATCTGGGCGAACCAATGCATCGTTTGCTCTGCGGAATATAAATTCGAAGGTTTGTTCCTACAGAATCTTTGCATTTAATTAGCCATCGGCTGACGAATATATCCAATTTTAAGATATATTTTCCTTCAAAATGTATTATAATTAGTTCGTGGACTAGTTAGCGGAAAATTGAAACTGGACAATGTCAGTATACCGAATAATTACAGTTGCGTACTGTGGCGTTGAATTTTCCACCTGTTACTTTCGATAATTAATTATGCACGGGTTTAATTAGAGTCCAATGAATTTCAATTTGCAAAACAATTTTGAATATTTTTTGAGGTCAGAATTTTTATTAATACTGGACACTGATTGTCTAACTGCTAAATTAATAATTACAGTAATAAATTATGGTTTTATTTGAACAATTACGATTATTATATTACATTACATGTCACACTGATTAAATGAAGAGAAACTATTACATCCAATAGAGTTTTCATGCGAACTAAAAAAGGGTGTCTCACAAGTAGTATAGTTACTAAAACACTTATTCTCGGTTTTTATGTAAATTGAAAAATACACAATAGATTGAAGTTGAAACCGTATGTACATCCTCTTGTAATATCGCCATGGAGCAAACGGTCGAAATTGGCAATATATCAAGGCAGCGAAATAAAGTTGAAAGCCGTGTCGTAAAAACGAGCCGTCGACGAGGTATCGTATTTTCGCGCTAACGACACGATCTGCAAACGGCTGCTGTTAATTGCGAGCCGCTCCGCTTATTTTCGACATCTGGTGACACTCGTCGAATTCGCTTTCAGCAAACAGGAGGAGCGTTTCATTCGACGGCGATGCTTCCGCCCGCTGATTGCGAATGTCGCGAGGGAAAAAGCACGACAGCATGGAATGTCGCGATCATCGTCCACGATAATTGATAATTGGAAAACGACCACGAATAGGCATTGGAACGCGATTGATGCCCGCTAACAATTCACGTACTCGCAAGTGGATGTTGGAGACCTATCAATAGTTTAAATCTATCCTGTATTGCGATACCATTTACCGAAAACAGCTTCACGAATGATTCATTTGCTGACTGAAATTTATTTGTGCTAATTCAAATATTTGACGATCGTTAATCTTTATCTGATCAGGACTCGTGTACTTAACCTAAGTGCAGGTCCATTTATTCCTGAAGAGGACACAATAAATCTTGGAATCGTATATTTTTACGGTCGTTAATACTTGGGTAATTGTAATAAACTCTGACGAGTTCATGTTTGTTATAATAATATGAGAGGTAATCATTCTGCAACTCTGCGAAATATTGCATTCTGTTAATAATGAAGTGTTCTGTTATCGACGAATCGTAAACACTTGTTCCACTCGTAAACAAAATATGCTTCACTTTCATGTTGCAATTTTTCTTCAAATAAATTTTTAATCCACCGTTATTTATTTGTGGATTACGCAAGCTGAACAATATTTTTATTTTTTTAAATTGGTACAGAGAGTTTAATTATAAAAACTCAAAGATAATCCTACGTTTGTTCCACCCCACAGATCTCCCGTTTTTTTTACTAAAATTAAAACAAAATTCCTCTCTTAATTAATCCTTGGACAATGGACTACCGAAACAGCGCCAATTTAAATTTCATTTTCGACCACTCTTTTAAATATCATTTTTTTCAGTGGATAAAAGGCTTTGTTTGAAAATTAAATTCAAAGTTACTTATGAAGTAACGTGTTAATTATGCATCGAATTAAATGCCATATCAATTTCCATGCAGAATTCCACACATGGACTGGAATTTCATCTGACTATCGATTATATGGACCCTTTATATATTTAGCTTAATTGCTGCTCACGTAATTTACTTTTGTTGCCTTGTCGATATTCAGGATATGTCAAATACATAGATCATGAAGCAATTTATTCTCAGATTTGCATGTCTCGAAGTTTTCTTATTTTTTTATGGTGGGTTACTTTGTTGAATTTTTCAATTTTTTAATTTTTAAACTTGAGGGATCATTGGACTGCAATTTTTAAATTGTCAAACTTGAAGGATCAGTGGACAGCAATTTTTAAATTCTCAAACTTGAAGAATTAGTGGACTGCAATTTTTAAATTCTCAAACTTGAAGGATCACTGGACTGCAATTTTTAAATTCTCAAACTTGAAGCATCACTGGACTGCAATTTTTAAATTCTCAAACTTGAAGCATCACTGGACTGCAATTTTTAAATTCTCAAACTTGAAGCATCACTGGACTGCAATTTTTAAATTCTCAAACTTGAAGGATCAGTGGATTGCAATTTTTAAATTCTCAAAATTGAAGGATCACTGGACTGCAATTTTTAAATTCTCAAACTTGAAGGATTAGTGGACAGCAATTTTTAAATTGTCAAACTTGAAGAATTAGTGGACTGCAATTTTTAAATTCTCAAACTTGAAGGATCAGTGGACTGCAATTTTTAAATTCTCAAACTTGAAGGATCACTGGACTGAAATTTCCACATTTTCAAACGTCGAATTTTCTACCCCTAAAATATTCAATTTACGTGATTTTCCGTAGCCCTAAATTTCGAAACCCAGCTTCCTGCGCTCCGATAAGTTGCCGCGTTCGCATTCATGACCTCGTCGATCAGAAACGAAGAAGCATAAAGAACGAGAGTACTCGGAAGCCGGTGGTTTCCAGCGAACGAGGGGTCTGTAGCTGCCGATGTTGTTTCCGGCTGGTGACTGTAAATGTCAGGAACGAAGAAAAAGTGCGAGAGAGCGAAAGGGGAGCCGTGGACCGCCTGGTGGCAACCGTTGATGGTAATTGGACGTTTCATTAGCAATGCGGATGCGAAATCGAACGAGGGATGAAGAGAGACGGAGAAGAGAGAAACGTGTTCGAGAGAAAGGAAAACGTGTTGAAAGCGTTTGCGACGTTACGGATATAAAATTCAGTTGGGGTTGTCACTGCAAACGTTTGCAAATTAAGAAAAAAAGAAAACAGGGACTATTGAAAAACGTGGCCGAGCATTAAGCCGCGTAATTAATATTGACGCTCCAGTTTCTGGTCTAGTTGTCTTTTTTCGTAGCCTAATTTCGCGACCTCTCGAAAATGGTTACGAGAGGAAAAAAATTCCTTTTTCCGGGAGAAATATCTTTGGACGATGATTTTAAATTACAGCGGTCTGGGAGCCACAATGGGTCCCGCTTTCCGCGGAAACGTCGAGAGGCCCTCGGCGCTGGATGTACACACGTCGGTTCTGTTAATCTTCCGTCGCCTGGAAGTGAGCCGGAAAACAATGGAAATCCAGCATTTTCATCCGCTTCCGTTAAGCCGACGCCGGAATTGAAATTTTACCGTGAAGGAACCCAATTGTGGATCGAGAGATCATTTCCAACCATTTCTGAACCGGTCCCTTATCTCCGTAAGAACGTTACTCTGCACTCGGGAAAACTCCGCTGAAAGCTTTCAATCCGCTCGATGGATACAGACCGCAATGTTTGATTGCCAACTTATTAATCGATCCAACTAATCTTTACGAAAACGGAAACTTTTGATGAGATTCGAACCTGTTCCGTTTAATCTCCCGTTAGATACTTTCAGACCTTGTAACTTTTCATGCAATCAAAATATGATTTTAAGAATACAAAGTGATATCGCTAGGAATCATGCTTCTAATCTGTTCGACACCACAATGTACATCATCAAAACAAACTATTAATAGTCTGCGGACATTTACGTATACATCAAAGTTCGCAATATACACATCGTGTACAGTTGCGGTATACAAATTACGCGACTGTTTATCTTGCGTTTCAATGTGAACGCATGAACATCCCACGTATTTTAAAAGAAAGACGTGCCATGAATGTTATTCGAGCTACTGAATAATTAAGTAGTACAAGTCAATAGTCGAGCCCCAAAATAGCGACAAAAATCGTGAAAACCAATTATTTCGAGCATGAAAGGCAAACATATTTTTGGAGAAAAGATACTGAGGCAAGATACGGCGTATCTGTGTCGGATTTAAATGTATTCAATATCGAAGCGCGAAAACCAATTGCAGATAGCGTGAATAATGAACAGCAACGGATAGAAGGTGTGTTCTGTAACCGAGCGACAGAAAGACACGCTCTTCTTTCACGGAAAAGAAACGACAAAGAGCGCTCAGCCGATTGAACGTTCGTATAGCGAGGCATTGTTGTTGCCAATAGAAATACGCCTTGCTGGATCGCTGCTTTACAATGCGACGCAACCGTTCCATGAAACAACGTAGTCTCGGTGTATCTTGGATCTTCAGAAGCTGGAACATCCATGCGTGGATATAAAAGCTTTTTTCTGCTTTTCTCTAGCTGTGCATAGAACTACAACAATATCTCTCCTTTGGGGAAATGCAAATTGAGCAAAAAACTGGGTCTTCTAAATTAGACAAATTCGGGGTGGACAAAAGATTTGGGTCATAATTTTGGGTTGCTGGTGTTGGGTGATATATTGACTACTGATGGGTTCAAGGGTTAGATTTCTACGCGTTGGGTATCTACGCGTTAGATTTCTACGCATGGAATTTGTGGAATTTTAGATTTCTACGCGTAAAATTTTCAGAGCGTTAGATTCTTTTGCGTGGAATTCTTGGCGCGCTAGATTTCTACGCGTTGGGTATCTACGCGTTGGATATCTACGCGTGGGATAGCTACGCGCTGGATAGCTACGCGTGGGATATCGACGCGTGGAATTACTACGCGTGGGATATCGACGCGTTGGGTATCTACGCGTGGGATAGCTACGCGCTGGATAGCTACGCGTCGAATATCTACGCGTGGAATTACTACGCGTTGGATATCTACGCGTGGGATATCTGCGCGTGAGATATCTACGCGTGGAATTACTGCGCGTGGGATATCGACGCGTGGGATATCGACGCGTGGAATTACTACGCGTGGGATATCGACGCGTTGGATATCTACGCGTGGGATAGCTACGCGCTGGATAGCTACGCGTCGAATATCTACGCGTGGAATTACTACGCGTTGGATATCTACGCGTGGGATAGCTACGCGTCGAATATCTACGCGTGGAATTACTACGCGTTGGATATCTACGCGTGGGATATCTGCGCGTGAGATATCTACGCGTGGGATAGCTATGCGTGGAATATCTACGCGTGGAATTACTACGCATGGGATATCGACGCGTTGGATATCTACGCGTGGGATATCGACGCGTTGGATATCTATGCATTAGATTTCTACGCGTAAAATTTCCAGCATGGTAGATTTCTTTGCGTGGAACTTTCAACGCGTTGGGTATCTACGCGTTGGATATCTACGCGCTAGATTTCTACGCGTAGAATTTGCGGAGTTTTAGATTTCTACGCGTAGAATTTTCAGTGCGTTAGATTTCTTTGCATGGAACTCTCGGCGCATTAGATTCCTACGCATTGGATATCTACACGTTGTATAAGTATGCGTTAAATTTCTGTGGACAGCAACGCACTGAATTTCTACATATTAAATCCACAGTTCGTAAAATTTGTCACGTTGAATTAGTACATATTAAACTTTCGATGTGTAGAATTTGCAACGCGTTAAATATCTGCGGGATAAATACACCACTCATTAAATCCCTGGCCATTATATTCGCAACGTGCTATATCGCTCTGCGTAAAGCAGTAATACTTGAATCAGTAGGGTGTTATATCGCGATACTTGAAACATCGAGGCTTTATATCGCGATACATGAAACAGTAACGCATATCGGCACGAATTAAGTAGTGGTACGTTATATCGAGGTAATCCATGATTGTCGTGACGTGCAATCTGTTCGAGACACGATCGATGGTTCGTTGACGTCCTTGCGGAAAAGCGAACGCCACTTGCCGTTATGCATTATACGAGGAGCACCGTGAATATTGTACCGATGAGCCAGAAGAGTAGCTGAAGGAGCAAGGATAGAGAAGAAGGGTGGTTGAAGTGGAGAGCAGCCGACTCGAGAAGCGCCGCGAGGACAGAAAAATAGTAAGAACGGTGCGCTCAAGGTAGATGGGGAGAACAGATTCCTATTGTTTTCCGACCCACTTCCTAACGCTGGAAGATTAACACAGTCCCTTGGCTGTGTCTACTGACAGATTTTTCAACGTACTGTTCGCTAGACGGTTCTCTTTTTGTTTTCTTTCTTCTTTTTTTGCGACCTTGCCAGCGTGGAAATAGGAACGACCTAAACAGGCTTGTCGCAACTTTCATGCGATCGACCTACACTTTTACATTTCTCAACGTGACGTGAAAAAGTTTCATCGGGAACATATTTTGTATAAATTTTATTCGTAATATCCTGAAACTTGTTACATTTTATGGAGGGTTGCTATACTGTCACAAGTACAGCAATAGCAGTAGAAGATTGTTAATAATATATTGGCTCAGATTTGCAAATTTAGACCCAATGAAATCAACGTACGGTAAAGTCAACGTACAGCAAATGTAACGCGTCATAAATTTAATGCATAGTAAATTAAACGCATAGTAAATAATATCCATGGAGAATAGTGTGCAGATATCTGACGAGCAGTTATCTAACGCGTACAAATCTAACGAGCAGTCATCTACCGCGCAGTAATTTAGCGTGCAGGTATCCATCGTGCATAAATCCAACGCGTGTACATAAAATTATTTTAAACTAAAATGTCGGAAACTTGTAAACGTAGTAAATTCAACAAAATCAGCAGTCGCCAGTAATTCCTATGACACTCAACGCTGTTAGCGTAGATTTGAATTAGTGTTGAGTTGTTTCTATTTACCAGGAGCAGGGTTGAATGCAGTTTCATCGTGTCGCGATACAAACGCAATGCGTCGAGTGGCTCGTATTCCATTTTAATAGAACCACAACGGAGTCTGGCTGTGACGATCGAAATTGTCCTGGTTTCTCATCCTAACGCCACGTAGGAGTGTTCTACTAATATTTAACGAGCGAACGAGGTTTCGCAACGATCCACGACTTTGTTTCTGTTTCTGGTCCCGACACTTGGTAATTATCCCCGTATTTAACGCGAGACCTACCCGGCTCTAATTACGTTATCAACCTTTAGTTTTTACCCACTTATCTTCAAGGAAATTTAATGTAATCACTGACAATATCGAGTAAATCCCGGAATAAAGAAAATAACAAACGTTTAACGTTATCGAACTCGTATAAAGCGAAGGCTATAACTTTTTATTTTTATCATTCATGGTCGAAATTCAAACACGAAACAGCGAAATAATAAAAATCGTGCTGTGTAAATTTAGTAGGAAAATATAAACGAATGAGGAAACCGATCGTCGAGTTCGAAAATACCCACTTGCGAGCGCAAAGTGCAGAAAACAATGGAGAAGTACTATAACCCTTTCAACTGAATTGTTAGCAGAGAAATCTCTCTGCGTTTTCGCTTTATTCGCCAACTATATACGTTTAATCGTGTACGTTCCAATTAAAAGCACTTTTATCGCGATCTATCGGGTTCACATTCAAATGGAAACTCGCGCGAGTACACATTTGGAGCAGATTCCTCAAGGTTCCCGATGAAAACGGATTTTTCAAGGCTCAACGATTTTTCATTATCCTTCCAGACAAATGCCCCCGTTATTATCAATTTCATGGATGCATCTCTCACGGTTGATTAAACATCCGGCTCCCCGGGCATGCAAGAGATCCGGACTCGATGACGGAATTAAAGCACTATTAAATCCATTCGTCGCGTCACAACGTGTGCAGATACTGTAATCGTTGTGTGTCACCGGTCAGATAAACCCGTGCCTCGAATCTGCGATATCGATTTCGAAAATCACGATTCCCGTGTCCCGCGATATTGGAACGTTTATTGAATTTTTACTCGTTCCACTTTCGACCCCGTGGAAGTCCCGTTTAGCGAATTAATTCGAGAAGGCACAAAGGGGACGACCTTGAAAAACGTTCGCTCGTGAATTCCAAAAGAGATCGTACCACTTTTGTGACAACTGAAACATCCATCCTCTCGGCGGTTCAAATTTTCCGTTCTCCTTTTTAATTCAACGCGAAATAAAAACAACGAAAGTTTACGCCGGTCTCTCCCGGGTATCTGGAACGAACGTTCCCCCTTTGTTCACGAATTTACAGCCACTGATCAACGAGAAAGGATTCTCTGGCAGTTTGCTCGCAGCCTGGCTGCGACAGAAAATATTTGCGAGAAGCTTTCGGACCGGGGAAATAAAACGAAACACCTTACCGCTTACATGCGAGTCTACGAAAAAATCTTCGCGTTTCTTCCCGCACGATCATGCACAACGTAATCGACGATGTATGTCTGCTAACGCGTGCAGTCGACGAGAAATAAAGGATTAGTGACTGAGAAGAGAATGGCCGAATGCTTGGTGCACTAAGTTTCAACACGGTTCTTGCGTGGTTGCTTACCCTTCGTGATAGAGTGGCGAGTGTGTGCAGAACTGGTCCTTTGGATAGTTTCCTCAGAAGCGGCTCCAGCTGGAACAGAAAGGGTTCGGTCGAATTAATTTGGAGGTTTGATAGCAAGGGTGCTATTTGGTAGAAATTAGGGGGTTTAGGTTTGAGGTTTAAGGAGTTGGAAATGTAGAAATTGGAGGGTGCAGTGATGTGGAGGTTGCGAGGTTTGGGGATGTGGGAATTTGGGGTTTTGGGGTTTTGGGATTCTGGGATCTAGGTATTTGGGGACCTAGATATTTGGAGACGTAGGTATTTGGGGACGTTAGTATTTGGGGACGTTAGTATTTGGGGGTTAGAGATATTGGGAGATGTAGATATTTGGGGTTTTGGGATTCACGGATCTAGGTATTTGGGGACCTAGGTATTTGGGTACCTAGATATTTGGAGACGTAGGTATTTGGGGACGTTAGTATTTGGGGGTTAGAGATATTGGGAGATGTAGGTATTTGGAAGTGTAGGTATTTAGGGATCTAGGTATTCAGAGACGTTGGTATTTGGGGGTTTAGAAATATTTGGAAATGTAGGTATTTGGGGACCTAAGTATTTGGGGATCCAGGAATTTAGGCTCCTAGGTATACAAGCTTCTAGGTACTCATGGATGCAAGGATTTAGGGATCTAAGTATTTGGAGATCTAGGAATCTGGAGACCTAAGCATTCAGGGATCTAGGTGTTCATGGATGTATGTAGATATTTAGAGACCTATGTATATGAAGACCTACGTATTCGTACATGTATTCATACATGTGTGTTCAATAATCCAAATACATCTGAATCGAACATGTTCATTTAACATATTTGGAGACCTATGTACATGAAGACCTACGTATTCGTACATGTATTCATACATGTGGGTTCAATAATCCAAATACATCTGAATTTAACATATTCATTTAACATATTTGGAGACCTATGTACATGAAGACCTACGTATTCGTACATGTATTCATACATGTGGGTTCAATAATCCAAATACATCTGAATCTAACATATTCATTTAACATATTTGGAGACCTATGTATATGAAGACCTACGTATTCGTACATGTATTCATACATGTGTGTTCAATAATCCAAATACATCTGAATTTAACATATTCATTTAACATATTTGGAGACCTATGTATATGAAGACCTACGTATTCATACATGTATTCACATATGTGGATTCGGTAATTCAGGTACATCTAAATCCACATATTCAGTGATCTACTAATTAAGCAACCCACCAATTCTCCATCTAAACATCTCAAAATTCCCAACTTCCCATCCTTCCAAATCCACAACCTCAAAACTCCGCCATTAAAAAGTTTGACCTTTTCAAACTTGTGATCTTTCCAACAAAGAGGTGAAATAGAATATCCGTTGCGGCGCTTAGAAACGGTCGAAATTGTTCGTACAAGTGAGAATATCGCGTTTAAACTTCATCGCTGACATTCGAGTTTCCTTTTCAACGTGTTCGGTCACGCGTGGTCTTTAAATAAATACCAGCCAGAAGTTTGCAGCGTTGACGTCGGCTACTCGCAACTATTCATCAAAGTTACCCGCGAGAAAGCACACGAAATAATGACATCCATTGACTCTATATAAGGCTAACTATCGCGGTGCTCGCGTCTTTCGGTCGCATCGCTAACAAGCTTATTAACGGTGTCTTCGTTAAGCCTTCTTTGCTGCTAATAATCATCTTTCGCCGAGAAATTCATCGTTCCGGCAAACGGAGCACGAGTTTCGTTCTAATTATGGCTTCCGTGATACCGAATCACCGACGCGTGCATAGTTTATACTTATAAATGACTGCTTTAATTATTTTTCGAGTTTACCAAATTAATGATGAGATGCTTCTACATTTGGAAACTTTTTTAAAAATTGTATAAATTTCAAGAGTTTCTGAAATTATTTACAGATTTTTAAATTCTCAGATACTCAAGTTTTACAAGCCTCATATTTTATATTTTTACGTTTGCAAATTTTGAAATTCTTGAACTCCTATTTTCCCAATTTTGCAGACAACTAAATTTCCATCTTTCGAATCCCTATTTCTCTTTCCTTCTCTTAAAAAATTCTGAAACCCTAAATTCCAAAAGTACCAGTCTCTAATTGTCAATATCAGTACACCTCGCATCCCCAAAATCTCAAATCCTCCAAACACGTCCCGAACTCCTCAAATTCCACCTAATCCAGAAATCCTCAAACAGAGTATCTCAATAACAGTCTCATAACTCATATATCATCCAGTTCACCTATCAACTCGCAAACTAATTTGTAGAACTCGATCGATGCCACAATTTTCCCCAGAGAATCCAAACGTATTCACAACTTTCGCTACTTCGAATTATTAAAGTAATCGCTTTGTACCAAAGAGCGTTTCTAAAAATATTTCAAAAGCAGAACAACAAGCTGGATTGTTCTCCGGGAATAAAGTTTGCACGACAACTTAAATTAGAAGACAAAGAACGATTGCTCTACCTTTTCTTCGATATAAAGTATCCGAACAAGCGAGAACTTGGCTATCTCATCCTCGCCATTCGCTGCACTCCGACCAACCCTTTCAGGGAATTCACTTCGGAACGACCATTTAGAAAGACAAAAGGCCGGAGCACGGCCAAGATAAATCAGGGAGCCTGTTTTCGTGGTCAGTAACGTATAATAACGCGATTTAGCCGAGCCAACAATCGATTCTCTGTTTCCCGTTTCCACTGCCAACGGTTCAATATTTTGTACGAAGAAATAGTTGCTCAATTTATGCTCTTTGTCCTCAAGACCCTCAACACTAGGTTTATAAAGTTATTTTTACAGTCGCAAGCACAAATTTAATATTTACTGTTACATATTGCAAGAAATGCACTTAATGTGTTACAGTGGTGAGAAGTATACAGGGTGTCTCACAACTCGTGTAGCTCCTGGAAAGGGGTGGTAGAGGGCGCGATTCTAAGCAAGATTTCCCTTTGCAAAAATGGGGTTTGAAGCTTCGTTTTCGAGTTATTAAAGAAAAACACGGACCAATCAGAGCGCGAGGATTCGGCGCCAATCACGGCGCGCAGTCGCGAGAGCGACGCCTTCGAGCATAATGGCCGACTGGGCGTAATCCTCACGCTTTGATTGGTCCGTGTTTTTGCTTAATAATTCAAAAACGAAGCTTCAAACCCGATTTTTGCAAAGGAAAATTTTATTCAGAATTACGACCTCTACCACCCCTTTCCGAGAGTTGCACGAGTTGTGAGACACCTTGTACTTGTGTACATGTACTGTGGTGTACAATATGCTTGTGTACATGTACACAGTGGTGCAGTATGCTTATGTATGCGGACACAGTGCTCCTTATTTAACGTTGATGTACAGAATTAGCCTTCAACAAGGTCACACCACTAATCATCGCTATAAATAGCTAAAATGTGACGTTCACCAAAAGAATAAGTGTCAAAACTGACACCTGGAATGGTTTACATTTTCACACATTCAAGTTCATGTGACATCGTCATTTTGTGGAGTAATACTAGAACTCAAAACAATTTTCGTATTTTACATATTTATCTATTTATGCTGTCATTATAAACGTTCAACGATATTATCTCTTATCAGCACTTCAGTTGATACTATCTCTAAAATATGTCCGGACCTCAAAATTATTATATTTACTCGAACGAAAATAACACACGAAACAAATGAAAATTATACACGGAACAAATTAAAATGCTACACAAAACAAATTAAAATGCCATATATAAAAAAATACTACACAGAATAAATGAAAATGCTATACATATCAAATGAAAATACTACACAGCCAAATAAAGCACTACACAGAATAAAAATACCTAAAATCGACAAATTAAAATGAACCAGAACCCAAAATTTACGACAGACAAGAATGAAACACGAAAAGTTAATAATCTTGCAAGGCGTTAATTAAGACGTCGTAGCAGATCGTAATTTCTGGATGTAGGAGAGGCAAATTCAAGGCGAAGGGACCAACGTTCATTTACCGTCAACAAACTACGTTATGCGCCGTCTTGGCCCAGGTGTGTGTGCGAATTCAGCTTAACAACACAATGGCCAAGTGAACTTCGACATTTGAACGGGCCAACGATGGCCCTTCGCGTATACCATTATCGATAGACGCGAGCCAAGTCGAGCGTACAGAAACTGCCTGTGTTATGAACCGTGAAGAAGACCGAAATTCGTACGCGAGATGAATCTGCTTAAGAAGAAATGGGTATGTGCAACTTCTATGGCAAACAAATGAGTTTGGCATACTTGAGATTTTCTCTTTAGTTTCACCGACTTGAAATTTTTCTTAGTTCGTGGAATTGAACTGTTACTCTTTGTGTTCTGCCTTGGAATAATGAGATGTGATTTGTTAGAATTGTAGAATTGTAAGTTCTGGGCAAACTTGCTTGTTACAGTAGTTATATGTAAATTAGTATTAAAGAAAGCATCAGAAACTTGCTAGATCTAAACCTCATCTTGCTATGCAAGGTATTTCTATGTAAATTATCAAGGTTGATGATGAAAGGAATTCGATAGAAATTAATTCAAACGTTCAATCTTGAATTAATGTGATTCGATTGCGATTGAATGCAACTGATGTGATTTAAATTCGACAAGATTGAATTTGACGCAATTCGACGTTATTCAAATTCGATCTAAATTGCAGGCGATTCGATGTAATTCGATGTGACGTAAATTCGAGACAAGTGGAATTCGACATGACTGAATTTTGACGCGATTGAATTTGCTGTAATTGACTTCATAGTTATCCAAATTTGACGCGACTGAATTCGACAGCACAGAATCCAACATAAGTTTAACTCGATTCCTTTCAAACTCAATTCGACTCAAAATCCTTACAAAACATCACCTCTCTAAGTCATAACTTCCCAGCTTGTCCTCCACGATTCAACAAACGCACCTCAGCCTAAAACTGTCCTTCCATAACACTGTCATTCCCAGCCGAAAGTTTTTCAATAGCCCTCACAAACAGAATTTCACCGCAACAATTACCATGTATAAATATGTACATCAAGAAATACAAACAAGCTATCAAAACTTTATACGGCGTTCAACCGCGAAACTTTCGAAACGGCGTAAACTTTGCACTTTTGCTAACCGTGATAGAAAGATATTCGCGTAAACGATGCCGACCATAAATTGAACCTTAGTACGATAACGTTTGGTCTGGCTAAATATTAGCGCTCTAAAGAACGGGGCAACGGTATCGAAATATATGCTCGGGTCTCGTAAACGAATCGTCGTGAAGCAAAGTTCGTTTCGTGATTTACGAGTCGCGATATTGGCGGACGAGAAAAGACGAACGACTTTGTCGGGTTCGAGTAACTCCGTATTAAGGAAAAATCAGTTTATCAAACTTTCCTCTTCGCCTCTAAGTGCTCGTCTTCTCTGCAGGAGGTGTATATCCTTGGAGAAATCGTTCTCGTGTCTCTTGCAGTAATGGGAGATATCCAAAGCTGTTAAAACGTCGCTATCGCGGATCGTCTTGGGGCGATAATGAAAACCGAGAAGCCGTAATTGCGATGAGATCGGTCATTTTTATACAACGATTTGTCTCGTTACTTGTCGTGTAAAAAAATGTCAGACAGCAAAAGAGTTAAAAAATAAAAGCAGAACTCGGTCATTTATATCCAGGTATAATTATTTATTTATCTACAGACCACCAATCTGACCAATTAAACATATCTTCGTTTAGTATGGAAGTAAAATGTCGAACAAGTACGTAGTTGAATTTTCCTCATTCATTCTCATAAATATTAATGTGTACCATATCGGTAATAACGCATTTCTAAAGTTATCGCATACTATGTGCTCATGCGCAAAAGTCTATATAAGCTCGAATGTTCGGTAATCCTTAAGAGTAGTATCAAACCTCTAAGCCTCAAATCCAAGAATCATGGCTTCTACTTTTCTGAAGCTTTTGGTGGTTGTAGTAGTTCTACTAGTGGTCTACGTGGTAAAGGCGTACAGCTACTGGAAGAGACGAGGAATTCCAACAGCCAAAGGAGTCATTCCGTTCCTGGGTCACATGTTACCTGTGTTTACTTTTAAGGTGAATGTCTCCGAGTTAATACGCGAGATGTACACCGAGAACAAGGACGTCAGTATGGTCGGATTCTACAAGATGACCACCCCAGTGTTGCTGATTCGCGACCCACATTTGTCGAAGATCGTGTTGCAGAAAAACTTTTCCAGTTTCCAAGACACCGGCGTGAGAATCCATCCGGATAAAGATCCACTTTTGTCAACGAACCCGTTCTTCTCCACCGGTGAAGTATGGTCGAACTCGAGGAAGCGTTTAGTGAGCGCGTTCACCAACGTGAAGCTGAAAATGCTGTCCGGTGTGGTGAACGGCGTGTGCAAGAAGATGGAGGACTTCCTCGACCGGCGAATACGAAAGAACGAATGCGAAATCGAACTGAAATGGTTCTTCTCGAAATTCACCGGCGAGGTGGTGGCGAACGCCGGTATAGGCGTGGAGGGCTTCTGTTTCGAGGACGAATCGCATCCCGATGCTTTCGATCGGATCGGGGACCTGCTATTCAAGTCGGGCTTCAAAATGGTGCTGGAGAACACGGTGGTGTTCGCTCCGAGACTCAACGACATTTTAAAATTGAGACTCGTGCCGAAAAAGGTGGACAAATTCTTCAGGGACGTCGTCAGACAGACTCTCATTACTAGAAAAAGTGAATCGGTTCCTAGGAAGGACTTTTTGCAATCGATAATCGACTACGAATTGGCGGCAAACGGAAAGTTCGACGAAGAGACGATTGCCTCCGAAGCGCTTTCCATCTACATGGACGGCTACGAAACGTCCAGTATCACTCTGAGTTTCATCGGTTTCCACCTGGCATCGCATCCAGACATTCAGGAAAAAGTGAGAGAGGAAGTGATGTCCAAATTAGAGAAACACGACGGGGTCATAACGTTCGAGGCTCTGAAGGAGATGACGTACATGGATCAAGTGATCAGCGAGTCGCAAAGGTGCTATCCTGCCATAGGCTTCTTAACCAGAGTCTGCACGCAGAGGTGCGAGCTGCGAGGATCGGACGGGCTGGTGTTGCATGTGGACCCTGGCGTAGAAATCGTTATATCCAACCATGGACTACAAGTGGACCCGGAATACTGGTCTGATCCGGACGTTTTTGATCCGGAACGATTCAGAGATAACCAGCCTACAGAAAAATTGATTTTCCTTCCCTTTGGACAGGGTCCAAGGATATGCGCCGGAGTAAAACTGGCCAAGCTTCAGATGAAGTCTTGTATATCTTCCTTGTTGAGCAAGTACAGGTTGGAATTGTCGAAAAAAACGCTGTTGCCTCTCAAGTTTTCTAGCTTCAATTTTGTGTCGGAACCAATCGGGGGACTTTGGGTTCATGTTTCGAAGCTTTGAAGCATTTTACGTTGTATATTGGAACTCGAGAAGTTGCTAAACATTTGGCAGTATTTCGCATAACATGACGCGTCATATTATCACGCGTTTATCATTATACGTGTTGTTCATTGCATTAGGCGTCCCTGAAAATAATGTATAGGTATGCTACCATTAATAATTCCGTCCCTGTCTTTTATAGAAGCAATTATTGCGATAGTATAGTTTCGAGCAATAAAAATGGAAGCGATAGTGACACGAACACATTAATCACATTTATCCATAATCAACATAAACGTTATTCTAAAAAACAAATATTTTTTACTACTTTGCAGCAGAGGCTTTCCTGAAATTATTATTGTAACATGAAAATAAATTCTACGAAATATTCCTGCTTTCTTTTATACTAATTATAGATCACCCTGAAATACATGCATGATTTGTGAATGTATTGTGTTGTATTTTATTATGCTCATACAATAAAGTTTTCCAAATTTACTTTTTTCAATCCACTTCCTAAAACAAACTTCCCACTCCGTAGTTTTTTATGTGGATTAAAATCGATTGCGAAATAAAAATTAAAAAGGAGGGAGTACTTTTGTAGAAATATATGAATTGTTTAGGTATCGATTATCGCTCGAGACGCGAAAGTTTGACTAATGACCAGAACAATATAGAATAAACAGAAGCGTCGAACGGTCTTCGCAATAAAACAACGCCGAAAAAACCCGATTCACTGAAACGACATAACGCGTGCAGAGTGTATAACAGGGAAAAATAATTTCCAGCAGTCGAAAATAGCACGTTTCGCACGCATTTGCATCGTTCGAAAACCGTTCGACAAGAGGAATCGAAATCCGTTCGACAAACGTTACGTGTCAATGCATGGAAGTAAACGACGTGACACGAAATCGACGAAGGAAAGGATATGGAATGGAATAAAAGGAAACAATGACAGGAATAAACATGAGACACGAAACACCACTCGTATAACGAGCACGTTCGTTTCGACTTCCCGTGCGAACACCTTCGCGAAAAGGTCCTCCGGTAAACAGTCCCCTGATTTACTACCCGCTGCCCACGAATTGCAAATAATCATCCTCTCGAGCTGTTTCGCGAACGAGCTTCCGGCGTTTTTCCTTCCGGAATTAATTCTCGCCACGCGGCAACATTTAACGACGTCGAAATAATCCGACCAAGTTAGAAAGCTACCCGGACGAATGCCTTTCCTAACGCTTCGAACCTTAAAACGCCGCCATTTGCACACCACCGGCTAACGAATACTTGCTAACTCGGTTTCTCAAAGAACCTGTAATTGCTACCTCGACTACGTGGATACACGGTGAAAAGAAACAAAGGTAATACGGAGTTTGCGAGAGCCTACGAGGGCCGCAGCTTGTTAGGGAAAATTAATGTGACGCGAGTTGGACGAAATTTTTTTAAATAATAGATGATTGAGATGATCTACTTGATGGATTTTCTAGGGTATCGTGGGATTGTGGGACTTTGTACATTTGGCGCGCTGGGGATTCTTTTATTTTTGGATTTGTGGAGATTTTGGTACACTGAGGCTGTGGGGCTCTGAGAATTGTGGACACTGCGATTTTGGATCTCTGAGAGTTCTGGACACTGTGATTTTGGGACTTTGAGATTTCGGTACACTGCGAGTGTGGGTCTCTGAGACTTCAGTACACTGCGAGTGTGGGTCTCTGCGACTTCTGGACACCGTGATTTTTGATCTTTGAAATTTCAGTACACTGCGAGTGTGGGTCTCTGAGACATCAGTACACTGCGAGTGTGGGTCTCTGAGACTTATGGACACTGTGATTTTGAGCCTTTGAGATTTCAGTACACTGCGAGTGTGAGTCTCTGAGACTTCAGTACACTGCGACTGTGGGTCTCTGAGACTTCAGAATACTGCGATTGTGGACCTCTGAGTCTTCAAAACCTTGACCCAGCTCTTTCAATCTTTTCATCCATAATTTCAATCTATAAATCTTTCAACCTACTAGTCCTTCAAAACCTTGAAATAATACAGTGTCCAAAAGCACTAACGTTCGCAGAATATTCGAAACGCAGTTTTAATGAAATAAAAAAAAAATGTACAACCTTGCAAATATGTAATATGTACTACGACAATAATTCCAAAGAATATTACAAGCAATATCACGTCAGAGTATAAGATTCCGCAGCTTCCTTGCATTAATTAAAGATGATCCCAGTCAACGAGCAGGCTCGTAACTCCACCGAGGCAACAACGGTTCGCGCTTCATAAATTTCGTGTCGCGGACAAAAGGGTCCGACGAGGGGTTGTTTCAGGCGATCCCGGATCGTCCCGAATCTGCATTCGCGCGATTCGAATATACGGAGCCACTGTAAACCATTGAATGTCGCAATGTTCCGCAGTGGTGAGCCATTAATGTGAGCGCCGCATGCACGCTATCAGGCGGCAATAAATTTATCGAGGGCAATGAATGCGACGCGTTGCACTCTCTGATATTCCTTCGAGGAACAACGAACTTCGATTACGGACTTTTATTGGTTCGGAAGGATTTTGCTGATCGGGGAGAATATGTTATATTGAGAGAACATGGTTCAGGGTCGTTGGAGGAGGAATAAAGGGTGAGAGAGAGATTTTTGCGTTTGGGGATTTAGAAAGTTTGGGGGGTGGAAATTTGGGGATTTGGGAAACTTGGGAATTTGGGAAATTTGGGGAGATGGGAGTTGGGGGGCTTGGGAATTCGGGAGATGGAAATTTGGGGATTTGGGAAATTTGGGGAGATGGGAGTTGGGGGACTTGGGAATTCGGAAAATGGGAATTTGGGGAGATGGAAATTTGGGGAGATGGAAATTTGGGGAGATGGGAGTTGGGGGACTTGGGAATTCGGGAAATGGGAATTTGGGGAGATGGAAATTTGGGGAAATGGAAATTTGGGGCTTCGGAAATTTGAAGATTTGGAAATTTGGGGGTTTAGAAATTCGGTAATGTAGGAGTTCGAAGATTCAGTAATTTGGGGGTTCAGAGATTTATGAACCTTGAAATTTCAAAACCTGAGACTACGAAAGCTACAGTAATAAATATAGCTACCCAGAAAATCCAACAACTTGCATCATAATGTGAATCTTCAAACATCTTCAAACTATCAATAAAGCAAATTTCTTCCTTCTCAAAATTCTCTCCCACAAAGTTACTTCACATGATTCAAACTGATCGATCAGCCAAGATCGATCGTAAAATCGATATCAGAGGAGATGGATCATCGAATGACTGTGCTAGCAGTGGGCAAGGTTCGCGCGCAATTGAATCGCGGCGCGAGAAGCCAATCACGCGGATGGGGTCGCGGATATGAACGCATTACGTGGACCAGTTAATTCTTCGTCGTTTCATTTCCGGCTAGAGGGGACAAGTTCATTTGCACGTCGTTACCATGACTCGTGATTATCGTTTGGCGCGTTCGCGATATACATATATACGTACGAATACGTTTCAAGGACCAGGCGAGCAAATATCAACCGTTTAACTAGTTGGCAAACATCAGTTAACGCGTTTAAAGGGGCGTTAGCTAAGCTTGCGGCCTCCACTCCATTCAGCTAGTCGAAATACCAAGGTACACATTCGTGGCCCCAAGGGACAATCGATTATTAATTTCAAGACGAATCGGGAAAACAATCGAATTGTACCAAGATGATCGAAAAATATATAGGAATTGTAGGTATATCTTCTTCTGGTGTCTTCAGATCTTGAATATATACTTTTGGAACATTTTGAGGTCTTATTTGGAACACTTTGAGGTCTCTTTTGAAATTTTGAGGTCAGTTTATTGTTTCATCTCATTGGTTAGGTTACGCTAAGTGCTTTATATTTCAATATTGTTCAACTAATTAATAATTGTATCAAAAAACTGCAGATTCACGTTCAGTGTATTCAACATATGTGCATTTAGGGTTGAAAAAATTGACTGATCGTATACAATATACACTATTAAAATTTTATTCGTGGTAATTGTTAAACGAAAACTGTCACCAGACATGTAACCAACAAATTATAAGGTTCAACCTAATTAAAGACTACCGAGACACTCAGTGTTAATGGGGTACTTCAGGACCCTACCGTGGCAATTAAGGGTTAATAGTTACTGGGATTCCTTGGAAAACCAATTATTGCACTCTTGCTGTGTTCTGGTATGCAGCGTAACGAGTGTCTAAAAAATACAAATGCTCCTCTTTTTAATGAAACTGCATTTTTTGTATACAGATAAACAATGCACTGTATATGAAGATCTACAGTTCGTGAAACATTGCAGATGGGAAAAATTTTGTGCAAAATGTACACACATTAATGAATTCATCTTTTGTTTATGGACAGAGTAACACTGTTAACATTATATGGAGAGTATAATGTTTTTAATGCTATACAGACATAATGTATTATAAATATTATAGTGATGCTGACTTTAACCAGTTGCTCTATGCATTAATTGTGAGGTGCGTCAGACAGTGCGTCAGTGAAGTGCGTCAGTTAGGTGCGTCAGTCAAGTGCTTCATTCAGGTGCGTCAGTCAAGTGCGTCACGCTGGTGCTTCATTCAGGTGCGTCAGTCAAGTGCGTCAGGCTGGTGCGTCAGTTAGATGCTTCAGTCAAATGCGCCGATTAGTTGCTTCAGTCAGGTGCGTCAGTTAGGTGCGTCAGTCAAATGCTTCATTCGGGTGCGTCAGTCAAGTGCGTCAGACTGGTGCGTCAGTCAAGTGCGTCAAACTAGTGTGTTAATGAGGTGCGTCGGTCAGATGCGCCAATTAATTACTTCAGTCAGGTGCGTCAATGAGATGCGTCAGTTAGTGCGTCAGTCAACTAACTACCCACAGCCACAATATTAAAACGACCAAAGAGACTGAAATATTATATCAACTCGATATCAATCATTTACTAAACAAATAATTGGACAACTCCAAATTGAAGTGCGTTAAAAATTCCAATAAAATTGATCACAGACGAAGTACCAGTGCGTCAGTCTCGTCAAAGGCATTTTTGTTTCAAAGGTATCCCCAGTTACCTTTCACGAATATAAAATTATTTATCTACGACCCGCTACACGTCGATCCATTGCTGTTAGTCGATAATTAAATTCGAAAAAAATTACTCCCGCGTTCCACAGTATTATGTTACGATTTTAAGCGGCTTTTCTGGCAGCCTAGAAAGGGGAATTTATGCGTCGTCGGTAATTAGCTAGAACGTTAAAAGCACGAAGGGCAGCTGCGTTTTCTTCAACGCTTCGACGCCGAAGAGTAATTAACTGTTCCTGCGTTCGATGAACCGAGCGATTCGTGCAGCCATCGATTTAACTTAGCGCCAGGACTTCAACGACGCCTATCTAATGTGCGTCACGTTCGCGTGAAAATAAATAACGGAGAGTTATTTCAGACCTGGAAATTAAAGTTATTTTCTCTTTTCCGAGGACGGCTTATGTACCGCGAATGGAAGTTGATTTCTCCCTTCTAGTATAATTTTCTGCTTGTCTGTGCGCTCATTTGGACACTTTTTTAATGCTAGGAAAAGGGACGTGCAATTTACTCGCATAAAAATGCATTATACCTCCATTCAACGTTGACTTATGACTTTCTTCTGATAACTGGATAAAATGATTTAATCTCCACGCAGTGTGGAGCGAATTGCTGCGATAAAAATACTTCACAGAAAAATACGTCCAAGCTGCATTTAACCCTGATTTATGATTTTCTTCTGGCAACTCGATCAAATGATTTAATTTCTTCGTAACAAATTGAAAGTTCGTATAAATCGATATTGCATACAACTTTCTTCTTATGACTAAATTAATTGATTTTATATTAGAATCTTTGAATGTACATATAAAATGAAAATGAACCATCAACATTCTCCACAAGATGTGACAAACATTTCAACAGAAACAGCGACAAAATCTTGTGACACGAAGTGAGAATCTTAAAACCAATTTCTGATAGTCGTACTCTTAATATACAATTTGTAGACTGCAAGATTAAAATCTGCTTACATGAAAATACTCTGTAATATACAAAATGCAACTGAATTTAAATTTATTGTTTCCCTCTAATAATTCGATATGATGATTTGATAAAATTGGCATTGAGTTAGGTATTCCACGCGTCGATATCCCACGCGTAGATATCCCACGCGTAGCTATCCCACGCGTAGATATCCCACGCGTAGATATCCCACGCGTAGATATCCCACGCGTAGATATCCAACGCGTAGATATCCCACGCGTCGATATCCCACGCGTAGCTATTCCACGCGTAGATATCCCACGCGTCGATATCCCACGCGTAGCTATTCCACGCGTAGATATCCCACGCGTCGATATCCCACGCGTAGCTATTCCACGCGTAGATATCCCACGCGTCGATATCCCACGCGTAGCTATTCCACGCGTAGATATCCAACGCGTCGATATCCCACGCGTCGATATCTCATGCGTAGCTATTCCACGCGTAGATATCCCACGCGTAGATATCCCACGCGTAGATATCCAACGCGTCGATATCCCATGCGTAGATATCCCACGCGTAGATATCCCACGCGTAGATATCCAACGCGTAGATATCCCACGCGTCGATATCCCACGCGTAGCTATTCCACGCGTAGATATCCCACGCGTCGATATCCCACGCGTAGCTATTCCACGCGTAGATATCCCACGCGTCGATATCCCACGCGTAGCTATTCCACGCGTAGCTATTCCACGCGTAGATATCCAACGCGTCGATATCCCACGCGTCGATATCTCATGCGTAGCTATTCCACGCGTAGATATCCCACGCGTAGATATCCCACGCGTAGATATCCAACGCGTCGATATCCCATGCGTAGATATCCAACGCGCAGTTATCCAACGCGTAGCTATCCAACGCTACAAATTCAAGGGGCGTATACAACCGCACCAGCAGTAGAGGTGGTGTTCACGTGTCAGACCAGTAGAGGTGTGGACACAGAAATCCGGCGGAAGTAAAAAAGAGAAGAAGAAAAGCAGGAAGATAAAAGCCAGGTTAAAAGAAGACAATTTATAAAATGACTGGCAAGGTGCAACAAGGGGTTAACGTCCACGCATATGAATCTGTCGACCGAATCTAATGAATATATTAATTGCCATGATCCGATAGGGAATCTCCAAGAGATTAAAATTCCACAAGTAAAAACACGCGATGAATCGCGTGTCAAGAAAATTGCTGCGTAACGTCCACGCCGGTGTTTTTCGAGACCGAAAATAAAACGCGTCCCCGGCTTGAACCGAGAGAACGGCTCGATTAATTTTCGCTGACTACAGCTCGTTAGTGGCCCTCGTGCTTTTCCATCCGTTGTCAATACTTGCTCGTTCTCCGAAATGTGGGACGCGTTTAATTGATATCAATCTCATCGATAGAGAAAGAAGAAAAATCGAGATAACTTTAATTGCAGTTAGAAGCTTAAACGAGTATGCATTTACAGAGAAATATTATTTGCTGACTGCTCAGAGGAAGTTCTGGTACTCGTGTTTCATTGATAACAGTATCGAATTCATCTACAGAGTTTATTAGGTCGTGCAGATTCGAAAGCTTCTCGGTGATTCTTATCTTTAATATTCATTAAGCGATCGAGAAAATTTCTCGATGAATGGCAAGATAAAGGTGTGGGGTTTCTAAATAAAATTCGTAATTATCAATGTGTTCTATTATATTCGATGTGTCTAGTACGAGGAACAGCAACTAACTGCCTTTAACTGTTTTCCCAAAAAGTAAAACTTCTCAGTCTAAGAACGAATGTGACCCTAGTCAAAGTGGTTAGTCCCACTAATAAACTTGACAGGCCTTAGGCCCTACGTACCCAGCAAAAGAGCCAACTGTCCGCAAAGGAAAAATCTTCAAAAAGTTCCAAGTCGTAAGGGTTGAAAAAGGTTAGGAAAGAGAAATCTGAAGGATTCAATGAAGATTTCTCTTGTATCATTAACCTCTCTTGAGAGTGATTAATAATCGACAGACAAGCAACGACGTTCCGTTTACCGATGAATACGCTCCGACAGTAATCAAGAGACAGTATATCCCCGTTGATCGATGAGCCTGTTCGTCAAGTAATTAATCCGTGGATCCAGAGCGCTGTCTGTGTCGATCTGCGAGATGCCGCAGATCGATCGATACTCCGAAAGGAATTTTTCGAGGGAGCAAAGAGGAATCGGATGACTTCGACCGCCGCGGGGCGCGAAAGCAGCCAACGGATACCGCAACAGCTCGCTGATGTAATTAACGCGAAAAATAAAGATGACACGTACAACAGTCCCTCTGTCCGGTTACATTAATCGAACGGTTCCGGCTATCGATCCGTGCAAAAAAACGAGTCGCTTATCGAGTTCCTTGGAAGCAACGGGAGCAAAGAAAATTTTAATCAACGACGACAACGACCAGGAAGAACAGCGGGAGGAGAAAAAGGTTGCTCAACTGCTCTCTCGTGTTCGCGTGAGTCGAAATGACAGGGCCCGACCGATTAAGCTCCTTTTTATTACAGACACGTAAAATGGCGGCACGATATGGAGCTAGGCACCGTAATGCACCGGTTTTAACGATTTTAATTTTAGACCCGAGATAACACCACTTTGCAGACCTTGATCTCTTTCGATCTATCGCTATCTCCCTTAATGGCACCCAAATGTAAACTCTTTAGTATTAATTCACTAAACCAATATTATTATACACGCTTTATTATCGTTTAAATGCTCGAATCTTATCAAAGTATTTCTCCTATCATATTCATTGACATTATCAGTGGTTATATGTGACCGCAAATTCGGTTCTATTATGCAAAAGCAAATAGAATTTTTTAGGGCTTTCAAGATAGTGGCAGTTAAAAGATGAAATTGAAAGATTCAGTTAGTAGTCTGACCACAAACGTCAACTTTCACTGTGGTGGTCACATGTTAATATGCATGTGTATTTTATTGGCACCTGATGCTTAATAGCATCACAAGTTCTGAACAAAACTAAATAATTTATAAATAAAATTTTCTATAATATCTCTCTAATCATCGAGTAACTTTTGAATTATCAGACATGTGACATAGTGTGCAGTCTTAAACACCCTATTAAAAATGACAGATTAACGGATCGAGTCCATCGCTAACCTTCGTGAACTTCCCGACGCACATAAGTAGAACCTTTCTTTGCCCGGCAGAATGTTGCAGTCCCTGAACGAGCATCAGGGAAGCTCGAAAGCATAGTAAGACGGCCTGTCACGAGGCTCATGACATTTATCTATGCCGGGAGCATCGCGTGTCAGGTGCAAGCATCTGCAGTGATAAATGGTTCATCCCGCAAGAACAATAAGATGCCAGATGCGGCTCCTTTTTTTTAGAGCTCGTACATTGCCCGACCCAATTCGTTTATCGTACTTGCCAAACTGCAATCGAAAGAGATTCCGCGTGGAATGCGAATGCGATTGTCTTCGGATTATGCGCATTTCAATCGTCAGGGTGATCACGATGAAAGTTCGTTACGTGAACGAACTCTTTAACGGCAGTTTTTCCTAATTAACGGTTCACGGAAAGTGAACGTATGGCCGTGTTTTACGCCGGAGAGAAAGTTCGATAAGTAATACACATTTTCTCATTCAATTAAAATAGTCTGCATTCGAGTTCTTTTATAGTTGCAGGTCGATGACTCGCATTGACGCTTCCTCTATGTTATTAAAATTCGCACGGTCTTTTTATATCGCTCGGTTACTTTGAGCTCCGCTGCTGACAGTGAGTTATCGATTCAGGTACGGTCTGAACGTTTAAAGGGCGATTTCAACGCTTTCTGAATACCAGGGAAAGCTGTCGCCACGGCTGCCAGTGTGTAAATCGTTTTCAGGTTGTTACTAATTTATTCAATTAACGGACGTCTGAGAATCTGACTAAAATTATTTAGCGAACGCGTTAACCGTCGTACGCGCGCGTGAAACGCAATTACAGCCTAATTGAATGCACGTCAGTTTCGTGCTCTGATTCGGTTCCATCTTCTGACTATCCGCGTACCACGAGACAGAACGCATTGTCCTTCGAGGAGCGGCCAAGTAATTTCATTCCAAGTCCTACCTGTGGACATATGACCTACCGGCTTATTTGCATTGAAAATTTCAGCTGTCTAATCGCACGATCATTTACCACATTTGCATTTGCTTCCATAGAAGCGTAACTTTAATAATTGCTAGTAATTCAGGGAAATTAGACGAAATGGATTCCTGCGAAATTTGAGTATCTACTTAAAAGTTCAACAGACTAATCAAAAGGAAGGATCAAAAACTTGGCTACCACGAAAACGGCTACTCCCACGAAGAGAACACATATGACCTTTTTTGTAGGAAATTTTCCAAGCCTCAAATTGTATTATAACTATTTTTGTCGTAGAGTTGATAGATAACGAGTTTTGGACAAAACGAATTCATGCGAAATTTGAATATCTACTTAAAAGTTCAAAAGACTAATCAACAGTAAGGGTCAAAAACTTGGCTATCACGAAAACGGCTACTCCCACGAAGAGAACACATATGACCTTTTTTGTAGGAAATTTTCCAAGCTTCAAATTGTATAATAACTATTTTTGTCGTAGAGTTGATAGGTAACGAGTTTTGCGCAAAAGTACGGTTCGATAATTTTTCTGAACCGAAGGGGATTTTGACCGAAATCGCAAATTGTGCGCCACGGTATTTCGCGATGAAATGAAACGGATGAGAGAAGAGGGAAAAAAAAGGTGCGGCTGAAAACTATGCGCGTATCGTTGAATATTTGGAGACAAAGGCGGGCTTATTCGCAGCCGACGAATTCGGATTTTTCAAACGTATCAAAACGCTACGGGGTCCTTCCATTCGTTGCGTTCGGAATCGCGAACGCAAACACCTATTCAGCGCCGGATGAAACGGAAAAAAAGGCCGTGCGCATACATGCAGGTGTATACGTCCTAAATTCCAGCGCGAAGAAAACGAAAAATAGGAAGAGCATTCTTCGTGGCGGCGCGCGCGGTGCAATATTCACGGATTTGCCTTAAACGGGTTGAAAGTTCTCGAGGGCGCGAACGCGAACAAAGAAACAGAAATTCAAACGGGCGAAACGTGGTCGTCTGTGCCATTTACTCGTGAAAAGTGAGTCTGACGGGAATAGGAAGACAGAATAAAACGAACGCGAGAGAAAAAACGAAGCTGAAAGTTTTCATCGACCCGTGAATTAAACTGCAGGACCTTTCAGCTTTCCGATTATTCAAGAAGCTCTGTTTTCGTTTATTAATTTCGAGAGCGGCAATACGGCGAAATAAAACCCTCTTTTTGATCGTTTCACATTTGCCGAGAGAAAAGCGTTTTTTGTCGCTTTATGCGCTGAAACCGCGATACGAACTTTTTAGCCGCGTTTTAAAGCACTTTGTGAACGGTTGACACTTTCGCGCTAAAGAATCACGATTTTCTCGGAATACTTTGAGACTTATCGAAATTTCGACGAAGCGAACAGTTGATCTTAGTCGCGACGTATAAACTGAACAGTTAAAGGGTTAAAAGAAGATCAAACGAGATGACCATTCACAGAGGCGAGTTCCCTAAAGGAAGCTGGGATTACTCTCGATTTTCATTTACGGCCCAAAGCAGCTGCTCGTTTCCTTCTCAAAGGAGGTACTCGCAGAAGAAAAAGTAGACAGGCGATTCTCGATGAGACCGTCCATTACTTAGCTCCTGTTCCAAAGGTGACCCACCCTCTTTTCCCATCGCTTCTTCACCTTACCTCATTCTCCTTTTGCCGCAAGATTTCAATTGGCGAGACCCTACCCTAAGAGGGACCTCCTTTTTTCTTGCTACCTAAATGGGTCAGAACGGGCTGGATTGGGCTTGTTCGAGAATCAGGTCACTCGATTATATCGAAAAAGAAAGATGGAAAAATAATTCATTCTGATTCGACACAGAATTCAAATTAAGGATCTGTTGTCAAGATCTACGTGGTATATGCTTGAAAACGCATTGTTCGTCTCGTCGTGCAGACCCTTTGTGCCTGTAATTGCGAGGCCAATTGTTTCTGTCCTTTGTACGTGGCCTCCAAGACACGCGTGTGATCTCCGACTGCGGTAAATCAGAGCTTAATAGAGGGCGCGAAAGTGCGCTGTAATTTTACTGGTATGTCGTTTATGTTGGGAATTGAGAATAAGAATAATTAGTGCTGATTGTTGTCTCTGTGAAGTAGGTTTCTATGCATTTAGTTTGCAATACGTTAGATTTGCGGTGCAATAGATTTACGGTGTGTTGGATTTGCAGTGCGTCGGATTTGCATTGCGTTAGAATTGCGGTGCGTTAGAATCGCGTTGCGTTGGATTTGCGGTGCGTTAGAATCGCGGTACGCTAAATATTCAGTGCGTTAGAATCGCGATGCGTTGAATTTACAGTGCGTTAGAATCGCAATGCGTTAGATTTGCGGTGCGTTGGAATCGCGGTGCGCTAAATTTGCAGTGCGTTAGAATCGGGATGCGTTGGATTTGCAGTGCGTTAGAATTGCGGTACGCTAAATATTCAGTGCGTTAGAATCGCAATGCGTTAGATTTGCGGTGCGTTGGATTTGCGGTGCGTTGGAATCGCGGTGCGCTAAATTTGCAGTGCGTTAGAATCGGGATGCGTTGGATTTGCAGTGCGTTAGAATCGCGGTACGCTAAATATTCAGTGCGTTAGAATCGCAATGCGTTAGATTTGCGGTGCGTTGGATTTGCGGTGCGTTGGATTTGCGGTGCGTTGGATTTGCGGTGCGTTGGAATCGCGGTGCGCTAAATTTGCAGTGCGTTAGAATCGCGGTGCGTTGGATTTGCAGTGCGTTAGAATCACGGTGCGTTAGATTCGCGGTGCGTTGGAATTGCAGTGCGTTGGAATCGCGGTGCGTTGGATTTGCGGTGCGTTAGAATCGCGTTGCGTTGGATTTGCGGTACGTTAGATTCGCGGTGCGTTAGAATCACGGTGCGTTAGAATCACGGTGCGTTAAATTTGCAACGCATTATAAATTCGTCGTGCGTTGCATTTACAGTAACACCAGTTAAAATTGCAACTCAACAAATTCACCACTGATCTCCGCAAATTCAACCTAATTTAGCAAACTTCAAACAGCCACAATAAAAAGCATCTATCGAACATCGTAAAAAGTCTTCCATTTATCAGCAAATTAGATCCAATCATATTCACACGAATTCCCCGAGTTACTCCGGTAAATTGCATACCTCCTCGTGGCAGACTTTCTTTGGCCCCGTGTAATTTGCTCGCCTGGAACGATACTTCAACCCTGGTATCTCACAGACAGATCCCGCAAAAAGGTCGCCGATAAAAACGGGACGACAACGGGTAAAGAGTCGTGCAATAATTGCGCCACAATAAAACGAAGTACACAGACCATAAAGCTGATAAGTTTTCTTCTGACCTACAAATGGGGAGACGCTCCATCGAAGAAGCTCCCGAGGAGCAACGAACAATCGAACGAGTTGGCAGATTGCTCTCTGTTGGAACTCTGATCCATTGTGATCAAGGTCGTTTATCAAGCCCCGCCGTTCGAGGTGATCTGACTCGATGATAGGGAACAATCAGAAAATTTGTCGGGTCATTAGCATCGGCGGTGCCAGACGTCAGACGGTCTGCTGCGCCAGCCAAGTCTAACTATCGTTCCACCTGCTACCCGCGCCAGCTGATTAATGGTGTCGCCATGGATCGCACGTTTCAATGGCATTCCTATACGTCGGCAACCATCTGCAGGTGGAATTTTCTCCCCCAGGAAGGCTCATTAAAGTTGAAACGACAGCGATGATGCGGTGGACACTGTGACTGGGTGTGGACATCAATTATTCCAGGATAATAGGATCTGGGCTATTTATCTGGGGTAGTGGTTGGGCTATTTTTTATAACTGAGGATAGCTCGGATCTATTTGAGAAAAATGGGATTTACGTTTTATGGGTTTATAGTGGTGGAATAAATTGTGGATGTTGGTTAATGATAGGGTCTGTGGTTAATTCTAAACATTTAGTTCTGTACAACTTTGGATGAGTATTGTTGATGGAGTACTAATCCTAGAGAGTGCAGTACTGAGTCAGTAGGACCACAAAGCTCATCTTTTATCGATTCATATGTGCAAGAAGAGTTAATGCATAATACCAACAAAGTGATACCAACTATCATCATTGTCAAATTATAAAGTGAGATTCTTCTAATTCAGACATAAGATATTTCATACAGAATTATGAAATAACGTATTTGTCAATTTTTAGACATTTCACGTAAAGAGATAAATGTAAGATTTCAGCTATAAATGTAAAAAGAGTTACATTTTCAGATAAAGTGTAGTTGCACATCCGTTTCCACCGGAACCACCCATCGTTTTCCAAAGAGCACATTGTTTTTCACGGCGGCACAGTTTACAAGTTACCGATTACTGGAATAATGAGCCTAGATTTCCCACGTTCAGCGGAAATTGCTTCAGCTTCCTAAATTCCACTCCGTCTGCCAGTTTTTCTTATTTATGAGCGAAGCGCGAGGCGAAACGAGAATCTCCGTGGAACGAATTCCGCGAATCATACACCTCGAAGAATCCACTTCGCAGGAAACAAAGAAACGTTATCAGCCACCATGCAGCACGTACCTCTCGATTCCGTTCGATCGGTTCATGGCTACGTCACTGTCCCGCGTTTACCATGTCAAAAAAAGGATGAAGAGAGACAATATCACGTTGGAAGAACGTCTAAAGGGGCTAGTAAATATGCAGAGCACAGTATCCACGAAAATTCGTTAAAAGACCTCACAGACCGTACACGCAATCTACATATAAATTACGGCCAATCACAGGAGCAACGCGGCGCTTGTTCGAATCGGAATCTGAGGGACGGATCGTGCGATATTTTTTGGGATTTAACGCGTGGGGATTCTATGCATAGATATTTGATGGGTGGAGATCCAATGTGTAGGTATACAACGCGTGGGGATTCAACGCGTAGATATCCAACACGTAGATATCCAACGCGTAGGTATTCCACGCGTAGATATCCCACTCGCAGGTATTCCACGCGTAGGTATTCCACGCGTCGATATCCCACGCGTAGATATCCAACGCGTCGATATCCCACGCGTAGCTATTCCACGAGAAGCTATCCCATGCGTAGATATACCACGCGTAGATATCCAACGCGTAGATATCCCACGCGTTGATATCCCACGCGTAGCTATTCCACGCGTAGATATCCCACGCGTAGATATCCTACGCGTAGATATCCAACGCGTAGCTATTCCACGCGTAGATATCCCACGCGTAGATATCCAACGCGTCGATATCCCATGCGTAGCTATTCCACGCGTAGCTATCCCACGCGTAGATATCCCACGCGTAGATATCCAACGCGTCGATATCCCACACGTAGATATCCCACGCGTAGATATCCAACGTATAGCTATCCCACGCGTAGATATCCCACGCATAGCTATCCCACGCGTAGATATTCAACGTGCGGTTATCCAACGCGTACATATCCCACGCATAGATATCCCATGCGCGGACATCCAACACATAGCTATCCACCGCTACAAATTCAAGGGGCGTGTACAACCGCACCAGCAGTAGAAGTGGTGTTCACGTGTCAGACCAGCAGAGGTGTGGACACAGAAATCCGGCGAAAGTAAAAAAGATAAGAAGAAAACCATCAAGAAAAAAGTTAATGGACTCGTGTAGAGATCCACGCTAAAAAGACGGTATAACGCCTAGAAATGTGGAAAAGCAGTCCATCGTGAGAATCAACGAAACCTCGGGAAATTTCACTTAGCGAACGAGATTGAAGTACGAGTTCCATCGTAGAAAGGTTTTTGTTTGCAAAAGAGATATCTCTACTGGGAATTTCAGATTTTACAGACGCAGAATTTCATTACAAATTAACAGGTTGTCGCAAGGTGTTTGTTGAATTAAATTTGATGAAATATTTCATTTCTTAATTGATATTTTGTCTGCTAGTACAAACTAAATCGTCTTGAAGGCTTTATAGATAAATTTTGACCAGTTTAATGGTCCTAAGAAATAATCCTTTCGGTGAATTACTTGGTGCGGATCTCAAGAAACGATCGTTTAATAAATACTACTTAAAAACGTCGATCAACGTTTAAGAAGCTTAAAAGTTCGTAAATACGAAAGACTTCAAATTAAAAACTACGAACAAAAATTGTGTAACGAAACTTTCGGTATATCGTCACTTTCCTCGGAGAACGCAATCAATATCGATCCCGTTTCAAGATACTTGGATCCATTCTTACTCAACCGTTATTAAAACCGACCGCACAAGTGTCAGCCTCTTCTTGGGTATCAAGAAGATCCACTTTGAACGTAAGAGAGGCAAGAACGTCAAACTGACCAACCAGGTCCATGTTTCGAAGCGGTGTTCACACACGAACACGTGTACCGAACGCTTCGATGTGTACGTACGCGTGTGTCCATTCGTGTCCAGCGCTAAGAGCAAGAGCAAAGGATGCCGAGTTGCGGTCACAGTTACTATGCAAGAGAATTTCATTACAAGTCTCACACGAGCTACGTCCAAGAGCAATATCCCTTGCGAATCATTCGAACGGGCTCGGCCTGTTATTACTTTTCTCCTATCCTGACCCAAAATGCCGTGAATCTAATATCGATCCGCCTCGAAAGCTCGCAATTACACGAACCCTCTCAAAGGACATATGATTCCAAACGAGAATATTCGCTGGCGATGCTGTGTTTAGAGGATTAACCCTTCATTACTGCAAACGGAGTGTACACTACTGAAGAGTAGCACTACTAATTTAATAGAGAGGACACTCAGGAAGATGGATTAGAGAGAAACGTTTTTTGTGGGTCTTATAGTTAGGCAGTTAAAAATTTGAGGACATGGGAATTTAGGAAGTTTAAGTATTTGGGGATGTATTGAGTTAGATATTTAGAAAGTTGGGGTTTGACAAGTTTGAAATATTTGGGAATTTGGGGTTATGGAATTTGAGGGTTGGAGATTTCATGAAGTAGAATTTTTAATCTGACGATGTAACGGGGATATAACGCGTGGTGATACGGCGCGTGGTTATATAGAGCGTGGTAATCGAACGCGTGGAGATACAACGCGTAGGTATTCCACGCATTGGTATCCACCGCGTAGATATCCAACGCGCAGATATCCCATGCGTAGATATCCCACGCGTAGATATCTCACGCGTCCACATCCCACGCGTAGATATTCAACGCGCAGATATCCCATGCGTAGGTATCCCACGCGTAGATACCCAACGCGTAGATATCCAACGCAAAGTAATTCCACGCGTAGATATCCCATGCGTAGCATTCCAGCGCGTCGATATCCAACGCGTAGATATCTAACGCGTCGATACCCCACGCGTAGATACCCCACGCGTAGAAATTCCATACGTGGAAATCCAACGCGTAGAAATTCAACGCGTCGATATCCCACGCGTAGATATCTAACGCGTCGATATCCCACGCGTAGATACCCAACGCGTAGAAATTCCATGCGTGGAAATCCAATGCGTAGAAATCCCATGCGTGGAAATTCAACGCGTCGATATCCCACGCGTAGATATCTAACGCGTCGATACCCCACGCGTCGATATCCAACGCGTAGATATCTAACGCGTCGATATCCCACGCGTGGAAATCCAATGCGTAGAAATCCCATGCGTGGAAATTCAATGCGTCGATATCCCACGCGTAGATATCTAACGCGTCGATACCCCACGCGTCGATATCCAACGCGTAGATATCTAACGCGTCGATACCCCACGCGTCGATATCCAACGCGTAGATATCTAACGCGTCGATATCCCACGCGTGGAAATCCAATGCGTAGAAATCCCATGCGTGGAAATTCAATGCGTCGATATCCCACGCGTAGATATCTAACGCGTCGATACCCCACGCGTCGATATCCAACGCGTAGATATCTAACGCGTCGATATCCCACGCGTACAAATCCCATGCGTGGAAATCCAACGCGTCGATATCCCACGCGTAGATATCCAACGCGTGGATATCCAACGCGTCGATACCCAACGCGTAGATATCCAGCGCCTAACGATCCACCATATAAAAATCCTATACATCACTGATGCACGCCTCACACCTCGAACCATCGAAGCGTAAAATCGCGTAGTTTCTGGCTGGTTTCAGAAAGGGAACACAGAGCCTCAAACATCCTATTTCTCTCGTTTTCTCCTCAAGTAATTGCAGGCAGCCGGTTGATAGGGCGGTGTTTTGCCGCGAATCTTTTGTGAACGCGAACGAGCTGGTTTCCTCGGCGAAAATAATACCAAGTCGAGGAAGAAACGAGGACGAAATTAAGGCAAGCAAGCAAACTCTTTCGAAGCTGTGCTCGTTCATCTGGGTTAACGACCGCCTACGCTTCACGATGGACACTAGATTAAACACTAGGAAGATGCTGAACCTTTCTGGTAAAATCGGAGTAACGTATACTTAAATTAAACGTTTACTTGCCGATGTATGACCTTTGTACATACAATTGGATCTTGGTAATTAAAAATGACTGAGCAACTTTCTAATGGCTGATCACAGTGATCTAACGTTGCTACATGAGTCAGTAACTAAAGAAATCTTGACAAAGATACTGTCACTGTTTTTCTATTTTCATGATGCTCGTCGTGATGCAATTGTACGAATAATTTTGAAGATCACATTATTCTACTTAATTTGAAGGAAAATATTTTCACAATAGAATAAAAGATCTTGAAGTGATATTGTCCTTTAGTACATTACGTATGAGAGTGACCTTTGTTATCAGGACCTTCTGACTGAAAATCATTTAAATGGACACATATGAAGCGACCCTACACGACCAGAAAAGGTTAATTACAAGATGTTGCGCCATGAATCAAAAAATGCCAGAACAGTGCCACTCCGATTTTTAATGTACGAATAGCACAACGCTGCATGTTACATAAGTGATTGATAACACCAGGAAAGAAAAAATAAATGGTGTTCGGTAATTGTTATACGGAACACATTGCGCTGGCTCGCAATGATAGATAACCATCTACCGGCAGCCCGTGAGAGAATTTACGGGCAACGTTTCGCCTTAATTCCCTATCACGATTATTTCGTTACGTCAGAGGTATTTATCAAGTTTACGGGATCGCCACTTTTTCATCCCTCTTATTCAAGCGATACTTTCCGCTAGCTTCGTTATAAAAAGAGATCCCCGTACGGCCATTCAAAGGATCAGGCTAAATCCTCGCGAAAATGCGTTAATCTATGTACCCGTTAACTTTCCTAGTCACACCTTCACGCCCCGCTGCTCTGAACGTGTAATTTAATAACAGAACTGACTAACTCCTACAAACTACGTGCATTAACGAGTCACATATCACTTAGAATCAACAATAAACTCTAAGTGAACACACTGTAATTCTGAGTTGTAATCTTCTGTGTCCTTTTGTCACTATACATCAAGTTTCAGTACATTACTCTTAAATGTTACAAACTGAGATACATTTATGAGGATGTTTGACTATGTTTGCAGAGCCTGTTATTTTCCATCTTTAAACATTTAAGTGACACATCATGAATTGCTTTGGGTTCTTTTATGTCACGAATGTTGGTTTGTTTATGCACTTCAATTTTGGATACAGCTCTCAGCAACTATCCAGCCATGTATTAGCAATATTAACAAAGAGTTTGTACAGTAGGTTCCAAACTTCTAACCTACATATCAAACCGTTCAACCCTGTTTCCAGTAACTGTCCATTTCGCATTAGGATAACGAAGAGTCCGCCATTTTGAAACTTCGAAATTACTTCAAACTATGTCAAACTACTTCAAGCAGCGTCAAACTGCATCAAACGTCGTCAAACTACGTTAAATTTCAAAGTGAACGAAATTTTGCGATACTTTTGAATATAACTATCAAAGTGGAGTATACGCAACGGCCTGTAGATATTCCACGTGTAGGTATCCAACGCGTAGATATCCAACGCGTCGATTTCCAACGCATAGATATCCCACGCGTAGTAATTCCACGCGTAGTAATTCCATGCGTAGATATCCTACGCGTAGAAATCCCATGCGTGGAAATTCAACGCGTCGATATCCCACGCGTAGATATCTAACGCGTCGATACCCCACGCGTAAATACCCAACGCGTAGAAATTCCATGCGTGGAAATCCAACGCGTAGAAATTCAATGCGTGCAAATCCAACGCGTAGAAATCCCATGCGTGGAAATTCAACGCGTCGATATCCCACGCGTAGATATCTAACGCGTCGATATCCCACGCGTAGATACCCAACGCGTAGAAATCCAACGCGTCGATATCCCACGCGTAGAAATCCCATGCGTGGAAATTCAACGCGTCGATATCCCACGCGTAGATATCTAACGCGTCGATATCCCACGCGTAGATACCCAACGCGTAGAAATCCAACGCGTCGATATCCCACGCGTAAAAATTCCATGCGTGGAAATCCAACGCGTAGAAGTCCCATGCGTGGAAATTCAACGCGTCGATATCCCACGCGTAGATATCTAACGCGTCGATACCCCACGCGTAGATACCCAACGCGTAGAAATTCCATGCGTGGAAATCCAACGCGTAGAAATTCCATGCGTGCAAATCCAACGCGTAGAAATCCCATGCGTGGAAATTCAACGCGTCGATATCCCACGCGTAGATATCTAACGCGTCGATACCCAACGCGTCAATATCCAACGCGAAATTTTGTAATACTTCTGAACCTAACTTTCAAACTAGAGTATACACAACAGCCGGGACAGGCATGATGGACAGAGGCGTACTTCTTGCACAGTCTGTCGGTCAAGCAGAGAACAGGTCGTGACACATCTTTGATGTCTATTCCTTGGCTTTCGAATGCGTTTCACCGCGTCAGTCTCCTCGACGAGTACTCTCGTCAACGTCACGTAACTCGCTCCTAGGAAAGCGACGAGAGCGGGCAGAATGAGCGACATGGAAACGTTAGGCACGTCCCGAGCATCGAAATACGCACCCTCCGGATTTAATTAAAACACCAGGGAGAAGATGCGCCGGCGGAACTCCGACCAGATGGGGGTTTCTTGGTTGATCGATCTTCCGGAAGTAACGAGCGCGACTGGTCTTTTCTTTTTACGAACGGAATCGCAGGAGCTCGATGTCGACGGGAATCCAGCGATACGGAGGAAACGGTTTTAAAATGCAACGAGAGCGAACGCACGTTTTGCTTTCACGGAGAAATCGCGAAAGTTGCACAGTCAGCACGGAGTCACAGTTTTTTAAAATATTCGAGATTTATTGCGAGAGATTAGGAATTCCGGATCGATTTTTCGAAGGCGAAATGCTCTTTTTTCCGGCGAACCTAATTATTCGATGCGTTGACCCGAAATGTTTCGAGTAGAGCGAGAAAAATAGTGGAAACTCTCGCTGAAAGGTAGTGAAACGACTGTTGTAAACAAAAGAGCTTCCAGAGTTTCTAATTTTAAATTTCAAATCTACAGATCGTACATAACACTATCTACCGTTTCATAAAATTTATTAAACTTTGCAAGTCTTAAACTACAAAAAAGATATTTGACTCCTCGACAAAAAACATGGTACACATTGAACAAGATAAAATAAGTGAACGGTGAAAATAGTAAAGAATGAATGACACCGACAGGTTAACAATGATCCCCGCGAACAATGCAATAGCATTGTAAAAGCTTTAGCAATTCCAACGCGCAGAAAAAAAGAGGTAAATAAATAAAAGACGAGATGTTTATAGCTGTACGAGGCTGCAAAATCTGGGAGGGATTTCTGGGTCATCGATATATAAATGCCACTAATCAAAGGAAGGAAACTATTAACGAAATGCATCCGCCATCGATGATCGATCGCCAGCTACCGGGAAGAGAAGAAGCTCCGCGATTTGCTGTATACCATCTGTTCGCGTGTTCCGTGAGATATGTGCATTCATGCATCCATCCGCAATTAGCAATTACCACGATTCAGAACGGAAGGCAGCTGATTTTGATTAGTGACAGTTCTCAGACGCAACGCGTGCGAGGGAACGAGGATCCAATCGAGATACTGAATAGAGCGAGATGGGAATGGAATTATACCGAGGATATGAATATCACCTCTAAAGAAAGATGATCATATGTTTAGGTGGACTAGGAATGCTTCTACAAAATTATTTATTGCTGTGTTCATGTTTTTATATTGTCATATATGAGGTTTGAAAGATGGTGGACTCTATGTGAGTTCCACGTTTGAAAGTTGATTGTGGAATTATGAAATGATATCCACAAGTCAAAGGCATTCTTAAGTAGTCAAACCTTAGATACTTTGAACCTGATTCTTGAACTCTGCGTTCTTAGACCTGAATTGTTACCTTTCAACAATTGGAAATTATGAGACTGATAATGCCTCAAGCTATAGTAGCCCCAACCCCAATTCTTAGATGTGTATACTCTTGAATCCCCAAACACCTAAACGTCCAAGTTAAATAATCCAAATCCTCAGACGCTTATACACCCAGATCCAGCAAGTCTTCAATCTCCTAATTCCTAAACATCCAAATTATATATCCCCAAACTGCCAACATTGCAAATTCCATGATTGTCCACATCCTAAGCCCCAGAATTATCTCCAAACTCAACACCTTCAAATTGTCAAACTCTCCAACTTCCAGATCTCCAAATTCTGAAACTCCCCAGAGGTCTAAAAGATCTGTAGCCATTAGCCACAGAATGACTGGAGCACGTCTGATCGCAAGTACCAAAAATTCATTTACAGGCAGCGATTATCCAAAGAGGTAACCGCGCACGAGGACAAAATGTTCACCGGAAGATATCGTTACCGAATCAATGAGCGGGAAACTCATTTAGCCCGGGAATCCAGGCACGCGACCGCATTCACCGGCAACAATGAAGACATCAACGAGATATAAGTTTAATTGGTACTCTCGCCGGGCTTGCTCCAATTACCAGATGATGCTCCGTTCGTCTGCGGGGAAACGCGGAGTGTCCTAAAGCGGCGCGAATACAATGCCTTCTTCTACGTTTCGTTAAAAACCAAGGGAACACGAAGACAACGCCAACAATCGAGTCGTTTCGCGAAGAAGCCTCGCGAGGACTTGCCAAGAATCGACCACAGTCAGCAGTGGCGAAGAGTCTTTTAATTTGGCGGAATAGCGGACGAGCGTAAAAACGCGGAAGTACCTCGACGAAAACGTAAGAGATCTCCAACCGTGATTAGTTGGACCGAATGAATTTCCCGTGTAGCGTTGCTACTTCTCTTAGTTCGATGCTTCCTACCTGTTCACCGGGGTTTTCAGGCGACTTGGGCACGCAGTCGAATACTCACCTGCAACAGAAAAGGAGGAAAGAATAAATAAGTGGTAGAGTACATATAGCGTTATAATAATTTGACGAGTAAATCTGATTGTATTACAAAAATTTGCGAAAATAGTCCTGAAGACAGTCAGGAAGCTGTTTAGACAGCTGAATGCTTTTGGAGAAGTAGAGAGAGCTCTCCAGTGGTTCCAGACTGCAGCATAGTATCGAATACATCACTCGAAAAGGAGAGAATTTCAGAGCAGCAATATTTCAATCCGAACCCCTAAGATCCATAAGAAATCTCCTCGCGTCCCAGCTAACACTTTGATTCACTCGCCGATAAATATATCGAGTGCATTCCCAAAGTGGTCCAACAGCTCACGGGAATTGATATACGAACCACCGATCATTTTCAAGTGTCACAGACGGATAAACGGGTTGACTTCGTGACGGAGCTTCAGGACAGGTGACGAGAGCTTCATATGCAGTTCGGCCAAGTAAGAGGAAAAAAGGATGGCAAATCGCATATACGAAAGCAAAGCCTTGAAGCGGGTCTCGAGTGTTTCAAGTTGGCAAGCCGCGAGGCAGCTTCGGCACTTTTGCGGCTCGAGTGTCGCGGCAGCGGAAGAAAAGGTTTCCCTCTTCAGCGTGAACAACTTGCTCGTCTCGAAGAAGCCAGACCGAAGTCAGCGATTCCTATCGCCGACACACCGACTTATTGCTTTCCATTGCCAGGAGCATCCCTTACGATGACCCCTGGATCTGCCCTCTGACATCTGCTTCAATATTCTACAGTATACTCGAGATCGACACGTTTTCACATTATGTAACCTACGAGGTGCATTCGATACTGGGGCTAAACTGGTGGAAATATTACGACGTCTCGCATTTTTGAAGGGAAGTTTTAAAGTTTTTACATTTGGACATTGGGGTTTTGCAATTTTGAGGTTACAATTTTTGTGATTTGTTTTTTGATTAGCTGTATCAGCTACATCAAGGCGATTTTTGATAGGATCTTCTTCAAAGGTATGAAAACATGAGATCATCATATGTGCTATCATCATTGGTTGATGACACAGTTGTATAAATTACATCAAGATGATTTTTTATAGCATCGTATCTTTTTCATAGGTATGAAAACACAAGATCATCATACGTGTCATCATCATAGATCGATGACAGAGTTGTATCAACTACATCAAGGTGATTTTTGATAGAATCATATCTTTTACATAGGTACGAAAACACAAGACAGCGTATGTCATCATCATAGATTGACGACACTATATGTGGACATAATTTCCCTGTCAATCAAGGGAGAGCACCAAATGATTCAAACGGCAGCATGAAACGAGGCACACAAATAAAATTTGTCATCTTACAAAATGTTGCATAAAATCATCTTAAAGAATGTTCGAATAAAGTCATCTTACAGAATGTTTGAGTAAAATCATCTTACAGAATGTTTGAGTAAAATCATCTTACAAAATGTTTGAATAAAATCATCTTACAGAATGTTCGAATAAAATCATCTTACAGAATGTTCGAATAAAATCATCTTACAGAATGTTCGAATAAACTCATCTTACAGAATGTTCGAATAAAGTCATCTTACGGAATATTGCAACTACCCTCTTAAAAGCTGGAGGAAAATTTTATTCTTAGAACGACTCGAAAGGATATAAAATGAGAAGAGTATCGCGGATTACGTGTCAAGGATCTAATCTCGCTCGTCGTTCCCGATTAGGGCAATTAATATGGGATTACAGATGGTGGGTGCAATTAAAAACGGGTATCGATAGCGATGGGTATCGATCTCGACGCGTTTACCCGAGTAAAACGAACCTTCCGAAGGACACGGAAAACCGCGAGAAGAGAGCGCAAAGTGTCCTCAATCCTCCCGCAAACTCAGACGCGGTGCAGAAAAGCCCGTTCGGACGCGGGAATTTCACGGACCTACAAGCCCGCATTTTATCTTTTTCATTTTCCCTCTGCAACCTATTTCGAGAGAAGATAGTCGTGAAAGAGATTCACCGCGTTACGTAAACACAGCTCGACAGCGGGACAGGCAAACACACTTGCGCCAGTTCCACCGACGTAACCTTTTCCAGAAGAGGAGTTTCTCCGCACGTGTTGTAGCGAGCGGAGGATCAATCATATCCCCTGTCGAGTTCCCACGAAACTTGCTCTTCGAAATCCGTGAAAGGGATGAGCCGATACCTAACATCCTAACCATGGGATCTCGAATTCCATTGGTTACGAACTTCTGACGACGATCAACTGGCTATCGTGGTGGAAATTACTTGCCGACGATCGGAATCTCTTGTTCCAGACTGCAATTTTAATCGGGTATCAAGCACGTTCAAATAACCATGATCGTCCTCTTTTGTTGACCACGATTCGTTTCTGCATTTTGCACGTCATTCTCTGATTTTGATTTGCACTTCTTACGTGAATTGCACATTTCTTCAATAGAGTACACTTAACTTTGGAGAAAGCTAATGTGTCCTTCGTTGCATGACTTGATCAATCTTGAAGGAAAAGTCAGACATTCCTGAATGAAAACTAAGGTTCTATGTTAATAATTTATTTTCCTCATATAATTGTTTAGAACTTTGTGATGAAACATTTACAGTTAACATGTTCTGAACGTTACTTTTTATTTTTATCGTACTTTGAAGACAACCATATAGGACATATGGGTTGAACACCCTTGTTGAACATAACAAATGCAAGATCTCATTTCGTAAGCAATTACAGAACGATTTAATCGCATATCTTGGCGCATCATCGTCCATGATATTATTGATTTCCCTGGCCACGGTGTCGCTCGCCTCCACATAATCCTCGTCGAGATTACCGGCCAAAATCGATACGCAAACATCGAGTGTTAATAAAAAAATTGTCCGGCGACTGGAAATATCTTGAAGATGAGGACGTCTCAAAGGAAACTCATCGCTGTATGAACAGAGAGTTTTTCTTCGACCACGAAAGCGGAAACTACTCGTCGAAACGAGCCATCGGCGAAGAAGAAGTTGCATCTGGGAGAAAAACAGTGGTGGTGCAGAAACTTTGCGTTTCATTTGGTGGCTCGCGAATGGCCGAAAGTTGCCAAGTATTTTCTACAGAAAAATTGGGCCAAACAAGCATCGATGCTGCGGCGAAATTTTGCATCGCTCGATGAACGCTGAATTGTACCGGCCCAATTCCATTTCAATCCCCCTGATCGAATACGTATCAAAAATGATTTGTTTTCGTCGGGACGTACAAAATTATTTAATTTACGGAAGCGGATAATGAAAGATTTCGATGATTGGCTTCAGAAATAATTTTCAAACAAAGTAGTTTGAAGCAAAAATAATTTAGAAATCTAAAAATGTATAAATATATAAATCTTCAGATTTCGAAACTGCAGAACTAATTATTCCAGTGTTCAAACCAAGTGTCAACTCTGATAAAAAAATTCCCAAAACCTCGATAATTTTCCTGACTTCAATTCTTTTTCTGTTCCGCGAGTAAAAAAGAATTAAAAGTGTTAATATACAACGCTGAAACAAGCCATCAAATAAACTCAGTTATTTAGGATCGAAACACAGTGTAGCATGATAAAAGCATCCAATTGGACGACGCAAAGGATAGGCATAAATGTCAAAGCTTAAAGAAGTCTCGGTAATGGATTCATTCGTAAAACGCTTTGAGAGGTCGGCCAGTTTTCCCCAGTACTTTTGTGAAGCGAAATTCTTCGCCTTTACTTCCAGTGCCGGGGTAAATTCTCGGGGCGAGACTCGCTAAAGGAAAGCTCGATAAAAGGAAGGAAAGTCGTTGGAACTCTAACAAAGAAGGTGGTGGGTGCAGAACTTCCGAATCGCTCGGTGTCGCGGTAAATCGCAATGTTCTTTTGCAAACGAATTTCTCGCGAAAGTATCAGAGAACGTTTTAAAGTTGATAGAAGGTTAACTGTCTGCAATCCACACTCTACACGTTCGTTTGAGCACTCTTCCGTCAACCACTTTTTACTTTTTTGATAACTGAGGACCAGATATGTGCTATTCAATGGAGACGTTTGTTGTACATTTTTGTGAACAATAATAATAAAACGTTAATGTGGTCGCTTTGATCAAACTCTAAGGTCCTGAGAGTTTGATAAATGTTATCAAATTGTATCCAAACTTCAGAGCTGCTTATTCGACATGTAGCAGACTAATAAATAATTTAACAGAAAAATTATAATGTACTGTTTACAGTGTTTACCATCGAGGGTTTAACAAAACTTGAAAACATAGTAAGAAGGCTTACAAGCATAAGCTTTAGGGTCTGACGTCCTAAAAGCTTCCAAATCCCTGCAAGAGGTCCTGCGAGCCGAGAAAATCGCGTTAGGGAAATAAAAAGCCAAGTCAGAGTGTTTCGAGACGAAGAAGCCAGGGCAAACTCGCGAATACGTGTGTTCTCTGCAGTTGTTGCCCACTTTTTCGAGTACACGTTGCGGCACCCGACTCGAGAGCGTGCGGAGGAGGGCAAACAAAGCCCTGAGCTCGTAGGTGCTCAGAATTTTTTTGCGATCTTTTCTAACCGACGTTCGCTAATATTTGCACGTTCGTTTTGAACGGTGTTGCGGAGGAACGCATGCGCGACCCTCGTTAACTTTCCAGATTCTCTGGCCCGCGTGTCCGCAGCCCGCTAATTTGCCCGGATGGAACTGTTGCAGCCATCGGGTCTCGGGCAAACTTCGTTTTCTTCGTTAATTACGCTATCAGTAACGAATACGGGACCAACGAGTCATTCAATTTAATTACTTAGACGGTTACCGGCCACCATAACGCTCTTTGTAACCGGTTACTAAATTGTCGTGTACCATAATTACGGTATTCAATTTTGGTACCGAAACTGTATCAAATTTTCTTCACTCTTCCTTGCTGGTACAGCCACTATTAATTATATAGAAAGGGGCAAGTTTCATTGGAATTTTAGTAGTGATAGGTTAGAGTACATAGTAAGTACGAACAAGAATATGCATATTCCTTCAATAGCTCTAAACGAGTTTATATCAAGATTTTAATTACATAATGTTTCTGCAAAACATAAAACCTGTAATGTTACGATCCTGACACCAGCAGAAAGTAACAAAAATAATTCTATCTAGCTTCATTGGAATTTAAATAGTGATAGGTTAGAGTACATAGTAAGTACGAACAAGAATATGCATATTCCTTCAATAGCTCTAAACGAGTTTATATCAAGATTTTAATTACATAATGTTCCTGTAAAGTATAAAACTTGTAATGTTACGGTCCAGACACCAGCAGAAACTCAAAGAATTCTACTATCTAAAGCTCATCGAAGTTGATACCTGTTTCTTGATTTCTAATCGAAGTTTCAGCAACAACAAAGAAAGAATAGGAGAAAAAGATACCTTCGTCGCCAGAAGTTGAGGAGTTGTCCTCTGGTTCAGGCGACGATCCTGGTGACCCGGGGGACTGTCTACCGAGCCTCGAGTCTGGCCGGCCATACTCGAATCCTCCACTAGCTGATCCTCTGTTGTCTTCGTACTGTCGTCCCTTTTCTGGGGACACTGATCGTGCGTCCCTCGGGTCCGCCGGAAACGAGCCCCGTTTCCTCTCCCTTGCCTCGAGGCAGAACAATCTTTTGCCGAAATCGATGGACATCGTCGTACGTTTCCTGGGGATTCCGTGACGGGAATACGTTCACGATTCCGATCGACCAATATACGGCCAATTCGATCGTTAACGAACGACGAATTGGATAGGAAGTTATATTAGCAACGATCGATCTCCTGGCACGATGACTCCTCGCGGTTTACGCGCACGCTATTTCACTGGCGGAATATTCGTTTAAGGGAATTGCTGTTTTTAGATTTATGGGAGGTTAAGGTAGAATATTTGGGAAAATTAAGGGGTAGGACAGAAGGGTCTACGGAAAGGATTAAGAGGGTCAGAGAGGACTTAAAGGGTTAAGCATACTTTGGGCGATTAGACACTTTGAAGTTTAGGTGGAAATTTCAGAAGTTGAGAGATTTGAAATGCTAAATATTGGGCATTAAAATTTGGAAATTTGAAGTAATTAACACTTAGAAATTTATGGAGAATTCATATATGGAGATATGAAGATTTAGGTAGAAATCAAAAAATTCAGAAAAAAATTAATGACTACGTTTCCAAATTTAAAACAGCTCCTACACTTAAAATCCCAAATTTCTAAATCCTCAAGTTCCTCAAGTTCAAAAAAGGGAATGCAAGCAAATATCCCGGTATCTACCACTACAAAACACCGGAATAAAGTAACAAAAATAGTTGAAAATCGCAGTCTAATTAAAAGAAGGTAATAAAACGTCGAGATAGAAGTAAACGAGGGGTCATCGTCCATCGGATATTTCAGGGTGTCGTAAACGTACTCCCTGGAGTCGTTTGAGGGGGTTGGTGATTTTCTTCCAGTGAAGTCACGGAACTCCGTGCACGTCCCTGACGACGACGGTTGCGGTGATCTTCTTCCGCTGGTCCCTGGTTCTCTGGCCTCGTGGCAGGTGTCACGGACATTTGCCAGGTCAACGTTGGCAGTAGTCTTTGCTTCTTTGGCGGGAGATGGCGGCGGAGACGTTGGTGGCGATGGTGATGGACTTCCTGCACGACCAGAACTGTAGCACACGGCTGCCTTCCGCAAAGTCTCCCTGCACAGCTCGGAGAACATACTGCCTCCCCCATGGCCGGGGCCCTCGCGGACCACCTCCGATCTTCTTCTACGTTTCTTCGAACACGAAGCTCGATTCTTGAACTTGACACGAGTGCTTCTTCGACTGATTCACCATAAACCGATCATGGTTTTTTTCTAGCAATTCCGTGCACCCACACTCGCGATCACTACATCGTCACATCCGGTCTACAGCTAAGGATATTTCGTTAACTGGGACGGTAGAGAGTTGGACCATGGGTAGACGAAATTAATGGGAGGCAGTGTAAGTTGATAGGAATGAGGGTTGTAATTTGTTCGAAGTTTTGCAAGGTTGAAGTGTACTTTTGGAGATGAACGTAGGCAAGTCCTCAAGAGGTCAGATTTTTGAAATCCTTTGACCCATTGAACCCTGATATTTAAGAAGCTTAAAGAACCGCTGGAATAGCAGGGTAAAGACAAATATACTTAAACTCATACATATTCCAACCTAATAACCCCGACAGGCTTCCACACCTTAATCCACCGATTCAGACACCATAAAATCAGATAAAATTCCGGCAGAAATAACTTCATCGAAGTTTAGCTTTAACGAGAACCGAGGGTTAAAGCGTTAGCGTGCCCGAGGATATCGTTCGATAAAAACGCGCTCTGATTTACTCGGCTCACGCTACGAATTCCCCCATAACCGTGTACTCGGTTACAGATAACTGGAGCGTTTACGAGACAACCGGACAAGGGAGTCCGATCGAGTTCCTCGAGTTCCCATAAAACAAGGCGAAGCACGGACAAGGGTAACACCATATAACCGTACGGAAAACGGTGTTATTTAGCGAGGAGGGCCAGGAAACGTTAACGCGAGGCGTGGGACGTAATAAAAATGTCTGGCCGGTTGCCAGCTGTTTGAAAATTTACAGGCAACCCTCCGGCCATGACAGCCTTGACAACGCGAGCTATCGTGAGCCCCGAACAAAGCACGGGTCACCATATCGTGCCGCGGAAGTGCATCGGCTCGTTTGCATTATGCTGGAGCAATTTTAAACGAGCCACGCTATTAATTCCGTGTCCCGATGGAAATACTCTGCGCGTCGATGCGGCCCACGATTAACGAGACTGACTCCTTTTTTTCCTTTTCGCTGGTTTTGCTCAAACACACAAACGGGTCGAGCAGCGTTGATTTCGCCGGTGGTGACCGTATTTGGATTTCGTTCGCGTACGCTGTTGTTTAAATACGAACAAACTGAATCGATCTACCGGACTAGCGAGAGCAAATATGTGGACACTGCACGGGGAAAAAGCAACTGACGGTGAAAACGTATCGCTACAAAATCAGTAGGTCGTTGACAATTTAACGATCCATTTTCGGAATGCGAGTCTTTTTATGAGGTTGCGTTTTTCGGCGGGACCGAGAGTGCAATTCTGATTATTGGGGTGTTTGTGGTTCGTTGATCCTGGGGATTAATGCAACTAATGGGCCACTGCACAGGTGGACACTGACAGACATGGTACTGGTTCAGTGAGAATTGAATCGCGTGGAACTGAATTACGTGCAATTTGAATGGCGCTGAATTATACAGTTTGAATTACATTCAGCTTGAATCGCGTTAAATTGAATCATGAAATTTGAATTTCATAGAATTTCGAACTTGAATTGAATCTAATTGAATGACCTTGAATTCCACCGAGAATCACGCGGAAATGGCGCCAAATTCGAACCGCGTCAAATTGAATCAGAACTTGAATGCTGAGTTTCGATTACGGCAAACTTGAATGGCAATAAATCTCAATTTCATCGAACCGAATGTCACCACGTTGAATCGAACGAAGTCAAACTGAATCATACTCGCATGCTCTTCCCGTGTTATGTCATAATTAAAACCACCATTGACCCAGGCGGCATTCAACATGTTAATGCATTCAGCACCCCATCAAAGGGTCGGAAGCACAAGACTCCGTCGCGAATGCAATAAAATTTCATCGCGTCATAATTAATCCAGAAACGTACTACCCACGCGGATGCCTGGGAAATGATACTTCATCGTAGCACTGATCGAATCGCAAGAATTATGGACCAATGGGAATACCGTCACGGAACCGTTAAATCGCAGCTGCGACACGTTACGGTAATCGAAGCCGTTATGTGTTGGCCGATAATTGTCCACACGCAGATGGGTGTCTCTGTCCGGACGCCGCTTGCCTGGAAATTCTCGAGACAATTGTCGATTTAATCCGTTCCATCGATGCGTCAGACAATGCACGCGTTTCCGATCGCCTGTTTTCGAGCCTCTCGAAGTCCACGATACGTTTGAGAGCGTTCTCGAAAACTGTATCGCGAAATCGCTCTCGAAACGAGCGAAGCTTCACGCCAGCTAGGCGTTCTCGTTTTCGAATCAATCTGGATTAATTATGGCCGCGAGTGCTGTTGCACGCCACCGGAACTATATCAACAACGCGACGATAACCGGGAAAAACGTTTCGATAGTCCCGTTCCGTTAGTGTCCGGGTAATTTTCGAGCACGCGTGAAACGATCATCGGATTATCGAGCTTTGACGTGGCCGCGTTAACGAGGATAACGATGGTTTTGGATCGGTTCGAGCCTGGCTCTTCTCCACCGAATTGCGGAGGATGGTTGACCTTCGTGACCTAATGGAAATCCCCAATTTCGGTGAATTGTAACCGGTGGTACGACAGAAGTACCGTTGCCAACCGCTGCGACTGCCCCGAGATGATATACGCGATTCGATGTACCATTAGACCGCATGGATCCTGAATTTCGTAGCGGACTAATGAGAAACTTGTCTTCGGTTCCCTTTACGTGCTACGGGCTAATGGCAGCCACCGTGACACGTGGAGGAAACACGGGAACGGTCGATATCGAACGAGGAACTGTTCCCAACATAGTTGGTTTTGACACTTTGATGTGGATTCTACAACTCTCTGAACAAGGACGTGTAAAACGCGTCAGGAATCAAACGCAAATTTATATCAAACTAAAATGCTGTCAATTTTATCCATCATCGATAAACTGACTAATAACTCATCATCAAAGAGATTCCTAGAAACACACTCGTGACTTATTGTTACAAGAACTAAGTGACGGAAATTGAATAAGAAATAAAGAACGTCATCTACATACGACTAGAAGGCAATTCACGCGTTCGTCTAAAAACAGACTCATCGAGTAGTCGGCCTTGCAAGCCGGCGAATCGTCGAGCTTCCGTCAGCTTTAGAAATGGACCACAATGGCACCGTTCTTCTGACGTCTGACGCGCATGGAGACATTCATGGAACACGCGTAATTCATCGCTTCATCTCCAACCGGTCGAGTTATTCCTTTTTTTTCGCCCACAACGCATCTATCTGACAGTGGACGTTAACGAATATCGCGGTTTCGCAGCCATGTCGATTCGAGCAACCAATTAAAGAAACAATGGGAGGCCAGAAAGATACATGGACGGGCCAAGTTTCGCGGTTAAACCAATTTGGGTGCACGTGAAACGGGACGAGTTTCAGGTGAAAAAGGACGAAACGCCATCCCGCAAATACAAGCTAATTTAGTACCTCGTATTATTTAGCAGCGTGAGAACGGTTGGTAGCCGCCTAATACCGGTGCTTAGGGCACGATGCACGTAAGGATATATCATCCTGTCTCGGGATGGGGACGTGTAATTTGTCCGAGTATTAATTACGTTGATTGTATGCTGCTCGAAAGAAATTTAATGCGATAATAGACGGGGATGATGCAAGAGTTTCATTAAAATAGATATCAGTAACCATATACGTGAGCAGAAAATTATTCCATATTTTCGGATTATTTTTGTAGAAAGAATCCAGCTGTGCACGATTGTACTATCTGTACACCTACGATACCGTTGCTCTGAAACGCACGGAATGATAAATGGCAGAAGCTACGGAACTCGTCGCTAGGAGACGGTATCTCCTCAAGGAGAAAGTACAAGAATCGAGTAAAAATTGTCTCGAGGTATACCACCCTTACGTAAGATTACCCAGACCCTTCAAGTAACTTCGAAGCAAGCGGTATCAGCCACCATCCACCCACGTGATCGAAATCTCATCTTCGAACTATTGCGTCGCACGTAATCCCTAACGTATCCCAACGTCGCGACGCTTCTGATCGAAACATCAAAGAAAAGCCAGCATTAATGCCGCAGGATTGTGCAAAAAGCAGCGTCGACACACTGGATCTCTATTTCCACGCACTTTTCGCAGATCACCATGGGGGATAAATAAAACATCCACGAACACGAGGATGGCTGACTGAAATCACGGAAACGAGACTGACTCTCCTTGAACGGATGCGAAATACCGTAGGATAAAGGAAGTCGTGGAGGAGAAACAAGGATGAGAACAAAGGGCGCTTAGGAGGAAGCGCACCTGGTCGACGTCGCGGCAGGACAGAAAGCGCGTCGTCCTCGTGGCGACGCGGCACGTCATCCCGGCCAGCGGGCGGACAAACTCGAGCATAGAGAGAGGGTGAACACGCACGGGTCGTATCACCTGTACACCGCACGGTCTTCAGGCGAGAACTGAGCCCGCGAGGGAGGGGAACGAGGCTGCTAGAGAAAGAGAGGGAAGAAACACGGGCACGTAGAAAGAGACGGCGCGTCGCGTCGGAGCAACCCCTATCTGACGGTGTGCCGTGGGTGGTGGAGACCGACAGCTTCTGGAGGGGGATGCACGGAGTCCAACGGCGAAGCCCAATGCGAGCTGCGCGGTTAGTACGCGTGCAGCAGTCGTAGAGGGTGGGAACTAGAGAGATGCGGTGGAAGGTCGACGGAGTAGAAGGGAGCCACTGTGCTCTGTTGACGGTGAACGTCACCCCTCTGCATGCTCTTGCCCTCCTCAAACCTCCTACACACATTCTCTCGCTAGTAGACTACCGAGTGCCGTCAACGACATTTCTTTCGCTGGATCCTTTGGTAAGGGCCTGCGAGGGACCCTTCGGAGGGTCTTAAGGACGCGTTTACATTAGGCAAGTAGCACGGCACTAGAAGAGCAAGTCGGATGAGTAACTTGGGACGGAGAAAAATTGCAAAACCCACCAGATCTAAGTTATCTTTAGCCACATCGAAACATACTTGCTTAGTGTAAGAACATCTTTGAACCTACTTTGAAACATTTTGACACACCTGCTGTAAGCCCTTTGAATCTACTAAACAAAGGACCAGATAGGTGACTAGCCTGACGAGATATCAGGACTTGTTATTACATCTAGGAAGCAGAAAGGCAGTCTACAAGGCTCAGTAGTATACCTCTCTGACTGACTTGCCAGATGTAAACGAGTCTGTGGATTGCATTTAAACTAGACCATTTATCTAGTTTAAAGTCGGACAAGTAGTCAAGCAACCCAGGAGATAAGCTTGCAAGACCCAACAGGATACCCAATTGTCTCAGTTACTTGTCTGAGCAGCGACCACTTCCTGGTCCCACTTGCCTACTGTAAACGTCTTTAGGATCTACTTAGGCTACAGAAGTATCGAAGTACAGGAGTGACGAATACATCCTGTGAGACCCATGTTTTGAATATAGTAGGCATCTGTGTATCAGGTTTATGCAGCTTGTCCACCAGACTAAGCCGTTACATCAAGTACCAAACCGGCCCAGGGATAATTACTTGGGGCTGATCACTTGGTGGTGTTACTTGTATAAACGCGTGTTTATGGACCGGTTGAACGGCGCGTTTAAGGGTGTATGCTTTGTAGTCGAGTAGCGAGAGTATCACCCGATATTTTCGGTAGCGGTGGCGCTGCTGTTGCATCGATCAGCCGTGCGCCACCACCTCCGACACTCCCGAAATGGTCAACCCTCCGCCTCCGGTTACTCCTTCTCTCTGTGTGCAGCCTGTGGCCGCGCCACCTTCGCGTGTAGCTGCGCGCACCGGCTAATTCCGTCTCGTTGATCTTAGTCCTCCCAGCTGACCCGTCTTCCTTCTCTCTCGCTTCCATTCGGTTCCTTTCCATCTTCTTCGTTACCTCTCGCGAACTCTATCACCGGTCTCGTAACGCTGATTTATTACCCTTCTGTGCTCCGACGTTGTTTGTTTGACCTCTATCCCACCCCCTCCAGCGCACTCTAAACGTGCCGCATCGCGGTTACACAGCCCGAGCCGGATGTTTTTGTATCGCGGGGGTGGTCCTCGCGCCGGTGACCTTGAGCGGCCGAGCAGACGATCAGCGGAAGAGGAATATCTCTTGGCTCGATGATCGCTGATCGAACCCTCCTCTCTGGTCGATCTCGCTTTCGAGCAACACTCGAGGTGAGTAGGGTGACCTTGGCGGGAAGAGACACGAGCAGGGAATTTGGAAGGGTCGTGCGAACCTTCCCACCTTGAAGAGGAAAGAGGGCCGGTTTCACGCAATGGTCTTTCCATGCGACCGTCTCCCACGACGAAGTTCTCGAGGATCGATAACCTTGAAGACATGGAATCCGCTCTGAGTCTTCTGTTCGGATCCCTGGACGGATTACCGGGGGATGGCGAGGATTCGAAGGCATATATAAGAGGAGTATCATCCTTTCCGAGGATCTTGTCGCCACAAGTGCGAAGGACCCTTATCAGAGATACTCCTCAAAGCTGAGACCCGCTACAAGCTTTGTGCGGTCTATTAAAGCTCACTGATCGTGCAAACACTGCTTCTTTCACTTAGAAAAGACTTAAACTCCTAAATAAAGTTCATTTTAGCTTTCAAAATCAACACGAGCACTGCTCTGACCGCAGAACATTTACTGAATTACTAACGAACGAACAAATTATTCGAGTGTGTCTCGGATAAAAGGTTTGATACTCCAATGATGCAACTCAGACGGATATCTGGGTCAGACGGGACCCAACCGCACACACCCATTTAGGGAAACTTCTCGTTAGAGACTGAACAAAAGATACAGGAAATAACCGAGCAACTGTGAAGTGTAATCGAACAAGCAAAAATAAAGAAACATCAGGGGTTTTAATTTAAATACATCGTTGCAATTGTTCCACGGAATATGCGTAAAAAGAATGGCTACATGTGTACAGGAGAATAATAAAACGGGACTCGATATTCCGATAATAACGCGGGCAAATGTTCCTCTTACATTTTCAATTCGTCTGCCAGCGTTTCGATAATATCCGCGCACTTTCGATCGGGAAACGATCGAACTTTTTGGTCCATCGGTACGTGCAACGTCTACGTAGAGAAACGTTCGACTTTCGGTATTCTAAAACCCGATACGCGTATAACGTACTATTTGACGAGCAAAAAACTTGCCTCTTTGGAGAACCGATAAATTCGAAGATTTAGATAGCATTTAATCAAGGCGCTGAATAACGATTGCTCGATTTTATCTTTCGAATTGGAACTCTGGGAATTTTAGGACTTTGGCGTGTTTAGGAGTTTGGAACTTTGAGATTTTAAGATATTTCAGGTTTTGGCTCTGAGGATTTTGGGACTTTGAGACTCCAATCTCTGAAGATTAGAGATTTTAGGACTTTGAGGATTTTTTAATATTTTGGTATCTGGAAAGTTGATTAGGGGGTTTGGGGACTTTGAGATTTTGAGATATTTCACGTTTTGGTGCTCTGAGGATTTTGGGATTTTCAGACTCTAATCTCTGAGGATTAGAGATTTTAGGACTTTAAGGATTTTTAATTTTTTGGTATCTGGAAAGTTGATTTGGAGGTTTGGGAACCTCGGTCTATGAGAAGTAAGGAATTTCCATCCACAATAAATCTGGTGAAGCTAAATTTCCAATACCCTTCGTGCTCGTCACCATAACAAAATGGCGAATAACGAGCCGAGTGATCCTTTTGCGCAAGATCGTTGGTGAAATCGCGTCTGAACGAGGACGTTCGTCGATCCCTCGGCACGTCTCTTCGACTCATCCACATTGCTCCCACGAGTGACATGACCGGAATCCACATACGGTTCTCCCGAAATTCCGGGCGTGTCTGACAGGATAGGCTCTCGACGTCCATTTGGAGAAACCGGAGTAATCGGCGGACCGACACGACGTTCCCCGATCAAGAAATATTCATCTGGGACCATCGATTTCTTTCCTCCATCAGTCCCGAATTTTCGGGACAGTCCTCCATCAATTCCAGTTCCTCCAGTGAACATATTCGCTTTAAAATCTCTAATAAATTAAATAACAGTATGACTCAAATATTCTATACACAATTTCAGTTCCTAAAAGCTGACTGGTTAAATATTAACACTTTGACAAAATCCACCTTTCATAAAGCCTTGAAAAATCTACTTCGTTTCTGAATGAAAAATAAACTAGTCTTTGTTTCATATTTACGTCTTTTTTACGAATACCAAAAGTATTCCTTTTGATATAGGATTGAATCTATATAAATTTTGTACAGCTTTATTGTTCGAGTATGTACTATGTTAAGGTTGCAACTACTTTAATCAGTAAAGCCAAGTATTTATTCCATCCGGCACATGATCAAATAGTTTTGAGAGGTGGTGTAGTTCCACGACGAGAATTCGTACTCGAGAATAATTAGTTTCATCCCTTCCGTTTAAATATTTGCTCGCAAACATCCTCCTTGCCTTATCTCGTCGGTGAAATTATTCTTTCGTGAACTACGAATTTCAAGCTGTAGATTTCTAGGTTAAAGAACTGCCTAACATTGCTGCTTCCATTATCTAAAACAACTGGATCTAACTCGTCTTTTATCATTACTTAGTTTAGCTACGTAACTCACCCTTTATATTATAGAAATTTATAAATATGAAGAACAAATTTATATATACAGTATAAAGAACAAATTCATACATGTAATATGACTACATGTATTTATACACATAAGACAAATAAAAATGAAAACAAAGTAACGATAACATTTTAACGAAACTGACAAGGTAATAGAAGTCCTTTTTCTGCACGAGTGTAATTAGTCACAGGTGATTGATAATTGTTAGATCGTTGAACTACAGAATTTATACCGATCTGAACCTCCGTGGAATAAAAAGTGCTGTCGTAGAGTTTCTTCTAAATTCCACGGAAACCCCATCAAGTGGAAGGTGCTTGAGCTCCAAGCAGCCTGCTCTCGAGCTCCATTGGTGTACGAGGTTAATTATCGGGAATTAATTTCGCTGCTTGTCGAGAAGAAACGACATCGATCAAGAACGCGATCTCCATCGAAGTCTTTCTCGAGTCGCAAGTGGTTCTGATCGTTAGATGAAAAATCGAGGAGCGTGTCACTTAATTCCAACATCCAATCACATTTATGGCTACGATCCACGTATGAGAAACACCTTCATTTTATGATGTATAATCGTCTCATTTCTCTGGCGAATAAATTATAAAGCTTGTACTTATTATTAACATGAACTGGCTTGCAAGCTATAATTTGGTGGAGTTATTTATTTGAATTATATTGTGTGGAGAATATTGATGTCAATTTCATCGAATCATGGTCACATTAATCGAAGGTCGACACAGGAATCTTTGACGTATCATACATGAAAGAACAGAGTTCAGTACTCTGAGTAAAAGTTATATCTTGAGTAAAAATATGGACATAGCATAATTTTGCAGTGTTTTTGTATCGTCAAATTGTTTCAGACTCCCAATGTTCTCAGATGATCAGAAATAATAAGGAGACAAGAGACAGAATTGCAAAAGTAACAGTAGTAAGATAAAGAGAAATCACAGAGGAGGTAACTTATTTTCGAGTTATTGCCTTTACACCGAGCTAATATTGTAAAATAACAGAGATAGGAGCTGATAGTGTTTTCTTTTCCGTACCCCTCTGATCGCAGATTTTGCGATCAAATTCTCCGCTACATCGCTTCGCTTCATCCCGGAATAATCTGATTTAATGCAGCTACTTAAACTCTCTGTAGTGTTCTGTAAAGACTTCAACGTAATTTCCAGCACGCTATATCCGGGATCGCGAACGCACTCTTCTCAGCCATCGATTTCCCATTTCCAGTTATTTCCTTCCATACCCTAATCCTCCTAATTAAAGCTTACGTCCAAACGAATTATCCTTCATATGTTTCCTCGAATTTAATTTCTTAAGCACAATTCGTTATAATTGCACAAAGATGTAAAATATACGGGAAGTGCTCCAATCAAGATTCAAAGGATTTTTTTACTACGTACACACTTTTACCAAAGAGAATATTAAGAGGTCAAAAGACAAAAGCAAAGTCAACCTCTGACACCGTCGACATTTTCGCGAACCCTCGAAAAATCGATTCACAGCAAGAACTCAACATTTGACGCGAGTCATTGCCTTCGAACATCCCCTTGTTGCTACGCTGCTTTCTGAACTCATAAAAAATGCATCCCTTAAAAATATTCACCAGTTACATCGTTTATTTCAAGGTTCCAATCCAATAAATCTTCACATTATCAGATGTTTCATTTTTAATATTAATCTGCAAGTTGTATTTTTAATATCAATCTGCAAGTTGTATTTCTAAAATTAATCTGCAAGTTGTATTTCTAAAATTAATCTGCAAGTTGTATTTCTAAAATTACTCTGCAAGTTGTATTTTTAAAATTAATCTGCAAGTTGTATCTTTAAAATTAATCTGCAAGTTGTGTCTTTAAAATTAATTTGCAAGCTGTATCTTTAAAATTAATCTGCAAGTTGTATTTTTAAAATTAATCTGCAAGTTGTATCTTTCAAATTAATCTGCAAGTTGTATCTTTAAAATTACTCTGCAAGTTGTATTTTTGAAATTAATCTGCAAGTTGTATTTTTAAAATTAATCTGCAAGTTGTATTTTTAAAATTAATCTGCAAGTTATATTTTTAAAATTAATCTGCAAGTTGTATCTTTAAAATTAATCTGCAAGTTGTATTTTTGAAATTAATCTGCAAGTTGTATTTTTAAAATTAATCTGCAAGTTGTATCTTTAAAATTAATCTGCAAGTTGTATTTTTAAAATTAATCTGGCACTTGCATTTTTAAAATATTTACATCTGTAACATTTTCAAACGTCGAATTTTCAAGCAGCCTCTCATTTCGCAAATAAAGAGGTAAAATAAAAATTTGGAAACATTTCAAACTATTTATTCGCGAATGCTCACAAAGATAAAATGTCGAAGTACACGCGTCGGATACAACAAGGGTAGAACGCGTTTTCGAGCGTTGCCACGCGAATCCGAAGCTTGCGCTGATGAAATTGCAGGCAGCCCTCGTTCGACCGTGCAGAGAATGCATCCTATGAACTCGATAAACGAATTTCAGGTAAAAGCACCGCTCGATCCGCCATCTGATCCGTCTACAAGTCGAACGTCTGCATCAGTCTAGTCCCATCGATCTTTCCACCCCCTGTGTGCCGGCGCCGATATTACACGTTCAATTTTTCCGTCGCGACTGCCGCAGAATCGGAGATCATCGATTATGGATCGCGGGGCCAACTTTTGCATTCGGGAAGCCTGATTCCGGGTCGAAATTACCAGCCACCCTTTCTGCAACCCTGCACTTGGACCTCTGACAGCGGGGTTATCATTAATTCCGAAAGATTTCCGCAAAAAGTACTTCGTGTGAAATATCACTTTTTAATATAGAACTTCATTACGTACTCAACTAGTATGTAAACTCTTGTAACTAATACGTCTGTTGAAAATAATTTTCTTTCGGAATAACTTTATCATGATGCACCATAGTTTAATTGTACAAAGAATATATACACTTCTGAATAAAACTATATTAATGAGATTAATATACAAAATTAATATACAAACTTTGGAAGACTAAAACGAAACTCAAAATAACAAAATACTTTACTTTACAACACGAGCAAACTCTTCAACCCTCTCCAAACTGGCTCGATATTCAAAGCCAGTATTTTCCCCGAATTTTGGAAAAAGTGAACATAAACAAAAACTCGTGGAAAACCTGTGGATGGTTCAAAAGCTCGTTGAGTTTTTCGCGAAATGGCCAGGCTGGTTCCGATTAACGATTGTACGTATCCGCTCGTTACCGCAGTCCCTTTATCGAACGGTAGATTTATGTCAAGTGTATCGGAAGACTTTGGCATTTTTATTCGATCGAGATAACGTCGACGCCGCAGCTCCTTTGTTCCGGTAACCGTGGCCGATTCTGCGGACCTGGTCGACAGAGTTATCGAGAGTTATCGAGCTCTTCGCGGGACTACCGAGCCAAGCAGCCTTCGAAAGATAGCTTCGATGTCACGGTTCGATATAGCCGGCCCGTTGGTTCGAGACGATAATTGCATCGTCGAAACGTCTTGCTTTTACCTCCCACCCCTTTGTTATCAGCTCGCTTTTCTTCCTGTTTCCGTTGATTAATTAAAATCCAACGATTCCGTCCGTTGGGGTGCATCGCAATTATTATAAATTGTACGATGCCATCTAATTAATGAACGGGTACAGGGTGCTTTGGAATGATAATTTTATGCGAGGTGCAGCTTGGTAAATGAGGTAAGTAGAAATTGTTAACCCTTTGTAGTGGAAGGTGCTTTTGCTGTGTGTAGAGATGTGACGCGTAGGAAATTAACGCGTTGGAATTTAGAGTGTAGGAATTTAACGCGTAGAGATATAACACGTGGTGCATTTGGCGCATAGAAATTTAACACGTGGAGAATTTGACGCATGGAAGTTTAACGCGTGGTGAATTCGACGCGTAGAAATTTGACACATGGTGAATTTAGCGCGTAGGAATTTAACGCGTAGAAGTATAACACGTGGTGCATTTGGCGCATAGAAATTTAACACGTGGAGAATTTGACGCATAGAAATTTAACGCGTGCTGAATTCTACGCATAGAAATTTCACATATGGTGAATTTAACGCGTAGGTATTCAACGCGTAGGAATTTAACGCATAGAGATATCACACATGGTGTATTTGGCGCATAGAAATTTAACACGTGGAGAATTTGACGCATGGAAATTTAACACGTGGTGAATTTGACGCGTAGAAATTTGACACATGGTGAATTTAACGCGTAGGAATTTAACGCATAGAGATATCACACATGGTGTATTTGGCGCACAGAAATTTAACGCGTGGAGAACTTGACGCATGGAAATTTAACACGTGGCAAATTCGACGCGTAGAAATTTGACACATGGTGAATTTAACGCGTAGGAATTTAGCGCGTAGGAATTTAACGCATAGAGATATAACACGTGGTGTATTTGGAGCATAGAAATTTAGCGCGTGGAGAACTTGACGTATAGAAATTTAACGCGTGCTGAATTCGACGCATAGAAATTTCACATATAGTGAATTTAATGCGTAGGTATTTAACGCGTAGGAATTTAGCGCGTAGAAATTTAACGCATAGAGATATCATGCATGGTGTATTTGGCGCACAGAAATTTAACGCGTGGAGAACTTGACGCATAGAAATTTAACGCGTGGAGAACTTGACGCATAGAAATTTAACGCGTGGAGAACTTGACGCATAGAAATTTAACGTGTGGAGAACTTGACGCACAAAAATTTGACACATGGTGAATTTAACGCGTAGGGTTTTAACGCGTAGGAATTAACGTGTCGTGAATTTAACGCATAGAGATATCACACATGGTGTATTTGGCGCACAGAAAAACATGGTGAATTTGACGCATCGAAATTTAACACAGTGAATTCGACGCACAGAAATTTGACACCTGGTGAATTTAACACATAGGAATTTAACACGTAGGAAATTAACACGCGACGAATTTAATGAGAAATCTAACGCGATCGCCCAGAAATATAACACGTAGCCACACAACAGATAATACCATGACGCAATACATATTAAACAGCAACGATGAGAAAGCAGAAACGATTACCCAAATCCACAGTATCAAAGTAATTATCTCCGTTAAGAGATACCGAAATGCGCAATAGCTATAGCGTAATGAGCTATAGGATCTAGAGCTCGTTAACGTTTCCTCGTTAGGAGTACGGAAGTTAGGCGAAATATCGAGGCCAGCTTCCTCGTCTCGATATCGCGTAAAAAGTAACGTTTATATCGGTGAAACGCAGCCGATGAACGTTTGGACAATTTCGACGGAATTAGTTCCGGTTTCCACGGTTTAATAACCGGAAACCAGCGTCAGCAGAATACGTCTTGCTTAGCTGGAGACTGTCAGCATCTAGCGAAAAAAGACGACCACCACGGAACATCGCTAAATCTACCGCTGGTCCAACGACCTTTTCAGCAGCCACTTGGAACTGTACCAACGGAGACTCGCGAGGAATCGAACAAAAAAATTCTGGGGAAAAATGTTATTACCCTCGCTGGCTTCGTGGTTGGACCGATGGTAACCCTTGCGGAGGTTATTAAACACTCTCTTAATCATATGTTCCTCATTTATTATATGTAGTATCTCATTTTGCTTCAAATCAACGTAAAAGTAGGAACAATTAAATTATTCAGATCTGTACATTTCTTGAAAAATTTCTGAAATTATAACTGTGACATTCGTCGACAAAATTCATACACATATGCACAATCAACAAGTGTTGCATTAATAATATAATATTATTAATAAAATAAATTTCTAAAAAATATACTGTCAAGGGGAGAAATACAAGACATTCTGGAGCAATAGCAAACTTGGGAATATTTTATGCAGATCATGTATTTCGCTTCTTGCAACAGAACTCGGTCACGTTTACGACGAAGAAGACTGTTTTCACGGAAGTGTCGAAGTATTCCGAAACAGGCCTACAGCATTTTGCATGAATGCAATGTACGGAGATTCGCAATCTTGGAGTGTGAGGTTTTATAGTAATTTCCTGTGTCGTTTCGTGAATGAGAGCTATGGCAATATTCTTGACTTGAAAATTGACTTATTGACTGATATGATGAAGACAGCACCACATGTGTTTGATGATGTTTCATATGAGTAATCGTTACTTGTTACATAATTATGAAGTAACGCTAGTTCTAAGGAAGTAATCGATGGACTTATTTGATGTAGATAACAGATTGATTTATTTGATCCAGGTATTAAATAACATTAATCCTAAAGAAGTAATGTACGGATTTATTTGATCTAGTTAGCAGATGGATTTATTCCATCCAGCTATGAAATAACACTAACTCTAAGGAAGTAATGTATGGATTAATTCGCTCCAGGTACCAAATAAATTTATTTGATCCAAGTATCGATGTCAACCCACAAGTTGTCACACGAAGAAGCTAACCCAGATTGTTTAGAAGAGCTACAGCTCCAAATAGTCAGTATAAAAAAATGGCTACCTAGACACCCATATTTGATAGAACAATTGGATCACCAATTAGATCAAAAACAAAGACACTCCACAAACATTTCAAGACATCTGTAGACAATGTCCAATGATCACCTTCCTCACAAGGCGAATATTCGATGAATGAACGAATCAAAGTATCTCTCGTTATAAAGTGAAAACGAATGGTAATTCCTAGGACGATGATTGCTCTGCCGGAATGAGTATTACTCTTATCAGTGTGCGTAGAAGTGAAGCGGAAGTCTAGCTGCAGCCGCCACAAAGCCCGACACAGGGGCGCAACGGTGTAAGTTCATCTTGTTGAATGGAAACGTGGAACAATCCGATGCTTCGTTTGTGCATCTTAATCCGGCCATTGTTAGCGTAGTTGGAATTCGTGAATCGCAAACGAGGACACAATATCTCGCGAGACCCCTTCCGCACTGAATCGCGGCATAAACGGATCAAGAAGATTATCCTGGATCGTCGTTTGGATGGGGTCGGGCTTTTATTTGCCACGCTCATCGAACCTGACTCAGTCATCTACATTCGCCGACAGATCACTGCGTTTCGTTATATTCTATTTTTAGCAATCTCGTTAGTCGAAAGGAAATTTCGTTACTTCTTGCCAGAACAATTTAGGAAATTCTACTTGGGTAATTGAAACTTCGTGATTCGACGACTGTTGACGGTAATCCGTTTAGGTTTGAACGTGGGGTCAAGCGTATTTCACACGCCGGTTTAACCCTCTTCGTCTGAACGCGTTCGTGACAGACAATATCGAGTAATTGTGTTACTCAGAAATCGAGGTTGAGAGGGTGTCCTCTTTCAGAAAAGTCGACGCGTTTAATATCTTAGGTGGAGCACGATATCAAACGTGCGATTTGTCAGGTTATCAAAAAGGCAAGTCGGGGAAAACCTTGATAGAGCAAATATCGATACCATGTTCATATTTACTTTCCCTGCCTGTTCAAAATTAGAATCATGTTGCTGATTAATTCTGTGTACGCTTCAGATAGCAAGATTGTCTAAGGGGTATTCCACCGAACGACTTTATCGATATTTCTTATCTTGACAACGGTTTCCCCGAAATGTTGATTTCGACGTTTCTCTAAACTCGGCAATCACGATCTCACGGAAAACGAGCAGAGACAAGAGTTTCGGCGCTGAAATTCGAACACGGGTCGAGAAAACTTCGCGTCGTTTCATCAGCATGCTCCGTGTTTGGCAAACTTCCCCACCAGCGGGAACAAAGCTATCTCTCCGGGAATAAGAAAAGTAATCACCATTGTGTAACCAGTTTGCAAAACTTTCCGGTTAATGCACCGGTCGATGTAATTTTTCTTTCGATTCGAAAGATCGGACATTAGATATTAATGGAGTTGCGAATGTCGAATATTGCGAGATTATTCTTCGAATATTACGTACTTTAACTTCTACGTCTCTGTAGGACAAATTTAAGTAATAGTTCCACTCTTTAATTTGCTTCAATTTGGTGCTCAAATCGCACCTAACTGACGCACCAGTCTGACGCATTTGATTGACGCACCTGAATGAAGCACTTGACTGATCCACCTGACTGACGCATCTGACTGAAGCACCTGACTGAAGAAACTAACTGATGTATCTGACTGACGCACGTAACTGACGCACCTGAATGAAGCACTTGACTGACGCACCTGACTAAAGCAACTAATCGACGCATCTGACTGACGCACCTGAATGAAGCACTTGACTGATGCACCTAACTGAAGCAACTAATTGACGCATTTGACTGAAGCACCTAACTGACGCACCAGTCTGAAGCACTTGACTGACGCACCAGACTGACGCACCTGACTGAAGAAACTAACTGATGTATCTGACTGACGCACCTAACTGACGCACCTGAATGAAGCACTTGACTGACTGACGCACTTAACTGACGCACCTGACTGAAGCAACTAACTGATGTATCTAACTGACGCACCTGAATGAAGCACTTGACTGACACACTGACTGATGCACTTAACTGACGCACCTGACTAAAGCAACTAACTGACGCACCTAACTAACGCACCTAACTGACGCACCTGAATGAAGCACTTGACTGACACACTAACTGACGCACTTAACTGACGCACCTGAATGAAGCACTTGACTGACACACTGACTGACGCACTTAACTGACGCACCTGACTAAAGCAACTAATCGACGCATCTGACTGACGCACCAGTTTGACGCACCTGACATTAAGTGCCAGTTTGAAGCGTCTAATTGACGCACTGACTGACCGCACCTGAATGTCGCATTGACTGACGCACCTGATTGACGCACCAGACAAGTACATCATAGGTTAAGGACTTAAACATTACATCGAGATTATTCTACCTTATAATAAATATCTTGCTGCAACATACTAAATAGTTAGCCTAGAAAGAAGATACATATACGAGAAAAAATGTTCAGCTTCAGGGATCGAGTTGTAACAAGGTTCCAGAGCGGAGCGAGTTAATATCGCGATCGAAACGACACTCATCGAAAGCTCGTTCATTTCTATGGAAATAGAGGATTCTCGCAGGCAGCGAACGTGTGAAACTCCCGTTGAAAAGTATCGTTCGTTCGATTGACGGCGGGATGTTACGATGATTGACGCGTATCCGCGAGATGAGCTCGGCTGTCTGGCCGCGTCTAACAATTCAACGCGGAAATTTCATCGCGTTACATCGCGGAACTCCGTTAACGTTATATCGCATCTTCCCTGTGATCGCATTATCTACTTGTCGATGCGTAGATCGTTAAAAACTTTACTCGTTGATTTCGCGACAGTAATTTTCCGCGCTGGAAATTTATCTCGAATCGGCGATGAATTATTCAGCGTGAGACCAATGACACGAAATCGTAAGGCGCTGCTTTCCAACGCGTAATATCCGCTCCTGTTTCCCATAAGCTGTGGCAATTCGGTGGTAATCGCCCGGTGTGTCATAACGTCTATACAGATTTCTTATTCGGTTCGTTCAATTTGTATCGAGTCTAGAGGTTAATATCTTGGAGGAGCTACAAATGAACTTTTTCAACCGAGTTCATGGGACACTTAAGAGATATAATGGTTAAATGCTCAGAGACCCGAGATCACTTTAGATCATTAACAGCAATTCCATGCACTGAAAATAAAAATCAAAGCATGACTCATCGATACGTTATCTTAATATCATCCGACCGAGCAAGACAAACATCCAGAACCTTATCAGTGAATTATCAGAAATTAAACAGCACGAATGCGTCAAACGTTCAGCGGAACATTCCTCTTTCTCGTAAAAAGGACAACAGTCTGTTCGTGTTTGGTACAAAGAGATCCGAGTCTTTGCGGCAACTTTGACGGCTGACTGCTCATTAACGCGAAGACCACCCTCAAGGAATTATCGACTAGCTGGCGTACAGCGGGAAGTTTCGTCAGAGAAGTGCCGTCAAATGTTCGACGGGCACGAAATTAATTGCTCGTCACGGACCGTTCCCCTTTTGCCACAACGGGACTCGGGGGATAAAGTGTCAAGGAGGAGGCTTCTTCACGCTCGCGAGATCCTCTCGTCTCATCTTGAGCCCTGGCGCTTGACAAAGTGCATATGAAATATAACGAGAATGCAGGATGCGGCTGCACCAACGTTGCAATTTCGCACGAACGCGTTATTAATCTACCACGGGAGGAACTTGAGATAAATCTTTCGGCTCTGTTGTCACGTTCGCTTTAATTTCCTTAATCGAACGTATTCTTAATTATGTTATGTGGTGGCATCTTCGCCGGGATTAGCTGATCAAGGTTCGGTTTGCTGGGCATGATGTGCGAGATGTGTAGATAGAGATAGTATTGTAGGTTTGTTTTGGATAAGACGCAAGATTTTGATGAACCGAGACTCCAAATTCCCACCCCTCCAAATCCCCATCTCCCCAAATTCCGATCTCTCCAAATTCCCATCTCCCCAAATTCCGATCTCTCCAAATTCCCATCTCTCCAAATTCCCATCTCCCCAAATTCCGATCTCACCAAATTCCCATCTCTCCAAGTTCCCATCTCTCCAAGTCCCCATCTCTCCAAGTCCCCATCTCCCCAAATTTCCATCTCTCCAAATTCCCACCCCTCCAAGTCCCCAACTCCTCAAACTCCCATCTCTCCAAATTCCCACCCCTCCAAGTCCCCATCTTCCCAAATTCCCATCTCTCCAAGTCCCCATCTCTCCAAGTCCCCATCTCCCCAAATTTCCATCTCTCCAAATTCCCACCCCTCCAAGTCCCCATCTCCTCAAATTCCCATCTCTCCAAGTTCCCATCTCCCCAAATTTCCATCTCTCCAAATTCCCACCCCTCCAAGTCCCCAACTCCTCAAACTCCCATCTCTCCAAATTCCCACCCCTCCAAGTCCCCATCTTCCCAAATTCCGATCTCTCCAAATTCCTATCTCTCCAAGTCCCCATCTCACCAAATTCCCATCTCTCCAAATTCCCACCCCTCCGAGTCCTCAACTCCCCAAATTCCCATCTCTCAAAATTCCCACCCTTCCAAATTCCCACCCCTCCAAATCCCCATCTCTCCAAATTCCCACTCCTCCAAGTCCCCATCTCCCCAAATTCCCATCTCTCCAAATTCCCACTCCTCCAAGTCCCCATCTCTCCAAATCCCCCATCTCTCCAAATTCCCATCTCTCCAAATTCCCATCCCTCCAAATCCCCATCTCCCCAAATTTCCACGCCTCCAAATCCCCATCCCCCAAAATTTCCATCTCTCCAAATTCCCACCCCTCCAAATCCCCAGCTCGCCAAATCGCACCCAGAAACAACCCCAAAAACTCGACCCGTCACGCTCGCAAACCAAATAACCCAAATTTCCCTTTCACAGAATTCCAAGCATCCGATTCCCTATTCACACGAGTAATCAAAGTGTCAAGAGATGAACGAGAGCAGTCAAAGGGATAAACGTTTATCTTTCGTCACAACGAACTCCACTCGATCGATCACGCGAGTAAGTTTCGTAATTACCCAATTTCACGGGGGTGTTTAATATTAAACGCGATGACGCGGCGAGGACGTAATGAATTCATTTATCACGGCTGGCTTATCCCGATCGAATTTCTGCTCGTACCTGTGAATCTATACCGTGCGTTTTTCTCTGTAGCGATTACCATAGATAGCCTCTCTTTATAGCCGAGTACTCACCTGAAACAGAAAAAAGGATCATAGTTAGCAAAATATTAGATCAACGTGGCGTGACGCGTTTTATTGTGTGTATAATTATGCGTAAGCATCTTAATAACGTGCTCGTACATTCCGTTCCAGAAAGCGTTTATTAAGCGTTTCGAAGGGCACTAAAAAGGATGTATTTTTCGTGTTAGCTGAACAATCTTGCATACTGACATTTATCAAGTTTTCCTTGAACAAGTTAATTAGCATATTTTAGAAATAAAATAATTAAATATCCGGAAGATATTTTTAAGGTTAATGAATTCACTTGTGTGTAAAGAAAAAATGACCTCAGTAATTACGTATATCTCAAATAAAAAGTTTCTGTATTTTATCGTAATGTACCAGGTGCAAAGGCACGAAATCTTATTAAAGTTCGTGACACTCCTTCGAAGGTACATCTTGACAAGAAACGAATCGAAGTTCCTGTATCATCGACGATAATCAAACACGGAAAGATGCTGGAAGAGCAAGAGGAGTTGGTCGTTTATCAAAGACGCGGACTTTTTAGCGCGTGACATCAGCAGTTCTATTAGTCACGGACCTGACGATGAGTTCTTCTCGTCGTGACGAGCAGCAATTACGCGAGATCTGGAAAGGAAACGACGTCTATCCCGTAAGGGCAAACAATGTCGGGTTAACGTTACTTTCCGAGGAAACCTTTCATTAAGATTTAACGAGAAAAATCCAGCACCGAGCCGTTACCCGTGCAACCTAACCGCATTTCCACCGTCCCTAATTCGAGAGTCCAAATAAATAACTCAGCGTGAACTCCTGGAAATGGTCAGCTAAAAATGGACGTGCGAAATGATCATGGTGTTCAAAAAGCGGCTTTTAAGACTCTTGTGGTTGGTCTTGCTGTTTTAGTACGAGTGACGAGTTTTGATGTTTTAAAATTAAAAAATAAGGGAAGGAAGTTGTGCAGTTTTTAAGTTTCAGAGGATGAAGGGTATGAAGTTTACAAGTTTACTGATTCACTAGTTTCCAAATTTGTCAAATTCCTATCTTTCAATATTCAAGGGTTGAAATTTTCAACTCCTCAATTTCTATATTTCCAAATTTCTAACTTGTCAAGTTCTCTATTCCCCAAATTCCCATCTTTCCAAATTTCCATCTCCCCAAATTCCCATCTCTGCAAATTCCCATCTTTCCAAATTTCCATCTCTCCAAATTCTCATCTCTCCAAATTCCCATTTCCCCAAATTTCCATCTCTCCCAATTTCCATTTCCCCAAATTCCCATCTCTGCAAATTCCCATCTCTCCAAATTCCCATCTCTCCAAATTTCCATCTCCTCAAATTCCTATCTCCCCAAATTCCCATCTTTCCAAATTTCCATCTCCCCAAATTCCCATCTTTCCAAATTTCCATCTCTCCAAATTCCCATCTCCCCAAATTCCCATCTCTCCAAATTTCCATCTCTCCAAATTTCCATCTCCCCAAATTTCCATCTCTCCAATTTTCCATCTCTCCAAATTTCCATCTCCCCAAATTCCCATCTCCTCAAATTCCCATCTCCCCAAATTCCCATCTCTGCAAATTCCCATCTCTCCAAATTCCCATCTCCTCAAATTCCCATCTCTCTAAATTCCAACCCCTCCAAATTCCCATCTCCGCAAATTTCCATCTTTTCAAATTTCCATCTCCTCAAATTCCAATCTCCCCAAATTCCCATCTCTCCAAATTCCCATCTCCTCAAATTCCCATCTTTCCAAATTTCCATCTCCTCAAATTCCCATCTCTCCAAATCCCAACTCCCAAATCCCCAAATTCCCAAATCCACATCTCAGACACCCTACAACTGCAACAAACAAAAAATCTAAAGCAGCCAAAGCCAAATCCCCACTAAAATTAGTTTGTCCCCAGAAATTCCTATCGCTCCATCTGAACCCAGAATTCGCTCCAGGGACAAGTTAAATAAGGTCTAATAGCGTACATTCGTCTTCTTTAAAGAAACGCAGCTACCCGAGAGACGTGCCGCAATTGGGAACATCGAGCAATCCGACCAGGAAAATTACAGGAATATATTTTATTCAAACGACCTGGCAACGTCACACGTTCGTTGTTACCAGGTCGTTTTCGGACGTTGATTTTTGCGCAACGAAATTGTCATTTAAGGTCCCATAGAAAGTACATCGGCATCCTCGTAAGGATGGCAACAGCGATCGTGCAGGGAATAATTTATTGAATCGAACGAAGGATCGATGACGCTTTCGATCACGCCATGTTTTTGCGCCTGAATGAGCAAGTATGCAAAGTCGGCGAAGATCGCGTAAACCTTATTAGCAAATTACGCGAGACTGCGGGGAAATTCGTTTCCACTCCTTAGTTTTCACTGTCGGTGCGTGGAATTTTCTGATACTTTCTCTGCAACGTACACTTCTCTACTATTTTCACGATACACTAGATATACTACATCAACTGTATATACTTTATTATTTAGATATATTTAGATACTTTATTATTTAGATTATTAATTTATTATTAAATATCATATCTCAACGTACTACATTTATTTTATACTCTTTTATTACATTTATAACATAGTAGAATAATTTTACAATTTTTTCTATCTCATCAAATTTCAATTAGAGTTTGGTTAGCAATTATCTGTGCATATAAAATTATGTATAAATGTCCCCAGTATCAGAGATCAAAATTAATAATCTTTTAAGCATACTGCGTTACAGATACGTTTTTTACCGAAGTAAACAGAATCGGAAAATTGTTGCTGCTTTAGGTCACGTTTAATGTACTGTTATCAGTTACGACGATATAAAATACATCGAGCGAGTATCGTGCGCAAAAAACGATGATTATGCACAGTTGACTTCAGTTTATTTCCAGATACATGTGAGGACAATAACAGTGATACGGTTACATGCTATCGCCATGTAACACGTAATATTGATTAGTTAGCTTTTCCGAGTAGCTCTCAATTTACTCAGACTATAAAACCTTTCTATCTGAACTGTGACCTTGACTTAACGTTTTCTCAAGCCTAAACTGAAGGAAAATGCCTGACATAGTATTATCTTGAAATTGCGTTGAAGATGCTCAAAGTTCGTACAGAAAGAAATTTGATAAAACTGGGTACAGTTAACAACTTGTATAATATACTTGTGATAATAGTGTAATAAATTCATACTTCTAGAATTGAATTTTAGATTCTTCTTGAATTTTAGATCAATTTGATCGAAGTTGGAAGGCGAAATGTGCTTAACATCTTAACTTCCTTCAATGATATTAACGTTGCAATAATAATTAGCTAGCTGTGTGACTATCCACAAAATTGTAGGTTAAATTTGACCATGACCACTAAAGTGATCATAAAGTGACTACTGAAACACCTCGCATATTCCAAGTCCTCATCTCGATAAAACACAATGAAATATTAACAAAAGATCGATGGTAACAGCAACAGTAGCGCCAAAATCGCTTCCTTCATTAATATTTAAATGCCCGGCGACAGGATGTGACAAGTACCTTCATGAAAGTGCACCTTTCTATAAGGCCGGTGTCTGTTCTCCAGAGGTAGATCGTGCGGTCCCAAATTCTCCCTCGACAGCGAGCTCACCAGGATCCCCCTAAGAGTCGCGAGGGTGCTGCTCGGTATCTCCCTGTTCATATCGCCGGCTCCCATATCACCCGACCTTCAACCGACATGTCGCAATCGATACACTATCCTTTCGCATGCTTCGGAGATTCCTGGCACGCTTCGACGTCGCGAAGCGACCCGATCTCTCGAGAGTCACCGGTTACAAGCGAAACACGGTGATATAAGGTGTCGGTATTGGAACGGTCGCGTTTATTAGGAATTTCAAGGCGAGATCGCGCGAGGCGGACGATTCTTTTCACCGCGATGCACGCGGACTAGTAACTGGCTTCTTCATCGGCCGTCGACGACCACGAGCGCGCCAAGTTGCGTCACCATGTAAATTTAATCGACTGTTTAACGACTGACGGCTCGAAAGCGAGCTGCAAAGGTCGCGTGTGCGGGCGTAGCTGTACACTCGCGAGCAAGGTAGATCTCTAGGGAGCTTGTAGAACCTGGCTCGTTGCACCGAGGACACAGTTCAAGTTTACAGACGATATAATTCACAACATTTTGTCACATTCCCAGACTGCTTTCAACTCTCTAATTTTCGTATTAAAAATTTGCAAACTTAGTTATCTGGAAATTCAGGAGGTTGGATGATTTGAGTACTTAAGAATGAATCGGGTGATGTGGGCACTCTAACACGTGTGTCAGACAGTCTCTCTAATTTAATGTATTAAAAACTTGCAATCTTAGGTATCTGGAAATTCGGAAGGGCGATATGAGTACTTATTAACGAGATCGTTGATGTAGGTACTCTAACACTTGTCTCAGAAATTTAGACCCAAATAATGGCAATGTAGGAATGTAGACCCAAGATCAAAATCTTCTACACTGTATTCTAAAGCAAAGTCTACTTTGCCCCAAAGTGACTATACATAAACAGGTCCAAAAATCCTTACTAGTAAGCTACGGCTACAAAAATCGATTTAATGGTCACTTTGTGTCACTGAAGAGTACCAATCGATTTAAAGCTACGATTTGTACGCTCCACACGCGAAAACATTGACAGTAACGGTCACTTCACACACGCGCACGCGCACCACACTGCAGCGCACACTCGGAATTTCAAATTTCCCGCTCGATGCTCACAGTAACAATTTGAGAGAACACTTGGACGGATGAAATCGAGAGGATTGGACACTGACACGAGCAATCGATCCAACAGCGGAATCGCGATCGCGGTAACGAACGGACGTCCCAGTGGAACATACTCGACCGTGTGACTGACTTGTTCGAGAAGCCACAGGTCCCTCCTTGCTCGCAAGTCTTTCTTGCTCCTTCCTTGAGCTTCTCCCACTCTTCCGGTCGGTCTGATTCGACGGACACTTGCTGGCTAACGTATACCTTCGACAATGTACCGTATCGCACTTCTGGTTTGTCTACAAGGGGTGGGGCTCGGATTGTTTTCCCTCGCATCGACAACTTCCAGACCTTGCTTATTGGGATGCTTTATTTTCGCCTGCGTTTGGACCTCTAACGAGTACTGTTTCCAAGTAATTAGGAAAGTTTTGGTGGATGGAATTATGGGGTAGAAATTTGCTGGGAACACTACTCGATTTAATGCTTGATGGAAGTACAGCAATTTAGGGTACCTGCTGTCAGAGGTCGAGTTAAATTTATTAGTTGTACACTATTTAGGAATATATTGAATGTTTAGTAAAAATGAAGTTAGAGAAATTTCAGATGAAATGTGTCTGTTGACAGCTGTTTAGTACATCTTTTGTTAGAGAACAAATTAAATGTATTAATCATGGTACACTATTTTAGGAATATACTCAATGTTCAGTAAAAATGAAGCTAGTGAAACTTCAAGTGAAATGTGTCTATTGACAGCTGTTTAGTACATCATTTTTTGTTAGAGAACAAATTAAATGTACTAATCAATGTACTCTATTTTAGTAATATACTCAATGTGCAGTAAAAATGAAGCTAGTGAAACTTCAAGTGAAATATGTCTATTGACAACTATTTAGTACATCATCTTCCATCAGAGAACAAATTAAATATATTAATCATGGTACACTATTTTAGCAACATACTCGATGTTCAGTAAAAATGAAGCTAGTGAAACTTCAAGTGAAATGTGTCTATTGACAGCTGTTTAGTACATCATTTTTTGTTAGAGAACAAATTAAATGTACTAATCAATGTACTCTATTTTAGTAATATACTCAATGTTCAGTAAAAATGAAGCTAGTGAAACTTCAAGTGAAATATGTCTATTGACAACTATTTAGTACATCATCTTCCATCAGAGAACAAATTAAATATATTAATCATTGTACGCTATTTAATAATAAACTAAATGTTCACTAAAAATGAAGCTAGTGAACATTCAGCTGAAATGTGTCTTGGTGACAACTATTTAGTACATCATCTTCTGTCAAAGATCGACTTAAATATATTAATAATTATGAACTAACTCAATATCCAGTAAAAATGAAGCTAGTGAAACTCCAGGTGAAACGTGTTGATAGAAGTGTACAATATATTCTTTTGTGACAGCGATCTCACGTTTTCCCTGACTCTAAAAATATAAAGAACGTCAAATTTGTGAGAGATTTATGAAGAGTGCGAGAAACTACACGCGAAGAAAAGATGACTGATAGACTGCTTTACGGTTCCATGAATAGTAGAAAAATCTTCGGAAATAATTTAAGATGGTATAACATGCAATAACACGATACGCAATTATACTTTGCTTTAGCATTTAAAATTTCCATTATCGTCGAAATACCGTTATTAGCCCGGTGCAGTCAAATTTGAAAGAAATTTAATAACAGCGTATTATTCCGGCAGAGCCACCTTAATTACACGATTCGCGGAGAGTTTCCATAAACGAGTACCATATTGCGACGCAAATAATATTGAGATTCATTGCCGCGTTTAAAAATAGAGAAAAACACAATGTCGATGAATATTCGATATCGAACCGCGATCCATCGGCTCATTATCCACCTGCAGCCTCGTAAGAGGATAAAAAGAGATGACGCAGACGTGCCTCGCCTCGATATTCAAATCGGCCGGATGATTCTCAATGCCGGAGCGTTTCTTGATTACGTGGCGTTCGTCATCGTTTCCCAGATAATGATAACGACACGATACTCGACGTGTAAGCACAAAGAAACGGGTTTTATCGTCGGGGAAACGAGCTATCTCGAACACGCGAAAATCAGCTAATTCGCGTCTCGATCGTGTTTCTCGTTTTTTTCCATCGAGCAACGGTGAAAACGACCTCTTAAAAGGCGATGACGACAATTTTTACGGCGCGCTAGATCTGCGGCGCGTCAGATTTTAGGAGCGTAGGATTTCTGACGCGTTGGGTTTACGGAGTGCTGGATTTGCGACGCGTTGCATCTGCGGTGCGTTGGATCTACGGCCCGTTGAATCTGCGGTGTGTTGAATTTGCAACGCGTCAGATTTTCGAAGCGGTGGGTTTTTAACGCGTTGGATTTACAGTGCGTTGAATTTGCGACGCGTTGAATTTACGGTGCGTTGGATTTGCGGTGCGTTGGATATACGGCGCGTTGAATCTGCGGTGCGTTGAATTTGCGGCGCGTCAGATTTTCGGAGCGCTGAATATTTGACGCATTGGGTTTACAGTGCGTTGAATTTGCGACGCGTTGGATCTACGATGCGTTGAATTTGCGGTGCGTTGAATTTGCAGTGCGTTGAATCTGCGATGCGTTGAATTTGCGGCGCGTCAGATTTTCGGAGCGCTGAATATTTGACGCGTTGAATCTGCGATGCGTTGAATTTGCGACGCGTTGGATCTACGATGCGTTGAATTTGCGGTGCGTTGAATTTGCGGTGCGTTGAATCTGCGGTGCGTTGAATTTGCGGCGCGTCAGATTTTTGACACGATGGATTTTCCACGCTTTAAATTCTCGATGCTTTGAATTGCACCGCGTTAAATTCTCAACGTGTTGGATTCACCACACATTAAATTCTCAGCGCGTTAGATTTGCGGCGCGTTGAATACGCATTAAATTCTTGACGTGTATTTGCGGCGCGTTAGATCAGTAGTACATTAGATTAGTAACGTGTCCGCTTCCCCACTAAATTCACAGCGCATCGAATTCATAGTACCTCGAGTTATATTCTTTTTTTTTCCATCGAGCAACGGTGAAAACAACCCCTTAAAAGGCGACGACAACAATTTCGTTCGCGATAAATCGATGAACCGATCCTCGAAATACCTACGCGGCCACATCGAACAGGCGAGTAACTGGTTTCCGCTCGGTTTTATCCTTTGAACCCGGTGTATCTCCTCGCTTGGTTAAACATCTCGTTGATCGATACTGGCAAAAGAAGCCTGTCGACGATAAAGTAGCATGGAAAAGCGTAACGCTCGATTTAAAAAGCGAAGACTCCTTCCTTCTGTGATTCAGCTCACCGCTAATGGGAAAGTAGCTTCTTCTATCTTCGATGGGATAGGTAATTTGCCGAGCAGTAAAATCGAGAGCGCTCGTTAATTTCGCGGAGCTGTGGCGTTGGTCGACGCGCAGCTTTCAGAATATGAATTATTGTTTAAACGGATAATAATGATGGACACGGTCCATTAAGTATCGTACGCATTTCATGGATCGTTTGCAATAAAGCGAATTACAGAATAATTGCTGGATTATGAACGATTACACTGGCGTACGTTTTTCTTTTCAGAATTTCATTTAGGTGTTTCGACATCTATCAGGTATTTAGAGATACAGAAGTTTGGGTATTTAGGGATATAACAATTTAGGTATTTAGGAATACAGTAGTTTAGGTATTTGGAAATCCAGCAGTTTAGCTATTTAGAGATCCAGAAGTTTGGGTATTTAGGGATACAGCAATTTAGGTATTTGAAGATACAATAGTTTAGGTATTTAGACATCTAGCAGTTTAGCTATCTGGAGATCCAGAAGTTTGGGTATTTAGGGCTGCAGCAATTTAGGTATTTGAAGATACAGTAGTTTAGGTATTTGGAGACCCAGCAGTTTAGCTATTCAGAGATCCAGCAATTTAGCTATTTAGAGATACAGCAATTTAGGTATTTGAAGATCCAGCAATTTAGTTATATAAATATCTAGCAGTTTAGGTGTTTGAAGATGCATCAGCTTAGGTGTTCGAAGATCCAGCAGTTTAGGTACATAAAGATCCACATATTAAAACTTGCAAACTTACAAAGTACACAGAAAATGATTCAATAAACTAATCTTAAAATTTGCAAACTTATAAAGCAAGAAAATAATTGAATAAACTGATCTTAAAATTCACAAATTTAATATAAACTTCAGTACACCTCACAAGAAGTACCCAACCCAGTCCCATACGCAACCCGAGTTCCAGCATTATTTTAAGAAACCCAAGCCCAGTCGCTAGTTACGCCGATGCTAATAACCAAGAGCGTTAATGTGACCTTAAATTCCAAAAATAAAAAGGGAAGTTTCAACTGGGTGTAGTCTAAGTGAAGCTCGTTTTGTCTTGACGTTAAAATGTCACGAACTACGGTACAATTCGAACGAGGTCAGAGACTGCGTTGGGAGAAAAGTCGACTCGATTCAATGGCTGGGTAAATACTGTTCACGCTCGTTGATCCCTATAATTTAAGCCTGATCCCGTTTAAATGGCACTCCCTTCGTTTTGTCTCTGCTATTCTAACGTTGCTGGAATTATAGAGATTTCGAAAAAAGGAATTTCAGGAGAAGGTATTTCTTTCTGGTCGAGATTCGTCATGAATACGAAAGTATTGCAAAATTAATATTTCAGTGTTCGTAATTACGTGATTTTATCTATGCTGGGTCATAAGCATTTTACTGCGTGCATTCATGAAACGTGAGTGTTTTATGACCGTTAACGGTTTTATCGCTCAGCTGAATTCATTGGAAGTCTGACTAGAATATGATACCATTTCTGTTATAAGTCGTAATTTCCCGGTAAAACAATGAACAACAGGTTCAATAGGGACGATACCAAAGCATTAACCTTATGCAGCCTTCTCTTCAACTTTAGAATTAAAAATGAAACTCGTATGTGGTCAGCATGCATGAGGTTAACCGAGTTTTATCTAAATATCCTGCCTCTTTGATATTAAAAGACTATTGCGTAAATTTCAAAAAATAGCCAACGACGATTGAAACCACATACGTGATCTCCACATATGTTATTTTCAAATAAATTAACAGACTCTTTTCTTTTATTGTACCAAAAGACCGTCACGAGTGGAACGTAGTTCATAAAAAGTAATGAAATGAAGTTTAAAAAGCGAGATCCACGATATACAAGCCCGGTATCCAAGTGATATCAGCCGATAATCTCGTCCCACACAGAAGAGCAGTGGCCCGTGAACATCGTAAATCATGCATAAAGCGAAAACGTTTATAGTAGGTAAGCACGTGGGGTCCAGGCTGACTCTGACCCCATAAACAAGAACGGAAGCAAGAGATTCTTTTTCAGCGTGTCGAGTAACCTGTCCCGACGTCTCGCAGGTAAGAACGCAATTTGTAAGGTAAATCGTGACCCTCTGGCAGTAACCAGGTCGAGGAACAGCATCGATTATTCTATATCCTTCTAATTCCAAGAAGATTACCAAGCAATTTCCGGGTTAGTCATTTTCTCCGAGCTTGCTCCATGGAACGGAATCGTTCAGAATGTTTCCTCGGCGGGTTATCGCGAGGCGAACGCGCCGATGCGTGGAAATCTGAAATCATCCGTAAACTCGATTCGACGCTAAATAACGAACCTTGGGAACCGTTTCGACGAATCCGTGACGTCCGTTTCTCTTCAACAACTTGTGAATACTACAGTTTTCACTATTGTCTCCCCATAGATCGCCACGCGTTAGACTTTCGAGCAGTTAAATACACTACAAGATAAATTTGACGCGCGTCAGATTTGCGGTGCGTTAAATTCGACGTGCGTCAGATTTGCGGTGCGTTAAATTCAACGTGCGTCGGATTTGCGGTGCGTTAAATTCGACGTGCGTCAGATTTGGGGTGCGTTAAATTCGACGTGCGTCAGATTTTCGGTATGTTAAATTCGACATGCGTCAAATTTGACGTGCGTCCGATTTGCGGTGCGTCAAATTCGACGTGCGTCAGAGTTGCGGCGCGTCAAACTCTCAATGCGTTAAGTTTACAACGCAATGGATTTCTACACGTAAAATCTCTACGTTGAATTTATTACGCGTCGAACTTACTGTGCGTTGAAATCACGGCGCGTTAGATTAACTACGCGTTAGATTTACTCTGCGTTGAGATCTCAGAGGGTTAGATTTACTGAGCGTTGAGATTAAGCGCGTTAGATTTACTACGCGTTGAAATCACGAAGAATTAGATTTACTGAGCGTTGAGGTTACGACGCGTTAAATTTACCGTGCGTTGAGATCGCGTTAGATTTACTGCGCGTTGAAGTTGCTACATGTTGAAGCCGCAAGCGATAAATTTACTGCACGCTGAATTTACTGCGCGTTGAATTCACAACGCGTTAGGTACAAGTTTAACTTACATTAGATTCACAGCGCGTTGAATTTACGCCGCGTTAAATTTGTAACGCGTTAGATTCCCCGTAAATCCTGAATGGAAACATTAAGAGAGAACCTTACGAAATTAATGATCCTTAGCCACGAATCATAATTACAACCGAAGTTCCAAATGCAAAGTGCAACATGAGAACTCGTATCGTAACGCTGGTAGTTAACGAATTCATAATTGAACGCGATTATGCTACTCTAAGCGGAATTTCAATGGATCGTCGAATGGAACATGATGTTCACGAGCACAGTTAGGTGTAAAACCATGAAAAGAGTAGTAACAGGAAGAGTTTATGGAAAAACGTTGTCAGACTCGTTACAAAGCTACTTACGTAATATTCACTTACTCCAATGATAATGACCATGAAACGAGCCACTAGGAAAACACTGTAGAAGCAAAGAATCTCGTGAAATAATAGAACTAGAGGGAAACGGGTGATTCTGTGTGCGACGGTAAAGCTAAGAAAGTGGTAACTAGCACTTTTTTTTAAAACTGAAAGCTACTTCGAGAAGATGACCCCGTTTTTTGACATTCAACCGGTTAAAGCTGCGGGCGATTCTCTTGAGATGTAAAAATCTTTGGGTAAAAAGAAAATGGAACATGGGACATCTTTTCTGTGACGTTTTTTGTTTGGACACGGCAGTGGTCTACGCGTTATATCCCCATGATCTAGATCTACTGCATGCTAAATTTACTGCGCGTTAAAGTAGTTGCGCGTTAGAACTATAGATGTGAGATTTCGGTGCGTCCGATTTAGCACGCGTTAAATTTGTCATGCGTTGAATTTACGGCGCGTTGGATTTGCGGTGCGTTGGATTTGCGGTGCGTTGGATTTGCAGTGCGTCAAATTTGCGGCGCGTAAAATTTACGGCGCTTTAAATTTGCAACGCGTAGGATTTCTAACGCATTAGAATTGCAACGCGTGGGAGTTGCAGCGAGTGAGAGTTGCGGCGCGTCGAATTTACGGCGCTTTAAATTTGCAACGCGTAGGATTTCTAGCGCATTAGAATTGCAGCGCGTGGGAGTTGCAGCGAGTGAGAGTTGCGGCGCGTGAGAGTTGCGGCGCGTCGAATTTGCGGTGCGTCAAATTTGCGGCGCGTAGAATTTACGGCGCTTTAAATTTGCAGCACGTAGGATTTCTAGTGCATTAGAATTGCAGCGAGTGAGAGTTGCGGCGCGTGAGAGTTGCGGCGCGTCGAATTTGCGGCGCGTCGAATTTGCAGTGCGTCAAATTTGCAGCGCGTAGAATTTACGGCGCTTTAAATTTGCAGCGCGTAGGATTTCTAGCGCATTAGAATTGCAGCGACTGAGAGTTGCGGCGCGTCGAATTTGCGGCGCGTCGAATTTGCAGTGCGTCGAATTTGCGGCGCGTCAAAATTGCAGGACGTCAGATTAACAACACATTAAACTTGCAACGCATCAAATTTGTCGCACATTAAATATCTACGCATACCTTTCCCACGCAGTAGATTCGCCGCACATTGAATTCACCGCGTGTTAACATTCACTACATGTTAGATTCACCGCGTGTTAAATTCCCACGCGTTGTATCTCCACATAATACATTTCTACGTGATAAATTCATGTCCTATGTCCAACTTGTCCTACCCATTATAACCTGAACTACAGAACTTTCTACTTGCGACCCTAATCATAAAAGTATCCGTATGTGCTAGATGACATAATTCAAACGATGAAAATGATGAAACGAGTGATGAAACGATGCAACACCGAGTTTGTTGATCGTACAAATATCGCCGAGTATCATATGACGATCGGCAAAGAAATACGTCGATTTGCATGAAGAATCTTCTTCTGCGGACGAAAGAGGCTGTCTATGGAAACTGGTCCCCGACTCTGCGGCGATCCGCACGGTTACGCAAGAGATTCGTCTGGAGCCGGCACGGTTTTGCGAGACGACGACTAAGAATCGCGATTTCTACGGCTCGAATCGGAGAGGCCGGTATTCCCGACGACGATTTCTTGCGGCCGGGTGGCCTTGCAATGCCGTGCGCGATGCAAAGCGTCTCTGGCATTAGAACTGCGTCCACCTGCACACAGCCACCGCCGATGGCATCCGGCCTTTGTGGCCAACCAGCGGCGCTATCGAGAAAACCTGAACGACGGACCTTCCTTCGACTGCAAATGTATCTCGATGCGTTTTCGATACTGCTTCTCATTTACCACGAGCAAATCGTTAAAGAGTACGTTTAATGAACTTGATTAAGTTTCCGCTTTTTAATGAACCTCCTTAAAATCGTTCCGAATCAAATAATGTGGGAAGATTTATTTTCAGTAACGCTTCTTAATTATTATATGATCTGAACACTGTAACTGTAGGTTAAAACCGGTTGCGTGTTTTTGCTAACAGAACTGGCCATCTGATTAGACGCGATGCACAGGAGCCGCTTCTTGCTATAATTTTTGTTGCTTTTGTCCAAGTTAAAGAGAGACTTATAAGAGTGGAATCGCAAGAAACGTGTTTTATACTGAAAACAGTACCGAAGTTATTGACTCCTATGCTGAAATGTACTGGAATGTACAGTCGAATTAGGAAATCAGATCGTGGATAATTATTATTTTACTGCACCTGACAATCCAATTACGATTTCTCTCTAACAATCAACGCGTTGATTACGAAACAACTCGTCAACGTTGTTTTATCCCCATCCACGAAGGACGCTAATGGCCCGGGCACATTCTTTGGGAGGGTGACGAAAGAGCATCAAGGTAATTACTTAGAAACAGAGAGGCAAAAATAGGAACGCCATAGAGACGGGGTTAAACGTGAACTTCGAATCTATCAGCAGCTGGCAAGTTCGTAAAAGAGCCATTAAGAAGTTTCTTCGGCAACTTGCTCGTTGCATCCTTAATCCTCGTTTTCACGGATCGTCGATACGCGGCCGGTGCCATTTAAAATTCTAATCCGCGACTGTTTTCGTACCAACGACGTTGGAAATGGGCCGCTATTAAGCTCCGTACGCGTAAAACTGCCTCGCTCGTTATCGAGGAAGAAAAAACATCGCTTCCTCCTCGTGTCTTTCCGACTCATTCTTCGTTCCTCGGTGAAACTTTCGTAATTTCGTATCTTTTTACTCTTTTCGAGAGTGTGAAAGACACTTTGGGAACAGGACAAGTTTTCCTCTGAGGAATTTCGTTGTTTTAGGAAGTTGTGTTTAAAACTCTAGATGGAATAAATTATGTGGCGTGAGATGAAATTGCGGTGCGTTGAATTTGCGGTGCGTTAGATTTGCAGTGCGTTAGGATTGCAATGCGTTAATTTTCGGAACGCTGGATTTTTTAAGCGTTGGGTTTACGACGCGGTGGATTTGCGACGCGTTGTGTCTGCGGTGCGTTGGATCTGCTGTGCGTTGGATCTGCAGTGCGTTGGATCTGCGGCGCGTTAGATTTGCAGTGTATTAAATTTTCGAAATTTGGTCTTTTGACGCGTTGGGTTTACGGTGCGCTGAATTTGTGACGCGTTGCATCTGCGGTGCGTTGGATCTGCGGCGCGTTGAATCTGCGGTGCGTTGAATTTGCAGCGCATTGAGTTTGCGGCGCGTAAAATTTTCGGAGCGCTGGATTTTTGACGCATTGGGTTGACGGTGCGTTGGACTTACGGCGCGTTGAATTTGCGGTGCGTTGGATTTGCGGTGCGTTGAATCTGCGATGCGTTGAATTTGCGGCGCGTCAGATTTTCGGAGCGCTGAATATTTGACGCGTTGGGTTTACGGTGCGTTGAATTTGCGACGCGTTGGATCTACGATGCGTTGAATTTGCGGGGCGTTGGATTTGCGGTGCGTTGAATCTGCGGTGCGTTGGATTTGCGGTGCGTCAGATTTTTGACACGATGGATTTTCCACGCTTTAAATTCTCGATGCTTTGAATTTGCCCCGCGTTAAATTCTCAACGTGTTGGATTCACCACACATTAAATTCTCAGCGCATTAGATTTGCGGCGCGTTGAATACGCATTAAATTCTTGACGTGTTATATTTGCGGCGCGTTAGATCAGTAGTATATTAGATCAGTAACGTGTCCACTTTCCCCCGCATTAAATTCACAGCCCATTGAATTCGTAGTACCTCCAGTTATATTGCCATATGTCCACCCTATATTACCACGCATCTCTCCACATGAATATCTCCATGAATAGCATATATCACTATCAGTATAAATAGTACATGTCATGCGAGTACCCCATAGAACAAATGGAAAGTTACGGACTGTAAATACCGTGATTACACAGTCGCATGCTAGTCGCGGGACGCGCACGTGTCGCTTGTAGCTCTTCGATCGACAGTCGTTCGAACGTGGAATACGAAATCGGCGAAAATTTAGAGGCCACCGAGCGTAAACGCAGCGTCGAGCCAGAATATTTCTCGGTCATCGACAGCTGGCCCGTAAAACTGTTCCAATAATTCGCAACAAAGTCAGGTCGGCCTCAATTTGTCCGACGCTTTAATAGTCTCGTCGTGCATGGACGTCGTTAATTATTCCACGACGATACAATCCTCTCGTGTCAGCTACAAAGGCACGAGCTCGCGAGCATTTGCGCCGGGCTGCTGCGCCGGTGCATCGGATTTCACCTTTCAAAACGATGCTCGTTCGGAGGACGAAAATGTCCACGGATAGTTTGCGTAATCCTCTTTTTCGCCAGTCAGATTCTTACGCAACGGACTATTAAAATTGTGGGATGGTAGATGCGTTTTATGATACGTAAATTTGCTTGACGTTAAGGGGATTTTGCTTCTTGCAATTTGAGTTGTGAATGATTGTGGAGAGGTGGAGGTTATTTATTCAAAATGAGAGAGGATGGTGAACTATAGGGCATGGTAGCCTTTTGTGAGAAATGTGACAAGGTAGGACTCAGAAAGTTTCAAATCAGCAAATTTCAATATGACCAAATCATTAAGTTTGTAAATTCCCAAATGACTAAGTTCTCCAATCCTCAAATTTCCATATTCCTACAACCCTCAATCCCTAAACCTTGAAATCTCCAAATTCCCAATTTCAAATCTTCATATTCTCAAACCCTCAAATTTCCATATTCCCAAATCTCCAACTCGTCAAATCCCAAAACGTCCAAACTTCTAAATCCTGAAATCCCTAAACCTCCAACCCCCAAATCATCAAATTCCCAAATCTCAAATCTCTATAACCCTAAACTCCCCAGCTCTCCTATTCCCCAAATTCCATATCCCAAACCCTCCAACTCTCTAAACTCCCAAACTCCCAAACCCCCAAATCCCAAATTCCACCAAAATCGATCACGCCCAATCGATAAATCCGCAACAGGTAAGGTCCGCTTGGCCCCCATTTAAACCGTAATTCCAAAGTTTAAATTGTTAACCCAAGAGATTTAAATCGTCCCCGTAATAAACGTCTAAGGGTGATTTTCGAGAGAAGGTTGGAGAACGGAATAAGGTAAAAGCCGAGGGGTAGGAAAAACGATAAACGGCGAGGGTTAGTTAGCGGCGCTCGGTTATTCAATTTCAGATAACTCGAGGACGACGGATTCGAGCACGATGCACACGTCATGCATCGACGATGCAGCTAACACGCGATCGCGAATCTGTCTATTATCGTGTTTGCCGGTGAAACGTTTTACATAACTGAAAGTCCAAGTCGGTTTTCCGTCACTCTTGTTACCCATCGTTTCTAGATTCTGTTTCCGCTGCTGAACGAGAGAGTTTCGAGCGTTTTCGCAGCTCGATTTGTTGCAAGCTTTCCCCTTGTGTTTGCTCAAGTGATTCGACGTTTATTGTCGGCGTTCAAAGGACTGTGCGTGTACGTGTGAACATCTGTTTTCTGATTGTATTATTGAAATTTTACTGGAAACTAGTCAGTTTTAATCTGTTCGTTAAAACAACGCTCATTGATTAACCTTAAAGACTGAGAGTGACTTTAAAGGAGATATTTTAATTGAAACTCTTAAAAGACCGACTGTCAGATGAATTTTATACTATAACAAATTTCAACGTTACTCATCAAGTGAATTTTCTATTATAATAAATTTTGAACTGCCTAAAAGAAATTTTTTGAAAAAATGTGTCTCTTGAAAAAATGTCTTTATACGTCTCTATATCTTTTGAAATGATATTCTGTCTCTTGAAGAAATATGGTCCAGTGTCACCCTTCAAAAAAATGATCATAGCTCCCGTTTCTCTCAAACAAGCATATAAAAAGACTCAGAATGAATCGTACCGATAGATCGTCAAGGTACAGGAACAATTTGATGTTACGAAGAGACAGAAGCGACCAAATGGATTGCGAAACCATGCACCTGATCAGCGATGCCCGACGCGAGCTCCTCGCTGAAAAAGACGTCGCACGCGAAAACGAGACTGTAAATTTGAAGGATATCGAGTTTGTAGCTGGAAAGTAAGAGGTGCCAATGAGCTACCGGTTTCTCACGACTATACCATAACGGTCCAGCAGCTTGTGCAGTCGATATCAGAGTACTACAGCACCATAAAAAGTATGCCTTTAGGCAAGGCTGTTCACGGTTTGCACGCACACCCATATCGTTCGCAATCCTCGGACTAAACTGGGTAATCTATACACTCGTATGCAATTCTTGGTTTGAGATGAAGGGAAAGACAGGTGTCTCGATATTTATTTTCTTGTTGGGAAAATGTATCTGCGAAATGGGAGAGTACCTGTATCTATTAAGATGAGTGACATGACTTGTGACATAATTTATTGATAGACTTGTGACATGACTTGTAGACAGACTTGTGACATTATTTGTTGATAAACTTGTGGCATGACTTTTGGACAGACTTGTGATACGACATGTGGTCAAACTTGTGGACAGACTTGTAACATTATTTGTTGATAGACTTGTGACATGACATGTGGACAGACTTGTGACATGACATGTGGACAGAGTAGTGACATGACTTATAGATACACTTGTGACATGACTTGTGGTCAAACTTGTGGACACACTTGTAACATGACATGTGGACAGACTTGTGACACGACATGTGGTCAGACTTGTGACATGACATGTGGACAGACTTGTGACATGACTTGTAGATACACTTGTGACATGACTTGTAGATAGACTTGTGACATGACTTGTGGTCAAACTTGTGGACACACCTGTTACATGACATGTGGACAGACATGTGACACGACATGTGGACAGACTTGTGACATGACTTGTAGATAGACTTGTGACATAACTTATAGATACACTTGTGACATGACTTGTGGTCAAACTTGTAGACAGACTTGTGACATGACATGTGAATAGACTTGTGACACAACATGTGGTCAGACTTGTAGCATGACATGTGATTAGACTTGTGACACGACATGTGGTCAGACTTGTGACAAGACATGTAGTCAGACTTGTGAACAGACTTGCAACACGACTTGTGGACAGCCAGTGAATTTTGGGAGATTGTGGATGAAGTCTAAAGAGAATGTAGGTGAAACTGTGGAACTTGATAACCTAAGAGGAAACCGGAGTAGATAGGATCTTAGAGAGAATTTGAAGAGAATCTTTGGAAAGAGGAAGCTTCAAGAGAATCCTCTGAAGTCCTAGAGAAATTAGGATAGTAAAATATCTGAAGTCTTAGAGGATCATAGAAAAGATCTGAACCTCAGAGAATCTTGAAGAAACCCAGAAGTCTAGAAATCCCGTAACTTAAGAATTCAGTGAATCCAGAAACTGAATCTTAAAAGGAGCCTAACGAGGATTCTGAAAGAATCTTGAGAGCTTTCTTAAGAAAAAAAAGTAAGGAAGTTGGAAGTATGTACCAATATCGATCAAAATGAAGCTAAAATATTCTTTTATCGACTGTTTGTATGTTTATAATCGAACGGAAGAGGGAAAGGGTGAACGAAATTGAACGAATACATGGAAGTGAAGTTTCTGTCTGGTAAACGTGCCGCGAAACGCGAAATAGGGAATTTTAATAGTCGCGAGGGCAGTTTTCCGGAGTTTTCATTGTTCGGGGACTCGAACGATCCGTCAGACGTTTCCTTTCACCCGGAAACGACCAATTCGACGTATATTTCCTCCCTTTCGCGATCGTTCCAAACATTTTCGTTCGAAGTTTAAGCACGAAAACATCGCTCGAAACCAGTCTGCTTTTTAACCGCCGCTTTCATGCATTTACCATCGATTTTACCCTTCGCGACCAAGCTTCTATTCACGAACTTCCACTGTGTATAAGGAGAAGCAGATTTCGAACTTTTTGGAATTTTAGATGCGCTTGAAAACCACTGATGTTTTGCTGAGTTTCAAAATGTTGAGTGAGTTGCGCTTATTAAGGTCTGTTATGTTAGAGGGAAATATGCGGATGTTACATGGAGGGATATATGTAAATTATTAAACCTTGATGTATGGTATTCACTCTATGTTGTAATACCTTTAACATTTCTGGAAGTTCAAATCGCTGCATCCCACATCCCTATACCACAGATCCCTATAATCTCTGTAGTATATCCCTATATACTACATCTCTACATCCCCCATGCCTAAGCCCCAAAATTCATATGTACCACACGTCCCTATATTCCACATGTCTAAACCACACATTCCAATTCCCCACACATCCGTATATCCCACATTCCTATACCCCACACATCCGTATACCCCACACATCCCTATACTCCACGTCCTTATATCCCACATTCCTATACCCCACACATCCTTATACCACACATTCCCTATACCTCACATGCCTAAACCCCACGTCCCTATATCCCACATTCCTATACCCCACACATCCCTATACCACACATTCCTATATCCCATATTCCTATACCCCACACACCCCTATACCTCACATGCCTAAACCTCACATCCCTATATCCCACATTCCTATACCCTTAGACTCTAGCTCCCTAAATCACCGAATCCCTAAATCCCCAAATCCTTAAATCCCCAAATCCTTAAATCCCCAAATCCTTAAATCACCGAATCCCTAAATCCTCAAATCCCCAAATCCCCAAATCCCCAAATCCTCCAAATCCTTAAATCACCGAATCCCTAAATCCCCAAATCCCAAAATCCTCCAAATCCCCAAATCCTCCAAATCCCTAAATCCTCCAAATCCCCAAATCCTCCAAGTCCCAAAATCCTCCAAATCCCAAAATCCTCCAAATCCCCAAATCCTCCAAATCCCAAAGTCCTCCAAATCCCTAAACCCCCAAAGGCATACCCCAAATATTCCTACACTTCCTGCACCCCTACACCTACACCGAAATCTTAATTAAAAATTGCAAAGCTTCTAATTTGAAGTCACTGAAGCACAAGTCCTTCGATCATGAATATTTCATGTCGATTTAAAGTAACGCTAAATTTTTGGGCCATCGAGTTGAAAGTTTTCGCTTATCTCGCGACTTCTGGAAGGTCGAGAAGAAATGGAAGCCGTTGCGGCGATGTACGAGATCCTCCTAATTGCGTTAGGGTTCGTAACCAGAAGAGCCACTTCTAAGTAGCCTGTGGGCGGTTTAAGGTTTTCCCGATAAGCCTTGCTTTCTTCGTCTTCCATCTCCGTTGTATCGCGATCACGTGTAGACTGTTCGTGTTTCTGCGTTGAAAACATTTCGACAGACTGCCTCGTTACTTTACGATGCAAGATATTGTTCGTAAACTCGCGGGGCTTGGAACGTTATGCCGTTAAATTAACCTCTTCGGGTTTTATCGTGAGACGGGAAATTCGTTTTCCGTTTATAACATGGTTACGTAATGGTTCATGACGTACCACGTGCGTCTTGTAGAGAAAACGATGTTCTTAGTTAACAGAGTGAAGTAAGACGAAAATTAATTACAACGAATTGGAAATAATTTTATTGAAACGAGTTCCAAAGTAGTAGCAGTCAATGACGCACCATGTGCGTCTTATAAGAAACATATGTGTTTAAATAGCTGAGTGAAATGACTCAAAAATGAAGTGCAACGAAGTAAAAACAATAATAACTTCATTGAAATGAGGTTTGATGATGGAATAAAAAATAAACAGTCCAAGTTTTGTACTAGCAGTCGATGACGCACCACGTGCGTCTTATACTGAAATATATGTGTTTAAATACCCAAGTAAAATGACTCAAAGATAAATTATAACGAAGTAGAAATAATAACAACTTGATTGAAACGAAGTTTGATGGAATAAAAAATAAACAGTGCAAGTATTGTAATAGCAGTAGATGACGCACCACATGCGTCTTATACTGAAATATATGTGTTTAAATGCCCAAGTAAAATGACTCAAAGATAAATTATAACGAAGTAGAAATAATAACAACTTGATTGAAACGAAGTTTGATGGAATAAAAAATAAACAGTCCAAGTTTTGTACCAGCAGTCAATGACGCACCACGTGCGTCTTATACAGAACATATGTTATAACTGACTGAAGTGAAAAATGACTCGTAAATGAATTACAACGAAGTGAGAATAATAATAATTGCATTATGATGAGGTTTGATGGAATGAAAAGTAAACAATAATTATAATTGTCAAATAACAATAATGCAAAAGGAAAATTTTCCAAGCTTTAACGTTGCAAACCAACCAGGTTAATTAGGCAACAGATCGTTACATTTTACCGACGAAGTCGATATTAATTTCCGACACAAGTCACGACGGACTTCTATCAGACTCGGAAGTTCGCTAAATGTTAATTGCAGTTTCTCTAAGTGACGCGCGAAGAAGGACTCTTAACGAGACCCAAACGGGGTTGCCCGTCGTTCGCGTAACGCGCTACTCCGAATAACCGGCGAATCGATGTAGTCGATACCTTCCACGAACCAAACAAAGCTGAAGGAACTTCCATTATACAATATCTGTCTTCGTAAGAATGTACGCGACAGATCCAATTGACCGTGTTACTCGATCAATTTACATTTAGCTGTCCTAAATGACGCACACTCGTCATCAACCCTTTGTAGCGGTAACAGAGTGTGAATGACATGTCTATTTGGCAGTGCTATTTGTTCATTAAACGTGGACGATGGGACTATATTTATGTAACCATATTTTGATGGAAGCTCAATATGACACTGTATTTCATTGTGAATTTCATTGTTAGCGACACTGTTTCATTATAAGTGACACGGTGTGAAGCAATGTTTTATAAGTGAATTGTATTTTATTATGTTTCAATTCCGGTTCAATTTCGAATTTTATAAAATGAATCTGAAATAGTAAAAATTGTAAAATGATATTTTTTCGTCTGACTCTTCATTTATGAATAGATTGATACTAATACATGATGATATCGCTGCAATTGAGATTAATTTAAGAGAAGTCAGTCGACAAGGTCAATGACTTAAGGGCTAGTTTTAAACTGAAACAATATTTCTGTATTTTTGAAAATAAGTGTTGAGTGAGTTGTGAAATTTTGTTGATGTGTAAAATTCAATAGCTTCTTCCGCCATGAAAAGAAGACTTAAGGGTTGTTTTTAAATTCAAGCAGAAGAATAATCTTTGATCCTGTATTTTTTACAGTAATGTCTATTATATTTTTTAATAAGTGTCCATAGGTGAATTCATCAAATATAATGATGTGTAAAATTCAATAGCTTCTTCCTCTTCGAAAAGAGGACTTAAGGGTTGCTTTTAAATTAAAGCAGAAGAATAATCTTTGATCCTGTATTTTTTACAATAATGTCTATTATATTTTTTAATAAATGTTCATAGGTGAATTCATCAAATGTAATGATGTGTAAAATTCAATAGCTTCTTCCTCTTCGAAAAGAGGACTTAAGGGTTGCTTTTAAATTAAAGCAGAAGAATAATCTTTGATCCTGTATTTTTTACAATAATGTCTATTATAATTTTTAATAAGTGTCCATAGGTGAATTCGTCAAATATAATGATGTGTAAAATTCAATAGCTTCTTCCTCCACGAAAAGAGGACTTAAGGGTTGCTTTTAAATTAAAGCAGAAGAATAATCTTTGATCCGGTATTTTTTACAATAATGTCTATTACATTTTTTAAGAAGCATCCATAGGTGAATTCATCAAATATAATGATGTGTAAAATTCCATAGCTTCTTCCTCCACGAAAAGAGGACTTAAGGGTTGCTTTTAAATTAAAGCGCAAGAATAATCTTTGATCCCACATTTTTTTACAATAACATCTATTATAATTGACAATAAATATTAATGAATAAATGATGACTAAAACTTTATGGCTCCCACAGGAAATTTTTCTTCGAAAAGAGGAAACAGATTCCCTCCGGTAGCTCGCGCGTGACATGATCGTTCGATTTCATCGAGAAGAGACCCGGTTCGAGCACGTTTCGATCCATCGATAGACAAAAACGCGTGGTCCGCTGGCACGAATCGGACTCAGCCTCGAATCCCTGGCTATACTTCGATGCAGCAACGTGACGTTATTTACGACCACTGATCTTCGATCTACGAGCCACGTGAAACGGCCTTTTGCTTCGACATTTCTACGACCAGAGAAGTCGAATTCGAAACTCGTTCGAGCGAATTAGAGAGATGGTTTGCACCCTCTGAACATTAAGTTAGGGAATTTTTAAGGGTAACATAATTTATTTCGTTCGGACGTGATAAGATCTGAAAGAGATTAGCACGTTGGGGTAACAAATCTTGGAGTGATAAGTAGAGTTTGAGTATGACAAGGAAAAATAGTGATGGGTTTAAGAGATGTACCTTCATAAAAATTTCTAAATTAATTTTTAAAGGTATGACTTCAAAGGTATAATCTTCAGAATATTTTCAAAGTGTTGAAGTCTCTATATTTTCAAATTAAAAAATTTCTAAGAGCTCGAATTTACAGATTTCAAAGTCCTTAAATTTTTATGTTGCACATTTGAGAATCAGCAAATTTTTAATTCATCAAAACTGACACAAAATGGCGGACTCAGGATCGAATTTATATTTCGAGATCCACTCTGAAATATCATCGAAACTTTTTCTTCTGAACAGAATTTAATTTTGAGTTGCTCTAATCGAAAACGGCGAGAGCTGTTTGAATTGTAAATATAATTTATACCGCAGTTTAACTTTGTCGAAGTTCGAATTAAAAGAACGTAGGCGAAAAATGATATGCGAAAAAAGAATTTAGGTCGACGAATTGGCGTAGCTTTAATCGTTTGAAATAGCCAACTAAAGGTCAAAGTGAATCATCGGACATCAATTTTTCAACTGAATTATTCATTTTAAAACGCGAGCATCCAGATGGATTTCAAAGAAAGGTCAGGAGCAATTAATAATTAGCCAACGATCAAGGTAGAAATTGGAAGTTTGAAAAAAAAGGCAATCGAGAAAGAGTGTATTAACGATGAGTTTTGTAAAACAAAAAGGAAGGTTCGAGTGGAACGGAATGGCTGCGGTTTAAATGTCTTCGAACACGCATTGGATTACGACGATCGTTCTTACGACTTTGACAACCTGCTATCGCGTTACCAACTTCTGAGAACGCTGACAGTAAGACTCGTACGCCATTTTTTCTCCAATCGCTCTCCTTGAACGCTCCGTGAACACACGATCTTTTTTCGTATAACTTTATATGCAAATTGGAGCGTAAAGGAATTTCAACTAAATATGCAGGTATTTATAGACAGCTGACGCTGGAAATTTCAGGTAATCAATCAATCAGCCAGGTGTCGTGACCCTTTCGAAACGTCGGGTTTCGATTTTACGGTCTTTTAATTTGTCAGATTTTGCAATTATGAATGTCTCGATTACTGAACTCAAATTTTTGAAATTCTCAAACTCATGAATTTCCAAATCGTAAATTCTTTGATTTACAAGTTCAACAATTGCAAATTCTCAAACTTAGAAATTACCAAATTGCACATTGTCAAATTCATAAATTACCAAATTGTAAATTTTCAAATTTGTAAATTCCTAAATTGCAAATTAATAAAGTTACAAATTTCCAAATTGAAAATTCTCAAACTCACAAATTACCGAATTGCAAATTTTCACACTCATAAATTTCCTAAGTTTCCAAATTTCCAACCCCCCAAACTCTCAAGCTCCCAAATTCCTAAATTTCTAAATTTCCAACCCCCTAAATTTCTAAATTCCCAAATCCCTAAATTTTCAAATTTCAAACCCCCCAAATTCCTAAATCCACAATTTCCTAAATTTCCAAATTTCCAACCCCCCAAATTCCTAAATTCCCAAATCCCTAAATTTCCAAATTTCCAATGCCTCAAACTCTCAAGCTCCCAAATTCCTAAATTTCTAAATTTCCAACTCCCTAAATTTCTAAATTCCCAAATTTCAAACCTCCCAAATTCCTAAATTTCCAAATTTCCAACCCCCCAAATTCCTAAATTCCAAAATCCCTAAATTTCCAATCCCTCAAACTCTCAAGCTTCCAAATTCCTAAATTTCCAACCCCCTAAATTCCTAAATTCCCAAATCCCTAAATTTCCAAATTTCAAACCCCCCAAATTCTTAAATCCCCAATTTCCTAAATTTCAAAATTTCCAACCCCCCAAATTCCGAAATTTCCAAATTTCCAATGCCTCAAACTCTCAAGCTCCCACATTCCTAAATTTTTAAATTTCCAACCCCCCAAATCCTTAAATTTCCAAATTTCAAACCCCCCAAATTCCAAAAATTCCAAATTTCCAACCCCCCAAATTCCTAAATTTCCAAATTTCCAATGCCTCAAACTCTCAAGCTCCCAAATTCCTAAATTTTTAAATTTCCAACCCCCCAAATCCCTAAATTTCCAAATTTCCAACCCCCCAAATTCCAAAAATTCCAAATTTCCAACCCCCCAAAATCCATAAATTTCCAAATTTCCAACCCCCCAATTTCCTAAATTTCCAACCCCCAAATTCCTGAATTCCCAAATCCCTAAATTTCCAAATTTCAACCCCCCCAAATTTCCAATCCACCAAACTCTCAAATCCTCAAATTCCTAAATCATGAAATTTTCAACCCCTCGAATCTTAAGCTTTCAAATTCCTAAATTCCTAAATTCCCAAATTCGCAAATCCTCTACCCTCCAAACCCCAATTTCCAAAACATCCTACCACCCATAATCTCGTCAAAGTAGTAAAACATGGTCGCCCAGTTGACCAAGATGGCGTCGAACGTGTCGGGCAATCTGCGCAAACTTCGTTAACGCCGGTTCGATTTACCGGTCCAAGTAGCACGCGTTTCACGGCTGACGGCTGCAAGAGCCGCGTCGCGTCGTTGAAAACGCCGAGAAGCCTCTCGGAGGCTGAAGCTTGCAAGATTTTTTTCCCCTCAATGGTTCGCAACCTCTCCGCGGAACAATCGTGCCCGATGCAAACCGCGTTTCGTTTCTCGGCTTTGCTCATTTCCACGAGAAATACGCGAAAGGTGGTTGGCGCAGCACGTGACGTAGGAAGCAGGTGATGGTGCTCGAGAGCCGAGGCTTTACGCGAAATGTGGGTCAACCTCGACCCGAGGTGCGTGCGTCTCTCGGTCGCGATTCGCGCCAGCTCGTTCCCTGCAAATATTTTTTCCCCTTTGCGGAAGCGGAATATGCTCGAATGCCGTCTATAGCGACTCGTTTCGCGATATGCGCAGGCAGACATGTGTAATCGTACACGAATTTTGTTACATGGTACACCGAATATTACAACTTGATGGAACATTTTTTGGAGCCTTTATTGCTGGTTTAGATTTAGGGGTTGTGGGAGTTCAGACACAAAGGGGTTAGCTACGAGGAATTGAATATTTTGAAGTTTAAAAATTTTATATCATGGAATTGGAATTTGTGAGTTTGCAAATTTAGAGTGTTAAGGGTTTGAGAATTTAAAGACATAGGGGGGTGAAGAATTTGGAGGTTTTGGAAATTGAGGACCCAAGAACTCGAGGGTTGAGAACTCAGACCCAGCAATTTAAGAATTCAGAAACTTGCAAACTTAAAAAATTAGGGAGCAATTTAAAGGTTTATGAATTCGCAAGGAAAATGTCCAAACCCTTAAATATTCAAAGATATGTGGTAGCTAAGACACATGAAAATGTGAGAAGTTTGAAAGTTCACCACTTTACTACCTTAAAAATATACAAACTTGAGACCTGACAATTTAAAATCATGAATATACAGATTTGATAAAATACAAAGTTGTGAATGTTACACATTATCATAGTACGTTACATATATGTAGAGTATCGTAGAAAACTATAAAGGTTAATTGCGTTAGGAGATACATCCGTAAATCGAGCAGAAGATTACACAGCCGCATCAGTGATTTTAATCCGCTGATATCGAGGCAGACGGTAAACAGGGCGACACACGATTGGCAAGCAAATCCCCAGAGGAGTGTCACACCCCCAGATTGACACCATTTGTAGGTAAAATGGTACCGGCAAGGTTTTACGTATTGTCTTGGATGCGTGTACAATGGAAAAGTATCACGAGCGATGGCACCGTCACAATGAGGATAAGGAACGAACGCATGAGCAAGCGAACAGCATGGCGGCGACTAAATAACGAAGCTCGGTTATATGCATAAATTTAATACCATTAATATCCCCAGGATACATGGCCGGGTCGCTAACGAGATCGACGCGAGACGGTCCCATTAATTTTCTTAAAATACCGTCTCGAGCGTGGTGGGAAGGCTGTTATCGTGGGAGTAGGCGAGAAATGAAAAAATCTTGCGAGATATACAAAAAGAAAGTAGAAATTAAACGATAAAAAGAGGGACAGTGGAGAAGGAGGGTGCTTTGTGAGCGTCGAGAACAGTCGCCGGTAAAAATGGGGATCTCCAAGGAAGTCGAGGTCAGGCATCGAGTAACGGAGATGCACGCTAATTGCTGTTAATTAACTCGTTGACGTGGATTATGCATAACGAAGAAGAGGCGCGATTGTGCAACCAAGCAGGAATCGGGGCCGTAGTGCATAGTGATCGTTCATGCTCGAATTCGTGTTTCGGTTCAAGTAATTTCTTAGGTGTTTATTAATTTACTGTAGACTTCAATGAGGTACAAATATTAAGATGGAACGGGGGGTGGTTTGCGTGTTAAAGTATTAACACCCCTGTTAGTCTGATTGAAATAAATTTTTCAATTTGCTTTAAGAATACTTTAGAAATGAGGTGGATCAAATTGTGACAATATCGGAATTAGTTGAAGAGAATTATCACCGCAAATTTATAACTGTTAACATGGAATGGTGATCAAACTAACATGTGCAGACTACTTGATTATTTGAAATTATATTAAAAAATTTAATATGATTGCAATTTGTCGATGTAGACATTTAATGAATATGTTATATAATTATTTCTATAAGTTGACAACTATACTAATTCATATTCTTGCATAGTTTTTAATTTTAAGTCAATACTATTCTTACAAAAGCACCGCTATCGCCATCTAGTGGTGAATTGTGAAATCGACGAAACAGAAAATTGCCTTTTTCCTAAAAATCGACAACTATTGTACCTTCCTAAAGAAAGCACAACATTCTAAAATCGCAGTATTATCAGAATAACAGCATCATAATTCTCTAACAGAGTTAAAATCAATAATTTAAAAAATTGCATTTTATGGATACACAAATGGTATCGCCATCTAGTGGTGGATAGCAAGAACTAAAATTCTGCAATGTTACATACATTTCTTGTAATATATAGCTTTCTAGAATTGTTTAATCATGTCAGACGTTAAATATCAATAATGTGATTTATGTAGTGACACTAAAAGACATTTAATAAGTAAAAATTAACAATTATTATCAAAAATGAAAGACGATATGCATCACGGTACTTCCAGCTCCATCTGTCGGTACAGACGTGAACTGTAGAACACCTATGATTCATTAGTCAGCACCTAGATGGTGCTGCCAGCACTAAAAATTGATCCACTCACACTGAAACTCGAGAGAAGCTTATTTTCTCATATTCTTACAATTTCCACGTACTTATGCATTTTAACGTCACAACACATTAATGATATAACATCTCTAATAAGACTAAAAAATCAATTATTACTGCAGAAACAAGTAAAATTTAGTCCCGTTAGTTCCAGGCTTCCACCGCTAGATGGACGACAAATTTTTGGTCCATAAAATGCTAGTCTCTCTAAAACTCCGTTTGAAGGTTTTCAGCACATCGTAATCCAATTATATTCGTTACATTAAGTCTATAGAATGATCTGACCACTTCAAAAGAGCATAAAAGCCGGTGATCCTGCAGAATAATGCAATTTTCCTTTTCACTTGCGTCGTTCGCCACTAGATGGCGCTAGCAGTCCTTTACCTGAAACGCGCGTCATTCAAAATTAAAAAATCGAAGCCTAACATTTTTCATCTGGCTATATAATTACTGTACGAGCACATTATTACAACCATTGCACTTAGTGTACCTTATGTATACCTTAGTATACATCTTTATTATAAACTGAAGTAAACAAATGTTTCTCAGATCAAAGAATAATTATCTAAGATGTTAAAATATCACGTAACACTATTATTAAGCACATGACTAACAGTATAATCGACCTCAGAAACGAGAAGGCAAATAATTCATACGCATCATTAAACATAACGATCCACGTTCAACCGAAAAGAATCCTTTCCGTATTTCAGCGAAGTTACCAATCTTCGTTTTAACGGCAAACGCCACGATAAAGCAAGAAAGGGAGGGTATAATATACGGTGCAAGAAGACGAACGAGTCGTGTAAAGATGTGGGCGGATTGTCTCGCCCCCGCAGCTCGAACACGCTCGAGGAAGCCCCTTTTTGCTCCGCACTCGAGCCTCTTCGTCTTCTTCTTTCTCCTCTCTAAAGCAATTCACCTTGCACCACGCGAGAAGTTCAGCTCGCAAACGCTTATTTGCGACGAAGACGAAGTAACAGCACGTGCACCTCGTGTGCCTTTTGCTCGTAACTACAGATACGACGGAAACCGAGGAGAAGACGGCACAAATTGGGAAGAGAGCGTCCAGACGAGTTTGCCTCGTCATCCAGCACGTGCTCCTCCATCATTTGCGAACCGGTTCTCGACCATTCCCGATCTAGCGATTCGATCGATTCGACACGAATTATCAGCCCGAAATTACGTGGGAACGATTCGATACGAATATTCTGGGCCAATCTGCACTTGCGATGTGGATCTGGGGAGTGCTGATAGGGGGATTTTGTCTCGAATGCTTATGTCCCAAACCCTTACATCCTATATGCAGATAGCCTATAGTCCAAAGTCCCATGTCCTGGACCCCTATGTCCCTAATCCCTATGTGCCACACCTACGTAGCCCAAACTAGTATGTCCCAAACCTCCATATCCCATGTTACTATGTCCCCAATTCCTACGTCCTAAGTCACTATGTCCCAAACCTCCATATCCCCTATTTCTATGTCCATGTCTCTCTATGTCTCCCTATGTCCCTGTCTCCTTACGTCCCAGTCTCCCTATGTCCCTGTCTCCCTATATCCCTGTCACTCTATGTCCCTATCTCCTATGTCTCTGTCTCCTACGTCCCTGTCTTCCTATGTCCCAGCTCCCTATCTCCCTATCTCCCTATACCCAAAAATCCCATATCCCAAATTCCCTATGTCCATGTCTCCCCACGTCCCAGCTCCCTATGTCCCTGTCTCTCTACGTCTCTATATCCTTACGTCCCTGTCTCCCTATGTGCCAGCTCCCTATGCCCCTGTCTCCCTATGTCCCTGTCTCCTATATCCCAGCTCCCTATGTCCTGTCTCCCTATGTCCCAGCTCCCTATATCCCTGTCTCTCTATATCCCTGTCATTCTATGTCCCTGTCTCCTATGTCTATGTCTCCTACGTCCCTGTCTTCCTATGTCCCAGCTCCCTATCTCCCTGTACCCTAAAATCCCATATCCCAAATTCCCACACCCCAAATCCCTACATCTCCAAACCCTTCTCCACTCAACACCCCACATCCCCAATCTACACACCCCCAAATTGCAAAACTACTCCCTCAGTGCGCACAGTAAATCCCCAAATCCTCAAACCACAATATAACAAACATCCTTGCATCTGAACATCAGCAAACATTAAAAATCTATACAAATCGCTAAGTAGGTCTAATTGAATCGGTAGATCACATGGTTAAAGCGGGCCGCAATTCACAACGTAAAACGTGAATACCAAAAGCCAGGTTTTCTTTCGCTATTGAATCGCGACTATTGATGAAAACGGATCGTTTTACACCGGGAGCTTAATTGTCGAACACATTGAAAAGCTTCGTTGTTCCGGTCTAATTAACCTTGCAAGGTCGAGCCCTGTCTATTTTCTGGTGATTCGAGTTTGACGCGCTCGCTGGTTCACGGCTGTGTAAACAGCCATTACGAAACGGTATACAGTAAGAGAAGGAAGGTTTATCAGGTTACTTTATCGAGTAACAGCTGATGTATTGATTTATCGATGCAAAATTTGTTCTCAATTAATGGAGTATCAGAAGTCAGACTTCTGACACGTGTTACAATAACAAGATTCATTTCAATCAATAGACCAGGTGCAGATTAATTTACGAAATCAAGTACAATTGATTCACTTTGAAACAGAGAGATTTGCAGCAAGAAGATTGGAAAGTTTAATCGTCGACAAACTTTGAATCGGCCAGTATAAATCGAGCATGAAAAGTACTCTTTGCAGAGGATAAAAAAAGCACACATCGCACCGATACACTCGCAGACTCTCATTTTCAAATGATACTCACGTATAAAAGACCTTAACGTATGTTCCGTGCAAACAGTCTGGTATTAAAAAAGAGGATTTTTCCATTGGTACGTAATGAAAAGTGAGGCAGCGGAATGAAAAGCGAATCGGCGGAGATGAAACAGCGCAAGTATCCGTTTTCCTTCTTTTTGCTATGAAGTCTTCTCCACGCGTGTTCTACTAATCCCTACAATTAATTAATCAAACGCGACCGTCGTACCGGATGATTAATCACTAATCACGCGGTTGTGTGCAACAACAACGATACTCTCATCGATTCTCGCAACCTGTACCGGTCACAGGGCTCTATTCACGGGGTATTACGCAAAGTGTTATCGATTCGAAACACCGGTACACGCTGCTGCCGCACAGGCTTCCTTTTGATATGAACGTATGTATACACGGAGAAATTTCCACCATTTAGTTTTCATTTTGTGGAATTTAATAGGATGTTTTCTAATGGCGTTTTTGGAGATTTTGGAAATTTGAAAAGTTGGAGTTGGAACTTGGGAATGTGGGCATTTGAGGAGATTGCAATTCGAAGACTTTTGGAGTATTGAGAATTTTCGAATTTTTGGACCTGGGGTGGTACGGATGTGGGGGTCTAAAGATTTGGTGAACTACAGATATGGGTATCCAAGGATTTGGAGATTTACGTGGAAAATCTACGTGGATTTCACGTGGAAATCTAGGGATTTGAAGAGTTGGGAATTTGGGAATGTAGGGATTTGCATATAGGGAATTTTGGAATTTTAGAATTTGGAGAGTTGGGAATTGCGGAATGTAGGGATTTGCATTTAGGAAATTTTGGAATTTTAGAATTTGGAGAGTTGGGAATTTGGGAGTGTAGGGATTTGCATCTATGGAATGTTGGAATTTGAGAATTTGGAGAGTTGGGAATTTGGGAGTGTAGGGATTTGCATCTAGGGAATTTTGGTATTTGAGAATTTCGAGAGTTGGGAATTTGGGAATGTAGGGATTTGCATCTAGCGAATTTTGGAATTTTAGAATTTCGAGAGTTGGGAATTTGGGAATGTAGGGATTTGCATCTAGCGAATTTTGGAATTTTAGAATTTGCAGAGTTGGGAATTGGGGAATGTAGGGATTTGCATCTAGGGAATTTTGAAATTTGAGAATTTGGAGAGTTGGGAATTTGGGAGTGTAGGGATTTGCATCTAGGGAATTTTGGTATTTGAGAATTTCGAGAGTTGGGAATTTGGGAATGTAGGGATTTGCATCTAGCGAATTTTGGAATTTTAGAATTTCGAGAGTTGGGAATTTGGGAATGTAGGGATTTGCATCTAGGGAATTTTGGTATTTGAGAATTTCGAGAGTTGGGAATTTGGGAATGTAGGGATTTGCATCTAGCGAATTTTGGAATTTTAGAATTTCGAGAGTTGGGAATTTGGGAATGTAGGGATTTGCATCTAGCGAATTTTGGAATTTTAGAATTTGGAGAGTTGGGAATTTGGGAATGTAGAGATTTGCATCTATGGAATTTCGGAATTTGAGAATTTGGAGAGTTGGGAATTGGGGAATGTAGGGATTTGCATCTAGGGAGTTTTGGAATTTTAGCATTTGAGGAATTTGGGGATCTGGGACTTGATATCTAGGAAATTTAGGAATCTGATAATTTTGGTTCTAGGAACTTTGGCAATATAAAAATTCAACGTCTAATTTAGAAACTTGAAAATTTTTGATTCAGAAATTTGAGGATTTGAAAGTTTGCAAATACAGATATTTCCAATTTAAGAATTTCAGAATTTCAGAAATTTTACTATAAGAATGTATCTCTAGAAAGACTACTTTTACCACAACTTCTGATTTACAGTTCACTAGTTTCATTAAAACAGTTTCAAGTCCAGTGTGCCACAATGTGCGTAAAACAAAGCGATCAGAGTCTACTTCGTGCAATTTACATATTTTTTCTGCTCTTATTAATAGATTGACCGGAATTATGCTCGAGAACGTCGTCCAATGCGTATATTAATTTTGCTAATTACTTTAATTAATGTTACCAATTAGTGGTTCTTGAATCGCAATCATAAATAAAAACAAGGTGAAAAATAATGGAATTTAAAGACCACCGTGACCGAGAGCACCAATTTAACAAATAAGACAATTTTATTCCTGTGTGTGTGGCTGCACGTAGCAAATTTTCATCGTGTCAGTGAACGTTTTAATTACCGTTATTTAAAACGACGTATATTCAGCGATTAACCCGATACTTTCAAAATCGTTACACGTCCCACACGATCTTTTTATCTCATTGCGTCAGAACCATTACCTAACTCATTGTCTCGCTGTATCGTTCTCGTCCGTGCAATTTCATCGAAAAAGCCTGAAAGACAATTTATCGTTTGTACACGCTTTAACACACCGTAACGTTCAATTGAATATCTTTTTTTTCGCGTTCAACACGGTGCAAAAACGAGCTCGCACAGAACATGACCGTAAAAAGAGGCGAACGTCCGCATCATTCAGCTCTGGCAAAAACCGAAATGAAAGCGTTAATACGCTTGTACAGAGATGATGTCCGTAGTTGGTCGTCGAACTTCACCAAAAATTCGACCGTCAATTTCGCTGGGCTTCTGGGTAATTCGATCGCTTACTTTCGAAGGCACGTTTGCGAACTTGATCGTTTCTTAGGCTCCTTTGGGAGTCTTCAAGTTTCTCAACTTGGAAGTTATAGTTTTCACAATTAGAGATTTCAAGGTTGCAAATCTTGGTTTCTATATAGGTAGAATAGGTTTGCAATTTGTCTTCAAATTGCACTCGTAGGTTTCTATATTTTCAAGTATCTGAATTTGTGAAATTCGCAAGTTTCTGAATTATTCATTTCCTGAAGTGTTCGAGTTTCCTAATTTGGAATTTTGAGAATTTGCAGACATTTTGGTACATCGAGGTGCTATATTCAAATTGCTAAATCCTCTAATTTGTAGGTTTCTAAATTCCTATCCCTCAAGACCATGTACCATATCTGTAGACCATCAAGTTCCACACTTGTACACCCTCAAATCCCTAAATGTCCACATTTCTAAACCTCCAAATTCATTTTATCCAAAAGCTCTCTACAAATAATCTTCGATGCATCGAAAGAAAAATATGAAACAGTTGAAATTCTTAATTCTCGACACGGTACATCGATAAAATACGCGAACAACGAAAGATTAAAACAGAGAAAGTCACGAGGCGGATAAAAAAGAAAATATATGCCAACTTTCTACGTGTAGCGGAATGATAAAGCAGAACGTACGTAAATTCCACTTTATTCCCCTTTTTCCCTAGATCTTCGGATAAGGTGGGGAGCACAGCACGAAACAAAGAGATATTCTGGTCTTAGATAAGACTTATCGTGTTCCACCCCCACGATTCTTCGAAATCGCAGGCCAACATCGAAATCCAGCGTTAGACGAACTTCATCGACGCTGTTATTGCAATCGATGATGAGTCATCTCCTCGATTATTCGACCGAGAATCGGCCATAAAGTTGCAGACATTCGCGGTCTGAATTTTCTTGGCGCCCGGGGAAATGACTACCCAACTTTTTAATATCGGACTCTTCGCTGATTAAAATCACTGTTTTATCGCGTTTCTGCTTTAATCGTAATTTATGGAACTGTGGATATTGTAAAATTAGAAAACATCCTCTTTTGCCTTCCATCATAATTGAAATTTAAGGGCTGCAATGTGACAAAGGTTCACACAAGGGTTTTCATTCTAAAAAATAAAAAAATAATTTCAAATAGTTTGTAAAATTTTAAGGACACAATTTTGGAAGACTAAAAATAGATTTCTTACGAACAATTCATTCCTATTGACAATAAATAATTTTTTAAAAATAAATTTTATGTACAAATATATAAAAAAAAATTGCAAATTAAATCCCAAAATTGTATTGCAAACTATGTTAAAAATATATCTGTGAGTTGACGTGGATTTTTATTACAGGTAATAACAGAGATTCCCTTCGGAAAGAGAAACTAAACAAGTAAAACTACAGAAACGAAAATAAATAAAGCAATAAAATACTTGTAACCCGTTTCAAAATTCACCGATGATTCAACAACTCTTGAACAATAAACGACAGAAACGGTGGGCGAGTTTTCGGAGTTTTCGAGACTGTTGGAAAAATTCCTCGACCTTCGAAAGAATCTTAACAACGAACGAGAAGGACAGGAAACGTATTGATCGGCCTTTGCTGACCCGCCTTGCCCAATTTCTGATCTATAAATTAGATTACGTATCATGCACGCACAGCGTCGCACGTAATTTGCCAAGCGAGTGCCAAATTTGGAAAACGATATGTCTTTTGGTGGCTGAAATTGAACGTTTAAATGCGTTTACCTACTCGAGGGTTCTTTGGGGAGGTCGACAGAAATTAGATGTTTGAAAAAAAAACGGGGGTTACTAATGGAGATGGGGTATTTTTAATTCCCTTTAAGGGAAATAGGGAAATACGTGCTGACTATATTTTAGGGGTTTGTAATTGTGTGATGTTAATGTAATAGGAATATTAAATTTTCTATGTTAAATAGATAGGTATATTTGCGAAGTTACATGCGCAACTTTCGGAACACAAGTTTACATATTCCCTTAATTTACCAAACTTCTTAATTTTTCTGAAATTCTCAAGCTTTTTAATTTGTTAATTTTAATATGAGTAGATGTGTACATTTCAGAACCCCAAATTCCTAATTATTTTCCTAGGAATTCTCAAATTCATAAATTCTGAAGCTTCAGATTAGTACATTTTCAAAGTTTCAAATAGCTTAATCCTCAACCCCAAATTCTTAACTTATTAAATTCCTTTATTTCCAAATCAATAAATCTCCAAACTCCTAAATCTTCAAATTTCAGAACCTCCAATTCTGAAATTTCTAACCTTCAAAATGATCAAATCCCTATACTTCCGAATTCCCAAATACCCAAATCCTCAAGTCCCCAAAATCCCAAATTCCCAAATTCAAAAATTTCCAAATTCCTAAACCCCCAAATCTACAAATTGTGAAATCCTCAACCCCCTAAATCCTAAAATCTCCCAAATTCCAAAATCTTCCAAATCCCAAAATCCCCCAAATTTCAAAATCTTCCAAATCCCAAAATCCCCTAAATTCCAAAATCTTCCAAATCCCAAAATCCCCCAAGTTCCACAATCTTCCAAATCCTAAAATCCCCCAAATTCCAAAATATTCCAAATCCCAAAATCCCCCAAATTCCACAATCTTCCAAATCCCAAAATCCCTTAAATTCCCAAATCTTCCAAATCCCAAAATCTCCCAAATTCCACAATCTTCCAAATCCTAAAATACCCCAAATTCAAAAATTTCTAAATTCTCAAACCCCCAAATTCCCAAATCCCCAAATCCTCATCCTCCAAATCCCAAAATCCCCCAAATTAAAAAATCTTCCAAATCCCAAAATCTCCCAAATTCCACAATCTTCCAAATCCCAAAATCGCCCAAATTCCAAAATACCCAAATCCTCCAAATTCCAAAATCCCCAAATCCCAAAATCCCCCAAATCCTAAAATCTCCCAAATCCCAAAATCCCCAAACCCTAAAATCTCCCAAACCCCAAAATCCCCAAAAATCCCCAAAAGTCTCCAAATCCCCAAATCCTCAACTTCCCAAATTTCCAAACCCCCAACCCTCAAACACAAATTTTCAATAAAAACCCCCCTGAAATATTGACCGTTTGGCGTCTCCACGAGAAAAACAACTTCCTCGAGGGACGAACGAATATTTAATCCTCTCAGTAATTCGAGGATGAATTTTCCCCCGGCAAAAAACGTCGTCGAGACAATAATACGATAGCTAATGGCATCAGCGATTCCATCGCGAATATTCCTCGAGTGCGTTCTCTTTTAACGAATATACACGTTATCTGGCGAGATGAAATTGAAAAGTTTCGGCGAAGATAAAACTGAATAGATTCAACGTTCTAGTCGGCAGGTAATTGCGAAATAAAAACGCTTCAAGTGTATCGTTCAATTTTCATTTTCAAAAGCTTTCTCCTCGCCCCTATTCTAATCCTATGCATCGCAATTTTCTTCGCTGCAATTTATTTTAATTTCCCTCGATGTTTGGTCGCGGAGCTTAAAAACACTCGGTTAAATTGCGCGTTATAAAGATTTTCGAGTGGGTATACAACATTTTTCTATATTATTCTATTTACACAAAAATGAGATTCTTCATCCTCTGAGAATTAAGTTGAAATAGTATTTCATGATCGAAGCTTTTACTTTTTTTAATTAAGAAGCAAATAAACGGAAAAGGTGGCTAAACAGATCTAAAGGGAAGCTCAATATTGCTCATATTATCGGAAAAATAATATCAATATTTATTTACAAACTGTATTTCCCTGCCCGTTCAATATTTAACCATATTGAAATATCGACATTGTGCTAATATCGAAATTAATCGTTTAAACATTTACCCTAAAATATTAAGCATAAACATTGATCTGAAATCCTGAAATCTATTCAATATTTTTTAATTAAAAATTAACAGAAATTTGTTCAATGACTGAGTTAAAAGAATTCGACCGATTTTGAACGACCTTGAATCAATTTATCTCTCATCGAGATTGTCCATATTTGCGACGCGATTTTACAGGGCGAGTTAACCTGACCCAATCATCGCGCACGTAACTCAATCAATATCCGAAAGGGCTCTTCTAAATCCTTGGATTTCTCGACAGCCGCCATTAACAGTTTCGAGCACCAGTACGCAGAATCGTGCCGCCTAATCTTAATTAACATCGGCTTCATTGAACACTCACTGCCACAATATTTGCTCCTCAAATACTTGTGTTCGTTCTTGTGGAATAGCCATCATTCGATTACTCAATTACACGTATGTCTTCAAGGTTAAACTTCAGAAATTTGGTATCGGAAGATCATTTATGAATAAGATACCAAAACAGAGATGTCTGACTTGCATGTTTTTGAGATGTACTTCAGAAATATCAACTTTCGTAAAACTACTTTGAAATTGTACTGTAGAGCTTAAATTTTATTCCTCTGACACGATCAATGTCGGAGAATTTTGGATTTGAAATCGAGCACAAGGTCCAAACGTTGCAAGACTAGAATTCTTCATTCAAACAGAAGAAATAGATTACTTGAAGTGGTGCAACATTGACATCATATGAGAATTTATTACCTTGATGATAGATACGAAATATCTACAAAATGAACAATATTCAAACTATGACATATGAGTGAACAGTTCGATAACAACCCCGTCGAGTAGATCAATAAACGATGTATGCGAAATAAAATATACTTTGCCGTCAGCAAAACGACTCAATTAAGAGGATTATCGAATCATATCCCATTTATCCTTGACGGAATCTCTTGAAACTTGCATTAAACCTCGAGCATGCTATCAAACGCCCACGATCGCAACGAGCGCAACGAAGACATACGAACGGTATGATAATGAACTTGTCTAGGATTCCATAGCGGTGACGTATTTACCATGGAACAAGATCGCGTTTCCCTCGCTAAATCATTCGGAAAGAAAATGGCTCTGGAAATGGCCAGCGTGGATTGGCTCCGTAATTTCGAGTGATTAAGCGCTAACCCAAATCTGACCCGGGTTACAACATCCACGTGGAATTCCGGGAGAATCGATCATTCGCGACCGCGCCTCCCATCGGACAAAGATTCGGTATACGTAACGCGATTGCATAACTAGATAACTTCCACGTGTTCAAGGATAACGAATCCGACGAGCGTTTCCGGCATTGAAAATCGCTACCAGGTTCGATCCGTAACGCGGTTCAACCACCTGGTTACGTTGTTGATTAACTTCGTTAACTCGGTAATTCGGTCCGTCTCGTTATCGACTTTTGTACCCTTACGCGTGTTAATTGAGGCGGGACAAAAATCCTGCCCGTTCGAGTGGCGCTTCGTTATGTTTAATGATGATTACAAAATCGGGCCCCATTTTTTTACAAGTGAATCAGGTACTCACGTCTATTCGGGTCGACAGGTTGTTACCAGATTGTAGGTACAGATACTCACCTGAAACAGAAGAAATTTTAATTAACAACTATTCCAATTGACTAGAAATTCGGTTAAGTGCCAACAGAAAATTAAGGGACACTCGGGGATGGATGATGGGTGGTTTTAAATTTGAGTTCACAAATTTTTAACACTTTACAAATCTCGTAGCAACTACAAGAGACTCGTATCTCTTTAAATTTCGATAATCAAATACTTGTTACAATGCTCTAATTTGAAGATCGAAGTCGATTTAACATCATCAGGGTAGATGAAAGTACATCAAAGATCACATACATTTGACCCAAACGTTTCAGACATGAAATCGGTGTTAATCCGCAGTGAACCGTGATCTGTACGATATTTACAGAGCAGGGAAAAATCATGTTACAGACTAATTCGAGCGGACGAATCGGTTCATTTAACAAAGCAATGGCAGAGCGTTTAATCCACATCTCGATATCGGGCAAACAGTTTGAACAATCCGGCGGATTAAACGGATCATTCGCCGTCCTCAATGATCCATATTCAAACCGTAATCCATTGATCGAAGCGATTTTTCGTCCAAGATACACTTAACAATCTTCGAGCAAAGCTTTTATCAGATTGGATGTCTCGCGAAGAAATAAAATCATCCATCCGGCGCAGACGATCCTTTCTAATTATTTCGTACGCCGGAAATATCTGGGTCATCCTCTAATTTTGTTTTACCAACGATGAAATATTGCGTTCCGCTCGATTGCTCGCGAATCCACGAAAGACGTTTCCGTAATCAATTATACACTCGATAGGATCTGCGATACAGAAATCGATCCCCGACAAAAGCGTCCCGGAGGATTATTCAGTGTCACGCGAATGGTGTCGTTGGTCGATATATCGAACTGGACGGAAATTAGCGGTTACCGAATCGAGACTATCTTTATATTAAATTAATGACATCGACAAGGGCGGCTCGAAACGGGGACAGATGTCATATTTCAAACACGTTTTTGAGCCATCAAATTTTTACCTTGGTAATTTTAATATCCAAAGCTCTTTAAGCTAAATAGTTCTTTAGCAAGTATTATCAGTCCTCTAGAGAGTCAATTTACAAAGCAGAAAAACCATCGAGTTTCACCATGAATAGTTTTCATTGCGAACATTGATGTCAAAGGACAATTATATTAAAGCCTCAGAAGCCAAGAATAGACTTCATAAGAAACTATATTCAGCCGTTGCTCCACAAAATCGTTAAATTAAAATTTCATCGAAAAATATATTTCAAGGAAGATCGAGCCAAAACGGGCGCCAGACTTTATCGACAATAATCGACTATTATACTCGTATCGGAAGGTTTAATTGCAGCGCGAATGATAGGATTAGCAGCGATCAGACTCGCACTATCGATTGGATTAGTGTAAGCGACAAAGGACACGGAAATTTCGTTCTAAAGATACCGGCGTTCAACAAGCTTCGTAAATCGAGCCCTGCGTTTCCAAGGCTTGTGTTAAGGTCGCGTCTTTAATTAGCTCAACCCGTTGGGCGCGGCTTAAAAATAATTAACTCGATTCCATCCAAACGACCACAGTTTTTTTCTCTTTCGTTTCATGGATAATCCCTGAGCATCATGGGTATTAAACCGTGTCACCTTTAAGGTGTGGTTTACGATAACTTGTCGATTATCGCTGATTCGAGTGGGTTCGATTTATCAGCCTCGAGGGCATGACTTGATTTACACGAGCCGAAAGTCGTTCAAAGAATTAATTGCGGAATGCACTTTTTTATTGCGGGAAATAGTTGTAAAATATTTTTATGTATTTACATTTATATGAAATCATGTTTAGGTACTTTTGAACAATCTTACAAAAGTAGTTACTGTGAAAGCTATAGTCAAAATTAATTTATGAACATAATGCACTTTTTGACTACGAAGAAAAGGTTCTCATAGTAAAACTTTTTCATGTATTTAAATTTATGTGACATCACGTTCAGGTACTTTTAAGCAACCTTACAAAAGTAGTGTAAGTATGTCTTATTGTGAATGCTATAATAAAAAATAATTGCTGAACATAATGCACTTTTTGATTAGGTAGAAAAGGTTCTCATTGTAAAACTTTTTCAGGTGTATAAATTTATGTAAACTCATATTCAGGTACTTTCAAACAACCTTACAAAAGTAGTTGAAGTATGTCTTACTGTGAAAGCTGTAGTCAAAATTAATTTATAAACACAATGCACTTTTTGACTATGAAGAAAAGATTCTCATTGTAAAGCTTCTTCAGGTACATAAGTTTATATAAAATCACATCCAGGTACTTTTAAGCAATCTTACAAAAATAATTGAAGTATGTCCTACTTTGAAACTGCAGCTAAAATTAATTGTTGAACATAATGCACTTTATGATCACTTGAAAAGGTCCTCATTGTAAAACTTCTTCAGGTACACAAATTATATAAAATCATATTCAGGTACTTTCAAGCAACCTTACAAAAGTAGTTGAACTATGTCTTACTATGAATGCTATAACCAAAATTAATTGCTGAACATAATGCACTTTATGATCACTTGAAAAGGTCCTCATTGTAAAACTTCTTCAGGTACATAAATTATATAAAATCATATTCAGGTACTTTCAAGCAACCTTACAAAAGTAGTTGAACTATGTCTTACTATGAATGCTATAACAAAAATTAATTACTGAACATAATGCACTTTATGATCACTTGAAAAGGTCCTCATTGTAAAACTTCTTCAGGTACATAAATTTATATAAAATCACATTCAGGTACTTTCAAGCAACCTTACAAAAATAATTGAAGTCTGTCCTACTATGAAACTGTAACAAAAATTAATTGCTGAACATAATGCACTTTTTGACTACCAAGAAAAGGTGCTCATTGTAAAACTTCTTCAGGTACATAAATTATATAAAACCACATTCAGGTACTTTCAAGCAATCTTACAAAAGCAGTTGAAGTCTGTGAATACCATAACCAGAATTAATATTCAGAAGGGTTAATAGATACAACGAGAACTAGCAAATTCGAATATTTCGTTGGAGATTAACAGAGCCCAAGTTTCGCGCGGAATACTGGCAAGTAAAGTAAAATCTCAGCTCGAAGGGACTTTACAGACAATTCACCGGTGTTTGCGTACCGGAGAGAGTTCACGAGGAAAATTCACGAGGTGTCTTTTACGTTAATCGCTGCAGAGGTTTCGTTAGTGCTCGACCAGAGTTGCTGCAATTACAGTAGATTCTCGTTATATCGTCGCCCTAACGGGTCTTTCACGCTGCTCACGTTCTTTCGACGCTGTAATATACACTTATCTAACTTAACACAGGTTTATTATCGTATAATTTGATAGATGAACAGGGACACAAAATTACAAAGGACTGTCTGTAATAAACTTATATTTAATATATTACACTTTACTGATATATTCTATGGACTGATATATCTACTGATATATTTAACAAAGTATAAGTATAGCATTAATAAAGTACATTTTATTGGAACATCCTAAATATTTTCCATCGATAATATAACAGCGTGAGACTATGTGTAATAAATTTATATTTAATATATTACACTTTACTGATATATTCTATGGACTGATATATCTACCGATATATTTAACAAAGTATAAGTATAGCATTAATAAAGTGTATTTTATTGGAACATCCTAAATATTTTCCATCGATAATATAACAGCGTGAGACTATGTGTAATCAATTTATATTTAATATATTACACTTTACTGATATATTCTATGGACTGATATATCTACTGATATATTTAACAAAGTATAAGTATAGTATTAATAAAGTATATTTTATTGGAACATCCTAAATATTTTCCATCGACAATATAACAGCGTGAGACTATGTGTAATCAATTTATATTTAATATATTACACTTTACTGATATATTCTATGGACTGACATATCTACCGATATATTTAACAAAGTATAAGTATAGTATTAATAAAGTATATTTTATTGGAACATCCTAAATATTTTCCATTGATAATAAAACAGAACGAGACAACTCGAAACAAACATTCAAAAATATGTCGACATAAAATTCCTACAATTTATAATACATACGTCGAGTACAGCGCAGTTAACGAAGGTAAAAGTCTTAAAAAATTCAGCCGGCAAGATGTTATGTAGTCGATTGCAAAGCAAATACGGCTAAAATAACCGGCGAAGATAACAGAGTCTGACACCGTGAACAGTCACGCCGCTTGGTTTCACTCAAAACGATAAAGACGAGGCATTTCAACTTTTGTTCCTTTGCCAGGAACGACGATAAAACTTTACGATCGAGCCCGTGTAATTATTTCGTGCGAAAGGTACTCGCTATTTATTGCTGCGATTGCAACAAGTTCTTGAAATAATTAGGAGGACAGGTTCTGAGTAATTCAGAGGAATGCGATTGCACGGAGTCTTTGACGGTCAGTGTCATATAACACTTTCTTTTCTTTTTTTGTTTAATTTGGATGGTAAGTTTGTGTTCGATAAATTTGTAAGATGACGTCAATGATAAAACGGGTGATATATTGATATATGTGTTCTGAGCTTGATCTACACATTTCTATACATTTCTATACATTTCTATATATTTTTATATATTTTTATATATTTTTATATATTTTTACATATTTCTATATATTTGTATACATTTCTATACATTTCTATACATTTCTATACATTTCTATACATTTCTATACATTTCTATACATTTCTATATATTTTTATATATTTTTATATATTTCTATATATTTCTATATATTTCTATATATTTCTATACATTTCTCTATATGTCTGTATATTTCCATATACTTTTATACATTTCTATATACTTCTATATATTTTACATATTCTGTATATATTTTTACATATGGACGTATCTATATGTACATATCTTTACTTATGTCTACTTTCTGCATTTCTTACGTACAACATCTTTGTACATTTATATCCCTCATATTCGCAAATTATTAGTAGCGACATATAACCGCCATGTTTCCAGCAAATGCATAAAACAATAAAAAATCGAAGTCACGAAGTTCAATTCAATTTTTTCAAACATGACGTAAAAAATGTAGCAACCACGTATGAAAGCGCGTGAAGCATAAAAAGGTTGAATACCGTGCAACGTTTAGTTAGAAACATTAAGGGAGCACGCGCGTTTTGTTACCAGAGAAAAGGTCTGAAATTTTGAAGGGAAAGTTTTTCGTTTACAGTCGAAGCTTTTCAATTTTTCCACGCCTATAATTATAACGTTTCAGCGAGCCCTCTGCTCTTTGGAACGGGTCACAGCTGAACGATTCATTCGCGAAAAATGAAAAGACCGCGGGTTCGTTTCCACCTTTCTCGCGTTACGTAAACGAAACGAGCGCGGCCGCATTATGTGTAGAGGTAATCATGCTACCTTACAGGTTAACGCCGTGTTATCCATCGATTGCGTTCAACGGTTTCAAAATATCGCAATTAATTTCATCGGAATCGGTAGCCGTTCTCGCGTGCAATCGGATTTTCACGGTACCGAGAAAACTTTTCAACGACCTCGCGTCATTAACTTTCGCAATCGCGGTTTTACGCGAATTCCCGCCGTTTTACTTACTCGCGGCATATTTCTGTCGGACGTTCAGAGAAAAAAAGGGAAATTATTATTCGAAAGCGCTCGGTGGTCGCCGGGAAAGATGGAAAATTCTATACGTGACGCGTGAAACGCGATACATTACTGGACGTGCAGTGAAGTTTTACACTGCTTTCTTGTCGAGTATGTCGATACGTCGGACAGGAACGAACAAAAGCGCAGACGATAATTAGCAAAAACGTGAAGGTCACGGTTTCGAGATTATATTGAAATATTACTGTAAATTTGTTAGTCTGAACACAGTTTCTGAGAGACATTTTCCATTGTTATAATTACACTGAAACATGTACTTAAAATGTAAATCACTTATGTACTACTTATCAGATCATGTAAACTTAGGTTGTCGATCCTATGGACTACAAGATTTGCATTTGATAGACTTCGATACAAGTACATAAACATCCTTGTTATGACTAAATCAGAGAACCCGATTATCAAATATGTCTAACAGAAGATTTACTAAATAAATTTTCAAATAATTTTGTTTCTTCAGAGACTAGTCTGTCTGTCATAATGTCTGTACATAATTAAAAAAAGGATCTTGCTCTCTTGATCCAGGACTCTACACAAAGAAAACACACGAGAGATTTGGAACAGTGAAGAGAGATTGCTGTGTAGCGTCCCATTAAACAAGATTGCAGGTTTCTAGACCAACACCGTTGGAATATTAACCCGGGCCACGATGGGAGCTATTAAAAACCGTCAGATTGCTCTAGAACGATAAGTGACCTAACTGTACAATAAGAGAACCAGGGGAAAAATGCTCGAAAAATGACACCGTAAACCCCATGGACTGGTAAATCGAAAGGCTGGAGAGAGCTACACTGGAACATATTCTTTTGTCTGGGTTTATTCCTAGATTTGTAGATGTTGTTCTGAATTGATAGTTAAACCTCCAAATCCTTGTATTCCTACATTTTGCAAATTCTCATGGAGCGTATGTTCTTCAAATCCTTATATTCATATGCACTTGAATCCCAAAATCTACAAATATTCATTCGTATACCGCGAGACAAAATTTTCAAACTACAGAGTGAAATATACTTTATTCCAAAATTTCTATATTCAAAACATTTCTATGTACTTTAAAACTTGGTAATTGAATGCGTGGTTATCCAACGCGTAGATATCTAACGTGTGGAGATCCAACGCGTAGTAATTCAACGTGCGGTGATTCAGCGCGTAGATATTTAACGTGTGGAGATCCAACGCTTGGTAATTCAATGCGTGGTTATCCAGCGCGTAGATATCTAACGTGTAGAGATCCAACGCGTGGTAATCCAACGCGTGGTAATTCAACGCGTGGTAATTCAACGCGTGGTAATTCAATGCGTGGTTATCCAGCGCGTAGATATCTAACGTGTAGAGATTCAACGCGTAGGTATCCAGCGCGTAGATATCTAACGTGTAGAGATCCAACGCGTGGTAATTCAACGTGTGGTAATCCAACGCGTGGTAATCCAACGCGTGGTAATTCAACGCGTGGTAATCCAACGCGTGGTAATTCAATGCGTGGTTATCCAGCGCGTAGATATCTAACGTGTAGAGATCCAACGCGTAGGTATCTAGCGCGTAGATATCTAACGTGTAGAGATCCAACGCGTGGTAATTCAACGTGTGGTAATCCAACGCGTGGTAATCCAACGCGTGGTAATTCAACGCGTGGTAATCCAACGCGTGGTAATTCAATGCGTGGTTATCCAGCGCGTAGATATCTAACGTGTAGAGATCCAACGCGTAGGTATCCAGCGCGTAGATATCTAACGTGTAGAGATCCAACGCGTGGTAATTCAACGCGTGGCAATCCAACGCGTGGTAATTCAACGCGTGGTAATCCAACGCGTAGATATCTAACGTGTAGAAATCCAACGCATGGATCTCCAACTCTTATATCCCAAAATTCCTACGTACCCAAACTCTCATGTCCCAAATTCTATTTTCTCTCTGATCGACAGGAATGTCCACATCCCTAAATCCCCCTTACTCCTAGCATCCGTCACTCTATCTTCTAAAGTATGAATGGTAGCCTCGCAAACGTAATGTGAAAAGCCATAATAAGTACCATCAATGAATAATCCAACAACTATAATATTTGAATGAATTTCTATACCTACAGTAATTTATAACGTTAAAAATAGTTTGCAGAATCGTCAGAATTCGAGTTTGACACGCGAGAAAATGATTAACCCGACAATATTTCTTCCCTCGGTGATTGATGGAGCTCAACTTATAACATTGCACAGAAAAAATTTAGAAAAACGTATAATACAGCTGAGCGTGTTTTCCCGAAAGAACAAAGTTATCGAACATGTTCGATGAACGAAAATATTTGAATGGCAATGTTTCCACACGAAGGCAATAAAGTAAATGTTTTGAATGAGCTCCGATCTTGACACGATTGGGGCTGTACAACACGAAGAAGCGATGTTTTGTCTTCCATCGAACACTTGTTACCGACACGAGAAAATTCGTATGTTTTGATGAAACTACAATGCGATGCTGTGAAAAATGATTGTGTAATACGAATGAGCGCATTCTGACGCATCTTACGCGTTTTATTTCAATGCGTGTCTGTTTAACGTTCTATGGTTCATTGTTTAAGCTCAGTCCAACTGGATGAATCACGCGAACGGGAATTAAACATCAAGGATAAAAGAAACATTGTATAATACGTCTGCTTAACGTACTGAATATCTGAGTATTTAATTGCCACGGGTCAATTATATCATTTGATCGTTTATAAAATTGCTTAAAATTGTTTAGATAACGTTGGATCACCATTACGGTACATTACTTTTATAATTTATTCATTAGTCGCAGCTGTAAAGAATTTACGTGCAACTGTTCGATGCATAGTCCTTTTATTATTCGCACATTTAATGCAACGTTAACACCTTCTATGTTATAAACATTTTACCGAAACGATCTCTGAGAAAAGACACGTTTTAAAAGACACACGAAAATGATATAAGAACGATAAAGATCTAACGGGCTCAGCAAAGTGTACTTCACAGAAAAATGTCTTAGGTTCATCGCAGGGTGCACCTGCTACCCCAGATCGATGCTATTAAGAGGTTCAAGACCTCAAAGAATAAATCGTCGCAATAAAAAGATGAAATTTAAATTACTTAGCAAACAGTTCCGTGAAAAATCGATTCCCATATGTGGTCACAAGAATAACGCGGTTGGTCAAAGTGTAACTGTAGTTAACCAAAGGGTTAACCACCTATCCCATCTCTCCACACATTCCATCTCTCGTAATTCCGCGAAAGAGGTTTCATGAACCTACATATCCACATCGTAAGGACAGTTCAGATTCCAAACGGAATTCCTGCGTGATGGAGCCGCAAAAAGCGGTCCCATCAAACCCGACAGTGACCTAGTGCAAAACAGTAACTCACATAGCCAGACGTTGCCACGAGGCGCGGTGTGGAGCAGATTCAGGTGCAGGTTGAAGTCCAGACCGGCCAGGTCCTGTCGCAGGTGAGTGCTGTCCATGATCAGTGCTCTCTCCGGCAATAGGAACAGGTGATCGCTCCCTTCTGCAGGCCCCAGGGTTCGCGGTACTCCGAGCCCAAGAGGCCCAGAACGGGCTGTCAACATTCTACCACTACGAGTGCCGAAAATCGCGTTGTCGCGCGACGGCGCATCATCCGACCCGATTCCCGACACGCTGACTGTCGGATATCCTCTCGTGAGACTGATTCGAGCGTTACCACCCTCTTCGGCTCTTCGACTCTTCCTCTTTTGATCTTTCTCTACTCTTCTGTCTCGATTCGAATACCGGTTGATTCTGCTCTCGAACGCTCTGTTTTTCTCGGCTCGATAAATCTTGGATCGCTTTAGGAACCTTGGCCCATCAGATTTTGTTCCAGTTAATCTGATATTTGTAAACTCGGTCTGAGTATGTTAGGTACAATTATTGTTCCATCAGATTTTACAGTCAGTATCGAAATTTGACTGTCTGGATCTTGCGTTCAACTTATTCCTGATCAAATTTGGATTCAAAACTTGTGATTAGCCTCGGACTATTCCAAGAACGTTCGAGGTCCGACCTTATTTCTGTACCTTCTTACCAGGTCATACAGAATACGTGACTGCGACAGACTTCCAAATTCCGCGGGTTGCCTAGTCAGGTACGACCCAAGATTGTTTACTTCTGTTCCATCAACTTTCGACCCCGTGGAATTTGTAATTCAAACTGGCAAATAGTCGTTTCAGGTTCTGTAATCTCGTTCCATGAGATTCGGTGGCAGATTCTCCAGGCGAGTAAACCGGTGTTCTCGAATCAGCTGCGAATCCCCAATTCCCGGAGCGTATTCGCGCTGGCTTTCAGAGTTCATCGACGATTCGCCCGATAAATATTTACTTCGAAACGAAGCGGAACTGGTGGCAAGACAAGGAATCCCTGAAGCGAGGTAAAGCACGCGCGGCGTGCTTATTCGATCGACCGTCCCGCGGTGTTCCTCTTCTCTTTCATCGCGCGTCCGGCGCGCGCTGCTTCGCGGTCCAATTAATCCGCTTCTAATTACCGTCGACGCTTTTGCCGATCACGGAACGTCTGGTCGGCGATTCTTGGACTCGCGTGGCGACCACGAAACGTCGGGGTCCACTTCCCTTATCTGACTGTTTTCCTGGTTAAGCGGCGACAGAAGGAGCGCATTGTACGCGCGTCGCGTATCTTCGATCGTCGAGACGAGACGAGCACTCTGGGCGATCTCGTGAGTCACTCGGTCAGTCAACTCTATGGAGCGAGGAGGCAAGTTGAATGCGACGTATCGTCCACGCGGGTTAGCACGAATTGACCGCGCGGACGAGTGGCCTCGTTGAATTCGTTAAGGAGTATCAAAGGATGCGACGGGGTCGACGAATCTCTTGATCGCGAATCGAACGTGTTCCGTATATCGGCTCTGTTTGCCAACAGACCTGTTTGTTGTCGTATCTCTTACGATCCTTTGACGAATAATTCAACGCACTTGCACTGGTCGGCTAGTCCGTTTTGGGCAAACACGTGCCCCGGAGGGGAGGTCGCCAGACACGCACTACGCGAACGAATCGATCGAGCGTCCACGTCGACGAGAATTTACGCGAAAAAAAGAATCGATCGAACGTACGACAAAAACTTGTCACGATGACGCACGATTCACCTGACGATACGCGAGACGCGATTGGCTGTCAGGTAGACAGCTGGCTGACAACCGGGAATGACTCGTGGTGACGCGTTGGTACCGAGCGCAACGCGATCCTACACGCGTGGCGGTCAGCGTTCGACTGAATGACGCCGCGGTACAGCGCGCTCACGAGCCCCACCGAGGGGTGTCGGAAATTCCCGAACACATGGAGACACGGCTCGCTACGAGTGTACTCCGATTTTTCATTTGTTTCGAGTGCGTTTGAATACGCGCCGAGGAGAAATCTCCGGGTAAATCCAACGAATGGATAACTTCGATTGACATTCGCCCTCGTACCATAATCTACCCGGTTCACCCTTCCTCACTGGCGTATCTACCTATTCTACACGCAATCGCTAGGGTTCTTCAGTAAAAATGGGGAAGTTAGGAACTTTTGGAGGTTGGGAAGTTGGAATTTTTGTGGAAGTGTGAATTTGGAGATTTGGGAATTTTGGAATTTGGGGAATTTGGAATTTGGGGATTTGGAATTTGGGGATTTGGGAATTTGGGGATTTGGGGATTTGGGAATTTGGGAATTTGGGGATTTTGGAATTTGGGAAATTTGGAATTTGGGGTATTTGGGATTTGGGGAATTTGGAATTTGGGGAGTTTGGAATTTGGCGAGTTTGGAATTTAGGGAGTTTGGAATTTGGGGAGTTTGGAATTTGGGGGATTTGGAATTTGGGGATTTGGGAATTTGGGAAATTTGGAATTTGGGGATTTGGGAATTTGGGAAATTTGGAATTTGGGGTATTTGGAATTTGGGGAATTTGGAATTTGGGGGATTTGGAATTTGGGGTATTTGGAATTTGGGGATTTCGGAATTTGGGGATTTTGGAATTTGGGGAATTTGGAATTTGGGGTATTTGGAATTTGGGGAGTTTGAAATTTAGGAATTTTGGAATTTGGGGATTTTGAAATTTGGAAATTTGGGGATTTGGAAATTCGGGGATTTGGGAATTCGGGGATTTGGGAATTCAGGGATTTTATAATTTGGGGATTTGGAAATTCGGTGGTTTCGAAATTCCGGGATTTGGAAATTCAGGGATTTGGAAATTCGGAGATTTGGGAATTCGGGGATTTGGAAATTTGGGGACTTAGAGATTTGAGAATTTGAGAGTTCAAGAACTTGAAAATTGGAAAGTTTGGAGTTTCAAGAATCTAGAGTTTTAAAAATGTAGAAATATAAGAATTTGGAAAACATAAAAATTTCTAAATTTCTAATATCAAATACGTGAACAGTCCTACATCCCACGTCCCTACGTAATTACAAATCGTATTTCGTTCACCATCCCTAGCTACGTCCCTGTCCTCACCCTCTTGATAGCGATCGGAAAACGGACGTTGAGAAACGGGTGCTTTTAATAGAACAGACAGGTGGCGGAAAAATGAAATGCAATCAACCCATGTTTGATAACATAGATTGTTATCTCCTAACTACACATTACTATTAATCCTAATCACTAATTCCCGTGTTAAATTTCTCATTTGTCTCCATAAAGATTAAAATATGATCCCACATAAAATATCATTGTAACACTTTTTTTGTCATGCAAAAAATTTGCTCGATGAAATGAATTCGTCAACCCACATTCATGGTGGTATTTGCATACGTTAAAAAGAAAATAATTTTTCTTAATCCTTTACACTCCACTTGCGCCGTTACTGTGAAAGGTGAATGTAATAATGGCTCCGCCACTCTCCTCAATAAACTGAAATAATCGTTTCGTTTTAAAATTCAGAAGGTCTGAAATATTTGGTTGCTCGATTTAGATCAAGTACACGGTTGAGGAGTCTAACAGTACCGTAAAAAAGGTTGATATTAAAGAATTATTCTGTAGATAAATCAACGGCAATTACTTATAGTTATATAGTTAAACGATAATTATGACCGTTTTGATGTATCGCAACTACAAAGGAAGTGATTTCGAATCGGCCATTAGTGTTTGTTGGAATACAATAAAGCAAATACATATTTATACAGCGCAACGGATATCTGTAACGATGCACACCTGTGCAAAAAGAGAACAATGATACTTTACCTAGACTATTGGGTTAATCTTGAATATTCGGTTTGTAGGTTTAAAGCGCAACTTAATATCCCAATTAACAAGAGTTTCATCAATCCCATTAACCTATACTTTTCATTCAAATTAAACGTCATAAAAACTGAAAAGTTTCAATCTTGAAAAGATTCAACTCGTACGAAATGGAGTAAAACAAAATAAATAAATAAATCTTCATTCCTGGAATATCAAAGTAAACTAGAATTCCGATCATCTGTCTGAAATGGAGTAATAAATTCCTTTCATCGTTTCACTATTTGCGAAGTCATCCCATAATTTTCTGGATATAATCCGAATATCAGAGACGTGCAAAAGAACGTGGGAGATGCAAGGTGGCCGATAGTGTAGCAAGAATATCCCAGCCTCGTGAAATGACCAGCTACGGTTAGCAATTTGCCCCAAGTTCGCTTTTACGGCCACAGAATGTTTCATGAAGTTCCACCGAAGCTATCCCGCGTAACGTGTCGGTCGTTACACGGTTTCCCGGAAAATCTTACGATCCGAAGACGCTCGACAAAAACACGCGTAACCTGTCGATTTTCAACCCCCGTAAAAGATAACAGTAAATTATTGATCCGTTATTTCTGAACGGGAGAGTCACGATCTTGTCCGTTCGGGATTACACAAATCGGTCCCGGTGTTAAAGCAATTCCCGTTGAAGGTGATCTGACAATGCTTCTGCGAGTTTCGAGTATCGTCAAACACTGGGAATCTCATTAAGACTATCGATACCTGGTTACGGAACTTCCGTTACGTAACTACCTACGCCAAATTCTATCAACCTATAACAATTCGATGTCTGAACATAATAGGAGGAAAGTTTGATGGAACATTGTATTCTGACGGATTAACATGGATTGTGTGATTATTTGCATGTGTTGGGTTGTTACGTGCTGGATTTCTATGTTAGATCATTGTATGATTAGTTTCTGTGCGTTTGGTAACCTCGGGTTGGATAATTGCGCGCTGGGTAACTACGCGGTGGGTAACTACGCGTTAGATAACTACGCGTCCAATTACCACGCGTTGGATCTCTAAGCGCTGGATAATCACGCGTTGAATTACCACGCGATGGATAACCACGCGTTGAATTACCACGCGCTGGATAACCACGCATTGAATTACTATGCGTTGAATTACCATGCGTTGGATTACCACGCGTTGAATTACCACGCGTTGGATTACCACGCGTTGAATTACCAAGCGTTGGATCTCCAAGCGCTGGATAATCACGCGTTGGATCTCTACGCGTTAGATATCTACGCGTTGGAGAACCACGCGTTGAATTACCAAGCGTTGGATCTCTACACGTTAGATATCTACGCGCTGGATAACCACGCGTTGAATTACTACGCGTTGAATTACCATGCGTTGGATTACCACGCGTTAAATTACCACGTGTTGGATTACCACGCGTTGAATTACCACGCGTTGGATTACCACGCGCTGGATAACCACGCGTTGAATTACTACGCGTTCAATCTCTACACGTTAGACATCTACGCGCTGGATAACCACGCGTTGAATTACCACGCGTTGAATTACCACGCGTTGAATTACTACGCGTTGGATCTCTACACGTTAGATACCTACGCGCTGGATAACCACGCGTTGGATCTCTACACGTTGGATATCTACGCGCTGGATAGCCACACGTTGAATTATCACGCGTTGAATTTCTCCACATTAGATATCTACGCGCTAGATAACCACGCATTCAATTACCACGCGTTGGATCTCTACACGATAGATATCTACATATTCTACAACCACGCGTTGGATCTCTACATGCGAGATACCTACACACTATACAACCACGCGTTGGATCTCTGCAAGTTAAATATCTCCTTGCTATATAATCACAGGTTGCATCTCTACATATCATATGTACACGTCGATGACCAAGCACTAAATCTTAGTAAGTTTATCACACGTTAGATGTATAGACTCCCACCTCCGTTAGCCTTTTACAGTATAGCTCACATTTGAATAATAATGTATGAATATAATAGCGAATAATGTCACAGTAGAATAGTAAGATAATAGTATAGTAGAATAGTAGAACAGTGTTAGAGAGGAATACTGAAATAATAGAATACTCGATCATTGCCAGAACTGACCACATGTGACTGCTTGATCCCTAACCTCGAGCCCCGAGGTAATAAAGCCAAATAATTAATAAGGTCTTACGCCAGACCCACGTGCAATTTGGCCAATTCTGCAGATGCGTAATTCTTGCATCTTTAAATAGAATAAAACTTGCATATAACAATTTTTCATCCAGAATTTAATAGTAATCTGTCCCAACTTCCTCACATTGCAAGTTTGTTCATTCACACAAATATAGTCATCATATTACCATGTTTTACTTTATGTGTACCATACTGTCTGTAAATACTGTCTGTGTGTATAATACTGTCTATAAATGCTGTCTGTGTGTATTGTCTGTAAATGATAAGTGGCAACTTAGGGATGAGGTGAAGGTACAAGGTAGAAATTCGCTTTATCGCCCGTAATTGCCAGTTCGAAGACCATGGATCCCACGCAAGTCGCAAAAATAAAAAGAAAAGTGTTCGACAAGAAGTCGAACCACCGTCGTTCTTCGCGAGATCGAAGTTCCATTCTCGTATACTGTTACCCGCTCGGCGGTGTTCGGACACTTCTTGCGGCTTGATCTTCCGCGTGCGTGCCTCGTGTACGAAGTCGCTGAAATGGCGATCGATGCCCCTTTACAGGGAGTAATATGCCAAGTCCAGCAGTCGACTCGTCTGATAGAGGCCGCCTTGTTGTACATGGCGCGATCGAACCAGACGAGTTGACGGTGCTAGCCTCGGGTTAAGAAGCAAGGCCGGACAGTGATTGACACAGAGATCTTCTTCGTTCTTGCTTACGGTATCCTGTCACTTCAGCTCCATAGTTGATGGACGCGAGGATCGGTATTAGCGACAAGAAACGATACGGCGATTTCCTACTTGATAACCGTGTACGCTTTAATAAAATTCTAGTGTCCCTCCATTACTACTTTTATTGCCTTCTCTCCGCATTTTCAACTGTGTCGACTACCAACTTCACACAAATCTGTTGAAACTTTATTCGGTTTAAGATATTCGTATTAATTACTCAGGACTGTAAATAATAAATACAGAAAAATATTGTGAAAATTGTTGGTAAGATTTGTCAACAATAAAAATACTACTTAATACATTTTTTAACTGTTCTGTCAGACAACAGAATGAGGGCAAATTTTTTCTGACTGTCCATTTGTCTACCTTTAAATCAGAAACAGAATCGATTTCCACAACGAAATTTACACAGTGAATAACATGGTCAGAATGTGTCTGTTTGATCTTGATATCTCAAGCGCTCTGAAGTTAGATTAGTAAGATCATATCTTATTGAGCAGAATGTATCCGCTAGCTGATGAATATAATCTCACCGAGCATAATTTCAACTCAACGGTGAATGCACAAAATAAATTTTGTTCCAACCGTTTTCTTTTATCCGATCATTTAATCCATATCGACCAACTTTCTATTATAAATTTTCTGAAGATGTTCACTTCGTATGTTCACTCGATCATAGTTCACGTTGAATCGTGCAGTTCGACATTTAGTATCCTTGAAGGTAAAATTGAACCCACTATTTTCTTCGTTATCTCCAGTCGAATTGGGTCGAATGCATCGAAGAAACAAGGAATTGTATCCTCTAAGTCTTCGGACCATAGTTCAAAATATACGTGTAATAGGAAGATGGTTCGTAGATTATCTGTTCGTGCCATCGGTTGACCTAAATTAACCGACCTTTGTACGACATTGTCTCATGTTCATATTCGTTATCTAAGCATAAATATCAAATAGCGTTTATTGAGTACTCTGTGTAAGTTGATATATTCAATATATCGTGTATTAACACTTAAAGTGTATGGGCACTTTATACGTACTCATATGGACCACATGGGTTATGGACTTTACTGAACTGAGCTACTTAGCTTCTATCTCGCTTCTACTTGAATCTGTCTGGATAAATAATAGGAGAGCTTTGATCCAATTCTTCTGTATAGTTTACTTAATGTACTGTACAAAAACATATGAAATACACATATGTAGTGTGTACTGGTTTGAATGACATAAGCTATTTAGCAAGACTGCTAGATCTTATGGTAGATCGGTAGACATCTAGCTTATGTGACAAATAAAAGAGTATCTTTGGTCCAACTCTCCTCTACAATTTGATGTATTTAATATACTATACAATAACATATAAAGTACACATATGTAGTGTGTACTGGTTTGAATGACATAAGCTATTTAGCAAGACTGCTAGATCTTATGGTAGATCGGTAGACACCTCGCTTATGTGACGAATAAAAGAGTATCTTTGGTCCAACTCTTCTCTACAATTTCATGTATTTAATATACTATACAATCACATATGAAGTACACATATGCAGTGGTTTGAATGACATAAGCTATTTAGCAGTCTGCCTAGCTTATCTGACAAATAAAACGAAAATATCTTTGATCCAACTCCTCTCTACAATTTGATGTATTTAATATACTATACAGTAACATATGAAGCATACGTGTAAAGTGTACAGTGGTTTGAATGACATAAGCTATATAGCAGTCTACCTAGCTTATCTCACAAATAAAACAAGAGTATCTTTTGTCCAACTTTCATGTACAAATTGATGTATTCAAAACACCATACAACACCATATAAACTACATCCCTGAAGTGTACAGTTCGCTATTTAGCTCTAGTCTACCGTCTTTTCTTCAAACAAAGAATATTTCCACCATCACCAAATACCAGGTAAGAGCTTCCTCGTAATCGTCGTTTTCGCTGATTGGCAAATCGCAAAGCATATAACACAATTACGATGATTGCATAAGGCGCGAATCGAAGCAGCCAGGCAGCTGCATAGAAAAGTCGCGAAGCGGAGGATTGAATCATCGTCGAATCCGCCAGGCATATGGATCCGTTAGTCCACGGTACCGCGTACGATATTACGGCATTGTAATGCTCGATACGCGATCGGCCAGAAAAGGGACGTCGGGACGTGACGGCAATCCGTAGTTCAGCTTCGCCAAAAGTAGCGCCTTGTACCGTTCGGATTAGTTACCATCTTTTTTACGGGCGCCCATCTCTTGCGCAAAAATGTATCTGCGAGTTGCAAAAACCTCTCTTCTCGCTCGGTCGTGCATCGTACAGCTGTAGCTCGTTAAAAAGCTGGACGAGCAAAAACTCTTCCGCGTCGCTGCTCGATCTTCTGAAAATTATAAAACATACCGGGGTCCTTGGCTTTCTTCGTTCGCTATGTTCAACAACTTCATTTTAGCTTTTTAGTCGTTGGACTCGTAACTCTGCGATTTTGGGAATTTGCACAAGTTTCAGGGAGAGAGTGAATTTGGAAAAGAATCTCAAACTTAGACAAAACAAAGACTTAGAATGTCAAGAATGCAGGAGTTCAAGAATTGGAAAATTTAGAAACTCTGAAATTTCAGAATCCAGGAGTGTTCAGGAATTTTTGAATTTGAGAATTTGTGACCTGAAAATCTTGGGACCTATAGAAATTAGAATCTTCACAGCTCTGTAACTTCAAGGATTTGAAAGTTTGAGGTCTTATTTAAAAATCGTGAATCTTCAGAAACAGTGAATCCATCGTTCTCCTCCTAACTGAAAGGCAGCGAATCTCGTTAATCCAATTGGATTAACGTAGATTAATTAAAGCAAGACAAATATCTAAGCACGGATTTGTTTCGTTCCGCGAGCAGATGGTACAGCATGGTGAAAGCGGAGAGATGTTTTTCAGTGACTCGGTGATACGCAATCAGCGATGCGATTCTTCGCAGGATAAATAAGTGTTTTTCTTCCGATGGAACGAGAGTCAATTTCCCGGCATGTACAAAAGAAGAGCGTCGCGATTAGATTCTTTATCAACGGACCACCGCGATATGTTCTGCTAACCGCACGATTTCCGTCGCTAATCACGACTCAACGTTTTCCAGCACCGAGAAAGCGAACGAGAAAATACCAAATGGTCGCACGTCGTCGACCCACTTTGATCGACAACGGCCCATTTGTCCTCGAATGATCGCAAGAACCGAATTGGCACGAATCGTGGCACTCAAACTGGGTCTAATGATTATCAAAAAGTACGTGATCGCTTTATCGTCGATTCGACTTACATCGATTCCTTCGTTAAATAAGAGTATGGTCTTATAAGTTCTTACGTAAACATTAAGGTAACATAAAATTCGTTTCCAACCACATTGACTCATCGTTCAGATTTTTCTCCTGAATCGAAATTGCTTTTTGCTGGAATGTTTTATTTCTGTTAAATGGGTACTGATTATTCATAACCAGAAATAGAGCCACTATCTTTCTACTTTTAGATATGCTCAAATTTATATGACTATCATTTACTTCTTTAGTTAGATGATGAAGAGGTTCACGCGCTAAAAAGCATGAAGAATACGATGCAGCACGAATAAAATAATATATATATTAATATAGAGAGAATAAAATGTATCTTTAATTGCATTTTCTCTAATTTTAACTAACTTGCAATTAATTTCTTTTACGAGCATCAGGGAATAATGTTTTTTAAGTTCCTTCATATGTCAGTAAACTTATGCAGATCGATGATTGAAGATGAAGATGTTTTTTAAGCATCTTCAACAAATGTTCATGCATATAGATGAGGGAGATCAATGGGTATCGAAAGATGCGGTTCACAATTTCGTATGTGTGCTTCAACCCCTCCCTAACATGTGATACTATTGCACCTCTCACATGACGCTCATTGTATTTCAAATGTGACGAATTCCTATTTTCACCACGTTCTTGAGTTCAATTGTAATGATAATCTACGTGAACATAGATCGTCAAATATTCCTAACATAACTTTGTATATCGCGCAGCAAATGGCGAATTACAGGTAAAAGTGGTTTGGCAGCCACAAAACGTGCAGCAATCCAAATGCGAAACGAATAATCTATCAGTAGACAAAACGTGCGTCTATGGGAATTGGGGCGACGGTGGATTCCTGGAAAGCGTGAAAGGAACGCGAATGATTTCGATGATCGTTCCCCGGATCGTGGCTTCGACAGGCAATAACTTCGTTCCGGCGTAATAAATATCTCGAGCGAGGAGGGCTCGAAGGCACCTGATCGAGGAAGACACCGTCAACTCTATCTCTTCCTTTTCTCTCCTTTCTTCGCCAGGCTACTTCGAGGAGCTTCCGCGAAGAGATTTCTTGCCTCTCTGCAAATTAAATGACCGGCCGTGGTCGGCGAAAGTGGAGCAACAGTCAGGAACCAGGGAAAAACGAGCATCTTCGAGTTAAGTTGATCGCTAGATAAAAGGATGATGTCGGAAAAATCTTTGATGGATCACGCGTGAAGTTCTGGCTTCGTGTACGAAAAAGGCTTTCGATGTCCAAAACCGATCTACCTTTTGCGGAAGTTAGCGAAGGCTTCAGGAATTCAAATGAGAATGGATCAATCTTGAACCGGGGAGGTAACAAACCTTGCGGGATTTGGTTTGCAAATCTTGTTGGTTTGCCAAACGCCGAAGACTGCAAATTCTTCGAATCGACTAATCATAAAATGCTACCTGATCTGAATTGTATTTCTGGGATTTTTAGAATTTCAAATTCGTAGATTCAACTATTGGAAAATTTGAAGATTTAAATCTAGGATGAACATGCAAATATTTGGAGATTAAAAATTGAAAGATTCAAGAGTTAGAGAACTGTCTCTCGATTAAAAGTGATCTGTGCAAACAGTAAATGTGCACTCAGAAACCATAGACATGTCGAGTGAAGTCTTTAATTCCCACAACCCTTTGTAAAACGGTACAAAGAGAATTACACGAGTTATAAAACCCATGAAACGTGTAGACGTCAGAGCGTTGAAACGTTCATTACATTATCGAGGAGGTAATCGATATTTTACGTGCACGGTATAATCTCTTCCAGCTGTAATCGCGAACTGGCCAGCAGTTCCGTTATAGTTTCTCGTTTCAATAAAAACGTTGTTCAACAACGAAGCGCTTCCTTCTTAGAAATCCAAAGAGGGTGGTACAATGACGTGCCAAGCGGACAATCGTCCCCGTGTGTCTTTAATCTTGGGGAATTAATCCGTTCGTATCGCATCTCGCCTGCTCTGCTGGTATCTCGTTGCTCGACGAAAGCTGAATCAGCATGAGGACGCTGGAGAAGTTGTTGCACGCAGAATTTCATTGTCTTTCGTTAAAAGAAGTCTAATAGAGTGGGGTATTTTGATCATTTGGTTGTTCCAAAATTTTTAAACTCGTCAAACTTGTCAGTCAATCACTGCAAAAGTTAGAAGCTTGATAATTTGACCACTTGGTCATTTGAAAATTTTAAAACTCGTCAAACTTATCAGTCAGTCTCTGCAAAAGTTAGAAGCTTGCTAATTTGACCGCTTGGTCATTTGAAAATTTTAAAACTCGTCAAACTTATCAGTCAGTCTCTGCAAAAGTTAGAAGCTTGATAATTTGACCACTTGGTCATTTGAAAATTTTAAAACTCGTCAAACTTATCAGTCAGTCTCTGCGAAAGTTAGAAGCTTGATAATTTGACCGCTTGGTCATTTGAAAATTTTAAAACTCGTCAAACTTATCAGTCAGTCTCTGCAAAAGTTAGAAGCTTGATAATTTGACCACTTGGTCATTTGAAAATTTTAAAACTCGTCAAGCTTATCAGTCAGTCTCTGCAAAAGTTAGAAGCTTGATAATTTGACCACTTGGTCATTTGAAAATTTTAAAACTCGTCAAACTTATCAGTCAGCCACTTGAAAATTTAGAAGCTTGATAATTTCACCAATTGGTCATTTGAAAATTTTAAAACTCATCAAACTTATCAGTCAGCCACTTGAAAATTTAGAAGCTTGATAATTTCACCAATTGGTCATTTGAAAATTTTAAAACTCATCAAACTTATCAGTCAGCCACTTGAAAATTTAGAAGCTTGATAATTTTACCACTTGGTTATTTGATAATTTTAAAACTTGACAATTTATTGCAGATATTTAAAAATGTAGGACTTCAAACATCTGACCAACACCAAATTAAATTGCTTCCATATCACCACATGTCACAAAGCCAGACCCAAAAGCTAACCTTGAAGGTAGACAAAAGCAACGTACATCACCGCAAAATAAATCGTGATAGAATTAAAAGGATATTACAAATGGTGAAGTAGCAAAAATCGAATACAATCGGACACTAATTTAGCTAAATCCAGACGTTCTCGCAAAAGAATGACATTAACCGCGTTATCTTGAGTATCCTTTTTTAATTCTTGACAATAGAGTAGCTTTTCTCCGGGCGTTTCTTGAAGCAGGGATTAAAGGATCGAAGAAAGGTTGCCCCCTCGTTAGTTCCATCTCCTTGATTAAATTGGCCCTGCATCTGGCAGCCGAGTCGTTCGCCCCCGTATTTCGCTTTGATCGCCGGAAAGTCGGCGTCCGTGTCTCTTGCTTGAACATTCTGACGCATCGTTATCGATCGGGCACAGTAAGATTCTTTAATGAAGAAATATCGTCCGTGTCGTTGAACGAAGAAAATGTACCTTAACCTATTAACCTGGTCATTGTTCAAGCAGAAAGGAATTATTTCTCACGCGCCTAGCGAAAGATTAATGTAGACAGATAGATTTATCTTGTTTGCGATCTTTCGTTTAAAAATTTACAGTTCGAGCATATTGTCACGACTGACCCAGACATAAGGGGGTTAAAGACTTTCTCTTAACAAACGCATGCTAATTTTCCACGTGTCTTTCGCTCCGGGGAACAGTTAATACGTTAACCTTTACGTTCTTCCGAGATAAGAAAGTAACACGCTAAGTTATCTTGTTCCGGATACGTACAAGTCGAACGAAATAATTCGCTAAATATCGCGAACCGCAAACATTCCGAGCAAGATATAGGCGTGACCGACGCTACCCCTTTTAAAGCTTTCACCGAACTACGCTTTGATACGCCGGGAATTAATTACTACACGGCATCCACATTTTCTTGGTACAGCAATTTACATTCCGAAACTGATCATCCAAATGTTTCAATTTTTACATACAATTAGATACTACAAACATTTCTGAATGTTCAAATCCACAGAATTGCTAAATCTTGACTTTCCCAAATTGCCAAAACTTCAGAAACTATATTCTCAAGTTTCTTGCAAATTTAAAGTTTCTGTACAAACTTGCAACTATGCTTGTACGACTGTGTCCAGACCGCTCCAGAAAACTCGAGGGCCATATACCGAGATAATTTCGAACAAAATCGATTCCCAGCACTTTCAGCACAATAATAAAAGAAAAAATATCCACAATGTAGAGAATAGAGTGGTTTGAAGCAACCGAATCGAAACAGATTTGCGCATCCATTCCGTTGTACGGTAAATCGTTGCTAATTACAAGACGATCGAGCAAATTCCTGAAGAGTTCGTTGATTAATCGCGCACCGTATCTCCGGCGAGTTCATTAGCGCGGCTCGAAGAAGCGAGGAGTTGTTCAGAGAAAGGTTTTGCCCGGTAGCCAGCGGAAGGATAATAAAAAGGGACATGCACGTGGGGAAACGACGCGAGGTTGACCCAGATGATAGGTTCGATCGATCGACAGCATCCTCCTTCCTTTGGCTCGCGTTTAACGCCTACGGACAGCGGAGAGGTAGAAAAAGAAAACTATGAAACGTGCCCTCGACGCTTCCACTTGGTCCTCCGCTTCTTCCAGCTTCGAGATCGATGCGAAGGAAGGATGCGGATTACGCGCTTCGCCGAGCGAACAACGCTCTCTCTCTTTCTCTCCCCTTCGATGCATCGCGAGAACAACGTTCAAACGACGATTGTTTTATGAAAGGCTTCTTCGATAATACCCGGGTTCTGTACCGACGATGATAAACTGCGGGATGAGCGGCTTTTGAATTCGAGACGCTCACACGCTCGAGAAGAATTTCATTATGCGTAAATTGTCGCCATCATGCGACGCCACCGACGATGCAACGATGGTTTAAATGGCTGTCTTCTTGGCAAGGATTGCGTCTTTGTTGGGGTGGCTTTTCAAAGTTAGGGAGTTGGAGAATTTTTTTAGTTGGGGTTTGCTAGGTTGGAATATTCAAAGTTTGGAAGTGGGAAATTTGTGAACTTGGAGTGCTTAGGAAGGGTACTTAGCGATTAGGGGATGTAGAGATTTAGAAACTTGGAAATTGGAATGTTTAGAAATTTGGGAACTTGGGAATTGGGAAGGTTTTAAATTTGGAGATGATTGGATATCTGTGCGCTGGATAACCACACGTTAGATATCTACGCGCTGGATAACTACGCGTTAGTTACCTACGTGCTGGATAACCACGCGTTGAAGTACCACGCATTAGATCTCTACACGTTAGATATATGGTATACGCGCTGGATAACCACGCGTTGAATTACTACGCGTTGAATTACCACGCGTTGGATTACCACGCGTTGAATTACCACGCGTTGGATAACCACGCATTCAATTACCACGCGTTGGATCTCTACACGTTAGATATCTACGCGCTGGGTAACCACACGTTGAATTACTACGCGTTGAATTACCACGCGTTGGATTACTACGCGTTGAATTACCACGCGTTGGATTACTACGCGTTGAATTACCACGCGTTGGATTACTACGCGTTGGATTACCACGCGTTGAATTACCACGCGTTGGATAACCACGCATTCAATTACCACGCGTTGGATCTCTACACGTTAGATATCTACGCGCTGGGTAACCACACGTTGAATTACTACGCGTTGAATTACCACGCGTTGGATTACTACGCGTTGAATTACCACGCGTTAAATTACCACGCGTTGGATTACCACGCATTGAATTACCACGCGTTGGATCTCTACACGTTACATATCTACGCGTTGAATTACCACGCATTAGATCTCTACACGTTACATATCTACGCACTGGATAACCATACGTTAGTTACCTATGTGCTGGATACCCACGCGTTGAATTACCACACATTAGATCTCTACACGTTAGATATCTACGCACTGGATAACCATACGTTAGTTACCTATGTGCTGGATACCCACGCGTTGAATTACCACACATTAGATCTCTACACGTTAGATATCTACGCGCTGGATAACCATACATTAGACATCTACGCGTTGGATAACCATACGTTAGTTACCTACGCGCTGGATAACCACACGTTATCTACGTCGCTGTATATTCACTGCAACTTCGACAATTTACGAATTCGAAAATCCTAAAAATTCTAATACCCATCTAATTAAACTAAAAATTAAAAATTTACTAAAATAATAAATACAAATTTTGCGCCTCATATAATTTACTTCCCAAATACTAACCAAGCAAATCGCTGAGGACTTGAAAGTTAAAATTAAGGCGGTGCTACTACCAAAATTCGAGTAGTGAAAGGACAGAGAAAGTGAAACGTGTCACCTGATGAATCGAAGGAGAAGCGAAGATGACACGTGGTGCTAATTAAGCTGCGACGAAGCCGAGAGAAAAGCAGCGGAATCGCGTGCCGTCACGTGCCGAAACGCAAACACGAGGTGAGAGTGTTTCGTTCGCTCGAGACATCTTGTCTGGAGATCTTGTTCGTTTTCGAGGAACTCTGGACCACGTTTGGGTCTTGATTTTATTCGTCCCGCGCTGCTTTCTCCGTTACCTTCTTTTAAAATAATACATTCAGCGTGACCAATTGACACAGCCTTCTTACGGAAGCACGTACTTATTTTCCTTCTTTCTTCAAATAATTCGACGGTCCAAATAAACTACTAACAGAAATGTTATCTTATGTAGGTTTAAGAAAAACTGCAAGTGTCGTATACTAAAGTAGTGGTACAATTTTCGATCACAATGGAGCTGATTACGAGTCAGTTGAAAAGTTCAACCAAAAATCGAATTTCTATTTACTGACAGTGATCGATGCGGGAAATGATTGTAGAAGACTTTTTCGAAACATCTCAAGGCACTGTAGCAGTAAATGGCCGATATTAGCGCAGCGGGTGCAGGACAACCGGTGCATGAAATGAGTCAGCCTGAATACGTCTTAACGAGTCCTTAACGAGTGTTAGAGAGTCGAGGGGTTGAAGAAATGGGGATATTTGAAGCGGCTAACAATGAAGCAATTTCGTATTAGATGCAGGTCGTAGCTGTAAAAATTTATACATTTTTAAATTTCCACGTCACTTTTCTTTGATATCACAAATCTTTGATATCCTTTCAACTTGGATTATCCTGACTTTCCTACTTGGAAATTTCGAAACTTAAACATTGACAAATTTTAAAACCTTCGAGTTTAAAAATTTTCAGACAGTCTTTAAATACAACCTGTCGCGATCTTTATCGATAGGATAATGTTGCTTTAATGACTTATTAATGGCTCGATAACGATTTCGATAATATTTCGACAAACACTGGAGTTTTGTTTGATATGTAAATGCGAAAGTTCGTCGAATCTTTTGACAGAAGAAGAATAATACGGTTAGACCTTATTCAGTGCAGCTTTCACTCCGTAGATTGTTCTCTTCCGTAGCTTCTCAATCACGTTTTATGACTGTAATTCAAGCGGCAGGCGATTTATTCGGAATGTTCGGCAGCGACGTCGCTACGAGAAACACATAATTTCTCTAAGTACGCAGGAAATTGGACGCTGGTAAACGGATTAAGGTGGACAAGCGGCTACGTACGCAGCTACTCGAGCTGCATTCCAGTTCAGGTCTTACACGTGGGGGGCTTCCCATCAACCACTTCACCGGGTCAAAGCACACCCGGTGCCTTGTCGTTCGACGGAAGGATGCGTGTTTCGCCTCTATGTACCTTTCAGTACTGACCACCTTTCTTCGCATCCCATGGAACTACTCTCCCAGAAAATTACTTCGCTAATTGTTCTCACTCGCATAATTTACAAGCATGGGGAGAACCTACGAAACGTAGAGGGAACTTGGGAAACTGAGAAGAACCTGTGGAGAAACTAGGAAAATAGGGAGAGCCTGTAGAGAGGATAGGGAAGAAGGGAGAGCTTATGCAGAAGTTTAGAAAATTAGACAGAACCCATACAGAGGTTTGAAAAACTAGGGAGAGCCTATGTAGAGATTGGGAAACTAGGAAGAGCCTGTGGAGAGGATAGGAAAGAAGGAAAAGCCTATGCAGAAGTTTAGAAAATTATACAGAACCCATACAGATGTTTGAAAAACTAGGGAGAGCCTATGTAGAGATTAGGACACTAAGAAACTTGATGGAGTGGTTCGAAAACTAGGGAGAACTCGTACAGAGGTTTAGGAATCTAGAGAGAGCCTATATAGACAGTGGGAAACTAGGAGGAGCCTGTAGAGAGGATAGGAAAGAAGGGAGAGCCTATGCAGAAATTTAGAAAATTAGACAGAACCCATACAGAAGTTTGAAAAACTAGGGAGAGCCTATGTAGAGATTAGGACACTAAGAAACTTGATGGAGTGGTTCGAAAACTAGGGAGAGCCCATACAGAAGTTTGAAAAACTAGAGAGAGCCTATGTAGAGATTTGGAAACTAGGAAGAGTCGATAGAGAGGTTCGGAAACTAGGAAGAGCTCATACAGAGGCTCAGGAACCTAAAGAGAGCCTATGTAGAGATTTGGAAATTAGGAAAAGTCGATGGAGAGGTTCGGAAACTAGGAAGAGCTCATACAGAGGTTTGGAAAACTAGAGAGAGCCTATGCAGAGATTTGTAAACTAGAAAAAGTCGATGGAGTAGTTTGAAAACTAGGGAGAGCCTTTGCTGAAGTTTAGAAAACTAAGGAGAGCCTACCTAGAGTTTAGATAACTAAGGAGAGCCTACCTAAAGCCTATATCAAACCTAGAAAATCTAAGAAAAATCTATGCAAGAAGAAACGCTATGAAAACCCAGAAAATCCCAATAAAGTACAGAAGACCTAAGAATATTTAAAGAAAAATTTGAATGAAGCCTAAATTTCCACTGAAACTCCAGTAAAATTCCAATTCTGAGATCCACTGAAATCCCAAGGAAAAGTACAATTTTAGAGAAATTGTAGAACGTAAGATAAACTATGGAAAGCGTAAAGTTGGAGAATGTTCAGAAAGAGTGTCACGGACGTCGCGACGCCTTTGCGCTCGAAACGAATGTCATGATCGCAACACGACGAGCGCGTTACTTTTAATAGAATCAGTCGCGCATCAGCGGCCACGAAACGGGAAATCGGCAGTGGAAAATTTATGGTAATGCCACTCCGTTCTCCACCTTCGCGTTATGAGTAAGTACAGGGTTCTGCTATTGAATCCTTCGTAACACTGTTCCGAGAACTACTCTGTTCTTCAGCATCCTACACTTTATTGTCGATATAGCTTGCATTGTCCTTTGGGACACGCTTCAGACGTATTTCTCCAATTGTTACGGAACACGTCTCGTAAACCCGTCAAAAAGAGAACACGTGTCTGCTTCGCAGCTGAAACAATCTACGGATATTACATACTTGCTTTTCGAGAGGCAACTTTACAAATACAAAAAGATATGTACAGACTGAAGAGTCAATATTAGAATACCGGAAATATTAATGAATAAGTTAAGTTGTTCAAAATAACTTGACTGTTCGAAATAAATAACTCAAACTACGTGTCATATGTCATAAAAATAACTCAACATGTCCAAAATTAATAACTGAAGTATACACAAGTAGTGGATATTCAGCAACTCATCTGACCATACTCGAAATTGATATCGATGAACAGTAGCTTGACAAATTGATAGATAATTGAATACCGTGAACTTGAATTTCGTGTTCCACTACTTGGTCTGTACAAGCACAGGTGTGTGTCACTTTATCGACTTCCTGCTGCACCTGTGTTTCACCTTCCACTTTGACGTCCCACCATATTCTCGTCGTCTTTCTACCTGGGTAGGGCTTTTGAGGCTCCCAGACAGCCTAATCGGAAGCAATTAGGAGCATCGTTCTAAATTACATCCTCGATTCACGTTGAACCGAGCATCGAAAGAAAAGGAAACAACGACCCACTTTTGTTCTGGTGAAAACAAACCTATTCATCTGTGATGGTCTGCGCGAAAAGATAAGTTCTCATCTTCGTTTTCTAAATTTTAGATCATTTAGATATAATGTTTTCCAATACAGTGGAACATTACTATACTATCTCAATTAATATTATTTTAACATTCACTATTATAGTTACTTACAAGAAAATTTTCTTTTGCATTCCTTATCTGTGCACATATTTGATGTGCATATTTATATGTTCATATAAAAATATACTAAGATAATCATTTATTCTATATATTAATATAATCTTCATTTATTCTATATATTAAGATAATCTTCATTTATACTATATATTAATAAAATCTTCATTTATACTATATACTAAAGTAATCTTCGTTAAATGCTTCATTTTCTGAGAACCAATTTCCAGCAATAGTTAGCTGACCGTTAGTATAAAATTTTAAGAGATCAATCGGTAATTTTGACCCGCACCGTTCGCAATATTTATAAACGCAAGTGCACGGAAAGGTAACAAACGAGAAGCTTGCAATATGTATCGAACGATAAGTTTGAGCGTTGACCGTACATCAAAAGCTAATATCGTGAATAATGTATCGCATCCGATACGAGCATATCAAGGGTTGCCCTGCCTCGAGCGGGAATCGATGTTTTCCTGTATCTCGATAATAAATAAGCGTCAGAACGATATGGTTGATCATCGCAGATCGCCCGTGAAGTACGATCTCGATTAAACGAATCATCGAGCAATCGGTATCCATCAACAGTAAATTGGAATCGTTCGAGTACGGTGAAGTCTGATTAAATGACCATCCCTTCCAATTTCTTCGACAGAATTGACTTAATGGACTCTAAGCATATATGTGATAAATATCTCCTTTTTTCGAAACATCAATTTCCCTTGATAAATGTCCAGACGCTTAATCAGACTCCATTGCTTATTTGGATTATTGCTAAGATATGACACTCGTCCCTTGATAAGTGCTCGCGCGATTCTGGAGGGAAGACTATGAATTTATTGCGATGAAGAAACTCAACTCGAATAATCGTTTCTAGCTGTACTAATAATTCAAACACCTATCTCTTGATAAGTGTGCAAATGCTGACTCAAACTGTACTTGTTTAGATCGTTTGTTACAATGAAATCCACCAACATCGCTATATAAAAGTTACATATGTGCTGTACATGAACAGTCACTGAAAACATCTCTGAATAGTAAATCACGCTTGGTTTGCAGGCCGTTGTCCTTCATCGAGTTACTTCGGATATTAATCACTGGCAGGTTCGAATTACGCATTCTTCTCCTCTTACTCGGACGATCGCTCAACGTAGAATGTACTACAGTGTACAGCTCAGAAGATGCAATGTTTTCGTGCACTTTGTTAGCAATTGTTGTAAGAGAACCATAAGAAAACACAGCAACTGTTGATACAATTCTGGTATCCAGCATCTTATTTATCTAAATTAAATTCCAGTCGGATCACAATAAGTCTCTTAACCCAGTTCGAATTCTTGGAACACAATAAGCTCGTCTTCGTCCGGGTTAAATAAGCGCTGTCATATCTGACCCACATACTAGATCCACGAATCTTATCCAGAAAATATCTTCGTCCGGAAGAAAATCGGGGATGAACCGGTGCCGCAGTGTTCCAGCTGCAATCTAACCGGAGTCACGTGGTGGCCGATAAATTCGGTACTCTTTCCCGAAGGACACGTTCTCGCATTGTAAACAGAAGTATTCTCCCTCGGCACAGGATGGTAGTCGGGGTTCGAGCGCGGAAGTCTCGGTGACGTCGGGGCGGTCGTATCGACCCTCCCGGTCGGGCGCCGGCTAGCGTCACCCTGGCAACCCTCGCCCATTTACTTTTGCATAGGAAAGCCAACCCGCAAGATATGGCGCCATACGTGGTGCCCACGAGCATCTTTTCACCTTGCTTTTTCTTCATTAGCGCCACGACGCTCAAGAACTCTCCGCGACTTCCGGAAGACGGACACTTCATTGTACACTGCACCGGCTGGCTGACATGTGAACTTCATTTGTTACCAATTTGCAAATTTCAGTATCTCAGATTTTTTAATATTATCAATTATCTCGAACTGACAAATTTGAAGATCGTTGGTTGCATCTGATAGTTGGATTTGCAGGTTTCCTCAAAATTCTTGTTCTGAACCCCTATATAAAGATTTAGCATTCCTCCTGTTCCTAAATGTTTATACACTCATACACCACTTCCATAAATTTCTATCTTACATTAAGCATGAAGCATCATCCAATGTCAGGACGTGTTAAATGACTTTTACTTCTAATAGTACCATTAAACTTGCATTAGAAGAAAAACACATAGCATTAGCGTTTTTCGCCTCGTCCAGCATTGATTACGCTCAAGAGGGAAGTAGCTCGTTGCCCGTTGAAAAATTACCCAATTAACGAGTCCAGAAAGGGTTATTTAAACGGTGAACAAGAAAAGTGTTCCACGAACTAGCATCTCTGGAACTCGTGCACTACCGGAGGACAAATACGAAAGTAAGCCTGCACTTTTAGCGAAGAAAAGCAGATTTTTTCGACGTCGTCCCAGATTCGGGTTTAAGACGTGCTTTAAAAGACGGTCTCCTCGAGCGTGAGGTCAATCGCTGAAGGAAAGCCTGCGGTGCGGGCAACCCGTAAGAATAGCAAAAGGAAGAGAACCCGTTGTCGAACAGGAAGAATCCTAGGAACAAACGGAATTGGAACGAATTTGTTGAGCAAACGAGCCACGAAGCGGGTAATTTTTGCAATTGAGAGTCAGCTTAATCGCGGGCGGAAGCGCCGATCGTGCGCGATTTTACGAGCGTCCCAGTAACCCGCGAAACACGCCTAACGACGCGAAACAGAGGCATTGTTACGGCTACGAGGAAGCATAAAGATAATATCCGACTTTATTGACACCGTTGATGGATATCTTCGACGCGTTCTCTATTGTCGCTCGCCGCTTTTCTACGCCGCTGTCTCTGCCATTGTTCGCGCGAAGAAAGAAAGGAAAAAATGAAGAAAAAGAGGAACCGCTAATTTTATACATATATAGAATACACGGGGACTTTCACCTGGGCAATCGAATAGAAAGCGATCGGACGATGATCAGATAGAAAGGTTCCAACAAGGGGAGGCTGAATTTAAGGTCAGATAAAGAACACGCGATATCGATCGAGGTCCTAGGCTGGACGAAACAGGTCCAGGATCCACCTGTGGACCGTTCACGTGCCCGGTTATAAAAAACTGAAAGGACGCAAGGTCGAGAACAATGCTCGTTCGTGCTGAACGATCGACCTGTCTCTAAGATCGTGATGAACGATTCTTGAGGTTGGGACGCTGGTAAAAAGCGAATCTGAAGGTATGGGGGATCGATGGTGGTGGAAAGTTAGAGATATGGAATCATAGCAACTTGGAAATGTAGAGAACTGGGATTATTAGAACTTAGGAGTGATAGCAAATGTATTTGGAGCTGTAGAGATCTGGGGTAGATGTGGACAATATGAAGATTTGATCATTTTTTAATTTGGGGACTTAGGGATCAGGGATGTTAGGAATTTGGAAATGTAGGAACTGGAGGATGTGGAAATCGGAAAATGTGAAAATTATAAAATGTAGGAATTTGTGGTACTATGGATTTGGAATTTTAGGTATCGAGAGATGTAAGATGTGGGAGACTGCAGATTTGGATATCTAGAGATTTGGGGTTCACCGAATGTGGTGTTCTAGGTACCTTGTGATGAAGGAATTTGTAGACCTAGAGTTTAGACATCTAGGTATCTAGAAATCTTGAGATCTCCACCAGACCTAGGCACCTGTCTATCTATCTAATATCTGTGCAAGCCACCTATGATATCTATCCAAGCTACCTATGAACCTAAGCCTTCTACATCTAAGTACCCAGCAATCTATGACTCCAGACATAAATATCCTAGGAGTCCTATTAAAAAATGTATCCTACAACAACCAACAATTTAGCCAGAGCTTTACCCAGAGAAGAGTTGACTCCGTGTCAACATACCTCAGGTAAGAAGTAATAACAGTAGACAAGAGACCATTCGTTAGCCGTAAGAACGCAGCGTTACAGTTAATGGGGATGGCGCAAGTAGCTGCAGCATGGAACAGTTAACAAGCGTCGTGCAATAGTCAGAACTCGAATGTTTACCGGGATGATAACCACAGGCGAAATATCGTGTGCTAGAGTACTGTAAACTGGGGTAGATGCAAGTGGATGCATCCGTGCACGAGTCAGACGAGCTGGAGTTTGCTGCTGGGAAAATTGGGTTGAGTATTCGATGAACAATTTCGATTGTTAGGAAACTTGCCCTCTTTGATACAACATACGATGGCTCCGCCGAGGGGGTCACCATTTACATACTGTTGTAGGCCGTATGTCGTTAGCCTGCGCTAATTTGTGGCACTGCCGTTAGGTCTTTAAGATCGATGGGGCAAATAACGTTGTACGTTGCTGTGTAACTTGGAATACATTGTGTTGACCAGAATGATATTTTTCGGTGTAGATTGGAAGATAGAGAAATTGGGTTCATTTAAGTTTTTTATTATTGAATTGAGTGATGTTTGTTTCAAGATGAATTTTGGGGATTAAAGGTCTTACAAGCTATTACAGGTTCATTGGAAAACTGAGTGAATGAGATGAACTATATTGAGTCAAATTATACATATTGTACAAATTATACATATTATACAAATTATACAAATTATACAAATTACATCTCAAGTTTGATTACACACATAAAAATGTTGAACACTCTATTTTCCCAAAATTCTTATAAAAATACAACTATGCAGCTAACAAACTGCAAATACATTTCCTATCACTCCTATTAATCACGTATGACTTAAGCGACTTTAATAACGTTCTTTTTTATACAATTACCGCAATAACCGATGCATAGCTCGAAAATAAATCAAGTATTCGATACATGTAATAGAAAATGTTGAAGGAAATAAATTTCCGTTCTGACAGCTAGCAAAAACATCACACCCTCCTGAATCCTGCGTACCCTGTGCAAGCACCCATTGCTGCATCGTCCTACTTACGATGCTCGTTGAAAGTGTAACTAATTAGACGCTTTCGAAAGTTACCGCAATGTAGTAACGTTTTATCGGATCGACCATGAGCTGACCGGACACTGACGGATTATCTTTGTTCTTGTGTTAAACAACGGGAGGCGTCTACGAAAAGGACCGTGAAAATGCAGTAAATTACAAGCTGGTTGAGGTATCTGTATCAAGATGTGTAACGGAATGCGGTTTTTTGGGAAAAGAGTCAGTGAACTTGTGTTTATGTAGAAAGAAATTTTGAGATACTGGAATTTGGATACTGGAACATTGATTTGTACATTGGTAGGCTCTCAAGGTATTAGGGTTTGAAATTTGCAAATGCTTGAATTAAAAAATTATCAAATTATCAAGTTTCTAAATGTTCATCCACATATTTCTAATTCTGATGTCCAAATCCATAATGTTCTAAAGTGCCAAATGTTCAAATTTGCGAATCTCAAAATGTACAAATCTCCACAATCCTCACAACCCACAACCCTCCTTAAATCTCCTTAACAACCTAAGTTCTCCAACTCGCTAAGTCACAGCCTTAAATCTCTTAATCTTCAGATTTCCACATCTACTATTTCCCAAATCTCCAAAATCCCCAAAACCTGGAATCGCCAAATTCTATTAATTCCAGAATTTATAAATTCCCAAATCCTCAAATCCCCACATCTACAATTTCCCAAATCTCCAAAATACCCAAAACCTGGAATCGCCAAATTCTGTTAATTCCAGAATTCATAAATTCCCAAATCCTCAAATCCCCACACCCCTAACTCTTAATCCTCAAATCCCCACATCTACAATTTCCCAAATCTCCAAAATACCCAAAACCTGGAATCGCCAAATTCTGTTGATTCCAGAATTTATAAATTCCCAAATCCTCAAATCCCCTCACTCCTAACTCTTAATCCTCAGATCTCCACATCTACTATTTCCCAAATCTCCAAAATCCCCAAAACCTGGAATCGCCAAATTCTATTAATTCCAGAATTTATAAATCCCCTAATCCTCAAATCCCCACACCCCTAACTCTTAATCCTCAAATCCCCAAATCGCCAAATTCTCACACTCCTAACTCTTAATCCTCAAATCCCCAAATCCCCAAATCCCCAAATCCCCAAATCCCCAAATCCCTAAATCCCCAAATCCCCAAATCACCAAATTCTCAAATTGGCAAATCCTTGCCCCTCCAAGTCCCCAAATCCATAAATTCCACATCCCAAGCTCCCAAAAATTCCCAGACGCACCCTAACTGAAGCTCAGCAATAGAGCTGACGGCGATGTACCGTGCCGTAACACGATGGCGCTAAAATTGCGAGATTAATAAACCGCCCGCAGCCATCTTCCGTCAAAGAACATTCAGACTACTTTCATACTCGGTTAACACATATTTTAAAAATGCAGCGTGCAACGAAGGAAAGTCTCGTTACATATGTCACGCTCCCAGTGTGCACGGAACACGCCTTCGCTGAAACTATATCCATTAATCGGGAAACGCTTCGCTACCACCGGAATCTCTCTCGCTTTTCCTTGACCCCGCTGATCCTGGACATCGAGGAAACGAGCGCAACGGAAACACGAACGATGTCTCAATAAAACGGAATCCTGGCGGTCTCGCGATTTCCCTGCTGATGGGTATCGTTGAAACGGAGCGATCGTTAAGTGGGTCAATTTGTTCCGTTCAGAAGCGCCTCCGCCATCGATCGATTAAGATCTCGGCCGTGATTTACTAGCTCGGATCCACGAGAGCAACCCCATCCAGAGAAACTTTCCGCGATCTTTTGTCATACTTATGGGACAACGGAGGAATCATCTCGGGAACTTGCCTCCAAATTTATTGCACGGTAAATCAAGGGATAAACGGCACTCTGGCTAACTGGCTCCTTCTTATCGGCTTTCGGGTACATACAAATGTTCATCAAATTAATCCCGTTGAGTTAATACCAAAGAGTGGCAATTCAAATAAACAGAAAACGTCATTAAAGAACATACGTATTTTATATTTTTACTTTAACCCCTTTCTGCATAATGGCTGAAAGCCAAACATTGTACAAAAATACTAAACTGTATTCTTATATCTATAAGTGCATGATGTGATATAGGCCAAACCTATTTTTAATGAAAAGATAACAAAAAGATTTTTTTTTGAACTGTTAGCTTTTATTAACTACTAGCATTGAAAGTAACAATATATATTTTTGTCAGCTCTTTTTAAAAAATCATGCAGAAAGATAGAACGAACAGATATTGCCATGGTATAGTCATTTAATATTTTTGTAACTATTAAGTTTAATTTTGATAGTCATGTATGTATTTTACTGACACAAGCTACAGCTGCAAACTTGCATAAATACTTGCACAGAAATTGCTTGATTTTTAACTACGCATAATAAACATTCTTTCATTGATCGAATACGAAAAACTACACTGAAATTGTATGTCTAAAGGAAGTACTTGAAATTCATCATCATTATCTGTGAAAGTATCCCGATGAAAAATTGCAATAAGTTGTTCGATTTGCATCAAACGTATTAAACGTCGCAGAATATTTGCTTTGCCTTTATTACAGGCTATAATTAAAGAAACCGAAAAGGTAGTTGCATCCTTCCAAGGAGCCTAATTGCCCTACGATCGAACGATTCATCACGAAGAATGATCGAATGTATCCGCTCTTTTATTCAAGTTTTTATCCTTTCGTAGGAACAGATCGTCTACGAATACGAGAGAATCGCTGCATCGTGTAACGTAGCAATTAATGGACATAATTAAGGTTAATTGGCCACTTCCAATCGTATTAACCACACTATTTCAGCATTGCTCGGTGATAATTAACCGCGAAATAGGCATCGTCTGGTTCCATACGACCGTTCGGACGCAGCGTTTTGTTATTAATGACACGAAAAAGAGAAGAACAGGATTTTTGTTCCTAATGATCGCTACCCACCGAGAGAAAGTCGGTTTTTCTAGCGCGTATAAAATCCGTGCAACGAAATACGTTTCGCGCGTTTTCTAAAGAAAAAAGAGAAGGCAAAAAAAATAGCAACGCGGCGTGAATCGCGCAAATAATCGGAAGAAAGCGTCCGTTTCGATGAACGATCCGTGGAATATTGTTTCGTGGAATAATAGTGCGACCTTAATTGCTCGATATTAAGACAATAAATAATGACCGTCGAATATAGCCCATTCTGATAACACGACTACGAAGAGTATTGGCGCATCTTTTTTGTAAACGAAACAATGATGGATTATTTTATAAGAGCAGTCATCTGTTAATGATGAACTTGGGGTACCACTTTGGGGTTGTATATTTTTGGAGTGGTGATATTTGGGGAGTTGGGAGGTGGGAAATTTGGGAATTTGGAGAAATTAGGAATTCGGGCGCTTGGAAGTTGGGAGTTGGGAATTTGGGCGCTTGGAAGTTGAGAAATTTGGAAATTTGGGCGCTTAGAAGTTGGGAGTTGTGAATTTGGAGAAATTAGGAATTCGGGCGCTTGGAAGTTGGGAGTTGGTAACTTGGGCGCTTGGAAGTTGGGAAATTTGGGAATTTGGGCGCTTGGAATTTGAGAAATTTGGAAATTTGGGCGCTTGGAAGTTGGTAGCTGGGAATTTGGAGAAATTAGGAATTCGGGCGCTTGGAAGTTGAGAAATTTAGGAATATGGGCGCTTGGAAGTTGAGAAATTTGGGAATTTGGGCGCTTGGAAGTTGAGAAATTTAGGAATTTGAGCGCTTGGAAGCTGGGAAATTTGGGAATTTGGGCGCTTGGAAGTTGGGAGTTGTGAATTTGGAGAAATTAGGAATTCGGGCGCTTGGAAGTTGGGAGTTGGGAATTTGGGCGCTTGGAAGTTGAGAAATTTGGAAATTTGGGCGCTTAGAAGTTGGGAGTTGTGAATTTGGAGAAATTAGGAATTCGGGCGCTTGGAAGTTGGGAGTTGGGAATTTGGACGCTTGGAAGTTGGGAAATTTGGGAATTTGGGCGCTTAGAATTTGAGAAATTTGGAAATTTGGGCGCTTGGAAGTTGGTAGCTGGAAATTTGGAGAAATTAGGAATTCGGGCGCTTGGAAGTTGTGAAATTTAGGAATATGGGCGCTTGGAAGTTGAGAAATTTGGGAATTTGGGCGCTTGGAAGTTGAGAAATTTAGGAATTTGAGCGCTTGGAAGCTGGGAAATTTGGGAATTTGGGCGCTTGGAAGTTGGGAGTTGTGAATTTGGAGAAATTAGAAATTCGGGCGCTTGGAAGTTGGGAGTTGGGAATATGGGCGCTTGAAAGTTGAGAAATTTGGGAATTTGGGCGCTTGGAATTTGGTAGCTGGGAATTTGGAGAAATTAGGAATTCGGGCGCTTGGAATTTGAGAAATTTGGAAATTTGGCTTGGAAGTTGGTAGCTGGGAATTTGGAGAAATTAAGAATTTGGACGCTTGGAAGTTAAAAATTGGGAATTGGAAAATTTGGGAATTTGGACGCTTGAATTTTGTAAGATTCTAAACACCAAAAATTTCCAAAATTGAAACACTGAATTTACCCAAAATAGCAAAAGGTGTCTCTCAGCACTATCCAAAGCAAATCCAAAATATCTCAAGAATGGAAAAATTTGAATATCAATGAAACTATGTATCCATAACCATAATAAATTCTAATTGTTCCTGGGGGCGCATTGAGCAAACATCTCAATCGAAAGACGATGCGTGCACGCTTGGAAAAAGTAAGAGGAATTGGCATTTATGATCACGCTTTCACTGCGGGATTTCGAGACGTGCACAGCGTTGGCTATGGATGCAAACAGTGAAAATAGCCACGAGACCGTTTGACATTTATGCGTTTCGTCCTAATAAGCGTAACGCAATAAATACCGCAATGAAACCCTCCGCTGGAATTGTTAAACGTGAGCTCACATCGAAGACAGGTGCGCACGCGATTATCGCGAATCCTCGATAACATCGTTGAAAAACAACGCTCCTACGTTAATCGTCACTTCTATTTCTCGTTTATGGATTCCATTTGGCAGGAATGATCATACGCAGAAATAGATTTGGCTTCGATTCGAGGAGTGGCGTAGGCTCTTTAAATTCGCGCTATTCGGACGTTGGAAAATACGTGGAAAGTGGCACGCATTTCTGTGTTAATTAATGCAAATGATGAATTGCAATTTCTCGTTTTATCTTTCGAATTTCTAATCTGGTGTTTATCGATTATGATAATGGGATTGCTAGGTGCTTATCCGGTTTAATTGTGGGGAAAGGAGAAAATCGGTAGCGATAAATCGAATAAAATTAAAATTGGTTATCATTCGTGAACTTGTATTTCTGAAATATTGGGATAACGAGATAAATTATAGAGTAACAAGTCAGAAGTAGTAAGATTTTGAAAATCGAGAGGTTGGAGGATAGCTGATGTACACTGAGCAGTGTGGAGATCATGATGAATGACCAAGCGCCCAAACTACTAATTTCTCAAAATTCACAAATTTCCCAGTTCCCAACTCCCAACTTCCAAGCGTTCAAATTCCTAATTTCGCCAAATTCTCAACTCCCAATTTCCAAGCGCCCAAATTCCCAAATTTCCCAATTCCCAACGCCCAACTTCCAAGCGCCCAAATTCCTAATTTCGCCAAATTCTCAACTCCCAAATTCCAAGCCCCCAAATTCCTAATTTCTCCAAATTCCCATCTCCCAAATTCCAAGCGCCCAAATTCCTAATTTCTCCAAATTCCCATCTCCCAAATTCCAAGCGCCCAAATTCCTAATTTCGCCAAATTCTCAACTCCCAAATTCCAAGCGCCCAAATTCCTAATTTCTCCAAATCCTCAACTCCCAATTTCCAAGCGTCCAAATTCCCATCTCCCAACTTCCAAGCGCCCAAATTCCTAATTTCTCCAAATTCCCATCTCCCAACTTCCAAGCGCCCAAATTCCTAATTTCTCCAAATTCCCATCTCCCAACTTCCAAGCGCCCAAATTCCTAATTTCTCCAAATTCCCATCTCCCAACTTCCAAGCGCCCAAATTCCTAATTTCTCCAAATTCCCATCTCCCAACTTCCAAGCGCCCAAATTCCTAATTTCTTAGATTTGCTAACTCCCAACTTCCAAGCGCCCAAATTCCCAAATTTCCCAACTCCCAAATTCTCAAATATCACTCCCCCAAAAACCGACAACCCCAAGAGGAACCCCAAAGTAATAGTTAATACCACTCATCCTAGTTGACAGCACTCCCAGCCATTTTCCCAAGCAAAGGCATCAGTCCCCCACAACAGTGACTCACCTATAACAGAAAGAAGAGATACGAAGTTAAAATTTGCATGAAAAACCTGTCCGTGTTTCTTACCTATTCGACACAGTGAATGTTTGAGCAAACATTAAGAAAAAGCACGAAAGGTACCGTGTATGTTTACTGTCGTGCAAGAAGCGATTCGATGCTTTCTTTTCAACGTTCGCCAATCGTAACGGAATCGGCGGATCGTGACGAAAAAGGAGGTACACACGTCGCGTCCCGTGTTTACTGATAATACCCTGACAAATCGGCGGACCGAGTCCTCCCTCAAAGGGAAATTTAATTAAATCGTTTGTGCCTACGTGTCAGTCGCAAACGGGCCGAGAAAAACCGCTATGTTTAGACTTAGGGTGCAATTACCTTACCAGAGCAACCGTGAGCATCTTCCTGCTTTTATGTACTTTGGTAAGGATACCTTAGGAAGATGTAATTATATGGAACTTGAGTAACTAGTTTGTTGGGCTGATTAATTTAACGTGAAGTTTAATTTGATGAATTTTGTAAACTTTGTTGTATTAATCAGAGGGGAGATATGAAGATCAGAAATGCACATGTGAGAGAGTACATATGAGCTGTTCAGTGCACACATTAACTCCATTTTTTGAAAAATCTTAAATTATTATAAATAGAAAAAGTTATGACTATATCAAATGCTTTAACACTTAAATTTAAGATGTTTCAAAAAATTGAGTTAATCAATGTGTGCACTGAACGGCTCATATGTGTAACATATTCTTATATGAATGAGAAATACAAATGCAAAGGTACATATATGTAACATATTCTTATATGAATGAGAAATACAAATGCAAAGGTACATATATGTAACATATTCTTATATGAATGAGAAATACAAATGCAAAGGTACATATATGTAACATATTCTTATATGAATGAGAAATACACATGACAGAGGTACACATATGTAACATATTCTTATATGAATGAGTTCATTATCATACGATAGCAAAACATAATAATGTTGAATAAAAATGTTACAATTTTTCTCTTCTCCCTAACCGTCGCCATTTTGTCATTAAGTAGGAGTTACACATTTTATGAACATCAATTATGATATTGATAGAAACCTTTCAATTATTGCTACAACAAATGTGATACAACTAATTTAATTTAGTATTAAGCTTACTACAGGCATCACTTCAACACCTCTACATACTTATGAAGAATTTAAACTTTTTGATAATATAAGAACATAATTATGTAACATTTCTATGTTCACCTACAACCAAACATTTTTTATATGAAGAGTTAATCTTCACAATTGACTGCAAAAGTATCTTCACAAATAAGCACTTGATAATATAAAAACATAATAATGTAACATTTCTATGTTCAACAACCATATATTTTTCGTATCAAGAGTTAAGACATAATTGATCAAAAGTTAAGACACAATTGGCAGCAAAAAGTGTCTTCACAAATAAGCAAGATTCAAAAGTGGCGCCTTGGAGCGAAGGTTCCTACCTTTGATAACAAACGTAGCTAACGATAATAGGTACACCAGTGTTCTACTGTACCGATAGTCGAAACTCGGCTCGTAACTCTAGAAGCTGACGAGTCGCTAGTTTAGCAGCGTACTTCACTAGGCGATCGCAGCGTCGCGGATGTCGGAGGAAGGAACGCGAACCTAGGGAATTATTTAAACACCGTGGCGCGCAGTCACGCTTGCCACTCTAACCGAAAGACGTTTTTAGAGCCACGGTTGTCGGGTGGAAAGTCGAGGCGTATGTATAATTAGAACCACCACATGCTAAGCGAGATTCACGTTCCCTTCGTTCATCTATTTCTTTGCGGGGTCCGAGACCCTCTGTGCTTGTTCTGCTTTTGTTTACCTTACGGGAAAAGACGGGGACCTTTGAAGCTTAATCAGCAACGTTTATCAAGATTTAGTGCGAGATATTGCTACATATTTGGAAGATCAAGTGTTGTTTTATTTTGAACCAGTATATTACACAGTGCATAAATATTACATCTCCACCATTTTGTGATATTTGATTTCTTTTTTTTTTTAACAAATAGCTATCAATTTTATTTGTGTTGTATATAGAATACATTTAGGAATTGTTAACATTAATATCTTGTTTCACTTGTACAGTAGTTGAGTTGATTTTTATATAATTTTGCAAATTTCTATGCATTGCTGAGTAAATATTGTGACTAGTATTTAGACTGACTATACAAAACAACCCAAGCATTTATTTAATACAGAATAAGATACTAATGTAAAATATCTACTACCAAACCTCTACAACTTATTTTCAAAAAAGTCAAAAGTGAATATACAATGTTTATGCACCATTCATCAATTTATTTCATGTTCAAAAAGAGCTACTAGTACCGTTAGTGGAGTACCATTTTTAGAAAACATATTCCAGAACGATAATCAAAGCGAAAAACCAGTTTCCGAGTGACTATTTTCGAGCAGGTGAAAAAGCACCACAGCCGCGGAACTCGTAATTCTGGTGGCTTTTGAATTCTGAACGATGCTACAGAGTAAAGAGAGAATGGAATTCTTAACACGCCGCGTCGCTCCATTTACCGTTCTATGATTAAATCTGTTAACTCTGTTATTACGTCTGCTGAGCGACCCGGTTGAGGATTTAGATGCTGACGTTATAATAACTTGAGATAATGAATCTTCAAAATGAATTAATAAGTTTCTGAATCAGAATGCAATTAGATTTTTAGGTCTCTGGATCTGGAGGTCTGTGTACATGTACATCATGGGAGTTCTAGATTCATAAATTCATAGACTCATGGATTGGTAGATTCGTGGGTTGGTAGGTTCTTCGGTGTCTACATTCTTAGGTACTCATATGTGGGCTATATTTAATATGTAAGTATGTGAACAACTATAACCACTCAAACTTATTACATCTTTAAATTTCCACATTTCCAAATCCACACGTCCACAAATCCACATGTCCCAAAACCCACACGTCCCCAAATCTCCGCATGTCCAAATCCCCACATCCTCAGTTCCACACATCACCAAATCCACACGTCCCAAAATCCACACGTGCCCAAATCTCCACATGTCCAAATCCCCACATTCTCAGTTCCACACATCCCCAAATCCCCACGTCCCCAATTCCACACGTCCCCAAATCCACACATCCCCAAATCCCCACGTCCCCAATTCCACACGTCCCCAAATCTCCACATGTCCAAATCCCCACATGTCCAAATCTCCATATCCTCAGTTCCACACATCCCCAAATCCACACGTCCCTAAATCCCCACGTCCCCAAATCCACACGTCCCCAAATCTCCACATGTCCAAATCCCCACATGTCCAAATCCCCACATCCCCAGTTCCACACATCCCCAAATCCCCACGTCCCCAATTCCACACGTCCCCAAATCCACACATCCCCAAATCCCCACGTCCCCAATTCCACACGTCCCCAAATCTCCACATGCCCAAATCCCCACATGTCCAAATCTCCATATCCTCAGTTCGACACATCCCCAAATCCACACGTCCCTAAATCCCCACGTCCCCAAATCCACACGTCCCCAAATCTCCACATGTCCAAATCCCCACATGTCCAAATCCCCACATCCCCAGTTCCACACATCCCCAAATCCCCACGTCCCCAAATCCATACGTCCCCAAATCCACACGTCCCCAAATCCATACCTCCCCAAATCCATACGTCCCCAAATCTCCACATGTCCAAATCCCCACATCCCACATCCCCACATCATCTCTACATCCACACACGCCTCACCGCCCAACTAAAAATCCAGTAATTTCACAAGAGGATCCATCAGAAACCTTTCGATCGGATAAATAAAGTGGCTATCGGATTTCTCCAGGTTGCCTAACACCTCGACATGGAACCAGCGAATTCTAATGTCTCCGTAGAGTTAGAGGGGCCAATTACGAAGCCACTGTCCCGCGATCGCCTCACAATGGATGCAAATGCAACACCCGGGACGAACGAGGAGCGAAAGGGAACGAGATACAAGTGCAACGGTGGTAATTAACGATTATAAAAGACCCTCGACCACCAACGACAACCACGAAAGATCTTACGGACAGACACGAAAGTGACCTTTTTCTTGCTTCACTTTCGAAAATGTCCGAAGAACCAGCCTCATTGTCGCGGTTCTTGTCTTGAACGAAGATTTACGCGCACGATTTAATACTTCGCCACGTTGGGGAATATTCGAAACGCCGGTATGCGAGTTACATGATCGAACACGATCGCTATTTTAATTAGACAGAATGTTAACGAAGACTCGGATGGTTAGCCCTTTCGCCAGAGTTGAAGACTTTCATTCGGTAAATTTTATTCGCTTACATGCCTTTACAAATATTTCTGCCGCAGGAAAATTTTCGTATACTGTACATGTTAAAATTAAAACTTGAAAAGTAAAAGTTTGGTGAGCTGCTGTCTTGTGAAAATTGCAAGAGTCAGTAATAGAAGGAAATAGAATTAGAAGCCAGTAGATTGTAGATCATTTGAAAATTTTAAAAGCCAGAATAGTACAATAAAGTTATATTATCCCATAATTTACAAAACTAAAGGTACCTTCGGTCGTAAACGTATCTGGAATATTACGGCCAAGTTACAGCTGTTGGTTTTAAATAATACACCGTGAAGCAGGTAAACGCAAGATGGTACTAACATCTGGAATAGCCTGATACAAAAATCCGGAAAAGATTAATGCTATTTGTTCGAATACGCTGTTTACAGTGCCTCCGCTGCTTGCCTAATGATTATTACCCAGAAACGTGACTGCAATGCGGCTGCAATAACCCCTCGTTCCAGGGGTCAGCTAATTAACCATAATCTCTTCGCCACTTTGCGAGACCGATTATACAAATCGAACAGCACGCTGAGTGGATTCGGTAGTTTCGTGTCGGAGATTCTTCTACTTTGCATAATTTAATCATGGACCTCTAACATCGGTTGTTTAAGGATCGTTCAACTGCGCTTAGGATTTGTATTCCTCGAGCAAGGTTTAATAGTCTATGAACGTGGGATCAATCGCAACGATCTAACTTGCAATTATGTTTGCGGTTCACGGAGATATTTAAAGTCCATATTAAATGGCAACAGATATTTCAAATATGTCGAATGTCCGCATATTTGTGGACTCGGCAGTTTATGGGTTAGAGATATGGGGAGTTGGAGAATTCGGGGATTTGGAGATTTGGGGGTTTGAAAATTGGGGGATTTGGAAATTTGAGCTTGTAGGAATTTGGAAGTTTGAGAATTCGGGGATTTGGAGATTTGGGGTTGTAGAAGTTTGGGGGTTTGAGAATTGGGGAATTTGGAAATTTAAGCTTGTAGGAATTTGGAAGTTTGAGAATTCGAGGATTTGGAAATTTCGGGTCGTAGAAGTTTAGAGATTTGAGAATTGGGGATTTGGAAATTTGAACTTGTAGGAATTTGGAAGTTTGAGAAATGGGAGATGTGCAGACTCAGGATCTTAGAAGTTTGAGAGTTTGAAAATGTGAGAATTCAAGAATTTGGGATATTAGAGATCTGGACTCATAGAAGTTTGCAAGTTTGTGAATTTGTGAATTAGGAAATTTGCACTTGAGCTATTCAAAAATTTGCACATTCCAAAACTAGCAAATTCAAGAATTTGAAGACTTTAAGGAACTTTCGACTCATAAAAATCTGAAAATTAAAGTATAAGCAGTCTAAGAATTTGAAAATTCAGTCCTCTGCAACCTAGGAAGCCCACAATACAAATTCTCACCTACTTAAATCTCAAACTAATTCAGATTAACTAGTTAATCCAAAAAATTGATAACCCCAACCAATAAATATCAAGGTAACTAACCGAGAGTAACTAAAACGAAAGTTATGGTAAGAACGTCAAAGTAATCTAAAATAAACGAAGCAGAGGCAAAGTAATCTAAAGCAAATTAAGCAAAGTTGAATCAAGTTAAATTACATCGCTTCAATTTTCCTTCTGGGTAATATCTCAGGTAACGTTGTTAACTAGCGTTAGGCCTTATTTCCACGGTTGTTCAAACAGGACAGTCGGGTCTCTTACATCACAGTGGCGGTTCGAGGGACAGATTGCGACAGATTGCGCGAGAGGAAGGAAGCGATCAAAAAGCTAGGGTGGCAACCTTACTCATTAGCGGTCTAATTACAAACCGGTCGAGACTTCTCCGTTAACCGCGTAGTCACGCTTGCGACAGGACCTTTCATCTGGCCAACGTTCTGCGTGAGGCTTATCCATGGGAACACGCCGATACGGATAACCATACACTTTCTAACTCTTCTGGATATTATATAACTATGATTACTGTTCAACAGAAATTATCTAACTTTGTTCGTTTAAGTCATTGTAGTTAATTTGATGGATTTATTTGTGGAATCAAATTTCCCTGAATTCTCAAACTTCTAAATTCCTACAAGCCTAAATTTTCAAATCCCCCAATTCTCAAACCTCCAAACTTCTACAACCCCAAATCTCCAAATCCCCGAATTCTCAAACTTCCAAATTCCTACAAACTTAAATTTCCAAATCCCCCAATTCTCAAACCCCCAAACTTCTACGATCCCAAATCTCCAAATCCCCAACTTCTCAAACTTCCAAATTCTTACAAGTTCAAATTTCCAAATCCCCCAATTCTCAAACCCCCAAACTTCTACGACCCCAAATCTCCAAATCCCCAACTTCTCAAACTTCCAAATTCGTACAAGCTTAAATTTCCAAATCCCCCAATTCTCAAACCTCCAAACTTCTACGACCCCAAATCTCCAAATCCCCAACTTCTCAAACTTCCAAATTCTTACAAGTTCAAATTTCCAAATCCCCAATTCTCAAACCCCCAAACTTCTACGACCCCAAATCTCCAAATCCCCGAATTCTCAAACTTCCAAATTCTTACAAGCTTAAATTTCCAAATCCCCCAATTCTCAAACCCCCAAACTTATCCGACCCCAAATCTCCAAATCCTCGAATTCTCCAACTCCCCATACCTAACCCATAAAATTCCCAGTCCACTAAATTTCAAGCGACACGAGTCACGAATCAGCCTAGAAGGTAATTCCTGTAAATTTCATCGAGGAAAAGTCCGGATAACTGAAATCGAGCCCACACGGCAATCGACACATCCAGGGCTTGGTTATGTACCTGCGACCTCGATCTCTCTCGTGTTGTTGCAATGTAATTGTTATTACGTGTCCGTGAACGAGCGCGATACATCGCGGCAGACATCGTGGCGCTTGCGAACTCGATCGATTTATATACGAGCATCGTTTCGTGCTAGATAACGTCTCGCGAGCACATTCTGCTCCATTTTCCGTAAGCTATTTCGAAACGTTTTCCTCTTTCCTGCCGCGTAAACAAAGCTAAAAGCGTTGCTTCCAAAGGGAACGTTCAAGAGAATACGAGTGCCACATATTTCGACGTGTAGCTCTGACATTTAAGTTATTTTGGATTTGTTGGGGATTTTATCCGGTTACGGGCGGTGTAATTTTCTGCTGAGATATATACTACCTCGAGGAAAAGATTGTTGGAAGGAAGTTGTCTGAAAGATTCGGTATATGCAACTAGAGATGCAGTTCGAAAAATATGAGTTTCTTGCAGATTTTATTTTGAGGAAATGTTTAACCAATTGCACTATTTTGACAAGTTTGAATTTTTATTACATGTCAATTTAAAATTCAAGTCCAACTATAATTTTCATAGTGAACAATTGCATAACTAAAATGCATAACCAAACTACTTAACCAAACTGACACAACATTTTAAAAGCTTCTTTGTCTGTTTCAATGTTGCAGCTGCAATTAATTAGTTCTAACTGATGCATCTCACAAATAAGTCATAATGCAAAGGATTAATGAATTTTTGCATAAACTTTTAACCGTGTATTTCAGTTCTTTACACCAAGCATCTCACAGTGATATGCAAATCCTCGATGCAGTATAGCAAAATTAACTTCACATCATAATTATATTAGCGTATTTACATGGTAATTCAACTACGCAGCAATTTGAATTACCTCATTCTAACTTAATTAACTCATCACCAAATTACTGTTATCAATACTGTAAATGAATTATGCACATCTCCAGATATCGTGAATATAACGTCATACTAATCGCAACAGCAATTTCTCATGAAACTTAACATGATTTTCTCTGCCGCTTCCCAGTTTAATTAGCTTTCGAACAGTAATTCCGAATCAATTACAGTGTACTCCAAGCGAACTACATTACAATTGAATGCAAAATAAAATGATGAACATGAGTTATTTATAACTCAATTACGACCTGAATTCGTTGAATTTTAAACGATTAAACTATGTCGATTCCCCTTTTATTTTGAAATTCGTGTCGTTGACTCCGGTGCAATCGATGAGGGTAAAAATGTCAATACTCGGCAACACGCAACGACACCTTGCCCCACGGTGTCCCATGTCTGAAACATCGAGAATGTACGCAACTCGTACCATGAAAAAATAGATTGTGGGCGGACATAGAATATCTGTATAGAAACCTTGTAATGTCCGTTTTCAAAGAAACACGTGGATAACGATATCTGGTACGTGATAAAGATTTCACCATAGATCAGATTCAGCCGCACGAGAGAACAGTAGCACGAACCAGTCACGATTCGTGAATGAAATCCTCGACGTACTTTCGAGTCGAACCAGTTTCTGCGGATTGGATCATGCACTCGCAAATTCGAGTCGATCGTTGAGGCAAAGTTGTTGGAACATTTACTTGAAAATTGGGGATGTAGGAATTTGTGAAGACGAAGGTTTGGGAGGTTTTGGATTGGGAGGGTGTTGATTTGTGAACTGAGAAATTTTTGTATTTAGGAATTTGGGGTGTGAGGGGTTGGAGACTTGGGAGTTGGGTAGTTTAGGGATTTGGGGGTGGGAAAATTTGGGTGGTGTGGGGATTTGGGGGTTGTGGAATTTGGAAAGTTAGGAATTTTGGGATGTGGGAATTTGGGAGATTAGAGATTGGGGATTTAGGGATTTGGGGTCTAGGTATTTGGGGATCTAGGAATTTGGAGACCTTGGAATTTGGGGGACTTGGAATTTGGGGAAGTGGGAATTTGGGGACCTTGGAATTTGGGGCTCTAGAAATTTGGGGAAGTGGAAATTTGGGGACCTTGGAATTTGGGGCTCTAGAAATTTGGGGAAGTGGGAATTTGGGGACCTTGGAATTTGGGGCTCTAGAAATTTGGGGAAGTGGGAATTTGGGGACCTTGAAATTTGGGGCTCTAGAAATTTGGGGAAGTGGGAATTTGGGGACCTTGGAATTTGGGGCTCTAGGAATTTGGAGACCTTGGAATTTGGGGGACTTGGAATTTGGGGAAGTGGGAATTCGGGGAAGTGGGAATTTGGGGACCTTGGAATTTGGGGCTCTAGAAATTTGGGGAAGTGGGAATTTGGGGACCTTGGAATTTGGGGCTCTAGGAATTTGGAGACCTTGGAATTTGGGGACCTTGGAATTTGGGGACCTTGGAATTTGGGGCTCTAGGAATTTGGAGACCTTGGAATTTGGGGACCTTGGAATTTGGAGACCTTGGAATTTGGGGATCTTGGAATTTGGAGACCTTGGAATTTGGGGACCTTGGAATTTGAGGACCTTGGAATTTGGAGACCTTGGAATTTGGGGACCTTAAAATTTGGAGACCTTGGAATTTGAAGACCTTGGAATTTGGAAACCTAGAAATTTGGGGACCCTGGAATTTGAAGACCTTGGAATTTGGAAACCTAGAAATTTGGGGACCTATGAATTTGTGTATCATTCGAACATTCACAAATCCATAAATCTGAGAACTTGTCAAATTAGAAATTTGTAACAAATTTAAAACAAAAATCTATAACAGCAAAATTCATAAAACGTCAAATACAGAAAATGATCAAATTTTAAAAATATCCCAAAAATGAAAAAGAAACCAGTCTCCCCAGCTTACTACCAATCGTACAAGAAACTGAAGACTTGCAAATCCCAACGAAACATGGAAGATAAATTGCAATCGAAGGATATCAATCGACGAGTGGCGCCATCGTCTGACGGTTAAAAATAATCGAGTATCCATGGTAGACGCGAAGAAAGAAGACGGCAACGTCTTCAGACAGCGGACATGACGTCACTCTCGTGCCAAATACTTCCACCGACTCGTAACGGAAGTCGTTATTTTTACCGCGGCTTATTTTTTGCGGCAGGATTCACGCTGGCACTACATCGAGTATGTCAGCAAGAATCGATGATGGTCTTCGTATCTTTGCTCTGCGTTTCCTCAGGTACGAATTCTACTGCGGTCTCTCTAGGAAAATTTGCACCTTGAAACGGGAACAAAGGGGTGAAGGTGGTGACATCTTATGAATATACATTTGGAGCCACGTTCTGCAATTGCGAGATTGTCGAATTTGTGCATAATTCACACTTTACCATAACTGGGCAAATCTTCTTGGAGATTTTACTTTGATCAATTTTACTTTGAAATTAAATCTAATGAAGTGTAATTAGTTACCTGATAAATCTACTAAATCAGTTACCTGATAAATCTACTAAATCAGTTACCTAATAAATCTATTTTCTTCTCTAAACTCTTAAATCTAAGTCCAAATCTTAACTCTTAAATTTTGAATTTCTAATTAAATTTTCTTCTATGTAGAATAAGCTTGCATTTTACAAAACTTGTATTTTATAAAATAGTTAGCACAAAAGGGTGACTCACGTACATAAAACGCGTCATCCAGATCTAAATGCTATCCAGGAATAAATTACGTGGCACACCATTGTTTCAGCAAAGTTTTTGTTCATTATGTAACCTTGTTTTTCTGTCCAACGTTCTAAAGAATTTGAAGAGTTAAATTGTAGAGTAGGAGGAGCGTTTCGAGACTACATTGACTTCAAGGTACATACGTCTTCATCCAATTACGCCTGATGCAACCGGCCACGTCCAATGTAATTGACCACTAGATACTCAGAAGTGTGTCAATTTAATGTCTCAATGACGCGCGTCACATTATTATGAGCGAGGAGTGAGTCATCTCAAATTCGCGATTCGAACGGTCGATCAAACCTCGTGTTTTCAATTTCTCGTCAACTTGACAGTCGCAAAACTCATTGGACAAATGACATCATTCGATGTGAAACATTGAGGGTAAAATTGGTACGACACATTCTTTGACATGAAAGAATTCAAATTTCATGTGAATACATTCTTGAAACGTTGCTAAGATATTTTTGAAACACTGAAGATATTTATCAGTGGATGTACAATATTCTTATAACAGATTCACAATAGAAGTACAATATAATATGCGGTAGATATACAATGTAATAGATACACAGTAAGTAGATATACAAGAATAAATTCAGTAGATGCAAGTATGCTGTCCAGTGCAACGTACCCAAACTTTATTCGGTCCATGTGTACAGTTTGGATTTAATTTTGAAGCTGGTTTGTTGAATTTAGGTGAGGGTTGATCCAATATTGAACTACAAGGTTAACTGTGGTCAGGTTAATCTGATGAGGTTGGCTTTAACCTATCACCCAATAATGTAGCAGTTACATAGGAAGAACATCTCCAGAAAAAATTAACTCCACAAATTAAAATGTCATATGAATGCACTTTCTGATACCTCCATGATTTATCTTGACTTAGAATCAAAGTTAAGAATGTTACATAAATATATCCACATATGAAAGCACGTGATTCGAGTATCAAAGTACGTGACGTTCCTCCAGTCTTAACGAAAGTATGAGTACAGTGTGAATCAGCCTTAAATGAAGAGTGAACGTGCAGACATACTGATGCAACAGTCATTGCTTTCCTTTCTGGCGCGTCATCGACGCCACCAAAAGTGTCCCAGATGTAGGTTTAAATCCGGTGGTTTGTTTTACGACGTCCGGTGTTTTAAAACGATTTAAAACCCGGTTCCAAGAGGTTCGTTTTCCAGGAAAAGAAGGGTAACAGGGATTGTAAAATGCTGTAAAGCGCGTCGCGTGACACCGGCTCGCTGAAATATGCATTACGCGAGAATATTTGAATAACAACGACTCGAGAGGAGGAAAGAGATCGAAGGGCAACCGATCGTGGATTTACTGAAATCCGAAATAAGATGCAACTATTTAAAAAGATGTTTCGGGCGAAAATACACTTTGCCATTCTCGACCTTCGAGTGATTTCATTGTAAAGCTTTGTGCTGGAACTATTCATGAACGATGAATTCCGATAAGTCACGATTACCATTTGTATAGAGACGTACTCTATTTCCGTCGTATGCGTCATTCGGGAAAAACACCTCGAACCCTTGAAGTTAGAAATGAAATGCGGGAATTAACTCTTGGAAATTTAGGAATTGAATGTTGAACATTTAGCAAATTTGGAATTTAAGAATTTGGCAATGTGCATGGATGAGTGATCTGAAAATTTAGGGATTTTGGCAATGTAAGTTGGAGATCTAGCAATCAAGGGGGTTGAGTTGGGGATGGAGTTGGGGGTCCACAAATTTGGGAGTTTAGGAATTTGAAAATTTACAGACTCAGAGGCTTGGTAATGTGAAGATTTGAATGCCTAGATATTGGATATGGAAATCTGGGAATTTGAGAATTTGGAACCTCAGAGACTGACACTTAGAATGTGAAGATCTAGGAATTTGGGTCCTTGAATCTGTGAATTAAATTTCTGCAATTAGCTCACTTGAAAATTGGAATAAGCCAATATAAATTTACATAAATTATTAAACTCAAAAATTAAAAATTAGACCCAAATCTCTCATGTCACATCCACTCACTCCACATCTTCTGTCCTAGGTCTCTAATACCACTGCCTGAGCACTTACAGCCATAAGACAAAGCGAAATATCACATCTAGAATGTAGATTCAGTGTCCGTTGCATCACAAGTGGAATTAAATCGAATAAGCAATTCGGCCGAGCGATGCGATTAGCTAAACGTTTTCTGTCGTTGCCTGTAAGGCTTCGTTTGCCGCAAGATCGAACACCGAGTCGCATTAACTTTTTAGCCGTATAGTCTGTCTTTTTTCTTCCTACGAGGCGTTCCTCCACTTCCATGGATCGATAGAACGTCGGTAATTCGCGTTCTTCGAGTTCCACGGAGTTCTATTCGCGGATTAATCTGGCTCCTATCTACATCCTAGAGCCCGACGTACGTATCTAAAATAGCCTGCCGTCTTAGACTCGAGCTGCTTTGTCGATCTTATCCTAGATTCACGACTTTGACCAAACGGAACGATAATAGACCACAAATGTGTACGTGTTGGATACTTATCGCGCATCACGCTCTTTCGATTCGAATTTGGATATGCCATGACATGTAGTGTGGAACTAGTTTGTCGTTTATTTTCAATTTTTAGTGTTTCAACAGGTATAAACGATCTCTTAATCAGGAATATCCTTGCCAGAAATAAGGACATGCCTGATACAATATGATTCATACATCAGTTGTAATTAAGGACATGACAAATGATTCATAAAGCAGTAAAAGTTAATTGGTATCGATTAAGCGATCATAAAGGTTAACCTTTAAAGATCGTTACACCCTTAACATTCTACAACGTCCTCTAGTCAAACATACTCTATCTCAGTCGTAAACTTACTCAGGACATTCTAACCTAAAAACCCCGACAAGGTCGAAAGCTACGGTAAAAAGGCATCTCCTAATGCAGCATCAGAATGTTAAACTGATGTGAATAAACATCAGAATGTCTACACTTGTAAAGACAAGAATGAAGCGACGATAAATAAATCGGAAGGTCCTAAAATCCGCCATTCAGGCTTAAAGCTAAAAAGCGTAGACCAGAAGCCGTTGCAAGGTGAGAGTTCCCGTGTGGTAGCACCAAAAACGTGGATGTCAGCGAATGATCCAAAAGTTGGACGAGACCGGAGCGTGCAAGCCTTTAAAAAAAGAAGCGTCGACGAAAAGGCAACAGCAGCGTGTGGTTCGGTGTGGACGATGCAGCTCGCCGAGCGGAAAGAGGCGTCCAAATTAGCGACGTGCAAAAAGGAAGCGTTACCTCGAACGATGGTAGTGACAGGCCAATCGGAACCATCGAGCCTCTTACAACACCACATGGCGCAGCGACGAGTTCGGTCGACAGTATTATTGTCCGGCCAGTGTATTAGGCTCGCAAATAGAAAACAGAGAGAATTTTTTGATCGAGAATGAACGGTGAGACGTGGCTACGGTCGTGCGTGGAAACACACACAGTCCGGTGGCGGCTCGGTCGAAAGGGGGAGCGCAGTGAACTTGGCGTCGCGACGGAGCACGGCGCCGGCAAATGGCGCCTGTGGTCGATAGACGATGCGTTTCGTTCACTGGCTGCTTGCTTTTCGAGTTTGTATGGGAAACCAGAAGATGGTGTTGTCAGGAGGGTTGCTCGATCGAGCATCGGGCTACCACGGGGACCTTGACGAGCCTTCGCATCGCGGTACGCTTTTATTATCCTTGGTCGGGCCTTCAACGTCATGCCTGTCGCCATCTTTGTGACGTCAGTAAGATCTTCGTGGCCTGCTGGTGCGACAGGGACGATCGATTTTCTTCCTTAGCGTTCGCTTCCGAGAATCGTTTCGATCGCTACTCTCTTTCACGGTTCCTAACGACCCTGATAGCAACGTTAACGATGTGGAATTCAAGCAGTGTTGCAACACTCCAGGGACTGGACAATACCTAGGGACAGTAAGTCCACGGAATTCTGAGTTTTACGACTGCTGGGATGTACCCTTGAGACCGGGGGATTGTGATCGGTTCATCAATTTATGGGCCGAACTATTGTCAATGTGAACTCCCTATTACAGTGTATCCTAGCAACGGAGTTGTGGAATTAGGGAGGTCTCTCCAGACTTCTAGATGACTAGTCCAAACTCTAAGATCAAAAGACTAGTCCAAACTCTAGTCCCTTTAGTCCCCACACACTCTATACCCAAGTACTAATGTTAACTTTCCAAATATGTGAATTTAAGAAGTTCAAATTGCAAAACTTAGGAATGTGGCTACCACTCCAAATTCTCTCCGGACATCCTTAATCTTCCTCATCCTGTATATTCTCGAATCAGCTTAGACCATAAGTCCACTTCGAACCCCATTATCCAAAGAAGTTTTTTCAAGTTCATATTATTTTACCCTTGTTTGCTATCGGCAACAGTTTTCCTTGGGAGACCAAAGTGGCCCGATTGTCGAGAATATCGAGAGCAGTGCAAACAGCATGGCACGAACGTAAATATCCAAGAGAAGAAACGTAAAGAATAAAAACTAGAGACGGGCAGATAGGGAGGCGCAACATAAGGGCAGCGAGACGCGAAACACCATAAAAGCACGTGGTCGCCAGACTGACTGGCTTGAGACAGACATAACCCGAGGTGAACGCACCAGCGTCCTTTTCGAGTCCTTTTATATATCGCATCTAGCCTGTCCTACCCGTGTACCATTACTTTCCATTCCCTCGGTTATCGATTGCTCGAGTTACGAAGGCGACGAGCGTCATTTTTACTGTACACGAATCTCATGGCGTGACCCGATTGTCTCTGCAAACGCAATCGACCCCGTGAATCATCCTTAAATATTTTCATTCAGATTACCAAGAGGTATTTTAACCAGATTTCCAGAGTGTCGGGTATTGGGAGTGTGGTGCCAGCTTTATTTATTTGAATTTGTAGAAGACCGGTTATGAATCATTCGATAACATCGAAATTCTGTAGAGAATAAAATTGCAACATGTTTCGAGCAATGCTGCTGAGGCGATAAAAACGTGACTGGAATTCTATTGAATTCTAAGATAGACTTTCAACGCAGAAATGTGCAACTGACACGTTTAACTTTGACAAATTTAAGTACTTGAAATTAGGACCAAATTTAATGTGCATTGCTAGGATATTTCTAGAAGCAAGCACGACATATGTGTTAGATTTTTACTGCTTATTTCTACACGTGAGGGCTCCACGCTAGATTTCCCATTACACCACGCATTGAATTTGTCATGAGTTAGAACCCACGCGCTGCACCATATGTTAAATCACGAGTGATATCGGCGCTCAAGTCCCCACGCGTTACAATTCTACATAGATTTTCTACGAATTAGAATTCTACGCGTTAGATCCACGTGTTAGATTCGCCACGCTTCAGATCAGCCGTGCATAAGAATTCTACGCGTTGAGTTCGCCACGCACCAGATTTGTCACGCGTTAGGATTTCTACGTTCATTACACGTCAAATTTGTAACCAGGTGTGCTTTGAAGTCGCCGATCCGCTAAATCACGCGTTATATCACCATGCTTTCCTTACTTAATTCTTAACCTAATAACCCTGTCTAGAAATATTTGTCGATACACCTAACGTTGAAGAAATGCCTCCTTCTAAAAATATCGCAGCCGATCAAATATTCGACAAATGGCGAAATACAAAGGAGTAAAAAAAGCTGTGATCGTGCAACGTAATTGCGTAAGAATTTCAAGGTACGATACAACAGGTTTAACACGGAGGCAGAAGCAAGTAGCCGAGCTGCTATAGCCTCTGGGTCGAGGTACGATAGGATTAAACGGGCAAATTACGGGTTTGCAGGGGCCCAAAATGAAAAAAGAAGCAGGAGAGGTATCCGGTGAATTCCACGAGTAGGCGAACGTGATCCGGGGTCCACTTAATTTATTGCGCCCGCTGAACCCGGCTGTAATTATCCTCGTGCCCAAAGCTTCGAACGCGTGTTAGGATTTTCATGGAAGAACAGTGTCACGACTCGTGATGAAAAAATGATCACGTTTAACCTTTCGGACCTGACACTGATACTGTTATATTTTATTACTTAAACTCCGACTTGAAGAATTTATTCGATGACTGAATAAACTTATTCACTCATTATAAGACACATGCTGAACACATGCCTATTACATTAATAGGAAACTGGATTACATAGCTAGAAAAAAGAGAACTTGTTATTATAATTATTTTACTAATTGCAAAAAGTGTGTAGATCTTTCGACTGGTGTGGAAGTCGTGTGAGAAGAGTGAGGGCCCAGGTAGCCTCATTTTATTAACTGCGTTAAACTTCTTGTATTTTGTTTTCTGAGCTTCCGGTTCGTTGTAAGGGTGAGGGTGTCGTTCGTGGTTAACGACACACCTCGTTCGCACGCGTTCAAAAGAGGTTCCAAAGCGAGCAAGAACACGATCGTGAGAGAACGGCGAGGTAGCCGGTTGCCAGCGATGAGTCGATGAGATAATTCTGATACGAGAAATAAATCGACGGCGAAAAGCGTATATACTATATACTTTAACGGCGTTGCAAGCTTCTCCCGCGAGAATTCTAGAAATACCTCAACTAAGGAGAGAAAAAACGCCAGAGGAAGACTAATTGAGTTAATAACCCCTGGCATTAATTGCGGGGCTCGTGCTTCAATTTCCGTAATATTAACTGAAACATTTCGCGTTTCAGGATATTGTTTGTTATATAGAGTTAGAGAGATAGGGAAATAGAGCTTTTTGTATGAGAAGCTTGACTGAGAAAGACAAGTTTGGTTTTATAGATTGATATAGGGAAGGTGCATTATGGGATTTTATTAGAGAAAATAGCAATTGGTGGGCAGTGAAATTTGGAAATTTTTTAATTTCTCAGTTATTAAATGTCTAAATTTGTAAGTTCCCAAATTTCCAAATTTTCATATTCTTTACGTTCCCGAACTCCCTAATCCTCTAATTCCCAAATTCCCTAATTCCCTGATTCCCTAATTCCCAAATTCCTAAATTCCCAAATCCATAAATCCACAATTCCCCAATTCCCTAAATCCCAAATTCCAAAATTCATAAATCCACAATTCCCCAATTCCCCAATTCAACAATTCCCCAATTTCCCAAATTCCCCAATTCCCCAATTCCCCAATTCCCCAATTCCCCAATTTCCAAATTCCCCAATTCCTAAATCCCCCAATTCCTAAATCCCCCAATTCCTAAATCCCCCAATTCCTAAATCCCCCAATTCCTAAATCCCCTCAAGTCCTAAATTCCCAAATCCCCAAATTCCCCAATTTCCCAAATTCCCAAATTCTCCAATTTCCAAATTCCCCAAATCCTAAATCCCCCAATTCCTAAATCCCCTCAAGTCCTAAATTCCCAAATCCCCAAATTCCCCAATTTCCCAAATTCCCAAATTCCCAAATTCTCCAATTTCCAAATTCCCCAAATCCTAAATCCCCCAATTCCTAAATCCTTCAATTCCTAAATCCCCCAAGTCCTAAATTCCCAATTCCCAAATTCTCCAATTTCCAAATTCCCAAATTCCCAAATTCTCCAATTCCTAAATCCCCCAATTCCTAAATCCCCAAATTCCCAAATTCCCCAATTCCCCAATTCCCCAATTTCCAAATTCCCAAATTCCCAAATTCCCAAATTCCCAAATTCCCAAATTCCCAAATTCTCCAATTCCTAAATCCCCCAATTCCTAAATCCCCCAAGTCCTAAATTTCCAAATTCCCAAATTCCCAAATTCTCAAATCCCCAAACCCGAAATTTTTGACCTCTCAACCTCCAAATTCCAAAAATCGAAAAAAAATTCCATCAAACATTCCCTACATCGTCACTTTCCCCCGCCATTAGCAAGCGTACCCGTACCGAGCGAGCAGTTACCGAGCGATCACTTAGCCAGCAGTCACCGAGCGATCACTTAGCGAGCAGCCACCGCGTAAAAAGACCGCACAGCCCCGCAACACAATACCCATCTCTACCGCGAATATATGTGAAATTTTCGACACGATCTGGTTCTCCCAGGCCGCACGAGAATTCGCCGTTTCGAAAGGCGGTTATTGAAGAAAATTCCGGAAGGATCGTTCACCGGGTCTCTAAATATACCGAGCGTGTGCATAGTTTCGTCGTGGAATCTCGACCGTAAGCTACAACAAAGTTGAACAGTATCCGCGTGTGCACGTTCTTGTTTCTGCGATATCTCATCCGAGGAATGAGCTGGTTGTCATGCACGAAAACACGCGGAACTCGCGGATAAAGAGTGCACACGTTCGCAGATGGCAGCGGTACAAGAACCGGCAATATATTCGTGTGTGTAACACGCTGCTAATGTCTTGCTGGCTATTAAGGAAAGCGAATCGGACCTGTCTCCATCTTTCGTTCCTCCTAGCACTGAAATCTTACTGCAAGACCCAGAACGGACAAATTTATAGAACGCATAAGCTACCATTTGTGTAACTTTGTCGGCGTAATTTTGTTGGAAGAATCATTCAATCTAAGTTACAAATTGTCAAACTAAATTTTATATACAAAAGATATTATTAAATCCCAAGTTGTAGTTCATAATATTAGTTGTAGTTCATAGTATTAATAAATGCACATAAATAAAGAAGTACGTGTAGAATTGCATCTATTTAAATATAAAATGAAGGTAATAAAGTATACTAGTTTGTGAGGTCCATCTGTAAGTAGCCATAAGGACCGATAAGAGTTGTACAGATAACGAAGACCAAACATTTCATCGGATAAGTCGTCTGACGAGATAATTATCGTCCGCGAATCGTCATTACTGTTGCACCAAGAACCAGCTCCCGGTCATACGTTTTTCCTGATCGTCGGTGTCGTGATAAGCTCATGCTTGAATCATGGTTATTTACCATGATTTATCCCATACTTCGAGATCCCATCTAATTTCGCGCCGATAGGGATCTAGTTTAAACTCGTGCCGAGATGATCGATCGATAAGCGGTACATCCGAGAATCGTTATTATACACCGGAGGAAACTCTCTATTTGATAATAAGGAAATCAGGCTTTTGCTTCGGGGCTAAACAAAATTGTTGCGTAATTTATATATCACTCAAACGATAAGTTCAGATTAACGGGGAAATTGATCATAATCATTAGTCGAGCTTCTTTTCTTTGGGATTTGTTAATGAAAATTGAAAGAAGTAGGTTATAGGTAGATTTTGTGCTACTTAGGATGTGAAAACTGGCAATCTTGAAGAGACTTTCAGGCAATTATGACTTTTTCTCTAATAAAAAAGAAGACAAAGAATGGGTGGTTTAAAAAAAAATGGGTGATTTTAAAATAATTTAAAAATAGACTATCGAAGTGTTAATTGAAGTCTTTGACAAACTTTGAATTACGAAATGTGAACTCACGAGTCACAGAAATTATCGAAGGGAAAGAAATAACACTTCAGATCTCGTCCGGGATAAAAACGTTAATTGATCGCTCGAATCTCGTCCATCCTCCAGATAATTCGAGATGCAAGCCACTGAAAGAGCCTCATTACATCATTAACGTAAATGGCCGATTACTTCGAATCGTCGACTAGAAGAAACAACGTGAGTTTCTTGCGAGCACGCTTTGAAAGCGTTCACTACTTTTCAGGGTAACGCTGCGTACGAGACAAGGCTCTCCACCAGACGACAGACAAATGTGACCCGTTGAAAAGCAGCGCGATTCGTCGCCTGTTGGCTATTTTCGCGGCTGGGCTTTCCAGAACTTCAGTGTCTGCGTTCCTTTCAACGAGGCAGCAAAAAAATCAAACATTGCATCTCTGTTGTGTTCTGAAGTGATCTTTTGTGGTTTGATGGAGGATTCAGAGGAGTATGCAAGATTTGATATATGGTATTTGGGGGTTTTGGACGAAATTTCAGTTGGAAAGTAGGTCTTTGTATTTCTGGGTTAGTGTTCTTTTTGGTAGTTGGATGGTTAGATACTTGGGGTGTGGAGTGCTTAGATTTAGGGACTTGTGTTCTTAGAGATGTGTGCAGTACTAGGTTCTTCTAGGTTCTTTCAGTGTGTGTAGATTTCTATAATGCTGGATAGATATTAGACCAAATCTCTATATTCCCAAATTCCTACATATTCAAATTTCTACATTCCCCAATCTTCACATTTCTAAATCTCCATATCCCCAAATCCCCACATCCCCAAATCCCCACATGACCAAATTCCCACATGGCTAAATTCCTACATGGCCAAATTCCCACATCCTCAAATCCACACATTCTCAAATCCACACATCTCCAAATCCCCACATCCCCAAATCCCCACATCCCCAAATCCCCACATCCCCAAATCCCCACATTCCCAAATCTCCACATCTCCATATCTCTACCCTCCCAAATCTCCAAATTCCCAAATCTCCACATCCCCAAATCTCCACATCTCCAAATCTCTACCCTCCCAAATCTCCACATCCCCAAATCTCCACATCTCCAAATCTCTACCCTCCCAAATCTCCAAATACCCAAATCTCCACATCTCCAAATCTCTACCCTCCCAAATCTCCACATCCCCAAATCTCCACATCTCCAAATCTCTACCCTCCCAAATCTCCAAATCCCCAAATCTCCACATCTCCAAATCTCTACCCTCCCAAATCTCCAAATCCCCAAATTCCCATCTCCCCAACTCCCCACATCCCAAAATCCCTACCTCTCACCATCCCTTGCTCCCCAAATCCTCAAATCTCCACATCCTCACATTCCCCAAACCACATATCACCAGATCTCCACCCATCCCAATCCACATATCATTAAATCCCCACATCCACCATCCACATCATTAAATTCCCATAGTCCTTGAGCAACTATGTTTCCGTAATAGGGGGTTTAGCCACAATTCTGATCACTTTACAGTGGGAAACGTTTGCTCATTTTTCTTCCAACGTATACCGATTAATGAAGGAGGTCAATTAATACGTTTGCTAACACGTCGGATGCTTGGCAATTACAGCGGGCGTAGTCCAACGATTAAATATAGCTCTGGTTTCATAATGAACTGCTTGGTATATATCGAACGAGAAACGGAAACCTACCTGATTCCATGAATCGGATCGTAAGAAATTATAGATGCCATGAAAAGTGTTCTGTTCCTTTCGTCGATATTGGAGGATGACGTGTGCCCGTCAAGGTTTACCGAGATCGCCATCATTAAATAATCGGCAATTATCTTGGAAGGAGTTAGCTGTACATCACGTGGGAACGGAGCACATATCACGCCATTTGTCGAAACCAAGGTGCAGCTGAACACTGCATTTACTTCGAGATATCGAAGCACACAGGAAGATAGTGGACATTAATTTGATGTGATGATGAATGACCAACTAAACCTAGCTCCTGGCGAGAAAATGTTACAACCTTTGCAAATGGCAGACGACATAAAGTCACATCTTCCAAATTCCAGTTACAATTTATAATTTGGAGGAAAGTGGTACTTGTAAAGTGTCAAGTTAATCGAAATATCGACAAGAGAACCTGAAGAGTCCTACACAATTTATTTTTAAATCTGATTATAACTGAGAGTGACAATCGTTCAATAAGGATCCATTTCGAGGATCATTCTTCATTTCCGTTTTCGCAGCTCGCCTTGAACTTGCCCTTCCTGCGACGAGACCTTGAAACGTCCGGTTTTCAGGGCGCGGCAGGGAGGAATCTCGTTCATGCAAATTCGTGAGTCAACGAAGAAAACGAACAAACAGGGGAGCCAAAGAATCGTCTCGACGAAATCGAGAGATGCCTTCTCTGTAGTTGATCGGCTTTCAGCCTTCATTCTTCTTCTTCGACTGCTGCTCGAAATAGATCGATCTACAGTGTGCTAGAATGCTTCGGAATACGATGGTGTCTGTATTCTTTTATTTGTCCGGCGTGACTATTGTGCTGTCTCGTTTACTGTTGTTTTGCTGAAGGTGCAAAATAGAAGAACTAAATTTATAATAAATTTATTTAAAATATAGGTTATTTAAAAATTTAGAGATTACTAAATTTCAAGATAGAGTGCATTTTTTGACTTCATAAAAGTAGTAATTATAGGAACATGATTTCTAAAATGTTCTTTTAAATATTTTTTCAAAATTATAGTCTTATTAGATTTGCAAAATTATAGCGTTGTGCAGAGACAAAAAGTTATTAAATTCGTTATCTTTATATCAATAAAGGCCTTGAAGTGCTTAAATTATGAAACCAGGGGCAAGTAGCACGATCGATCGATTTTTGCCCGAGGGGTCATAACGGTACACAGCCCGAGTGAAAGTACAAAGACAAACTAAATCGTTCGTAATCTTGCTAGTAACTTTAATGGGTGACAGTGATCTAGTGTTCACGTGTAACCGGTTTCCATCTCGAAAACATTGTTCAATATGGAAAAGAAAAAATAACAGGAATTCGGTTCGTAATAAATCTCTATGAATGAGCTCCAACATTCGCACGTGCGTTCGATGTAACGTGGTCACTTTTGGTGGGGCAAATACTGATGAATTTACTACTTGCAAGATTTGTTCTTTAATTAACAACTTTTCAAATTTTTAGCTTTCTCAATTTTTAACTCTTCAAATTCCTACACTTACAAATTTCTACTTTAGCAAATTTCCATCTCTCCGAATTCCAAATTCCCCAAATTTCTATTTTTACAAATTCTTATTCCCTCAAATTTCCATCTCTCCAAATTCCAAATTCCCCAAATTTCTATTTTTACAAATTCCTACTCCCCCAAATTTCCATCTTCCCAAATTTCAAATTCCCCAAATTTCCATCTTCTCAAATTTCAAATTCCCCAAATTTCCATTTCTCCAAATTCCTACTCCCTCAAATTTCCATCTCCCCAAATTTCCATTTCTCCAAATTCCTACTCTCCCAAATTTCCATCTCCCCAAATTTCCATCTCCCCAAATTTCCATCTCTCCAAATTCCTACTCCCTCAAATTTCCATCTCCCCAAATTTCCATTTCTCCAAATTCCTACTCTCCCAAATTTCCATCTCCCCAAATTTCCATCTCTCCAAATTCCTTCCTCAAATTTCCATCTCTCCAAATTTCCATTTCCCCAAATTCCTACTCTCCCAAATTTCCATCTCCCCAAATTTCCATCTCCCCAAATTTCCATCTCCCCAAATTTCCATCTCTCCAAATTCCTACTCCCTCAAATTTCCATCTCTCCAAATTTCCATTTCTCCAAATTCCTATTCTCCCAAATTTCCATCTCTCCAAATTTCCATTTCTCCAAATTCCTACTCTCTCAAATTTCCATCTCCCCAAATTTCCATCTCTCCAAATTCCTACTCCCTCAAATTTCCATCTCTCCAAATTTCCATTTCTCCAAATTCCTACTCCCAAATTTCCATCGCCTCAAATTTCCTACTCTCCGAATTCCCACTTCTCCAAATTTCCACCTCGCAAATTCCCAAATCCCTACCTAAAACTCCACAAAAAACAAATTTGCCCCTACCTACAATAACTAAACCTCGCTAATGAATAACTGATATTTTCCTCCACAAGTTTCCCCGAGCAAACGAAAGCCTACGTTCTGTTCATCGATGCGAAGGAAGCTTTCTCTCGATACATCAATGCACGCGGTCTAACGAGCGTTTCATAATCCCCTAACGCTACCAGATATCGGCGATAGCCATTTATTATTCCCGCGAGTAGGTATCGAAAAGGTCGAGCGCGAATTTCTTGCGAATGTCCGTCGAATCGCGAATACCATCTGGCTGCGAAAGCGATTCACCGTCGTTCAGGAATGTCGAACGTCGACGATTCGCCATTTTTTTTCTTTCCTTCGCGAATACCACCGTCGTTATATTTAGCGTCGTTATTTCGAACGATCGGGAAAGAAAGTTTCGCGGACGTTGAACGTCGTCGAGTTTGAAACGAAGGAAAACGGAATGAAATTAGCAGAAACGTCCTTGGAATGGAAGTAACGTTATGTCAGTCACGCAGACTTTACAGAGACTGGTTTGTCCAAGAAAGTTACGGTTTCTCGCCATTGCTGGCGATTATTTCCGCGCGCCTTTCCAAGAATTCTCGTCTACATTTTTCTTTGTAGGAATACCTTTCGTTGGCTGGATTCAATGAGATTTTCCTTTTCAGTTGTTAACGTTATGTTAACGTGCATATTTTTATTTCTGAGTGACATGAAGCTTAATGGTCGAGCAAAGTGAAGGCATTCATATTGTTAGCGAAGAAGGTACATACATAGTGTCCCAATAATATGTACACTCTTCATAATATGATTTTATAATCTAAAAACCAGACTAATCCAGGTACAGTTTTGTCAGGTTTCAAAGAAGGAGAACAATAAGAATTTCTTCATATTGCTTGCATAAAAATAGATCAAACAAAAGGTGGATGAAAAGTGGACCTGGATTAGTCTGGCTCTGTGATACAGATGTTAAGTCAAGATTATGTTGACTATAATCTGCTGAAGGCCATCTAAATGCCCTAGGTAGCTACCTAGCTTTATAGAGTCTCTCTCAAATATTAAACTTTTGCGAAAATACAAAGCAAAGGATACAGACACATGCCTCCAAGTCTGAGGAAGAATGTAACGCAAATAACAAGCCTAAGAGTCTATTTGTACATGTTATATAAATTAGGAAGACCCCAATCAGATCCTCAAGATGGTCTTTCAAAATCATTCTAACTAATGTCTAAAATAACTATCATCAATGTTACCTAATACTGTTGTACCTATTTCAACATTTGCTACTGATACATAAACTGATACATAAACCGATACATCAACTGATACATAAACTGATACATCAACTAATACATAAACATATATGTTTTATAGGGACAGTATGAGAAGCAGTATTTTTTACTAGAATTTTGTGGAGTGACTTTTTCGGAAATTTCTAAAGGAGGAAAAGATATGACTAAAATACGATTCCGTCCATCCGGACCGACGACCTAGACCGAGTGCCGGGACGACGGGTTACGAGAGGCCTTCACCTCGACCTTGAAGAGCACCGACCGTCCTAGCAAAGGTGAACCGGACGGACAGACGAGGAGAGCCTTTACCTACTTCTGCGAGTCGAACAGACTCGCCACGTAAGTATAATGCACGATTTCCACGCTTATGTAAGACGGAACAACATTTTATCGTGTACGTGTCATCCTCGTAGACAGACTCTCATCATTGTCTGCGGTCTATTCTTCATTTTCCTCGACATTCTCGTTACTTGCGTAACTGCGGTGTTATAATGGATACTTGAATAGGCATTCATTGCTGACTTATTGCTATGATGATTTATATGCAGTTAGGTTCTTGTGGATGGACAAGTTACAAAAATTTGAAGTGGTAATATGGGTTAAAATATACGTAGGTACAGATACAGGTTAAAATATAATTTAGTGGACAACGTAGTGGGACATGTGGTGAAAGCATAAAATGACAATGTTATCGTACAATGTGTGAGGATGTAATACATTTGAGTGTAAGACACTGGGATCAAACTTATAGAAATCTACCTTACATGGATATCTGAGGGAAATCTGAAGCATAGAACCCTAACTATTCTAAATTATTCAGAATTAATTAAGAATCCTAACTGTTCTAAATTATTCAGAATTAATTAAGAATTCTGACTATTCTAAACTATTCTAGAATTCTAACAATTCTGAATATTCAACGCGTTGAAATCTGACGCATGGGAATATAACGCACCGGTATCTGACGCTCAGATATCTAACGCACAGGTATCTGACGCTCGGATATCCAGCGCGTGGATATCTGACTCGTAGGAATCTAACGCGTGGAAATCTAGCGTGCAGATATTCTACGCGTAGAAATCTATGGTATGACGATTTTAACACTGTGAAGTCGATCGTACAGAAGTCTAATGCGTGGAAATCTAAAGAGTACACATCTAACACGCGGAAATGTAACGCCCAGATATCTGACGTTCAGATAACTAGCACACAGGTATCTGACGCTCAGATATCCAGCGCGTAGATATCTAACACGTAGGAATCTAACGCGTGGAAATCTAACAAGCAGATATCCTACGCGTAGAAATCTATGATACGACTATTTTAACACGGTGAAATCCATCGTACAGAGTTCTCAATACGTAGAAATCTAAAGAGTACACATCTAACGCGTGGAAATGTAACGCTCAGATATCTGACGCGCAGATATCCACCGCGTACAAATCCAACGCATAGAAATCTAACGCGCAGATATCTCACACGCAGAAATATCTAACAAATATCTAACACATGGCAAATTAGCGTAGATATCTATGATATGACGACTTTAACATGGTGAAGTCTATCGTACAGAAATCTAATGCTCAGATATCCAGCGCGTAGATATCTGACACGTAGGAATCTAACGCGTGGAAATCTAACAAGCAGATATCCTACGCGTAGAAATCTATGATACGACTATTTTAACACGGTGAAATCCATCGTACAGAGTTCTCAATACGTAGAAATCTAAAGAATACACATCTAACGCGTGGAAATGTAACGCTCAGATATCTGACGCGCAGATATCCACCGCGTACAAATCCAACGCATAGAAATCTAACGCGCAGATATCTCACACGCAGAAATATCTAACAAATATCTAACACATGGCAAATTAGCGTAGATATCTATGATATGACGACTTTAACATGGTGAAGTCTATCGTACAGAAATCTAATGCTCAGATATCCAGCGCGTAGATATCTGACACGTAGGAATCTAACGCGTGGAAATCTAACAAGCAGATATCCTACGCGTAGAAATCTATGATACGACTATTTTAACACGGTGAAATCCATCGTACAGAGTTCTCAATACGTAGAAATCTAAAGAATACACATCTAACGCGTGGAAATGTAACGCTCAGATATCTGACGTGCAGATATCCACCGCGTACAAATCCAACGCATAGAAATCTAACGCGCAGATATCTCGCACGCAGAAATATCTAACAGATATCTAACACGTGGCAAATTAGCGTAGATATCTAAAGTGCAGTGAAGTTAACACGTGGCAAATCTGCGTAGATACCTAAAGTGCAGTGAAGTTACCACGTGACATAGATATTTGAAGCGCAGTGAAGGTGACACGTAAATCTAACGCATGGCAATTTAACACGTGACAAATCTAACGTGATTCAACACATAAAACTAATACATAACACACGTGTAACGCGCTACAATGGAACATAGTAAGGTTATAATTAATGAGCTAACGATAAACGTATCGATACGAACGATTTTCAATGGATTCTCAATTACACGCTTAATGATTCGAGATTCACACGGCAGAAATAATGATACAGTTCTTGAACTTTACGACATTCCCCTCGTGCGTAAACTTTATTCGTGCTCACGCGATACCGCTTTGAGGGTAGAGTTTTAATTAGAATTACACGACCTACAGTACCTGCTGTCATGGGCAGCCGATGAAAGATTCCAATTAACCGTAATACCACTATGTATTCCCTGTAAAGCAATTGCCGGCAATTACACGGTAACTTACAGCAACGACTTGCCGATAAAGCAACGCCTCGTTAATTGAATCTTTACCTTATTTCTGATTTCACTATCGCTACTGTTATTTTCTTTGGTTATCCAAAACATGATCCTATCTGCGAAATTCTTTCGATCAAAATCTCATCTTCCTATCTTTAGATTTCTAGATCTTTAGGTTTCTAGAGATCTCCAGATTTTTGGAGATATTCACATATATTACATAATCACAAATTCCTCATTATAATAATGAGAAACTACTGCGAACCTTCTGTTTTATCTTTTATTCTACATAAGCACGTCCATGGTACACGTGTTATCAGTTTACAGAGATAAAAGCTACTTCGGATACTAAACGAACGTGACATGGCCACGAAAAATATGTTTCGTTATCTCTGGAATTTGATCAGGTAGCACTTTGACGGTCGCTGTTATATCATACTCCGATTAATAAAATTATAGAAATCAATACGATGGATTTCTTTGCTTCCCTTTGTTCGTAACTCGCTTAGAAACCGAACGTACTTTATTCAGAAGATCAAATTAACATTCTTATTCAAATTTCCTTCCAACTGACCGACTTCGCTTAATTATTCAGAATAGAAAGCAACAATGTAATGATTTCAATGTGCCATTCGGAGGAACGTAAAATATAAATAAAATTTTATTCGCTCGCAAAAGCGAGCCGTGGGTGCTCTGATAAGCTATCTGGCAACCATATGGCTTTTCAGAGAAGCTCCGCTGATACTCGATTTGTTTATTGAACGTAAACGATGATAAGCATGAGTCACGATCAGAAATCACAAAATTTTCTCCATCGGGCAACGGTAATAAGTAATAATAACGGTTACGCGAGACGAGATAGTTTTCGCGCAAAGAATGCCAATTCACGATTGTGTCATTATTATTCCCGTTGCTGCCGGACTCGTATAATAAGCAGATAAGATGGAAACTTTTACAACTTTCGTTGCATCGCTTTGCAAGCGATATGAGCTTTTGAACTTTTACATTTTTTAATATATGTATAGGTACATTTTTATATTTTTAAATTCTTTAGTATACATTTGTGGACTTTTGAACTTATACATTTTTGAATATATGTATCTGTACATTTTTTATGTTTTTATATTTTCGAATTCTTTAGCACACATTTGTAGACTTTTGAACTTATACATTTTTGAATATATGTATCTGTACATTTTTTATATTTTTTTATATTTTTATATTTTCGAATTCTTTAGTACACATTTGTAGACATTTAAACTTATACATTTTTAAATATATGTATCTGTACATTTTTTATGTTTTTATATTTTCAAATTCTTCAGTACACATTTATATACATTTAAACTTATACATTTTTGAATATATGTCTCTGTACATTTTTTATGTTTTTATATTTTCAAATTCTTTAGTACACATTTGTAGACCTCTTCTTTCTACACCGATTTCTTCCAAACCTTCGAAACCACATTATCAAATCCACAAAATACTAAATCTCCAAATAAACAGCACACCCAAATTCCACTATTCCAAACTCCCAATATCTCCACATCGACCGAAAGTGTCTGCTTCAAAACGCTTTTCAAATCTGTTCAAAATGTTTCATTATGTCTCAATTCTAAAACACTAAGCAGATCAAAAGGCCGCCAGATTTGCATTACAGCGAGATGACGATATAGCCGACGATTGTACTTTTCCGACGAAGGCTATTGTAAAAACGGCTGACGACGATTGGAGTAATTTGCCCCGATCGTACGATGGTTTCTTGCGATCGGTTAACCGGCAACGCTGATGAAATTGGCTCGTTACCTTCTTGTTCGCGTTCCTCGCGTCTCGACACTCTCGATTCTCGTGTGCCGTTGTAAATCATTCGACGCGTTGCGTACACGGTGATCGTTAATCATTCGAATTGATCGTCATGGCGCTTGGAACGATATTAAAAAGTAAATCGAGAGTGTGTATTGTTTAAAGGAAAAAAGGCCGGCTTTCGTTTGACTGGCAAAGGCTGTAGCGTTAATTACGTTAGCATGTAGATAGTCGGCTTTCTTTTCGGTCATTTGGTCAGTTTGTGGGTGGTCTGGACGCAGCGGAAAATGTGGTGAATCAGAGAAAATGGAGATATGGAATTTTAGATTTCAAAGTACCAATACTTCAAAGTAGAGTGTTCTAAAATTGCAATACTACATCAGGTCCGATATCTGGTCCTAATATTCCACAATTACAATGTCCTAATGTTTCAATACCTCTCTAGGTATTGAAGATGTCAAGATGGCAAAGATGTCAAAACCTCAATACCTCAAAGTCACAACATTGGGAGCCCCAATCCTCCAAAATTGAATAATATACCAAAATTGCAATACTGCACCAGTTCCAATACCCTAAGACCCCAGCACTTCACATTTAGAATATCCTAACGATCCAGTACCTCTCCAGTTCCAAGATCTCAGAGCCCCAACATCTTAAAGATCCAACATCCACAGACCCAACACTCCAGAGCCCCACATCTCAAAATCCCGACACTCCGGAGCCCTACATCTCAAAGTCCCAACACTCTAGAGTCCCACATCCACAGCCCTAACACTCCAGAGCCCCACATCTCAAAATCCCGACACTCCAGTGCCCACATCCTAAAATCCCAACACTCTAGAGCCCCACATTCATAGCCCTAACACTCCAGAGCCCCACATATCAAAATCCCAGCACTCCAGAGCCCACATCCCAAAATTCCAACACTCGAGAGCCCACATCCCAAAATCCCAATACTCTAGAGCCCCACATCCACAGCCCTAACACTCTAGAGCCCCACATCTCAAAATCCCAACACTCCAGAGCCCACATCCCAAAATCCCAACACTCTAGAGTCCCACATCCACAGCCCTAACACTCCAGAGCCCCACATCTCAAAATCCCAACACTCCAGAGCCCACGTCTCAAAATCCCTACACTCCAGAGCCCCACATCCACAGCCCTAACACTCCAGAGCCCCAAATCTCAAAATCCCAACACTCCAGAGCCCACGTCTCAAAATCCCTACACTCCAGAGCCCACATCTCAAAGTTACAATACTTCAAATCACACAACATAACCTCTATACTTTTCCACAGTCAATCCTTCAATAAACCCCCCACATTCCACTACTCCATCATCATATTTCAAAACAATGAATCACAAAAGTTCCCTAAATAAAGAATACAAGTAAACCTAAGTAAAGTAGAACTTAAGTAAACCTAGACGTACCCAACCTAGACGTAGCTACCCAACTCGATTTTATAACAGTAAACCGACGATGAAGGAGCACACGAAGGAGAATAAGGAAGGAGGTAATTAGTATACATCGTTGATTGACATGGAGGTACATAGGTTGAAGCATCGTGCCGATAGCGGAGACAGTCATACCCGACTGACATAAAGTGACGTTAAGTAGGCCTTTGCATTTAACATCGTTGCCCTCGGCGAGAGTAGCGTTGGCCGGCCGGATAACTCGTCGGTCTACGAGGAGGTTTGTGTCTGTCGGGTTTATGTAATCGGGTAATGGAACGTGGGCGAGGTCGTCCATTCTGCCTTTCCACGCGTCTTTCAGCAAACGACGACCTGGAAGAACCAACGACTAATGGATTCGTTCTGGTCGATAACTCGAAGGGAGAGTTCGTGGATCTCGTTGTTTCTGGCTTTTCGAAAAATTACGGTGATTAGTTAGTTTAGTACTCTGACTTGGTATAGTACTACTAGCATACTGGCTTGTCAATGACAACTATTGGTGGATATATTGGTATTGGTGGATGTAGTTTACTGAATGGTGCTCATTCTGGTTGACCTCTTTAATGATGATGCCATGTGGACATGTAGTGCCTTCTTTAATTTAACAGTCACTGTGTCATTCATTTAACCTTGCATAACCTGGTTTACAATTGTTAACTAATTTTAAACCGACTGTGTCTAAACCGATCTAAGAAATTAGATCTTCCCGTCTTTAAGAAGAAATTAAAAATTGATGTTCATTGTACTTTTACTTTTCGACGTTCTATACAATCCACACAAGAATATGTTCACCTATGTTTCCTAATATCAGATAAATATATTACAGTCTGCTTCAAAGTTTCAATAAATAACTCCGTAGAAAAAGAATGTGAAAGTCCAGATAGCAATCTCCAAAGGAAGAAAGTGTAGAGATTAAAATTGATATAAATTTCAGCTTAAACCAAGAAAAACTCTGACATCATTCTAACAATTAATTAAACATCGGTTCGATTAAATTTCGATACCGCAAATTGTGCAAGTGTTATCTTCGATCAGCCGCAAGATATCGAGCACACAAAAACACGTAATCTGAAAAGCAATAAAAAAGAAGGAAGAAAGAAACGTGTTCGATATTGAACCGATTTCTCGATCTATCATTCAAACGTAACTTACACGTGTTTCCGTTCCAAATGAACCAGAAGGAACACGACACGGTTAACTTGGTCGTCGATGAAACCGTGTCATTACGACTTATCGAAAGCTAATTAGAATTATAACTGACGTTGTATCGAGGTTCGATCTGCGAAAGCGGATTATGGGAGAACACCTGGTTCCACTGGTTACTGGCTACCTCTTTCGGAGACACTAATTAATTCGCCGCGTGTCTGCGATTATTGCGACGCGTTATTAACGAGAATAGTCGCGAAGAACGGGAACCGCCGTTCAGGGGAATGCTAATTAAGCTGAGAGCAGACGGCCGGAAATTGCTATTGTAAAAGTTGCTGGTTACGAAGCACGAAATCAGACGCACTTCTTCCGCGTAGCTTGGTGACAATTAAGGAGTGACGGAGAAGTTTTTCAATTTGTGGAGCTGAACGTTCTGCGAGGAAGATTTTGAAGATATAGGCATTTGGAGAGGCGGGAAATTAGAAATCTGAAAATTTGAGGGGTCTGAGGGTTGTTGAGAAGTCTGAGAATTTGGGGATGTAGGAATTTGGGGATGTGGGAATTTGAAGATGTGGAGATTTGGGGATGTGGGGATTTGGATATGTGAAGGTTTGGACATGTGGGGATTTGGATATGTGAGGGTTTGGACATGTGGGGATTTGGACATGTGGAGATTTGGACATGTGTGGATTTGGACATGTGTGGATTTGGGGACGTGTGCATTTGGGGACGTGCAGATTTGGGGATGTGAAGATTTGGGAATATGGGGATTTGGGGATGTGGGGATTTGGACATGTGAGGGTTTGGACATGTGGGGATTTGGACATGTGGAGATTTGGACATGTGTGGATTTGGACATGTGTGGATTTGGAGACGTGTGGATTTGGGGATGTGTGGATTTGGGGACGTGCCGATTTGAGGATGTGGGAATTTGGACATGTGTGGATTTGGAGACGTGTGGATTTGGGGATGTGTGGATTTGGGGACGTGCCGATTTGAGGATGTGGGGATTTGGACATGTGAAAGTTTGGACATGTGGAGATTTGGACATGTGTGGATTTGGACATGTGTGGATTTGGGGACGTGTGGATTTAGGGACGTGCAGATTTGGGAACGTGTGGATTTGGGGACGTAGAAATTTTGGGAATCTACAAATTTGAGGTGTGAGACTTCAGCAATTTAGCAATTTAAAATTATACCAAATTAGAACATGTGGATTTGATGGAGTTTGAACTCTAGGAATTTGAGAACATAGAAATCCAAGAACTTGAGAAGAATTATTGACCTAGGAGTCCATCCTCTAAGAGTCCACAAGGACCCACTCTACGAATCAAAAATCTTTACTCCACCTAGTAGCCTAAGTCTTTACAATCAGTTACCAAGAAATGTCAGAAGACTATAAAAATCGCCGTTCAAAGCGGAAAAGAAAAAACGAAAAAAAAAGAAAAGCGCGAAAGTCATTCTCTCGAGCTTGGCGAGCAATTAAGAGAAATTTAACGAGCCTCTTATCGTCAGGTCGAGTGCGATCCAGAAAATTAGTCGGACACGCTCAAGGAAGCTCATCGTTTCCGCGCAAGCTTAATACCTCTCTGCCACGGAATCGAAGAATTCCATCGGCGATCGGGCACCCTTTTATTCGAAAAACCGTTTTATTTTGCGCGGTGGTTCGTTTGCAGGAACTCGTCACGGTGAATTATCCATCGAGATGGGAATAATTAGAACCATTTAATTCGCGCATGTTAACGAGCAGTCGAAACGCTCGCTGCTCGTCTTAATGCGACTCTCAAACCGTACAGTAGCTCGCTCGTGTTTCACGGACGCATTTTAACAAGGTCGTTCTTCATGCATTTATTGCGTGCTCTAGAGATATTTAACAGGTAAGTTCCTAGTAGAGTTTGTACCACCCGCACGAAACTTTAATCTTCTGGAAAAATTTGGAGTAAGTATACTGGATAGTATCTTTGTATGTGGTATGACATGTATGTAGTATTTGATGTAGTGTATGATGTAGGAACATGTATGTAGGATGTGATGTTTTGTATGATGTAGGGACATGTATGTAGGATGTGATGTTTTGTATGATGTAGGGACATGTATGTAGGATGTGATGTTTTGTATGATGTAGTCACATGTATGTAGTATATGATGTAGTGTATGATGTAGGGACATGTATGTAGTATGTGATGTTTTGTATGATGTAGTCACATGTATGTAGTATTTGATGTAGTGTATGATGTAGGGACATGTATGTAGGATGTGATGTTTTGTATAATGTAGGGACATGTATGTAGAATGTGATGTTTTATATGATGTAGTCACATGTATGTAGTATTTCATGTAGTGTATGATGTAGGGACATGTATGTAGTATGTGATGTTTTGTATGATGTAGTCACATGTATGTAGTATGTTATGTACTATATGATGTAGTATATGGTGTAGTATGTGACATATATGTAGTATATTATATATCTTATGATATAGTAGCATGTATGTAGTATGTGATATAGTGACATGTATGTAATATGTGAAGTAGTGTATGACATAGTGACATGTATGTAGTATGTTATGCACTATGTGAGATACTATATAATGTAGTATGTGACATGTACGTAGTGTATGATGTAATATATGATGTATGTGTATAATGTATTGAGTGATGTATGTGTGATGCACATATGAACTAGCATATGACATACAACAAAATTGTATAAAAAATAGAACTGACTGATTTACGAATCGAGTACCTAAGAAGTAATTTATCAATGTACCAATCATAAAATTTAAGTCCGTTAAAATTTATAAATTTAAAAATCCCTGAAGTTTTCTATGATTAACCCAGAGCTGTCTCAGCTAAATGACCTGTCTCTCTAAATGATATCCTAACACCACCTTAATTAAAAATAAATTACCAAGTTGCAGAAATTGATTAAAAGTACCATTTACCCCAAGTAATAACTGCATGGTTATATAACATCGTGTTCTTAATCAAGAATCCAATAACCCTTTGCTGTGACACGCGTCGCGATTAATTCTCGGAGTTCAAATATAACCTCGATAAATTATTGGTCGAGATAACAGGTTTCACGGTACCGTTTTTCCCGGCACCGATTTCTGCCGGTTCTGATCAGCGATACGAACGCGCTTCGATGACCCACCTATCGTGAGAAACTATCCCGGGAATTAACCTTCTGGTTCGACTGTACACGCGCTATCACTCGTCCATGAATTCCGTTCGTACACCTGTCTGTCCTCCGATCTCGAAAAACCGCAGCGATGCTTACAAATGGCGTTCGTTAACCCCTCTATCAGCCTCGCGATCTACCTATCTCAGTCAACTCGGAATTAATTTCTGCGATATATCTGCTGAGGAAAGCGGAAGTATCTCCGATCTTGTAAGAAGATGTTCGCTTGAAAGTTAACCCGGAGATAAGGTTCATTCGTGTTGGCTTCCGAGTTCGATATTAAAGTCGAGCTGCGATCAAGATTGAAAGTAATGTTGCGAATGTAAACGTGTATTGTATTCCTATTCTTACTGTTCAATATTATCCAATATCAATACTGTTAAACTTAGACTAGTAACTTGGGCTAGTAAACAAGACATCTCAAGCTAAAATGTTCGAAATGCAAATAGTTTATAAGCGGAAGGCTCGAATTAACTTGAAGCGATAATTACAGGAATGGTACACCGTCTTTATCCAGCAGCAGTTCATCAGGAGACGCAACACGACGTCAGCGGTTACGGTATGTTAAATGTACAGGTTTAATTCCTATAACCGAGACTAGATTAATTGTACGTTATCGTCTAATCATCAAAGATCTCGATCCGGCAGTTATACCATGATAATTGCATTAATTGACTCATCGTATAAACAAAGTACAAAAACCTTGAGCCAGGATGAAACTCTAATTAACGAATCACGTCGACTGAATCCCTCATCGTGGAACATAATAGAAGCAACGACCGACTCGCATTTCAGATGCAATCGAGAAACCGAGACGATGGTGAACTCACCGCACGCAGGATACGAAATTCTTCATCTCGCTTACCTGAAAACAGAAAGACACGAGTTACAATTTGCGGGAAGCTTGTTCGTGAGATCAGTTTTTAAACCAGTTTTTGACAAATTTATTTGAGAATTGAGGGACGTAAGTAAAAATGGAAGTCAAAGGGACTCGTAAATTATCTGCAATCTCTATGAACCAGCTCGTTTGCCTGACAATTAAGTCACAACTAGTTTTCAAACCAGTTTTATTGACCCAAATTTTTAGCACACGAGTACTAATAAAACCATCATTCAGATGATCAAGCTCGATAAAGGCTAACCACTCCTTTCACAGAAAACGACCATCATCCCGTGAGAAACGCGTGCAAATAAAAATTTAATAACGCCAATTAATAACGTCACAGGGAACTTTCTATCGTATGTGCTGTTATAGATAGAGGAGGTTAACCGATGACCCCCAACGTCAACGTGACCGCGATTTCTATACCCCGAACATTTCTTTAAACGACCCGCCTATGTACATAGTCGCTTTACAGTTGCCATTTCGCCGAGGAAATTTATGCGTTCCCGCTTTAACGTGCAACACGAGTGACTTGGCGTTATAAGGCGAAGGGTTAAATAAAGATCTGAAAGGGGACTCGAGATCTGACGTGCATGATTATCACTTTCTACCAGTCACATTAAACGAGCGAAAAAATTCTGGAACCGACTATATTTTAGGGTTAGGGATGTGATTTTGGATATTTTGGGTTTGACAATTTAGGGATGTGAGAATTTGGTGATCTACGGATTTGGGGATGTGGGAATTGGAGAGCTAAAAATTTGGGGATCTCGAGATTCGGGACTTGGGAGGTTGGGTAATTGCAAATTTGGGGGTTAGAAGTTTAAGGACTTATAGTTTTGGGGCTTTAGGGGTATGGAAACTTGAGAAATTGGAGGTGTAGAAATTTGGAGAGCTAGAAGTTTATGGAGGTCCATGGTTTGAGGAATTTGGAGAGATAGAAATTTGAGGGAGTAGGAATTTGGAGAGCTACAAATTTGGGGATCTCGAGATTCGGGACTTGAGCAGTTGGGTAATTGCAAATTTGGGGGTTAGAAGTTTAAGGACTTATAGTTTCGGGGCTTTAGGGGTATGGAAACTTGAGAAATTGGAGGTGTAGGAATTTGGAGAGCTAGAAGTTTATGGAGGTCCATGGTTTGAGGAATTTGGAGAGATAGAAATTTGAGAGAGTAGGAATTTGGAGAGCTACAAATATGGGGATCTCAGGATGTGGAACTTAGGAGGTTGGCTAATTCCAAATTTGGGGATCTAGAAATTTGGGGTGTTAGGTATTTAAAGGTGTAGAGACCTGGGAACTTAGAAATTAAGAAGTCTCAGGGGTTTGGAAATATAGGAACACCTCCTACTCCTAATTTGCAGATTTATGGATTTGGAGGTTTAAACACTTGTGGGTTTAGGGATTTCTAGATATAGGAGTGTCTTCTACCTCCCAACTTGTGCGTTCAGAAATATGGAAACTTAAGAATTAACATTTAGAAATTCGCAGATATAAGAGTATCTACCTTCTACCTTGAGAGTCTAAAGACTTGGAAACTTAAGTATTTGATAATATGATCCAAATGCAAATTCTATTAAAATTCGAATACTAAGCTAACTAATACAGATCTACCAGTGAGGAAATATTGAGGGAAATAAAGAATAAAAATAAAAGGCACGAAAATAAAATACCGTGACACAAAAAGGAATATGTATGCAAAGAAACGGGTACTCGTGACGAATTAGTCAGCTCGTAACGAGAGGGGCGCAGCATTTTGTTGCGCGTTCCACGCAAATAGCTGCGCGAATAGGTCAAGCGTATAACACGAGCGGTGACCAGAGCTTTTGCAACGAGGGCAGGCTTCGTAAAATCGATTTATTATCGAAAATACGTCGAAGGCCGTCGACCCGTTCGAAAGATTTCCCGCTTGACTAATATTGCATCGGGTTACGATTCGGTGAAACCGCTTATGCAATCGTAATTAAAACGTGCTGCAAAAATATTTCGACAAGCCTTCTTGGTGTGCAAATTACACCATAGAATTTTATCGTGCACATACGTGTCTAATTTGGTGGAGTCAATTTTTTTAGGAGAACAAATGGAACTTTCCTTCTCGTAAGTTAACCTTGGGTTTGAAAACGAATTGATTCACGTGCAGGTCTAAATTAGTGTGTAAACCCGAACTATTGTTTATTCCTTTTAGACTTGACGTGCGAAGTTTGTATCTATGTTATGCTGATGTTACATAAAGTACAGGATGTTTCGGGTTATCTTCTGCATTAATGTGTGCGTTTAATATGAACGTAACTTCTGTTGATTTCAATTTTATTTGACAATGACATGTATCACTGAGACACCCTGTGTCTTCCACAATTGCAATGGCTTTAAAAGACAAATTGGATGCAAGAAATAAGTATGATCTCTTTTATTTTCGATGTCATCGATGCATCCGTGTGGAAAATACAGAAGAAATGTAGATAGTCCTAGTACCTATACCTCTGGCACCTCTGAAGCTCCTTCGTATGTCTTCCACAATTGCAATGACTTTAAAAGACAGATTGGCTACAAGACATAAGTATGATCTCTTTATGTCCTCGATGTGATTGATGCACACGTGTTGAAAATACAAAAGAAATGTAAATAGTCCTAGCACCTATACCTCTGGCACCTCTGAAGCTCCTTCGTATGTCTTCCACAATTGCAATGACTTTAAAAGACAGATTGGCTACAAGACATAAGTATGATCTCTTTATGTCCGCGATGTGATTGATGCACCCGTGTTGAAAATACAAAAGAGATGTAGATAGTCCTAGTACCTATACCTCTGGCACCTCTGAAGCTCCTTCGTATACCTACCCACACTTTGTACCAACAAAACAATTAAGAAAGCAAAATTCTAAGTGCCTAGCGTCTCACATACTTCGCTAACGAATCGACAGAACCAGACGTAGTCAATTAACGCTAAGAATTGAAGAAGCCTAACTTTCAGAAATACCATAAACATCCCCGGTTTCACATGCCACGCATCGCTTCCTCAAAATAATAAAAAGCAACTCGTGACCGTGCGGTAATAATTGCATAATATCTACAGCTGACGGCCTTTGCCGGTAGGTCTGACTCGTTCCGAGCGCAAAAACTCGTTTAATGCCGCTCGTACGACTCGCGATACATGTTTCTAATATTCAATTATACGCCGCCAGACCACTGATTACCAGTTGGAACGCGCTTACTCTACCACACACCGGATAATAATCATCCTAAGCGTCGCTATGCGTCGTTTCTATGCATGTTCTGGTTTGTAATCGGCCATGCAGGTGCAATAAGCGGCGATCAGGGACAGAGAAACGTTCAATTAACCAGCTGACTTTTAGCCTGACAAAATTCGGCCGGTGGATGTGGTTCGTCGACCTTTGTTCGTGGTTCGACGGTCACTGGGATAATTCCTGGTCGGACAGCACGATATCCAGTTCGTTATTCAGGGATCGTTAATTGTTGCGTCACTGGTCGATGGAGCGGAAACAGCGACGTGGTAATTGTGCTATGTGGAGGGATGCACGAGTCAGCCCCTTTGGTCAACGCTATACCAATTGCAAATTTGCGAAACATTAGAGATTTTTGTTGCTAGGTAATCTGGGAAGTTTGGAAGAATTTGGGGATCTGGAGATTTGGGGATTCTGGGACTTGGAGATGTAGGGGTTGGAGGACGTTTTGGGACTTTGAAGATAGGAGAACCTGAGAGGTTTGGTTTCTAAGATTTTGGAGGTTTAGGGATCTAGGCACTTAACTATTTTAGAGATCTAGAAGTTCAAGAAACCTAGGAATTTGAAGATCTGATAGTTTGGAAGATTAAGACTTTGGTCAAAGACTTTCAGAATATCAAAATATGAACATTCCGTAATTTGTAAAAGTAACACTTCCACAGCTCGTGCAATATTTAGAGTACCAACAGCAGATTTACCAGGAGAAGTATCACCAAGAAATGTGATCAACTGAACCTTAACTGCTTCCACTAAGGACTCTCCTCCACTGATAATCTGAGCAAAGCAATCTATCTGTTTCATGAAAGAGTTAAAATCGACCTTTCACCCGGTTATCTCGCATCCTCGATGCAGCGAAATTTTGGCAAAGAGCGTACGTTGGCACAGAAAGGTATCGCTCATCGCGCTAACGAGACGAACCAACGCGGATAATTAAAGAAGCGGTTAATCCAGGGCTGGAAAAGTGTGTAGGGCGTTTGGATGGCTTAATCTGTGATCTCGCGAAATCTAGTCTGACGGAGCGTACAAAAGGAAAAGGCAGCTGCACTTTTCTGGTCTGGCCTGAAAAGCGAGTAGAACAATGGCGGCTCATGAATCGGCCTCGCGACAATGCGCGCACAGAATGCGAGCCTCTTCCGACCACGTCACACGCGCGTTCTCAAGCGTTTCGAGGCTTATCAAAGTTCCCGAAGATGTAACCGCGTCTCGTGGTTGTCGTGGGTCAAATATTTATCCGACTAATCAAACATTCAGCCGTGGGGAACATCCGATGCTGTTTCGCGCCTTGTGCAAGTAACCAGAATGCAAACACGAATTAGACTTTTCCTGCTGTCAAGATGTCTTCCCGAAATGTTCTTGGAACACAGCTGCGTCACGATGAATGGTCGCTGAACAATGGTTAAGTAAACGCAATAATACGTGCCCTTCTGAGCAAACACACGCGACGGAGGGTAGTGAAAACAATCTAGTACGTATTTTTAATGCGTGTGATATACGGTTTCTGTTATTGACCTAGGCCATGGTTTATGAGCACGCGTTGCGCCAGCGGGCGTCATACCGGGTCACGTGCGACGCCTTCAAACAATCACCCAGGTGGATTAAGAATCGTTTGCGAGACGCGTCACCTCCAACACGAGATTTGGGGCAATGAGCCAAATCGGTGATTCACTTGGCCCTGGGAGGTTGCAACGCAAAATATGAAACAGTTTGGGGGTCTTTTGATTCTTCACGGTCTCAATTTTACGAATCATACAATTAGATCATCGGATACTTAGGTCTGACGATTCTGGAATAAGCTGACACATCATCGAATTTTGACAAACTTATAAATTTTTATATGTATGACTTTATGTCTACATCTTCACATTCTTAACCCTTTGCACTCCTATGTTGAGTGTGGCTCGACATCACATTTCTCTTGGATCTTATAAATAATTCAGATAAATAGACTGGTTAAATATATATATGTTTATTTATTCGCTATTTATAATAAATGAAAAATGTATTTGTCACATACTTCGCACTGTTACAATACATTTTACTGAGAAGCCCTATCTTGATATCTTTTTGGAAAATTAAGGAGTCGGTAGGTAAAAGAAATTGAAGAGTGCAAAGTTAAGTCTACAAATTCTTGAATGATCAAATTTTCAGATTATCAAATTTCAAGATCCTCGAACTCTAATATTCCTGAATTTCTATATAACTAATTACCACATCTCCAAATTCTTAGGTCTCCGAATTCCTGAGAGACCAAATATTCACATCCTGATTCCAGATCCTTGAACTCCTAGATCCCCAAATTCTTATATAACTTAATACCCACATCTCCAAGTCCTTAACTCTCCAAATTCCTGAATGACCAAATTTCCACATCCCCAAATTCCAAGGTCCTCGAACTCCTATATTCCCAAATTCCTATATAACTTAATACCCACATCTCCAAGTCCTTAACTCTCCAAATTCCTGAATGACCAAATTTCCACATCCCCAAATTCCAAGATCCCCGAACTCCTAGATCCCCAAATTTCTATATAACTTAATTACCACATCACCAAATTCTTGGATCCCCAAATTCTTAAACTTCTAAATTCTTGAATGACCAAATTTCCACATCCCCAAATTCCAAGATCCTCGAACTCCTAGATTCCCAAATTTCTATATAACTTAATACCCACACCTCCAAGTCCTTAACTCTCCAAATTCCTGAATGACCAAATTTCTACATCCCCAAATTCCAAGATCCTCGAACTCCTAGATCCCCAAATTTCTATATAACTTAATTACCACATCACCAAATTCTTAACCTTCTAAATTCTTGAATGACCAATTTTCACATCCCCAACCTCCTAGCCCCCAAATTCCTGAATAACTTAATTCCCAAGTTCCCAAATCCATAGATTAACAAAATACTGGCAAGTATCCCAGACCAATATCCTCAGGTAGTCCATTAATGAACAGTCATCAAAGGAAATCGACCCAGCAAGCTCCCAAACAAAACCAGTTCGCAAACGAGGAAATTTCACCGGGAAATCGACTAGTGGTTAAAACCGAACGTTCCTTGTACCTGGAAGTCTCGTGTGCTCGTAACAATGACGGAGTCACGGTACCTCGAACTCGAACAAGAATTTTTATCATGGCATTGAATTAAACGACAGAATTCTGCCGTTTCGTGATACCGTTGCAACGTTCCGTGCAATTTAACGGCATAATCCGAAGGACCGGTTGAACGTCGGACTTGCAAATTCACCGCGATGAATTTCAATGTTGTTTTTTGTTGGTTCAGAAATGCCCCTGTTCGACTAGATAGAATTCTTCGAAAAGAAACCCCCGTGCAACTGAGAGGTTTTACACGCTGTTCGCGTTACACCTGGCAATTTTCCGCGGAACAGAAACCTTGCACGTGTTTCGCGGACACGAAGATACAGAAATTGCAAGAAACTAACTAACTGATCGATATCGCGAGTTGCGCTGTAATGCCTGCACGCGCAACGTTAAATTTTTCCTCGTTGCATTAATCTGCACTTGTTGCCTCGGTGATTTTCGTTTATATTACTCCTGCAGTAATTTTAGGATAATAAGCAAATAACACACAATTAATATATAATTATAACTAATATATAATGATAGTTATTCTGAATTATATCATATGCTACATACAGGACATAGACAATCTGTTTTAAGTTTAATTTGACACTTAAACAGGTTCATCAGTCCACTGGTTTATTTGAATTATAGTAGAAAAGAAATATGTGTAGGTTGCCTATCGTCAATTTTAATCGGTGAAGCATTTCGCTGAGATTATAAACTAGATCGAAATTAGATTATGTCAGATAGATCGGACATCACGTTAGGTGCAGGCTGACTCAGACAGTGATAAGGCTTTTCATTCTCAGAGATCATTAATATTTTAAATTCCTTGAAGTTCATAACTAGAGTATTTTTGTATAAACTCAACGTGAAAGTAGTCACCCTAAGACAAGTTCCATTAAGATTCAAAATGAGTCACATGTTGAAACTACGTGTAAGTTGTAAAAACTTGCACCGCAAATATTCATAATTGCCGGCGTAACGAGTATGACGTACCTAAATCAGGTTGTCTATAATCGGACAGCATCGCGACGACCATCATAAGCACTCACAATCCAGCGTGGAGAAACTATCGCACAGGAAACCTCATTAAAATCGAATCAAAAGCACACCGATTTGTCAGCTGATCGCGAGGCAAGAGGAGACGAAACACGACTGACCGAAAATGGTAACCGGGACAAAACACTTTCCACGTGTAAACAATGAATCATCCCAACGTGTAGGCACGCATTGTCATAGAAACTAGCGGAGCTTCTGTCTCTTCGTTTCCATAATCGACGAGCTGAGCGATTACCAATCGACTGTTGGACTCGCGAACTCGGGACCGTTAACAACCTTGGAACAGTTCGATAACAGCGGAGAAAAAGAACGCGGGGTCGAAAGATCAGGAAACGGCCGGTCTCCTCTTCCCTGATCAGCGACGAGAGCCAAACGTCGCGTACCAACTTTCTCGCGTGTCTCGAGAATGCGGGAACCGGAATTCCGTCGTGTCCTTGACTTTCGCGTGGAACACGCGTAACTGGCTCGTCCCGCTCGTCCAGGATCGCGATGAACGAGATTCGTTCTACGACTGCGTGAAACCAAGTGCGGCCTCCGCACGATGAATCAACCCCCTTCTCTCCTTGCCGAGTCGATGCACCACGCTGCCCCTTCTCCTCGCTTTCCCACCTCCGGCTCACCTTCGTCATTCTTTCTCCACCCTCGCGGAACGTCGTGACCAAAACCCCCTCAATTTTATAACCCGATTCCGATACTCTGGCATTTCGAGACACAGGGTAGCTTCATAAACCCTACTTGAATAGACACTAGAACTTTGAAATGTATACTCCTTTGATATTTTACACAGGTTGAGGATTTGGAATTATCAAGGTTTATTGCCTATAATTAGGCAAATTAGCCAAGGGTGCTTATAATGAGGCAAGGTTTAGAAGCATTTTATGATATGACCTGAATAGGAAGTTTACACCAAATGCATTAGGAAATAAATTCGATGACTGAAAGTCAGATAAGTCATAAGCTAAGAAATGACTTCCACTTGTCTTCAATTTGGGGGTAACCCAGATGAACCTCGAAAGAGAATAAGAACCCGAGAGAGACTAGGGAGAGCCTATTGAAGTTGTAAGAAGGATCTCGAGGGCCTAGGCAGATTCTAAAGAGAATCTTAGATCAGAGGAAAATACGTGGTATGTTAAACCGCAGGAGACTAATGAACTGTGGATTCTGAAGAATCTGATCCTAGAAAAATTCTAAGAACTAACGTGATCCTATGGGATTTTAATAATAATCTTAGAAGAGTCAGACATACAGAAATTTAAGAGAACTCCTCATAAGAAAATATGAGGAGTCTAAAGAAAAATAGAACCTATTGAGATCCTAGATCAAGATGACCTGATATCCTAAAACACTCTTGCTTCAACATCTTTTCTAAGTTAAATCAATCTTACTAAAAAGTATTTGCCTTTACTTGAATTTTAACTAAGACCAATATCGATGCTGTATTACAATTTTTGCAAAAAACGAAGAACACGACACACATTTCTGTTACGCCCGATTTTCTCCCATTTCAGCACACATAGATTCAGTAATTGAATTTTTTCGGAGACCGTTCGTTTTCTTGTCGCTTCCACAGCGAGAAGTTTTTACGAGCGGACCAACCGAGCGTAGCGATTTTTACACACCGAACGTGTTCAGATTTGAGGTTTCGAACTATTCGAAGTTGACCAAAAAATGAGATTGCACGCGTTAAAACTAACACGTATCCCCTCCTTTTCCCTTGATAATTGCGACAAATACTGACGTTTCCTACAATCTTATAGATGTACAGAAAGAGGTGTGATTAAAGAAATGTAGGTTAATAGTACGGTGAGGCTCTCAGGGGTTAATTATTGAAAATTGCGACGATACGTTCATCACACTTTCGTTTCGCTTTCCCCTCGTACTCTTTCGAAGCTTAACCGGGGAATACCTTCTCCGGCTTAAATAAATATGTGCTTTTGGACCACGTGGGATACGACGTGTTAATCACTCCGGGGGACAGAAAAAGTTGGTACAAGTAATGGAAAGTGGACGGAGAACATATTTGGTCGTGTGGAGGATAGAAAGCACGAAGGTTGCGTTCCATCAGCGGATGGAAGCTTCTTCTTTTTTCCGATCTCTGGCTGGGAGAGTCGTGACGACACTTCCAACAGGCATCGTGCCAACGACTGCGTCAAGAACGCGCAGGAAATGCGTAAAAGTTGACGAATCTTGCTCCTATTTTCACGACACCTGGCCCTACAAAATTGCGACCACCTAAATTTACAGCGAACCTATTTAAATTAACGGTAATTGAACCCAGTTGTTTCAGCCCGGTTCTGTAAACCGACGTCCACCGACAACGGAACCGTACACCGCATCGACTATAATTATCGCGTGCTTCTCAGGTTCGTACATCGCGTTCAATTCACCACTCTTATTCAGCTTTCCCTAAATATAACTTGCGTAACCGTACTGTGCAAACTTTTTGAAATCGCTGGCAAAAATACGCCACCATTTCGAGAATAAAAATAAGTTTGCGAATAGCCTTTGTAAAAGGTAAATGACGCAAGTGGGTCATCTCGATATAGCTGAAGATCTAATAAAGTTGTCCGACAATTCAATCATGTATAAAGGTCTATTTCTCTTCCTGTTGTCTAGTATCTATTTTTAATAGACACCATCTTTTTACCTCAACTTTGCATAAAAGTTTGCAACATACTTTCTTATGGGGCTACGTTAAAAAAAGCCTAAGCTTACGTCATTAAACGTTTCCTACACAATCTCTTTTTATAGCATTCTATATTTTATGATAGGGCACGAAAAGACCAACAAATTGTAATCGAACATTTTTTAAGTCGTTTAATTCATATAATTGAACGTAACCCAAGTTTCAGAAACCATTCGTTGCTACCGGTAACTGCAGTTCGCCGTAAATCAATTTACATACATTATGGGCGACTATAGACTTCACCCGCGCAAAATAAGCATGTTGAACCGAAAGGGTTAACCTCTTCCAGGATACTGATCTTTAGTGTTCTTTTTACATTCAGACACTTATGTAAATATTATCAGAACTTGAAATATTATCAATGCTGGAACAAACTCAAGTTCAATATGAAATTCAAGATGAAATCATTTTCGTAGACACTTATGTGAATATTATCAAAACTTGAAGCATTATCAATACTGAAACAAACTCAAGATCAATATGAAATTCAAGATGAAATCATTTTCGTAGACACTTATGTGAATATTGTCAAAACTTGAAATATTATCAATGCTGGAACAAACTCAAGTTCAATATGAAATTCAATATGAAATAATTTTCGTAGACACTTATGTGAATATTATCAAAACTTGAAATATTATCAATGCTGGAACAAACTGAAGTTCAATATGAAATTCAAGATGAAATAATTTTCCTAGACACTTATGTGAATATTATCAAAACTTGAAATATCAATACTGAAATTTCCTACAAATTCAAGGTGAAATTTTCGTAGCCTCAGAATCTAAGATAAACGAACCAGGAATGATAGGCTCATTCCTGAACTGAATCAAAAAATAAAATAAATGACACGGAGAATAAATTAGTATACATAGTCATCATTCATCAGTTAAGCAAGCACCGAACAAAGATAGCTTGATAAATACTATAATTGAAAATACGAAACTCGAGATCCGTCATTCTGACTGGTACCAGTCTTCCGGGAGTTTCTTAACATCCCCCATGAATCAGCCCGCAGAAACAACTCGCACATGCGAACAATAAACACCGTGTATGGATTAACGCTCGGACAAAACGTTCGCCGGCGGACTTTCACGGGTCTTTCAATGAAATAAACCGTTTTGTTCCGGCGCGAACGACAAAACGTCCGAGTAGACCGGTGACACAGAAATCTCTGTTCGCGACGTTTAAAGACCGTGATGCGTGAAAACACGAGCGACGAACTTTTCTCCGACGATTTCTATCGAGAGATCGCAAAAGATCGGGCACACCACGTGCGTTACCGAGGAAAGTTCCGGTTAGTCACGTACCCGCGGAGTGACGCATACGCCAATTTAAGCGCTAATAAATCGTGCGAACGCTCTTCATAGCGGTTCTTTTCGACTTTCCGTGCAAAAGATACGCCGCGAAAAAGGGTGCACCGAATGCAATTTTACTGTAATAAGACGTGCTATATTTTCCGATTAATTACGTAATGTAGTCTAATTCGCGCTAAGGCTTCCAGAGCAATAAACTTGTAATACCGAGTTATTAGCGATCGACTCGATTGCTGTTACAGAACCGATTAGATTCGATACGCAGGTTATAAAAAGAATTATCGGTGTGACCGATTACCAGTGACTTTCCACTCACGATAGGCTCTGCTCGTAACATGTATTTTATAACAATTACGAAACTTCAAAACTGCTTCTATTTTTTAATGAGTAAAATTCGATAAGTGCAAACCAATTCGTTTTGAAAAAGACTGTTACAAGACTGAAATCTGGTGAGACTTCATAGAATTTCAAAGTCGATGTTTTTCTATCGTATGGACGCGATGAAAAAGCGACCTTTAGCGATTCAAAATCGGACAAGAACATTCGTACATTTGAATACTCGAACAGCGAGTATCGGTCGTGTTAAATGCTGGAATTATGAATATTTATCGAGGCAGAATGTAAACAGCCTGTCTCGCTGACTCTGACAACAAAAATATTCGTGTCAGTAGGAGCTGTAGAATGTCCTCGATAAGTGAATTTCGAAAATGAAACTTAGGCGATAAGCCTTTTGTTAAAATATAACAAAATTTGTTGATGACCATTCTTAAAATAAAAATAGTAGTTCTATCGCATTAAAATAAAAGATAGTTTTAATGTCGATGTAATTCATTTCGTTTTCTTTTTTCCACGCACAATTCCGTGAACGACTCTGCCAGACTAGAAACGAAAACGGTCAATGATTACGTAACGGTGTTAAAATAATTAGTGCGTATTACACGGTGCAGCGTTGCGTTGGTAATTAGTAGTCATCCCATGGAGCCACGATCTCGATCGGAAACACAATACGTTCGAGTACACGGGTGAAACTTATCGTGAAAGGGGCGACAGTAGCTACGAACACGAAGTTTACGACGAAGAAACGATGTGGGAGGATCGATATTCTCGTAGCGCGAGGAGCCACCACATGTGGAATTGCGTCGAAGGCTCTAGCACTCGTCAATAGAACGGGACAATTCGTTAAACGACGCTTGGGTTACCTTCCCTTTGACGATTCGCTGTCGCGCAAATGCCGACCAATTTAAAGCTTTCTGCATCGTTTCCTGTTTATTACATCCCCTCGTGTGCACGTGGCACCGTAGGAACCGGCGAAATGGCAGGAACCGGGTGCTTTTCGTTTATGGTTTGTTCCGATGAAAGATATGTTTCGAAACGGAAATTGCAATGTCTTATGGAAGCTGCAAATTAGATGATACCCATCTTGTAAAAATTTCGTCCCATTAGATGATACCCGTCTTGTAGAAATTTCGTCCGAATTTGGGGACCATGTGACGATTTGAGTATTTATGATTCACAGCTCATTTTCGATTTACTCGATTCTATGCTTGGATGTATTGGTACCGGTGAATGAAAGGCGTCAGTTAACGTATCGATTCGAAAGGTCCGATTATCAAACGGTTCTGTTAAACAGACTACATGTACCGACGATTCGAGGTCAAAGTGGAACGAAACGAGACGAGGCAATGATTTGCGGCCACGCACACGGACCCTCGAAAGCCGATCATTTATCCGCTCGAGGAAGCGACTATCGAGAGAAAAAACGTAATGCATCCGACGTATGAATAAAGTATGTGGAGAGAATTGAGTCGACGATTACCGTGCTCGCTGAAAACGCTTCTGACCACGCCAAAACAATGATGTACCGTTATCGAATACTCTACGCTACACCACGAATAAATAAATGCAGCCTACTTAAGCATCCCCGTCATCTGTTGCAACTGCATCGTCTCGAGTGGTCTGGGTTTATTTACCGCTAGAGAAAACGTCCGGGGAAAATGGAAAGATAAAGAAGGATTTTTGTCGAGCTATCGACCTATGGTCCCCATGCTTATCGTAATATATTAAGAGAAAATACGTTGGATGTTCGGGACGTTGTTTCGCTATCGCTGGCACGTACCGAACGAATGGAACGGCAAATAGAGCAGATCAACGGGAAATATCTATCGAGGCTTCGTTTATTAGCGCCGCGTCATATGGAAACGTAGCAGTACAGTAGAAATCGTTATATTGTCACCAACATGGCGTTATACAAAATTTTTTTAGCAAGTTTTCTTTGACCTGATGATATCTCAAAATCAAAAGTGATGATATAAAGGTGACAGTATAATAAAGTTCTACTGTAAAGTCATACTCTAAATATGATCGTCATATAACGAGATAACTCGAGGTCTTAGCGCTTTGTTTTACGACCTCGCTATATCATGACAACTATGCTCCGTATAATGCTACTTACGACCACGCGGTTAACGTGGATTACAATGGTAATTTCGGACAATGATTTAATTGTACATAATTGTACGATTGTTAGAGTTAATTGGTAATAAAAGCCGCGACCCATCGAATTGACCGCCCTGTCACATATTCGATCAAACTTATTTTCTAATCACGAGCAACAATTATGCTATTGATTGTCAGAAGTAGGAATAATGCTTGTGAAAGTAATAATTTATGGATTCCAAGAAATTAAATGGAAAACTTGTTTTTCCGACCCACGCACCAAGAAGTCTGATTTATAAAATGTCAAGTGCTCCAACGCGAGATTCCAGGATAAACGTGGAAATAAAAAGCTGCACGTCGAAACTGGATGGTATCAAATATATCTCGGTGGCTTCCGTTAAGCCGGAAAAGAATGATTTACATACCGGTTAATAACTAGGCTGATAGCAAAATTGAGAACGTCAAACGCAAACGACCTTATTTTCGAACTATAAGGTGCCCTAATAATAATAAACTATTATGTAACTTAAGAAACGAAATGGGGCATTAAGTCAATTAAAAAGGTTAAGACAATTATTTTAAATTACAGTGTTCAAAATAATTACCACCAATAACAATAATATTTTTGTTATCGGTTTCATAAAAATTCAATGTGGGCTTTTGGCAACTAATTTATTTCAGCAAGGAGAGATTAAAGATTCTTGAACTTGACCAAATTTGAAATTTAAGTAAATTTATTGGGTGCAGCAAGGAGATTAAAGATTCAACTTGAACTTGGCCAAATTTGAAATTTAAATAAATTTATTGGGTGCAGCAAGGAGATCAAAGATTCAACTTGATCTTCACCAAATTTGAAATTTAAGTGAATTTTAAATCTGCTGCAAAAATATTTGGTGCAGAAAGGAGAGATTAACGATTCGACTTGAACTTGAAATTCGAAATTTAACTACTAGCATACGACATGCACAAATGGCTGACTTCCTTCCGCTGAAATTCGTTGAGGCATGTGTAATGCCAGCTGGTACGATCCAGCGATAAGGCGAAGAAACCGCATAAAACACGTGGTGGCTAGTTAGCGAAATATTCATAGCAAAGTTGTAACAGTTCAAACAATGCAATAGTACTGTTGCAACTGAACTTCTAAAAACACAACGCATTAATTATACTCAGACAAGATCGTAAATATGCGTAAATCCTGTAATTCATCCGACATCTCCATTAGGGACACTAAAAAAACTTGACGTCTAAATTGATGAAATTGTGCAAAAACGCTCATAGAAAACGGCACAAAATAGTGAGCCAGGATATTGATCCGTTAGTCTGCATAAGATCGCTATCATAACGATGTTGGTAGCGTCAGAGGATCGACAAAGGAGTTCCCGAATGGATTCATCGGATATTAAAGGAAAAACGTTGAGAAGAATCGAAGTGGCAGTCACGCGATCGGGACACACCTCCGACGATTCGCGAAATGAATTGACTCGATATCCTTCTTGCTACAATACGCGTCGACGACGTATTAAAAGCGGGATATGTTCACGAGAAAATTCTAATAAAGACGCATGGAAACTGGTTCGACGTGTGTACACCGATGTACCACAGGACGTTGGCACACGGTACGTGCGATGCGTGTGTGACAGTTAATCGCATTATAGCGAGCTGCACCACGAAATCACGATTGATCACCTCGCGATCGTGACATGGCCAATCGGAAAATATTGTCCGAAAGAATATCATTATATGTCGAACGGAGATGGTCGAGATAATGACTCGTATGCTAAACACACGGCTGATACCGTTGCGTATTAAAGGTTAAAAGAATTAAACGCATTATATTGAAAATACGAGTTTACACTGAGCGTTGCTCATTTAACGTCATCGGCCTATTCAAATTAATACGATAAAGTTTGGAAACCGAATATAATGGAACCGAGTAAATTGGATCGAATTGAAACGATGAATCGAATTAGACGTAATTGAATCTTGGCTAAGCGTAATTGCACCGGAACCGTATAATTGAAATGTGTGATATTGAATCTGAACGTGGGAAGTATTGAAACACGAGGAATTGAAAGCCGGCAAATTGAATCATGAGTTCGAATTGAATCGTGGCAAATGGAATCGCGTCGAATTAAATCGCTCGGAGTATCACCGAATTGAATCGCGTCGAATTAAATCGCGCCGAGTCGAAACGCGTCGAAGTGATAGGAACAATAGACACCGCCACGTGTTACTAAACACGGTAATTGCCCCCTCCCTGCGGTTCGGTATCAAAACAAAAGCAAAAACATCGCTGATGTATGCGCAATCTCTTATCGGATAGCAATAAAATTAACTAGTTCGTAGTACAAGGATGCGTGTAATATCGAGGATCGAATATTCCAGGAGGAAATTCAGGTAGCACGTATCGTGTCGGTGTTTAACCGGAGGATTATCAGCGAACACGTTGCGCCTCCCGATGCTAACGATTTTGCTGGGCGAAGTTCGAATACCGTGATCGGGATAACCGTGGGCAACACGCGCTCACCACGGCACCAGAACGTAGGTGTTACAGACGAATCAGCCGGCAGTAAATTCGCGGTAAGAGATAACGGTAATCTCGAGTCGAGATTACCTCAGCGATGGTGCGAATTGCAAGGCCGTCGACGTATGACCTTAATGAGTAACGAGCATAGCGCTTAGGCGGACACACGAGAACGAACACGGTGTTCTGTCTGCTTGTACGTACTACGCACACTGTGTACGAAGGGTGTCGTGCAGCCGAATGTGCACGTATGTAAGCCTGTCAAAAAGGTGGCATGTTTGGCACTGGCCGCGATTGACGTCGCTATGACAGGCATGTTCTGTCAACGTAACCTAGGTTAGCTTAGCCACGAGTACCGTGAATATTGCGAAAGGTAGGGAAAACGGGCCCGATTCGTTGGTATATTCACGACGATTTTCGCGATCATTCCTCCTGGGGTACTGTGCGTGCAGATGGCGTGATTTTTGCAGCAATTACGGATCATCCCGACCGGCCATGATCGTCGACGCGCTTGCCGTGTATCGAGCTTTTATTCTAAACGGCAATCACGAGAAGTAAATCGAGAAACTGCAATAAATACCTCGCTTTTCGACGAGCTCTGAAATCTCCTCCATGTTGTCGGCCATCTTAGCACCAGTCACTGTTCACAATGCACGCTGGGTAAAAACAAACGAGCATCACCACGGCACAACGATTGGTGGTTCAGCGCCACCTGTACGATGAGGTAGAAGTCAATCAGCCGGTGACGTTGGACAGGGATGTATTGTGCTTACCTGGATCTGTAGAGGTCCCTAAACGAATCCCCCGAATTATTTCTTGGATGATATAAAATTTTAACGAAATTTTATGTATCTTTGATGTTTAATCGTTTCATCAATGTGTCCTACTTTTTTATCTGATTTGTAACATCGTTATGTATGAACATAATTTATACGCGTTTTTTTTTGTATCTGTAGCCGATGGGGATTTTTTTTAATGTTTTTAAAATAAATAAAACTTGTACTAAAAAGACTTTTAAGAGTTGTACCAGGAACTATCTACAAAAGAATGCGCCTACATTTTCTTTGACATACTTTCATTAAGCCGTTACTGGTGTACGTCCCCAACAGTTTAACCACTTTAACTACTTATTTCCGTTATACTCGTTCGTGGCGGCAGTCTTCGTTCAGATTTTGTCAAGTTTAGACGTAATTTTAAAGAAGTTAACAACATGGGTAGTGACGATGTTGTGATTGTATCGGCTGTCCGGACTCCCATAGGTATAACACTATGCTTTGCAAGTTTTAACATATTGACAATAAATAATAATTAAATCTACTATATAGTACAATATTAAATCAGTTTAAATGACATCATATAAACAATGAATGTAATTGTAAATTAACAAGAGCTCTTCTGTTGGATATAATGATATTAATTTGTATTTAAAACAGTATAAGGTTCCATTTGTAACAGTGAAAGATTTTTACTGTTTTTACGTGTGCAATAAGACATATAAAATTGTACAATCATAATAATTTATTTTATATTTTCTGCTTGCCTTTGAGAAACATTTTATTATTTTCAGGATCATTTTGTGGATCCTTATCATCGCTGAAAGCATCAGATTTGGGCAGTGTTGTTATTAAAGAAAGTCTTGCAAGGATCAATGTTCAAGCCTCAGATGTTTCTGAAGTTATATTTGGACAAGTAATTTGAAATTCTAATTTGCTCCTATCTGTGGGAAAACATTTTTATGATTTTACAGTTAGATATCTGAATCAATTGCTTCTGAAAAGAAGACTATTATAATTTAATTGAAATAAAAAGATGTTGGTGGGAGACAAAGATAATGAATACATGCTGATAATATTTATAAATAATTTATGTTATGTTAATTGATGAATATAGATTAAACAAAGTTAATAATTTTAACATCAAATATTTCTTATCTTAGGTATTAACTGCGGGTCATGGACAAAATCCAGCAAGGCAGGCAGCTATGAAAGCAGGTATTCCTATAACTGTACCTGCATATGTCCTGAATATGTTATGTGGTTCTGGATTAAGGTAAGCATTTAATGTAAACTTTCATTAACTTTGAAATTGAATGTTGTTATCATTTGTTCAGTTTTAATTTCATTTTGCCTGTGTAGATTATTTTTTATAAAATGCATGTGTTTTAGAGCAATTATAAATGGTTATATGTCCATAAAAGCTGGAGAAAGTCAAATTGTTGTGGCTGGTGGTCAAGAAAGCATGAGTCAGGCAACACATGCAATGCATCTTAGAAATGGTGTACGATTGGGAGACGGTACTTTAGTAGATACTTTACTACATGATGGATTAACAGATGCATTTCATGGGATTCATATGGGAATAACAGGTATAGGAAAATCTCTTTTATGTTTTGTTCCTTTATTCTTATTATAAACTTGTATTCACAAGTGTATAAATGTTCCCTAGCTGAAAATCTTTCTAAGGATTATAATATAAGTAGAGAAGCTCAAGATCAATATGCAATGACATCTCAGAAAAGAACAGAAACTGCAATTAATAAAAGCCTCTTTGATAAAGAAATTGTTCCTGTAACAGTACCTACTAAGAAAGAATCAACCATAGTAGACAAAGATGAGTTTCCTAAATTAGGGATAACCATTGAAAGTCTTCAAAAACTTAAACCAAACTTTTTAAAAGTAAGAACTGTCATACATGTTTCCTTTATAAGTAAAAATGATCATGTAATCATTATTTGGAATGACATGTTATTTCTAGACTAATGGCACTGTTACACCTGGTAATTCTTCCGGTATAAATGATGGAGCAGCTGCAGTGGTTCTCATGTCTGCAGAAGTTGCAGCTCAAAGAGGACTTTCTCCATTAGGTAAAATTGTTGCTGTAGCCCAAGCTGGAGTAGAACCAAGGATTATGGGTATAGGTCCTGTTCCAGCAGTTGAGTTAGTGGTTAGTATATTAAAATAGATTCATATATTGTAATTTGAAATCTGTGCATTTAAAAGAACTTTATTGTTTCAGTTGAAAAAAGCAAACTGGACTAAAGATGAAGTGGACTTATATGAACTAAATGAAGCATTTGCAGCACAAGCAATAGCATGTGTTGATTCTCTTGGCTTAGATAGAAGTAAAGTTAATGTAAATGGAGGGGCTATTGCATTGGGTCATCCTATTGGTGCATCTGGTATTTAAAATATCCAAACTTCCATGTATTTTATCGATTCTATTCTTATTATTGTTATAAATGTATTTCAGGTGCCAGAGTATTAGTAACATTATTATACGCTTTGGAACAAACTGGTGGAAATAAAGGTGTTGCTTCCTTGTGTATTGGTGGTGGAATGGGAATAGCAATTGCTGTTCAAAGAAAATAGCAAATAATTGATCTAGTTAAATTTGCTTATTTTGTAGGAACAGAATTTTGTTGGCATTTATGCATAGTTATTTTATGACATGACGGTATGTGAATAAATCACATATTATTATTGTTATTTTTATCAAGTATTTGTTAAAGTATTAAATGACTTTATACTACTATAATAAAGAGTAGCTAATATTATAAGAAGTAGAATGTGTAAAAAGCATGACTGTATGTCGAAAACATACATTTATACTACCATTTTTCTTAACTAAGTTAGAATAGCCAAGTGCTAATACCAGTATGCGCAAGTAAAATCATTTTATTTGCTTTTATGAAATAGTACATTTTTAATAATATATTTGCCAACTATATTTAAAATTTGTACAAATCAATTATTTTTGTACATGAAGAATCAAATTGTAAATAAATATACTGCAAAAATATAAATTATTTATTATTTAACCTTTTATCTGTATTAGCGTTGTCAGCCATTTTTCTTTCTTCCAAAATTTTCTCCACTGCTGCTAGCCCTTCTTGTTGCCTCTGTTCTGTTCGTTTTGTTCTAAATGTTTGCTTAGGATGTACCAATGTTCTTTTGGGCTTTAGTAATTGTTGCAACTGTTCCTGGATAGCTGGTATAATACGTATCTTAAATTAAGAATACATTATAAATGTAATAGAACATTTGTACAATGATTTTACATGAAGTAGAGCTATAGCAACAACATGTACATAAGCTTAGATAGTTGATATACTGAGAGGTGCTGCAGGATAATATCCACTGTATTTCTTTTCATCTTCCACGAAACATAAATAAGTTTTTTCTAATGGTTCTTGAGCTATAATATCTATGTTAGGTATGCAAAGTTTCGAATATTTTTTTATAACATAACCCCATAAAGAATCAGTATTAATTCTAGAATCTTTCAAGCAGAAATAAGAACCCCAGAATGTGGAATTTAACACTTTTTCATCTGGATGTGACAATCCCTGATGAAACATTCCTTCAGCCATCTGTTCCTCAATTACAGCTACTGTATCACATTGAACATATGCTTTAGGTACATAAATATCTTGAATAAGATTGTCACCAATATATAAGCAACGAGGATTTTTTTTACCAGATTCACATTCTAGGAAATCAACAAGACCTTTCCAATTACCTTGATTATATATCCCACCCCGTTTTAAATCTTTACTTTCTATTATAGCACCTTTTTCATAATTTATAGTTTCATAAAATGGACGTTGCTCAGTAAAAAAGCCAGGCTTTCTTGCATAACAAATAGTAATATCAAACAGAGACTTCCAATCTTCCCCAAAGGCATAAGTAGCAGTAAAATTAACAAAATCAACATTTGATCCAGTGATGAGAAAAGTAATACAATGTTTTTTTAATTCCTGAAGCCATTTTATAGTTCTTTCATTACATTTATGCATGTATTTATGAGGATTTTGTTTCAAGCAAGGAAAGAATTCTCCTTTGTCTAATTTAAAATGATCTGCATCATACATTTCAATCAATCCATCTAACATATCAGGCCAAACATTATAAGAATTTAGAGGTCCTCCATGTTTTTCGTCAAGAGTATCTATTAATCTTGCGAATATAACAGATGAAGAAATATCAAAGTAATCTAATAAACTTCTCATTTTCATTGATATAGGTCCATTCCATGTTGATAGCATGTCTTTAGAAAATGCATCTGTGGCTTCCCACCTTTGGTCACAATATATTTCTTTAATTTGTTCAATACTTAATAAACTAGTACCGTGACATGCTCTTTGAATTGTACCATCAGCACTGATTCTAAGTAAATTTCCTTTTTCAAAGTCTAAGAACAATCCTTTCTGCATGAAATCTAAATCTTTATTTTCCAATGGTTTTGATAAGTATTTTGAGTCATAACCCTTTTCTTTTATCAAGTAATCAGCTAATGTGTTATATACCAAATGCACCAAATTTGTCACATTGTAATTCAGAAGCGTATTATCTAAATCAAATCCGATACAATCATAATTTGTCAATTTAAAAGCATTCATATTAACTTGCATTGCTGGGATAGTTGACACTGTTGTGGAATATTTTTTCAAACGTAGAAAAGACAAGAAAGAAGTAAAAGATTTTAAATGAACACCAGTTTTACTATTCAAATTATTATACACTTGTAAAGTTTTCAATTGACTAGACAATGTGAGCAAAGTCCTTAACATTTCTTGACACGTGGAATACGGTTATCTTGTTTATAAGGTGCGCATTTTATCGCCAAGTAATTAAACTGTAAATATCAATATTTGCTTGTGAATAAAATTTCGAAATTTTTACTTGATAATCTAACTAGGAAGTACGTTATCAACTTATGAATTGAAAAGTACCTAGATAACGTGTTAACGTTAGTGCATTATCAATCAAAATTATCTGAATTGGTTACACTTTTTTTTATAAATTTTTCGATGCAACGAAAGAACATTCAGTTAGATATGTTTATGTATAATAATACGTCCGAAATAACCTGTTTATAACGTTAGTTATTTTCTGTATTTGATACGTAGTTTATATGTACTTGATGTTGCTCGTATTAAAAATAAAAATAATGTCATATAACTCTATCATGGAATTGCGGGAAAATGCAACTTTTAAAATTACTCACTTTCGGTGGAATATGAACGAAACGTATGTTTCGTGCTTGAACGAAAAACATGTCATAATTATATGAATCACCTCTGGGATCAGTAAAGACGCAATCTCTCATTACAATATTCATGTAACTGCAATAGGAAAAAAGCAAAAAAACACTTGAACAAACTAGACCAATAATAAAGCTATACTCAAATGAAAACCGCTTACGCGTCTGCGTGCTCCACGATCCCACATACTGACGCTTCGTTCCGAAGATCCACAATTGTCCGTTCATTTTCAACGGCTTTCAATAAAATAGAGAGGCTATTAAACAAATTGTGTCTTTCTTTGTTCGTGTCAAGTGTCATGATCTCATACAATTAGGCATACACTAATCCCGGTAGACGCTTGCGACTAAACAAATTTGTAAGAGTGGCCAACTGCATGAAGCAACGAAAATACCTATAGCCATTTTGCGCAGTTAGCAGCATTTCACTCGTATACAGAGTTCAAATTTTTTTCTGTGTTACTTATAAATAGGTTGTCCGAATAATCATTAACACTTTTTACTCTGCAGAATAGTATAGAATACATTTATATTTATAACTCATAAAAAGTTAAAATAACATTAAATATTCACATTTGTGATTTATTTTAATTAGCATAGTTTTTTTCCCATTCCATTAAATGTTTTTCTGTACCGCGAGCAATGTTCAGGCAGCAGTACCGAGTTTATTTCGTGAGCCACTCCAGCTTTATTTAAAATATCGCACTTCACGAGAGTTGCGTCGTCCACCTAAAAGAACAAATTAATTATAAAATTCTAACTTTTTTAATAAATGAAATTACTCACCAATACTTTGTTGTCTTTTCGTACAACGTATACCATGTCTCCTTTAGTCTTCAAGGTATATTGAAGGTCCGGTCTGAAGCTTTCGGAAATCATCATATTATCCACGATGTGATTTTTCATCACCTAAAAAATAATAAAAATCTTATTCCCAATTTTAATGTTTCTTTCACGATAGTACCTTCGATAAGTAGTTATTATCTTGCAACAATTTCTGAAGTTTCACGTTCCCCAGCCGTTTGAATGCCTGGTCAGAAGGTATAAAGTACGTGCACGAAGAATTTGGGTGTTTGAATTGATAATATATTTGCGGCTGGACTTTTTTTATTCTTTCCATTGCATCCAACCAAATGCTGCAATAATTTTAGAAGGAAAATTGCATCACAGTAATTTGTATTTAAGAAATGAAAAGTTTGTACTGGGTGTCTTAGACATCTAACTACAGAAATAAACAAAAGGAAAAATTGACGATCTTGGTTGAAGTCTAGCTTTAAAAAAATTGAGTAAACATTTATTCGAAGTGTACTGAAGTTATTAAGATGTGATTCATAGATTGATGTATAAGTCCTACCGTGTTTGGTTTCCACATTTATATGACTTTGTCTACTGTCTCTAATGTCATTTATGTAACCTATTAGATATTCTCAAATAGTCATGATGATAAAGTAGGCGGAAATACATATCTTGATATAACTGACAGGCGTTAGGTGTTAGATATCTATAATGGCAACTTATCTGTTATTACACACTACTACAGATAGAGTATCACTAATGTCGCAGCATGTAATTGATCAGAGTACAATGCAAACAGTGAAACCAATTGACGACGAATTCTTTGATCATAATTGAAGAGAACTTTGCATGCAACAAGAGTAGTAATTTATCGATTCAATAATAAAATGTTAATGACAAAATATCTGGTGTTTTTATACATTTCTCGTGGACTTTATACAAAAATTAATAGTATAGAACGCTCGGTAAATAGTATCTTAACCATAACTACATGGTGTGTAAGATAATGCTTCTTTTATATGCAGTAGGTTGTATATATCTTATCGTCGTAACTATTTGAGAAGAAAAGGTTACGTAAATGATATTTACGTAAATGAGACATTCGACAAAGTCGAATAGCAATAATATAAAATGCGACAGAAATTATACGACGCACGAGTCATTCTTTCATCGTAACTTCAAATTTATTTTACTGGCAAATGCTGTTTATTAAATAAACATTGATGTAAATGAATTTTTATACTTGTTTCGAAGCTCTGAGACATCTTGTAACTTGGGAAATTGTAACTATTTATAAATAATAGTTATTGAGAGATAATATTATACTTGATATACGTAAAATATGCAAGGTTTCTACGTTTTTAAATTTCATATTACTGCGCGCTCTCCAAACAGTACTAGTGTCGTCATCACCTGGGAAGCGGTGAAATTAACAAACCACAAGTTAACAATTCCCCTTTTATTATAAGCTTCTGTGCTCTTTTGTTAACAATACAATGCGCTACTGTCGTGTGAGAACAATATACTATTGTTAATTTAACGGCAAAATCTGTTTAACAAAAGAACTATGCTCTGTCAGTTTTCAGACTCAACTCCAGATGACGCTAACGGTACTGTTTGAAAAGCATAATTTGTGGAATATGAAAATTACCTGAAATTACCATCTCTTCTTAAAATATTATCTAAAGATTCCTCGGCGGGATGTAAAACATGGTTTATAATATGTAAAACGCCGTTGGTGCATTCTCTGTCGGCTTTTACAATCAAAGCATTCTCTATTCCAAAGTTTCCTGGGTATACTTGAAAGCGTAAAGGAATCTCCGTTTCAAGAGTTCTGGCTACCTATAATAAATTTTAAAATAAGAACGTGTTCACGAAGAAATTAAACTGTAACTTACTTGATTGTTACTAATTTCGTACGTGAAATACGCTCCCTGAACTATGTGATTGAAAACGAATCTCCTAGCACTTTCCTTATTCCTCTGCAGCTCTACAAGCTGGTGTTTCGAGAGAGCTGCAGACAAATATTTTAAAAGATTAAAAAGAACATATTTCTATTTATATTAAATACATACAATACATCGCTGCTTCTGATGGAGCGAATATTGTAAGACGTTTCAAATGTCTCAACGTTTCTTCCAACTCAGCTGTTCTGATTATCTTCAGGAACGTAAACACCCCTTCTTCTTTCATCAAATCCATAATCGATTTGGCTAAAACAGATTCAGCTCGTAAATTCCTCAGTGTCATATACAGAAGTATATTTACCTCGATCCGGAAGCAATACACGATCGAGAATATACAACATTCCATTTTCTCCATGGTACATCTCATTTCTTAGATTTGCATGATCCACGATCGGTCCATGTGGACCACAATTTAGTGTGAGCAACTGCTGCTGCATGGTGGGTGCATGGTACTCCGAAATAACGTTAGACATACAGACAGGATGGGTAACAATATGATGAGCAATCATTGCTATAAAAAATGTAAAATCAAACAATTCAAATGAGCAGATGAATATTTTGATTTTAATTTTTTACCATTTAATGCATCTCGGTTTGCGAGCATGTCATTCAACTGTCCCCGAGGAATGCCGTGAAAAGCATCATCCGTGGGTGCAAAAATCGTGCAGGGCATTTCGTTGTACCTAATCCTGTGCGCGAATTCGCTGTTTTCAAGGGCCTTCATAAATATCTGGAATCTACCGTCCCTCGCAGCAAGTTGAATTATGTCCGAATTCTGTGCCAATGCAAGATCCAATACACCGTCAATTACGTGTACAACTCCATTGCAGGCAATTTGATCCTTGCGAATAATCCGATGACAATTTACTGTTTCCATCTGTGCGAACCGGATCGCTTGGTGAATAATTTGTATCGTTTATGTTGGGCAACCTTGCGCGAGGTGCTACTTACCCCACTGGGAAATTTATTAACCCTCAGAACGTTTCCCTGTAGTCTCGATGGGATCAATAAGTTTTCTTGCCATTGACTCGATAGCACCCGTTTATTCGTTATGTGATTTGCAATTAAATTTATGTACCTGTTGCCGTCGTGCAGCCATTCTGGTTGAATACCCTTTACTCTCAGGTAATTCTGTGAACAAAAAAATTAGCTGAGGTAGTTATGAATGGGTAATTGAATCGGTTGCATCGAAAAGTGGTGCAAGAAGTATATTACCACCTATTTTTAATTTTGATTTCAGACTTAAGTATGTAAATTTTCAATTTCTTAGACATTGTAATATCAATACAAATGACTTAAACCAGTTTTTAACTTACATCAAAAGCAACGTCAGAAGGAACAAATAGCGTCAACGGAGAGCCACCCCTCAATTCTTCCGCAAAATTCGAGTTTTCGATCAGTTTTGCAAATTTCATTGCACCCGCACGTCGTGCTGTTTCTATCAGATTAATTAACGGCTTCACTGCAAAAAGACAGAGTAATAACTTGGTATTATGTGCAGGATTTAAAGTAAATTAAATAAAGTACCTCCCGTGCAACCGGGATGACCAGCGACCCTGTAATATCCTGCGCAGCATTCGTATCTGACAAATCTGCAAAGCAAATGTAAGTACTGAAGTATACAAATAAGGGCTGCATTAAAATCAACGAGAAATTATGCTTACGTTTGCTTGCCGCAAATTTTTCGCGGATTCCACTGCTGGCTCTCGGTGTAATAAGTGTAATTTATATCGTCGTTCACTTCTACGGCACACACGTTGGGTCTAAAAAAGAAAACATGTAATTACCATATGACTAGATAATTTAAATCTCTTGCTCAACATTTTACCTTTATGTACTTAAAAGCTAAAATGTTAAAATCTCACCCTGGTCTTTCTGTATTTTCAGCGTTCCATGGTCTTCTTTGATAAGCGCAGACTGCATCGAGCACCAGACACAGAATTAATATTTTAACTGTAATTACTCCGCACATGTTTCTACAAAATTTGAGGAAATTGTAAAACGGAAGTATGTGAATCTTCTTCGGGCAGGCACAGGATTGTGAGATGAGTCGAACGTCGTTCTTATTTTAAGGTTGCGCCCTTCCATCTTGAAAATATTTCACATTTGGTAAAATAAGTATTGATGTTATCGAGTTGGACTGGCATGTGTCATCTTCATTGGCGTAACAACTGACTAAGGTGAAGCTGTTCTTCCAAAATATGGTATTTTTCACAAAATTAAGAATAACAAAGGCATAAGTAGCAGTAAAATTAACAAAATCAACATTTGATCCAGTGATGAGAAAAGTAATACAATGTTTTTTTAATTCCTGAAGCCATTTTATAGTTCTTTCATTACATTTATGCATGTATTTATGAGGATTTTGTTTAGCAAAAGAAATGTGGTCAATACAAAAGTTTGAGTTACGCCAATGTTTTCGTGGGCCATTTCCGTCGAAATACATTCGACATCTGCGTAGAATAGCATAAAAACATATTGCGAGTATGTGAATTGTTGGAAATACGAATTTAAAGAAACAGACATTAGGATGACTTCAACATTTTCAGCTATCAAGACGCCTGCAAGAAGGGAATTTTTGTACACCATGTTTAATAAAGTGTAGAATGCTTCAAGATGACAATTGACTTATTCTCGTATTACACATCTGCGATCCATAGTGAGCCTGATATTGGTTTGTATATAGACGTACGTAGCCATCGTTGCAGAAATTAGGTTACCTTCCAACGGATATACAAAGGGGCCCTACAAATTGGTCCATATCCTACATGCTTTCAAAATAAGTCACCATAAACGTTCCAATTTCGATCTGATAAAAATTCTGATGAATGTAACGAGATTAAAATGAACGAGCTGGTCATCAATTACGGAAAATGTAACAGCAAATTCCATTGTGGTTTCAACAATTCGTTCCGCGAATTCGATAATCAGAAATCCTATAATAACGCGACGATAAATCTTGCGTATATTTTCAAATGACCATTTTGCACGATTCTGTATATTGGTCAAGGCTGCAGAGTTCTTGATGAACATTTCAACGAAGCGAAAACGATACGCATCTTCACTGGACGTGATTTATTCTTCAGCTTGGCAATGGAGAACAAATTAACATGTTGCTTTTGATTCGACGGAACCAGGTCTTCCAAATAGCACGTGCATACAATAGGTACGCCTACAATCTTTCTCCCGAGTGTACTTTAATACTCCGACTCGTTAGCTGGCAAATACGTGACGACGTATCGAGTTGTCGGACACTCGATTAAGATTTGTCCCATCTACAAATAATCGCTCGTACAGTTGGGAGAGTAAGTCTCTAAAATATGTCGTATTTACGCAAAGCTATTTTGAAATAATTAAATCCCAATGAAAGTTTATGTACATTTCGTTTAACGAAACGATGCGAGTAAGAAATCTGAAGCCATTTTCGTAGTTGCAACGATGATTGAACATTGTTACGGGTAAAATATAGGAGTTTCGTGGAAGAAGGAATGTAAGAACGATTAGAAGATGACATCGTTTCGTGTACGTAACACACGTTTCAATCACACCGTGGGGGGTTGCGCGTCAAGGGATGAACCGTTCTGGTGTTCTCCATTTAGAGCAATTTAACCGATGCCGTGGACCCAATAAAGACGGATCTATTTCGATGAAACAGACTCGCGTGGTACATATTTTTCTCCCTTCTGCTTATTCAGTGCCGTGCGACCCGTTGTGATGAGTGCCCTCTTCCTGTGCCGGCCGTCTCTTTCGCTCTCCGACGCGTCTCCCTTTCCTCCGTCAGCGTTCACCCTCCGTCTCCTCGCGAGCTCTAATCAGCTTCCTGGATGGGGCACATTATCTACGTGATGGCAGATCGTAACGACGCGATACCTAGCCAAGTCCCGGGGATTCGATCATACGGTAGTAGTCGCTCGGCAGTGGTCCATTGCGCGTAAAAGACCTGCCAAGATCCACGGATTACGGATGTCACTTAGCTCGTTATACGATTCTATCGTATCAGTTCAGTGATCCTGAAACGGTGCATCGGTTACTCGGCGATTCAGGTGCGACCTTCTGCGAGAAACCAAATCTTCTTCGTTCCGGTTTGGATGCTGCGTCGATTTGCATGAATACTCCTCGACGTTCGCGACCTTTCGTTAATCGATTCGTCGAGGAACGACTTGATGGGACAATTTTAACGTTTAACCGTCACGGAACGAAACGATGAAAATCAAGTTTCTAATTGCAGTTTAAGATCTTCCTCGAGTTAGAGTTTGATGATCAATGATAATTTATACGGCGATGATACGTGGAGAAGCAGATATAAGGATGAGAGTCGCGGGATGATAGAGGACAAGTCTTCCACGATCTTCCTCGTGCCCAGAGGAAGGCTGAACGCGTATTCTTAAGGCGACGTGTTGTACCAGATCAATCAACGATGACGCTGGGTCAACGTATATCTGGGGCCGTCGCGGTCCTCAGGGGCACCTCGGAGGTTAAAGAAGCTGCCACGTAAGACCTGCAATCTTCTACTTGTTTCTGAACCATCTTCTGATCGGGAACAATTTGCAGATCATCCTCCGACGAGATCGAGAAGATAACTACCGTGGTCGAGGAGAAAGTTCGTCAGCAGACGTCGCCACTTGACAGACTGCAGGCAGTTAGTAACTGCACAGCAATTTACCCGAGGGAAAATTTGGGAATTTATTAAAAAGTTTTCAAACTATCACATTTTCAGATTATATTGAGAGTTTGAAGATTTGGAATTTAGATGTTTAATTTGGGGTTTCAAACTTTTAAAAATTTAGAAGTATTTTAGATTACTTAATCTTCCAATAATGGAATAGGTTTGCTAAAGTGTATGTATGCACGATGTTGCCGAGCAGGTGGTAGATTGGATGAGGGAGAATATGCTCCTGATCCTGACGATTGCCGGAGTGCTGTTGGGTCTGATTCTTGGATTCCTCGGTCGGTTATTCAATCCTTCGCCACAGGCCATTACTCTCATCAGTTTTCCCGGAGAACTCCTGATGCGATTGTTAAAGATGTTCATATTACCGCTTATTATTTCTTCGCTTATCGCTGGTGATTATGCAACATTCCAACGGTCATTCGTTGAATTGCTAAGTTCTATCTTCCCTAGGGATGGCACAATTGGACGCCAGAAGTTCGGGAAGAATGGGATTCAGAGCGTTAACGTATTACACGGTGACTACCGTCCTAGCAGCCGTGGTCGGTATCATGATGGTGCTAATGATCCATCCAGGTGATCCCAGGATCAAGATCACGATAAGTGCACCCAAGGCGGACGACGCTAAAGTTTCCACCTTGGATGCCATTCTCGACATTGTTAGGTACGTGAAATAAGCACAGAGTTATCGAGCAGCAATGATGGATGTCATTTCTAGAAACATGGTGCCGGAAAACTTGGTACAGGCGTGCTTCCAGCAGGCTCAGACCGCGTACGTGAAGAAGAAGGTGATAGTCGTAGGGAGCACGAACCAAAGCGATTACGTCCTAGAACCGACGTTGGTCTACAAGGACGGGACGAATGTGATGGGCATGATAGTGTTCTGTATCACGTTCGGCCTTCTAGCGGGACAGATCGGTCCTCGTGGAAGACTGATGGTCGACTTCTTCGTGGTACTGAACGAAATAATCATGCAACTCGTCGGCATCATTGTGATGTGGTGAGCGATCGAGACACAACTTAATTTCACGCTTGGTAGTTGGCCTTGCTACTCGCCCCAATCGTGATCAGGCCGAGAAGAGCGTCGGTTCGAGTTTTAATGTCGTACAGGTACTCTCCGTTCGGAATCATGTGTCTGATAGCTGGCAAGATAATGTCGATCGCCAATCTGGCGGCGACCGCACAAATGTTGGGTCTGTATATGCTGACCGTTATCCTGGGATTATTAATTCACGCTATAATCACTCTGCCGGCGATATTTTGGTTCTTGACTCGAAAGAATCCTGCCATCTTCTTCAAAGGTATGATGCAGGCTTGGGTAACAGCCTTGGGAACAGCGTCGAGGTAGCGATCAGCTCTTCTTTTCTTGTACCAAAGTGTACCTTAAACTCCTGGAAAAATGGTTTATGTTCGTGTTCGATGTTTACAGTGCCGCTACATTGCCCATAACTTTCCGTTGCCTCGAAGAAAATAACAAAATCGATCCACGAGTGACTCGGTTCGTGGTAGCCGTAGGAGCTACGGTGAACATGGACGGGACGGCTCTTTACGAGGCCGTAGCCGCGATTTTCATTGCTCAGGTGAATGGAATCTCGTTGGGAATAGGCGAAGTTATAACAGTCAGGTTAGTAGAATCAATGCTACAAGTACCAACTTCATTATCTATTTACGCTCTCCTTCGTACATACAGCCTTACGGCCACCTTGGCAAGTATAGGGGCTGCTAGTATTCCCAGTGCTGCCCTGATTACAATGTTGATCGTGCTTACGGCGTTGGGTTTGCCCACCGATGATATTTCTTTGTTGTTCGCAGTCGATTGGTTACTGTAAGCTTACAATTTTTTTTTTATTCAAATCGTATCGAACAATTGCTACATAATTCAATTTTTATTTTAAGGGACCGAATCAGGACTTCGATAAACGTGCTAGGAGATGGATACGGTGCTGGAATAGTTTATCACTTGAGCAAAAACGAACTGGAGAAGATGGATCAAGAAAGGAAGCTGGAAGGCCTCGAAAAGGGAACACCTTTGGAGGACATCTCGGAAAATTGTCAGTGCGAGAGTGCACCTGTTCCTGAACAAAGTTCCGAAACGAAAATTTAATTCTCTTGATCATTGACCCTCTTCAATTACCCACACGACGATGTAACAGAAAATTTTGCTTACTCTTGCGCTGACGACGCTTAACGAAATTTATCTTTTCACTGCCAGTATAACTCTTTCCGATTCGTGATTTGTAACTACCATAGTAACTCAAAATTATAATAAAAATTTGAGCATATTAAGTACAAATCAGTGCTATTGTCGATCGTCCTTTCGAAAATGAAGAGATTGTAAAAAGCTTTATTTTTAAATTGGAATGTTTTACTTGATGCGAAATATGTATTCGTTTATTTACGTCCATAATTAAATAAAGGAGGGATTCAAATGTTTCATTAGAACAATGCTTTAACCATTTAACAAATTTATTCACTGTTTTACATTATTTGTCTAATATATAATTCGTTACATACATGTTACATACACAAGAAAATAAATGTAGATATAAATATATTTAATGCAACAATTTGTGCTTGAAGAAAGGTACAATAATGAACACGATTAAACGGATGGAACGATGGAATAAATATATTTTTGAAAGTGTCCTATGTACATACATATACAATAAATCACATAGTGCTTTTTCAACAATGTTATTACTCTGTTCAGCGACTGGCAATTGTTTGTGATATATTCAATTAATTAACGACATACCTATTTAGTTAAAAAATATAAACCTTAGACCTAAATATACTTTTGATCAGTATACATGTACCATACCATATAAAAATCTAATTTGGAATTAAGGAAAATAGACAATATACCTGATGAATATCTAATCTCATTTTCATACTGAAACAAAGATAATTATGGTTTTAAAGGATACGTCCAAAATAGCACATATGTCTGTTCATTTCAATAGTTTCTGTTAAGGAAAATACTTTAATAACAATCTGAAATGCATTATTTGACAATTATTTAAAGGATACAAAAAGACCTCCAAAAAATCCGCTTGTCAAGAGATTCCGTCTGCTTATAAAATATTTTTTCCACTGTCCTCCAGCTTTCAATAGTAACATTGCCTGCAAATATATTTCAAGCTTAATTGTTGATGTACATTATTGTATTTTAATCCCACCAAATACCTAATACTTACCCATAATCCAAATACAGCAAAAATGTAAAAACCAAAGCCATATAAACCTGTTAACCCTAGTAAACCAGCTGTACCACCTGATAAAGCTGCCATTGATATCCTGCAATATTCTACTACAGCAGCATTATTTACAACAGCTGCTTCGCTATATGCAATAATCTCTGGAAAAAATAAATGTATATTGTACCCTAGTAGTTATATTGTTTGTTGTGTAGGTGAATAAAGTACAGAGATTATAAACAATTTTTAATCTGATTTGAATTGTAATACATAAAGAACATTTTATACTTATGTATATACAATGTCATTAAACAAAACATAACCTGTAGTAAACACTATAAACGATCAGCAATATAAATTGTTAAAAATATTAGGAGTAACGAATTAATTGATACTTTATTACTTACCTCCCTTTTCTTGCTTCGTTTTAATTTTCCCCAACATTGTAATGTTGTAAATACTGATACACAATTTGTATAATTTAACCTAACAAGACATTCGTTGATGACTATGTATATAAAAAAAAGTTCGTGTCGGCTGCTGTTAGGAGGACACTCCAGGTGCCATCTACATTCGGCAGCAACTTTTGTCATAGGTGAGGTTATGTTGAGTTCGTAATTCGCTTACAATAACTTGTAAGAATCAAGATTTTTCCACGTCTTTTGTTAACGCCCAAGTAGTTATTTATTAAATGATTAGTATTTCATTTGTTCTAAATTATAGAATTTTAATTTGATTAATTCTGATTGTAAAACGCAACTGTGACGATTGTATCGGTGAACTTACGTAACCTTTATTTAATTATTTTTTAAGATCAGGAAGAATATCCCCGATTTTCGCATGACAACAGTTGATCCTTGTAAAAAATTTGCATGCAAATTACAGCAGTGCTTAAAAGGTTCGTGCTTTAAGATTCCTTTTAATTCATTTATTATTTTTAACCTATATCTTTAACCTATATTTCAGACAATGTTTATCAACCGTCACGCTGTGAATCGGTAATAGAAGAAATAAGGAAGTGTTGCATGGTACATGCTGCTGTGTCAATAGTTTGCGACGGTATAGATACTTCAAAACCTTACGAGCATAACACAGTAGATTATGTAAGTTTAACAAATCTTTTTTAATTATTTCGTCCTTGGGAACCATTAACCACCATTTGTTTTTTGATTTTCATTTCAGAGAAAGGTTCAAAGATAAATCCATCATGTTGTCAGAAAAAATAAGATTCTATCGTAGAATTACTATAACCTGTGGAGTAGCTTATGCTGCGTGGACAATCTATGAAATGGGATTTAATGAACCTCCACGTAAAAACAAACCCATACATACATAAACAAGACAATGTTATCAAACCAGTAATGTATCAATAGATAGTAAAAACATATATTAAACAATATTTAATATAGTTTGTTTATAAAAGATGGAAGCAGTAAAAAAAGCGAAAGAACGATTTAGAAAATATCCAATTATAGTTGCACAGTGTCACGAATCTGGTGCTAAATATGCTGCGTGTGTATTGGCAAAATCTAACTTGAACAAACATGATTGTGACAGTGAATTCAAGGAGTTTAAAGCTTGTCTGATGAAAGCTGCTGTAAAAAACAATACAAGATTATAAAAAGTGATCTTGTATTAAATGGAACAGAGACTTTATGTTTAATTGGTAGATTTTATAAAAAGTATATTTTGCTTTTTAAAATGGCTAAACTATCACTTAAGGGACACTGTACATTAGCTTATTTAATTAGAATAACTTTAGTTACTTACTCATATTTTCACGATAAAACATTCAGTGTTCCATACACTGATGTTGATTATACAGTGTTTACCGATGCAGCGAGACACATGGTACAAGGATCATCCCCCTTTGAACGATCTACTTACCGCTACACACCCTTATTAGCTTTGCTTTTAACGCCTAATATCTTTCTGCACGAGAGTTTCGGAAAAATCCTGTTTTCTTTTGTTGACATTTTAGTAGGAATTTTGATACATAAAATTTTATCATTGCAGCATACCAACGAGAACTTAAAGAGTATTTGTACTTTGTTATGGTTGTACAACCCTTTCGTAATTATAATTTCAACCAGGGGAAATGCAGATTCCGTAGCCGTTCTTTTAGTTATGTTAACCTTATACACGTTTCTTCAAGACAAATATATTCAAGCAGGTTTCTTGCACGCTATATCAATTCACTTTAGATTATATCCTCTAATTTTTAGTATACCCATGTATTTTTCTCTTCGCAGCAAAAATTACTTGATGCCAAACAAAAATCAGATCAAGTTGGTACTTAGTTGCGTTTGTCTGACAGTTTTATTAGCCGTTATAAATTACTATTTCTATGGTTACAAGTATCTTTACGAGAGCTTCCTTTATCACTTAACGCGCAAGGACACGAAACATAACTTCTCGGTTTATTTTTACATGTTATATTTATCGGCGAATCAACCATCGAGTATAATTCAAAAAACCCTTACGTTTCTGCCTCAGTTATTATTGCTATTGTTATTGTCGTACAAATACTCGGACAAGTCTCAATTACCATTTGCAATGTTCACGCAAGCTATGGTGGTGGTAACATACAATCCAGTGTTAACATCTCAGTACTTCTTCTGGTACTTATCGCTTTTACCATTGTGTCTCCCGCGTTTTGGATTAAGCATTCGTAGATCACTATGTTTATGTTTTATTTGGATCTTCAGCCAAGCTCTGTGGTTATTGGCCGCTTATCTACTGGAATTTAAAGGAATGAATACTTTCACGTATATCTGGATTGCTAGTTTATTATTCTTTGTGGTTAATGTTAAAATTTTGAACGATATTATCGTATACTACAAATGTTAAAAAATTGTAGAAGTCAATTGTTAGTAACATTTTATATGTTATTTATCCGAAGTAAAAACGTATTGTAACCATTATCGAAAGAATGCATGAATAAAGTTTGTGAAGAAGATTTCTTGGACTCGTACTTTCTACATGCGGGTGGAAATTATTAGACGAACGATAATGATTCGTAATTTTATTCTTGCAGGAATACAAAATACTTATTTACAGATGGTTTCGTAAAGTAATAGTGGTAGATTCTTAAAAGGAATGTAGATATAGTAATAATAATACAATAATAGTAAATCTTAATGTAGTAATCTAGATCAATTGTGAGCAAGAGCATCCTTTGGATCATCTTCCGAAATTGTATCTCTGTCGTTCGTTTCTAAGCTGCTAATGATGATACTAATATTAACGGAACACTCTTCGTCAAATCATACGAGAATGCCTCTCACAATTTCTAACGACACCGTTTGAAACGATATTTAACCCGAGCTTTACAAAGTATAAAAAAATACGGTCGATATCGTTCGTCAAAATCATGAAACCACAGTCAAAGAAACAGCGGTTCTTCGGTGGACATCCGAGTACGCTGCAATATTGCGATCGCGTTGAAAAATTATTACTTTTTTCATTTTTCTTTTTCATCAAGGAGGGAGGATCGAAATGAGGGTGACACGAAATTGGCCCAATCGATACACGAATACAAAGAGGAGAAGAACTCAAAGCACAGTTCCGTACAACTATAGGTTACCACGGCTGACGATGCAACATATAAAAATAGCGTTATTTTCTTTCATTGCTTTTGTTTACAGTTCACTGAACTGCGTACTGTGTGAAAATCATCTATTTTATTTCCCTCGAGGTGAACAGAGACAGTTGGAATTTTTACCCGGAACCGATATTTTACGGTTCGAACGAAAGTCACCGATCCAATCAGGAAGTAACGCGGGAGGTGCAGTGCAGTCTCGCGAATTTAGAAATTTCAAATTTAGGAATTTATATGACTTTTTCTACGTCACGGCCATATATCGAGACTCCACTGGAACAGAAATTCCAGGCCTTGCAGCTACCCCTCGAGTTCGAGCCTAAACCTTGCGCACCAGTTGCAAGGCCCGGAAGTTCGAACATACGAAACAATAATCGCCACGTTAGACAGAAAGTAATATTAGGTCTCTCCAAGAAGCAGTAAAACGCAGAGTACACGTTGCAGGTTCGCGTGATAAAGAAAAGAGTCCTTGTTAACCAGGGAGGAGGATTGGCGAACAAAGGAATTGCGTTTCTCGCACCAGGGAACGAAAGACTGCTACGGCGAAATAGGGATGCGTGCTCAAGTGCATTTCCGGGACTGCAAAGCAACAATACGTTCCGAAGTGTGCGGTTTCGAAACGCGGAATCGCTCGATATTGCACGCGTGCGATGCTTTTCGTGCAAATTTCTGCGAAAGACGCAATGTTCGAGTGCATCCGGACCACTTGTTCCTCGTTCTCTCTTCGCGTCTCAAAAGGCTTTTATTCTTCCGGTATTATTGTAGTATCTTTACTTTCATTTCCCAGTTCCCTACTGTTTGCAGTTAGTCTTTCGCTAAAAAATTAAAGCAAATGCGGCACAACGTGGACAACCCACGGGGGACGCGTTCTTAAAGATTGACTTCGTTGTGCGGGAAATGATGGGGACGGTGAAAAGGATTGCGACCACTGGCGTAATTAGCATCTTTTTACAGTGGGCTAGATCCTCTAGTTTTACTAAGAGTATCATGTAGTCACTAACTACGTTTTAAACGAATTAAATGATCTGGAAATTTGAGAATTTAGAGGCTTGAAAATTTGGAGAACATTGTGGGAATTTGGCTATTTAAGAATTTGGAGTTTTAAGAACTTCAGAACTTGGAAAGCAAGGAATTTAAAGGATACGTGAATTTGAGGATTTAAAAATATAGAGGACTATGAACGTAGCCCTCAGGTAACTAGTTACGCCAATGGTAGTAATGGGAATAAGGAAAAAGACTGCATCGCGTGAATGGGATGATGAAAACGTGAGACTGTCGGAACTTATTATATGGCAAAGATTTAATAAAATACGATAACAGCGCTGATACATGTTACACTCTACGAGAAGTATAAACGGCACTGGCTGCTTAATCATTAGCACGTAAATCAATTAACTATAAATAATAATAATTAACTGTAATAATGATGATGATAATAATTGTTAGCATTTATAATGATGGACAAACGGAAATGTACATCTTAAATATAAAAGATCGCCGATCGATGATTACAACGAAAAACTTATTCGATGAAACTTACGATATGGAACTTATTATAATAAAAATAATAATTAGAAGAAAAAGAATAAAAAGTATAAAGCACTCGCATGGATAAATGCATCGATTTATACGACATAAACTCATAATAATATACACAACATTAAAATAAACATCTCTTTGGTCTCGTCGTTTTTTTGTTATCTTTTGCAAGAAAGAAAGAAAGAAAAGGAACGTGTCTCGTCTGAAACATAGGTCCTTTGCATTGGGAAACAAAAGAAACAGAACAGAAGAAGCAAAATGCACGAAATTCTAAAGGATGATCCTTTTGGGACGGGGAGGGATGAAAAGCGCAAACGTTGATAAGGGCACGCGTTATTACACCTGTCGACTGCCGCGACGCGGAAAACATCGAAAATTTGAAAGCAACACGTCGCGATACCTCCAGTTTCTTTCCGTTATCTTTCGTTCGTTTGTACTTACATATTCTTACGGGTATATTTATCGCGAAACACGTCAGACGTTAGCTACACTCGGAATAAAAAGGTTTGTTGGCACACACTGTCGTTTTCGAAGAGTAGACTGCTGGATTTTGCGTTACGTTCGATTCTCAAGGAAAAAAATCTTTGTTCCATTCATTCACTCTTTCATTCACTCCAGCTCCCTGTCTTTACTAAATTTACTTTACTAACGGAAGATCTTGTGCGAATGATCGTCAGGATTTTCGTCTGAAATTTGGAAATCTAGAAATTCGGGGACTTGGAAATTGGCTCTCAGAAATTTGGAAGTTTGGAACTTTGGAAGCTTGACGAGAATTTGGAAATTTGAGATCAGGCCCACTTTAGTACCTAGTTACGCCAATGATTTTCCAGAGGTGTTCCCAACGCGAGGAATTCGGGATTGAATCGCGATCGAACACGGAAACGATTTATCGAACACCGCGAAAAGACAGGGAAAGAATCTTGATTAAAGTACACCAAAAAAAGAGCATCGTTTCTGATCAATTGACTCCGTTCGTTTGTACAAAAGGATCTTGAATGAACTCTCGTTCTTCGTACGTCATCCTCTGAGATACGAAATTCGGTGAAGTTTAATTAAATCGATTGCTACATTGTCACAACGGTATAACAAAGATTTATGATCATCGATCGTCAACGAAAAATCCCAGAACCTGTGGCTCTTCTTCTTTCGTTCTTTGTAAGACCTCAAAAAAGTTATCTAGCTAAACGTTCGTAGGCTATGATACAAAGTAATGTACACTAAAAACGATGATGATTCGCTGTTTATAGTCAAATCTCTAGTGTTTAAATATGTACACGTGTTCCTCCTCTTTTTTCCCCTATTTTTATCACCCTTGGAATATTTTCACTTGGCGCACTTCCGTTGCTTCGTCGAAGGACAATCGATAACATCGCTGGCGAAATAAGTAGTTTTAACGTCTAGTCTCTTCAGGAACGAATTTTTTAACAAATTATTTTAGTGTGATTGTACTTAAACCTTTTACTACATCGTAAATGAAACTCTAAAATTTATTGCTTGTTTGTCGAGAATTTTTGCTATTTTCGATGTCGATGGATGTGAAGATATTTGTACAATAATCAATTTCAAACAACGTTTCACTAAATTTTGTTAAATAATTTCGTACATATTTTCAATTTGTTACTTGCATAATTCGAGGAGTGATAGAAATAATATGCAAGTAAATTCTTTCGTGTTGAAGAATTTAAATGACATATTAGCTGCTGAAATTTTAAGGTACAATTAATAATGGACGTTTCTATGTTCATAAACTTTTCCTATTAAATTCGAGAATTATGTCAACGAATCCTTTCTTCATGAACAAAAAAATATGTACGTGTCTTAAATTATGAAACAAATAATAATTGTAAGGGTTGTTCGAAGCTGATCAATGTACTTCCCGAACTCGTTCCTGAAGAGAAATCGATCCTCGATCACAGCGAAACATTCCCTCCGTTAGCGAAAGAATCGAGCTGGTAGAAAATGGTTGATCGTTGGCGAACGTTTGGTGAACGCGCGTAAACGGATCGATAAAAACTCGTTATCAAACAGGAAGAGGGTTGGCGGAGAATCGACGGAATAGCGTTTCGGGGAAGTTCATCCGGCACGCGTTTCGACTCGCGAACTTTGCCAATTCGATGCGCGATAACGTGGCGGGTTCGCAACAAAAGTTCCGGCATCGATCGCGTTACGAGAGTTTCCTTCGAGTTTCCCGTTGTATTTCTTTCGGATCGAGTTACGTTTCATTCGGTTAATTTACTTTTCCGTTTCGATATTTCGACTCCTGTTCTCTTTTATCGCCGACGATTCTCATCAGCGACATCGCTAATTGTTTCGAAACGCGTTTCCTCGAGACGTTTCCCGCGCTTTTTTCGTCACCGTGTATTACGTGGGTAAGAATCCTGGCGCTACGTAATTGAAATTCTATTGTGCGCGATTTAACCGTGTCGCGATTCCGCGGAGTGTCGAAGGGCTGGGGAAAACAAACACGCGACGGAAAACGCACGACAGAGAAAAACCACGGTAATAACACGTGTTCCTCGTGGAACGATCTTTTCAGAGATACCGCCAACGTGCTTCCTAATTATTATCGTGGCTATTCCGTCGTGTCCCGTTTTTTTCCTTTTGCCATTCGCATTTGGAACGAGAGATTGTTTCGAGGCTAGTCACGCGACTCGTGCATCGACCCCTTTCGTATTCGCGGATTTGTCATCCGGCCTTATCGTTTGATTACAACGGACAGCCGATTTCACGCGGTTACAGTCTTTTTGTTCTTGCGATACAGTGTCGAGACCAGTGTGTATTGTCAATGCTGCTCATATTTCAAATCTGCATTTATCTTAAGAAGACCTCGATGCTAGGAGATCAAACGATTGATATATTACCGATACGCTGTTGATTTATTATTCAGCGACGTTTAGTTGAGAGGAAAAGTATTTTGCTTCCCATTAACTCTCGTTAGGGGATCCTCCATATGTGATGTCGATATTTCAAGGTTCCATTATTGTACATGATAAAGGGGGCATTCAATATACATAGTCAATTCAACATTGTTAATGTTTGTTGGTAAACTGTATTTTCCAGTATGTTCGATATTTATTGACAATATCTATCGGTGCGGGAACTTTGCTGGGGCAATAATGAAGACCTTAAAATACTCACAGTATGTATTAATCGTTTGAGAACTTCAATATTGATGATCAATACTTCTCTCGTTATGGGTTCAATTATAGGGTGAGTTATCTGACATGATCAATTTAAATTATTCCGTCATTCTGTTTATTTAGAAACTATTTTCAAAATGAGAAAGGGTTTATGAGGTTTTGTTACCTTTCGCAAGAAAGAAAGAAAGGAAGAGGTTTTGATGAGGTAGCAGATTTTGCTATTGTTTAAAGTTAGACGAAAAAATGAATTACGTGTTAGGTTATGTTGTGAGATGGACGTAAAGGAGTCTACAAAAAATTGGAAATCTCTGAAACTTTGTGAGGAAGGATGTCAAAAAAAGTACATCGAATGATCATGTTAAAGTTCACCCACCATCCGAGGTCTGCTTAAGATAGATCAGGACCGTTCGCAAAATGAATTCATTATCGGTATGATTAAAAGTGCGATGATTTTAATTGTTCCCAAGCACGGTAGGAGAATGAAGTATCGCGTTATTGGTCGAGATTACTACACACAGTGTACCTTGAGGTTCGATAAAAACGGAACAAATTTCCCAGATACCAATACGTGTTTCTCCTTTCATTTCCGTACAAAAAGATGGCGAAAAAGGTTATCGGTTCAATAGAAAAACGGGGTTTCGTCGAAACTCGGGGTGCAATTCGATTACATCGCGGACAGATGATCGTTCTAAACCGGAAGTGTTCGCGTCGTTTCAGAACAACCATCTCTCGATTCTTTTTGTATTTCGCCCTTGTGTTACTCGTGCGAGAACGATCGCGGTTCTCGGTGTCCTCCCCGCTACTGTACAAACGGTACGCCGATTAGATTCGCAACGATTCGCTTGAAATTCCTTCACGCAGCCTAATTCTTCGTGTTCGCACGCGTTCGGAGAAAAAAGCTTAACATCGAGAAAAATATGGGGGTATATATCGTATCTTCTATTATATGTCGCTCAGTCGAATTCGAAATAGTTATTTTTTTTCCTTTTCCACTTTTTTTTTCTTTAATGCTCACGCGACGCGTTTAACGCAGCTCCATAGCACGCGAAAAAGTGTTCATTTCCTAAAAAGTCACTTTCCGTTTCACAAATATGCGCGGACGACTCGATCGTTTCCACGGTACGTGCGCGTGATCGGGTTCGGAGATGCAGCTTTCCTTTGCGGATCGATAACTTTTTATTTCACATTTTCCATTCAGTTTAGTTCCACAAAGCTTATTTACACGTGAATAGTATGGCACATGCTGTTGAATCGAAATCCTACTGTTGGAGTAACTAGTTTCGGAGGGAGTTGTAACACGTTAATTCCCGACATGTAAAACATCATCCTCAAATTCATTTTCTAACCCAGTTACGTCAACAGTTTTATTTTTTCCTCGTTTCTCTTCAAAAAAGAAAAATAAATCGAACCCGAACGCGCCACGCGAAGGAATGAGAAACGCTCGGGTCGTCGGATAAACTTTGCGAAATAGTAGTAATAGGCCATAATCCCTAATCGTAAAGTATGAAATGTATCAACAAATTTGAAAAACTTTCCCTCTCTCATCCGATTAGGCAACATATCTCTTCATTTCTCCTTTGTTTCTCGTATCGCGCCATAGTTAGAGAACGCATGATCGTTCGTCGAAGGACTCTTTAAATTGCCTAAGAATTTCGCGCTTTGCAACACAGCGTGACCGAGCCGATTCGCCAAGTTTTCTCGTCAAATCGCGCGAGCCCGCGATCCTTCGTTCTTTTCTAACGCGCGAATAAACTTTCAATGAAAAAACAACGTTGGGGAATTGCACGAAACGAAATGATTGCACTATAGAAAAATAAGCTATTCGTATAGGTGATTGCCTCTTCGCGGCGAGCCTCGGAAGCGAGTGAAGCTGCGCGCGCGAAGAGGAGCGCGCGACGCGAGCGCAAACTCGCGCGACGAGAAGAAAAATGCTTGGAACCCGTCGGCTCTCGTTCCTTTCCTTGACTAAAGGCGAAGAAATCGATATTAATTTAATTAATAATTGACAGATAACCAATTAATACGTATAGGATGGCCCAGCGGCAAGAAGGCGTAAATTTCTAAGGTTCAAACGACATAAACTTTTCTAATTTTAACATCGCCACGGACCATCCAGTACATTGATTGTAATTACTTCCCGCAGTATACTTTGTTAACCTACGTTTTTTTTTTATAATAGAAATCATGTGTCTGTATGTAATAGATCTCTCTCTCACACACTTTCTCTCTCACTCTCTCTCTTTCACCAATATGGCCATGCGCCGTTTTTAAACTCTGTCGTGTATTCGTATCTCTGGACACGCTCCTGTAAAGGAGTTCTCCTGTACGTGTTTTTCTATGTCTTTTGTTTCTCTTTCTCCCCGTTTTAATCTGTACAGTTCGGAATTCCGCCAAGCATTTATACATAGACGCGTTATTTGTGTAACAGACGAGTGCGCATGCGCGCGCGCCTGTCGTAACCGCGCATGCGCCATCAGCACGCGCGCACGCGCACAGAGGACTTCGATTTGCGCGCTTCGAATTGAAACTTTCAAAAATCGTTCGCTCGCTCGCACGCACGCGCTCTTTCGCTCGCTCACTTAAATAGTTAACAGTAACATCAGGATGAACATTGTACAGAGTGATTGATGTACAATAAAGCCGACCTCACGGCAGATGGTTCCGGGACCCGAAAAAAATGGAGACTGCCTCGCGGCGAGGAGAACGCGCGGTCCGCACGAGAAAATTGAAAATGCTTACGAATAAGATAATACTACACTGTATAATCTGGTTCGGACCGATCGTTCTTCTCGTCGAGAATTTTCGAACGGAGGAACTGATCGTTTTCTAACGATCATCGTGCGAGGGTCGATCGTGGAATGTGAACAGGGTTTCAAAATTTTTAGCTACTAACAATGAAATTATAATTGATACTTTTTTATTGAAGGATTAAAATATAGCTATTAATTGGGGATGAAGAGAAGCTTCTAATTTAATAAGTTTGAGCTAAAAATGAAATATTAATTTTTAATTAAGAAATGACTGAATCAGTAAGCACAATTTAATTCTTAACTAAGGATTTAATTCCGAATGAACATAAATTGATAATTACTGCTCGATTTAATGAAGATAATTCTGTGAAACCCTGAATGCGAGGAAGGTTCCCCGATAAGAAGATATCGTCACGAATACTGATTTTTTGATCTCCGGCGACAAAGTCGATAGTTTTTTTTCGAGAGGAACCGTCCGTCGTACAGTTGCTCGCGCAGAATCAGATATGCACATAGTGTATTCCTTTTCCTCATCTTCCTTTTCACAGTTACAAAACTAACTAAATCTTACGAGATACGGTGAGCAATAATTCCAGTTATGTACAGAAATTATGTTACAGACGTCGTAATATAAAGATATCTTTTCACGATACAAATGTATATTCGTTCTAGTTCTGAACGCGCGACGAACATACTCGTCGCTCGTTCGAATTCCTTTAGTCGTCAACGCCGACACGTTCTCTCTTTCCCCGTCTCCTTTCTTTTAGTGTGCAGCCTTCTGTTTTCGGAATCGTTTCAATAATTGATAGGCTACCCTGTTTCGTTATCGTAATCAATGGTATTATCCTCGTCGTACGTCACGACGCGAATCAATTCACATTTTTTTTTGTTTTAATCGAAAGACCCTAATTCGAGGCCGCCCCGTAGATCATCATCGAGGAAACGTTACCGATAAATTCATCTCACATCCTCGTCCATGAACTACAGACATCGCGAACAAACAGAAAGGACGAACCAATGTAATTTCTAACACGAAACGAGAAACGAAAATGATTCAATAACGAGCGTAATTGAACGGAGAATTCATGATCGATTTTTCTTCTCTTTTTTTTTTAGAAGTCGTGCTCTATTTCGTTCCCCCGAAACGAAACTCACGACCAATTTCATTTCACGCGTTTCTTTTCTTTTCTCCCCCAGAGTCCATGTTCCTTAATATCGCTTTAGATTGTTCTATTTACACGAAGCTGTTCCACTTACGAACGAGCTTATTTCAATACAGTTTTGCTCTCGTAGCGCCACCAAACTATAGGCCCTATGTTCATATTGACAACAGGTGTATAATATATATATTTATATATATATATACCTAATCATTTTCGCTATCTATTTTACAAATGTCGGCCTGCGGAACGCGTCCTTTCTAACGCGTATTCATTCGCGATCGAATCCTCAGGCCGGAAGAAGGCTCGAGACCGTGGCCATCTTGTCAAACAAGTCGCTCACGATACTCGAGATCGTTTGCTCTCGTTTTAGTGCGCTTGCTTGCGAATACTGCGCGAGATCTAACAGTTTTTCCTAAAAATAAAAAAAGGCAGCACGACACAGTAACGTCGAAGTAGCAGCCGAGACGTTGCTTGTCCGACATTTAACAATAGAAGCGTGCGGGTGACTCTCGCGATCGCACTTCGATACGGATCTCGAAATTTCAATTTCTCAAATTTCACGATTTAGAAACTTCGTATTTACAAGTCTTTCGATATAGAAATTTAGGCTTTTTTGAATCTTCACATTTACAAATTTACAAGTTCCCAAATTCCATTCTCGGATTAATTCTGAAATTTCTAACTTTCTAATTTACAATTTTTCGTACATTGGAAAGTTTTAAATTTCCAGATTTGGAAATGTGAATAAATTTGAACTATATTGGAATTGGAGTATTTAGAACTTTAGGGGTTTGGGAATTCAAGGAAGCAGGATTTTGGAGACCTGAGAATTTGGGGATGTAGACGTTGAAAAAATCTGGAAATTTAAAAAGTTGGAAGTTTGGGGACTTAGGAAATTTGAGATGGAATTCGGGAATTTGGAAAGGAACCATTTAAATTTCTAAATCTGAAAATTTGTCCCCCATCTTTCAGAATTCCACCTATAGAGACCGTACCCGAAGTTTCCCGATCTTCCTCGATCCCGCACACCCCTACTAAGGACCCAACGATTCGTCGATCGTCTAGCCGGACACCCGTCTGTATTATCACATATTCGAAAAGCGAAATACATCCGTCGAAGCGTACCGATGTTCGCCGTCGCCATTTTCCCTCGAAACAGACTGCTACTGTGATCCGCGATGAGATTCAATTCCCATTTTTGTTACGTTTCGAATGAACATTAAATGCTTATCGAGATCTAAAGTATGCGAATAAAAGATTGTCGATACCGAGTGGTCTGTTCTCGTTCCGAAGAGCTCCTTCGATTTACGAACCTAACCACCGTCCTTCGTTCTCGCGAACCTCCGAAGAACACCGATGACCGTCGATCCCCAATGCTCCTCTTTTCTTCTTTTCCTCTTCTCGATCGATTACCGTAGCTCATGGCGCTTCGACATTCGCGATGCCTTCTGTCCTCGAAGTACAAAGTCAATTATTCGGATGAAGGGAGAAAAATACACTCTCGTGCTCCCGAGTCGTCGAAGGAATTTTTTTGCTACCGCGACTTCAGTCTTCTTAAATGGAATACCACGTGCTTCCAAGCGGGTTCTCTCCGACAATCTGCTCCCGTGATCTCGGCGTTGATCTCCATTGCCGTTTGCATTATCCGAAGTCTCTTTCAGATCCTCCATATCGGTCCAACAGGTGCGACAGGCGGTTTTTACAGAGATCTACACGGTCCAAGTTAGTCGAACACGCGGCTCATCGAATAATCGTGGTATCAATTCCTTGGTACGCAGGAACGTATCGCAACTCGTGTCGGCTGGTCAGACTCGTCCTCTCGTGGATCCTCTTGGGCATCGTTTCCATCGCGTCGACGCCTCTCGCGTACGATTTCCTCCTCGCCAACAGTTTCGTCGCGACGTCCAGCACGGAGTATTCGTCCAGTTCCCGAGGTTCCTCGATCCTGTCAACCTCTCGCCAACCGTACCCTCTTCGAGGCGTTTCCCGAGGGTCGACCCGCTCCTCCTCGAAGAGTCCCGTCTGCGCGAAACTCCGTGGATGTTCGTAAGTCGTCGACGGGGCACGAAACGGTTGCGAGACGTCGACCCGATGACGTTGCTCGACGAGTTGCCGATGGTCGCGACTGGCCCTTCGCAGTTGTCGCAGCACCGACTCGATGTACTTGAGCGCCTCGCCGTTCTCGGCCATTCGTTGTGCACGTCCCTTGACGCGAAACTTCTTCGCACTCGTATCGTCAGCCAGCCTCGATTCCCCGAGCAGTCGTTCGACCTCCGACGGCCGCGCGACGCTGGCGGCCCGTCGGGCAACGGTCTGGTAACGACAGCTCCTGGCCAGGCGATCCGCGATCAAGCTTTCGTGCGACTTCCAACGCGAGCTAGCTTCCTCGATAGCTCCACGATGCTCGAAGGCGGTGATAGTTAGGCCCGAACGTCGACGGTTCTAGTTCGGATAGACCCCCTGGCCTCATACATGCGTCGCTAACGTCCCGACCGCCGAAGTGCGCTTCACCGTCGCGACGCCGCCGTTTGGACCGCCTGTGATGTAGTGCGCCGATAGTGGAGCCTGCAAAAATTAATAACGTTCGATCTGCGTTAGTTCTACCTACTAAATCCCTTCACTAAAGCTGCTAAGTACTGTACTTGGTACATTCTTGTAAATACTGTACAGCAATATTTCCCAACCTATGCGATGTATCATCTTTAATTCTGAACAAGTCACAAATTGCTATCCTATGTCAAAGGAACATATGTTCATAAATGAACTACTTCTACAGAAGAATTAATCGATCAAAGATAAGTAACAGTCCCCGTTAAATTAACGTTAGATATAACACTCTATGAAAGCAGTGAACCAATAGTACAACCATCACACGATCTAACGATTAGCGATTGCTCGCGTTGGTCTGCTGCCTTTTACTCGCGGATTATTAGCAAACGATGGGATAATACCGAATGAAAAATTGGCCAGGTGATTTAATCGAGGCGATTAAATCGATTCCTTGCACAATCGCCCGCAGCAAAACTCGGTGCTCTAACTAGTTCAGGTGAGCGAGAGAATGCAGCCGAGATGTCGTAACTATGTCTTGGAATTTGACACACATTCACCGCTGTCATTGTACTAACCTGCGGTCCAGCTCCGTTCAAGGTATTCAAGCTATTCATTCTCATTGCTTGCGTGTAGGGTGGTGGTGCTGGTGTTACTCCCGGCACCGCCGTGTGCGGCGCGTGTCTCAGTTGTTCCGCCGCTGACATTCTATTGTTTCGCACAGGGGAAAAAAACGATCAGAATAATTTCTCGTACGCGGTAGACGGGCCGCGTGTGTCCCCGCCGCGGTTGTTACAAATGATCGCGATAACGGTCCGGGTCGGAGAACGCGGCTGTGCGGGCTCGCTCGGATTAATATTAAACGTGTCGAGCTGATCGAACCCGCCAGTTATAAATATTCAAGACGAACGATTCATAATTTACGCGGGATATAATTAATCCGGAGAAACAATTGGGCGCGTTGCAGCAAATCCGTTGATCAATAGCTCGTAAATATTGTAACGTTAACACGTGCCGCGTATTTACAGGCATTCTGCAGTACCCTCATTTTTATAGTCGATTGTTTTAACGAAACGGCCGATTAGCATATAACGCCTCTGGATCGGTTTACACAGAAATATTATTCGGCATTTACGTGACTAGCAATTTTTATCTGCATATCTTTGATAACGACGCTCCGCATGTATCATTTTTAGAAATTTATCATTTGGAAATTTTGGGTAAAGGAAATGTTTGAACGTTTCGAAATTTCTAACACGAGCGTGTTTTTCTATCCAAAGAAATTCGGACCATGTGCTGATCAGGCGCACGGTGTTATTCGCAGTCAAAGAGTTAAAATCGAATTTGCTAGTGTATCGTCTCTCTTAGTTATATTCCGAACGCGTTCTTCGCCACGGATCTCGCTTCCATCGATTCACGGAATATCACGTTCCCGACTATAATTCAATCGTCTTTGCTGCAATCCGCGCGCCTCTGTAGGATTACTGCGCTAAAACACAATTACGGCTGGTCAAAGGTTCCTGTATTACCCGACGCGTCGAACTAGATTGCGGACCCGATGACACAGACAACGACGCCGGTTCAATTGATACTCTGCAAGTCCTCCAGAAACTTTACCTGAGGTAGGGATTTCCATACGTTGCGGAGAAACGAGGGTCGATCGCGGGGGTCGTTTGCGGGCTCGGTGTGCCCAAATTCGCGGAACTCAAACCGATCTTCTTTGACGCCAGGATACCACCCGATGGTATCCTGCTTAAAGATTCTCGCGACGCACCCACCCCTTGCGTCGTGGGTGGCATGTAGTCGCGTGTGTAGTCCACGTATGGCACGTAACCGTTGTTGTTACTGCCATCCTGCAACGGAAAACGATAACAAAAGTATTAGCGATCCATTAGTCCAGGACATTTTTACCATGAAATATTATTCGGCGACCTATATTTTTCAGTGTGTTTTTAAAAATGTCCGCCTGGGTGAACCTTAAAAATCTTACGGTGATATGAAACAATTATTCGCGAATATCTCGTTTTCTGTTTGTTCTATGATAAAAATAGTTATTAGGGAATTTGTAGCTTAGGAAGTTCTCTATAAATGAGTTATGTATGTTTTTTTTATAGGAGCAATTGTTTTCTTCTTTATACGCGATGCAAGATTAACTGATTAAGTACAATGACGAGATAAAATTCAATACTGTCTGTCGGGAATTATTCCATAAATTGTTAATATTTTTATTTCGTTTCCATGGAAATGGGATTTGCGAACAAACGACATCTTTCTATATGATAAACTCGAATATCCGAAATATGGGATTCATTCTTTCGACACGACACAAGGTTATTACATTATTTCACTGGCTTTCGTGCTCGCCCGACATTAACTTGGCTCAGTGACTCACGAAATTTGCTATTAGTCTAATGAGTCTCAACGTTATAATTCGTACAAAAATTGGGACCGCTATTAATTATTTTAATGGAAACGTTCGAAACACGGTCAAGCTTCGGATGTTCCACGAGTTTCAGTATTTGAGGACAATTTTTGAGGATTGTTAATTAAATTGTGTCGGATTAATTTCCTGGTTATTTCGCGTTGGTGTTTTTTTTAGCGATAAACTGGATTATATGGACGGTATAAAATGTGTATCGCTCACGTTGTTCTTCGGCGGGAACGAAGGTTCCGTGTAATCGGCGCTGTAACGATAACCCAGAGGATTCGGAACAGGGCCGGCCAGCGCCAAAGCATTGACACCTCTCGTGCTTCCTTCGCCCTCGCTGTCAAGTGCTGTCACGCTTTCTGCGTTGCTGACACTCGAACCCGCTCGTATATCCGCTTTGACATCGGAGAGGTTGCTGCTTCTATCGCTCTCTCGATATCGATCCGCGTTCGAATCTGTTTCTTCTGTCGAACAAAATCGGCTGACTAAAGACGAAGCTCCTATTTCGACTATTCTTTGACAGACTACAATTTCAAACTGGTGCACAAAATAAAAAGAACTGGTTTATTCAATTGTGCAACGAAAGACTGACACAAAAGTATCGACAAATATTTACGTCATATTAATTTCGAATTTCCGTTGAAATTACGCGAGTCCTTCATCGATGGCTGGTTACCGCAATGACTGAAATATAGGAAATCTGACATCCCGTACCTCGTATTTCATACAGGACGTTTCAAAGATTATGGACTTTCCGTAACGAATAGATTCCTTATGTCAGACATTTATTCAATAAATTAAGCTTGACATTTTCCATGTTTTAAAAAACGCGGTATATGTTACAGTTATCTTCTAAATGATTAATCGCAAAGTAACGCGAGAAACAATTGTATGGGTGGAGTCGAGCAGAATGCAATCAAGAGAACATTTTATGCAAACGAGCGCATAATTCTATTCAGATAAGCTTGTTATGAAACCGTAAATCGTATCTGGTATGATCACCGCGAAAGAAATGAGCAATAAACCATAAACAAACGGTTTAGAAAGGATTGGAAGGACTAAGTATGAAACTCGTTTGCATTCAATGACACATCTCTCAGCCGGGGTCGTTAACGGCAGATACAGAAGGCAAAGAATCGAACGGGCAGAAACGACGAAATTACGAGTCACGAATGGAAAAACAATGGGAAACGGGGACGCGAATAATGGCGTTATAATTCATTCGAACATGATATTCCACTCACGCATATCAGTCTCCTGGGTCTGGGCTGTCCTGGGCCGTGGCTGTTTGATGCGGTCGCGGCATTGCAGAATGAGTATAACGATCACGCCAATCAGGATCACGCAGATGACCAGTCCGCCGATGATCAAAATCAGTTGCCAATCGACTGGAATCAACGCTAAGCGTCACGGCTGATTAAAATCTCACCTGTATCGCACGAAGGCTATAACGTGGCGTTTAATGATCGCCGCCAAAATAAAATTGAAACTGCAAATTCGCGGCGTCGAATGCGAACGACTGCTTAACGACGCGGGCTAAATTTCGCCGGGCGCAAAATGGGCCTGTTAATTGAATCCAAGGGAATTTACTACCCTACCGGTAAAAATTTACAAAGCATTGAAAAACACCGGCAACGGAATTTGCAAAATTTCGAATATCTCGAAAGAATCTGACGAGATACGAGTATAAATTTGCCTAGGTTACGGATAACTTCGCCTAGGCTCACCGATAAATTTGCTTACGTTCGCGGATAAATTTACGAACGCTTGTTTACGTACTTTTTGAAAATGGTAAAAATATGTGCGCGTTCTAAACGGGAGACAGTGACAGGTACGATGAGATATATCACGGGAAACTCAGATTTCGAGTTGCATTTATCCTCGTCGCGTCGGTTCGGTTTTAAGCTGGACGCATTAAAAAATTCATGCGCGTTCCGTATCGCGTGCGAGCCAACAAATTGATCGAGTGGATCGCATAGCGTTTCGAAAAATGCAAAATCAGATCGATCGGGATCTCGAGTTTTCGTTTCAGCAAGATTGACGTAGGGATTCTGACGGTAAATCACGAAACCGGCCATTGAAATCTTTTCCAATGTCAAACTTGCAAATGAAAAAATTTGCGTTTTGGGAATTTGAGTTCGAGACGTCGTTAGAATTCGCAACGTTTTGCCGGGGGTCTTGTCGAGCGGAAATCTGGCAATTTCGCGAGCACGTGAAAAAGCGCGAGTCGAACGAAAATACGAACCGAAGAGAAACGTCTGTCGTTTATAATGGATATGAACTTACTGTGTGCCGTCAGCTTGATTATGACGGAATCCGTGCCGAAGCTATTCGTGACCGTGCAGTTGTAATCCCCGAAGTACGTGGATATGGGATCGAGCAGCGTAACAGTGCTGACGACCCTCTCGCCGGTGTATTCCTCCTGCACGTAGAACGGCGTATTGTTCGAGGAGAAATTGAGCTCGCGACCGGCGAAGCTCCATACCACCGAGTCCGCTTTTGGCACAGATATCGCGATACACTTCACCTGCGAAATCGTGGAAGAACAGCCGAATAGAAAGGGAGGGAAAAAAAGGTCCACGGTTTGTCGCTTGCCCTCTTCGACGAATCGACCGATACTCTTTCACGCGACTTCCCTATTTCACCTTTTCTACCCTTTTGCATCGCTGCGTGTTGTATCGTGCAGAAATGAAAAGTTGGCGAGACGCTGCGAAATGGGGACAGCTTGCAGAAAATATGCGAACCTTGACATTTTCGTTTTTTTGATTTGGGGTATTCAAAATTTTTAATTTGGGGTTTGGAGTTTTAGAATGTCAGATCTTTGGAATTTTGCAATTATTATTTTTTCAACTTGGGGCGTTCGAAATTTTGGATTTGGGTTTTGAAGTTTTGGAATGTCAGATCTGTGGAATTTTGCAAATTTTATTTTCTCGACTTGGGGCATTCGAAATTTTGGGTTTGGGGTTTTGAAATTTTGGAGTGTTAGATCTTTGGAATTTTGCAATTTAGTACTTTGGTACTTTGGAAGTTTGGGACCTTGCAGGTACTGCTTGTGGGAGATTATGGCACTTTGGAACATTGGGACTGTGGAACACCAGATATTTGATCTTTGACATTCTACGCTGTATACATTTGTGATTTTGGAAATTTAGAATTTTCAGACCTTTGAGTCCTTTTTCATCTTCGAACATTTGAGCCAAGTGCTTTTTGAATGTTCAGATCTAGATCAGTTTGAGTGGAGACAAGGTCCATAATAGTTCGAGAAGTTCTGATCTACATAAACCCTAGTTAGACCCAAGTTAGAGTTTCAACTCCGATGACGAACCATAGGTACTTGTAGACGCAATAAAGTCTCGTTAACTGACCGGGAAATTGTCTTCGGAGACTCTATCATTTATTGCAACAAATAATTGACGCTGTTTCGTGCCCCACAATATGCACATCAAATTACAAGCTCATCTGCATGAAATTCCATGTCAGTTTTTAAAGTGGCTTAAATAAAAGTTCGCAATAATAATCCTATTAATCCATAAAGGAATGCCGGTAAACAGTGCCTAACCCAGATATCCGCCCTATATTTCTAGAGCCCACACGCGACAGTACAAGAAAAATGGAGGACAGAAAAAAAATACGTGCCTCATCGATATTTAACCGATCTATGGGTGTTCCCCTATATACTAGCCTACATTTCATCGAAAAATATCCGCACACGTTCTGCAGTCTCGACAATTCGTTACATAGATTTCGAGACGGCGTGTCTGTTCTCGTATATTTTCCATAAATGCCTCGTTTCGATTCCCGCGGGTCAAGTTATGGCATGGATAAATCGTACCCGCGGACCATTCGTCGATTTTGTACGGGACGCCGAAAACCAAACGCAAAACAAGGGATGGAAAAACAACTATGCAGATATCTTTCATTGATGGGAACTCGCTGTACTGCTATGGCTTTTTCTACAACCATAAGCCGGGTGTTCATCGATCATTCGGGGAAATAGGACTTGTATGGTTTCGGGGAATGGAATTTGTAAATTAGGGTAGTAGGGATTTGGGGTGTTGGGAATTTGGGGAAGTGGAAATTTTGGGAAGAGGGAATTTGGGAAGGTGGAAATTTGGGGTGTTGGAAATTTGGGAAGGTGGGAATTTGGAAAGGTGGGAATTTAGGGAGATGGGAATTTGAGGTGTTGGAAATTTGGGAGGGTGGGAATTTAGGGAGATGGGAATTTGGAGTGTTGGAAATTTGGGAGGGTGGGAATTTAGGGAGATGGGAATTTGGAGTGTTGGAAATTTGGTAGGGTGGGGATTTAGGGAGATGGGAATTTGGAGTGTTGGAAATTTGGGAGGATGGGAATTTAGGGAGATGGGAATTTGGAGTGTTGGAAATTTGAGGAGGTGGAAATTTGGGAGGGTGGGAATTTAGGGAGATGGGAATTTGGAGTGTTGGAAATTTGGGAGGGTGGGAATTTAGAGAAATGGGAATTTGGAGTGTTGGAAATTTGAGGAGGTGGAAATTTGGGGAGTTGCAAATTTGGGGTGTTGGAAATTTGGGAGGGTGGGAATTTAGAGAGATGGGAATTTCGAGTGTTGGAAATTTGAGAAGGTGGAAATTTGCAACTGGGGAGTTGCAAATTTGAGGAGATGGAAGTTTGAAGTGTTAGAAATTTGAGATGGTGGAAATCTGTAAGTTGGGAATTTGAGAATTTCAGATATGAAGAATTGGTAATTTGGTAATTTGAGAATTTACAAAGTTGAAAATTTGTCCAGTTACCAATTTGGGGACATGGACGTGAAATTCAAGAATTGAATATACATTAATCCAAAAATCAGATAACTTCTACTCTCTAACATCTCTGAAAAAAATCACCTATCTCCTCAACAAACTCCAGAGAATAGCAAAGTACCTTGACAACTTCCTCATCAGGAACGTACTGCACCCTCTGCGACACGATGCTAGGTGGCGCCCGTATGTAGATGTTGGCGTACCCCGTCAGATCCGGAAAACCAGGCACATTAGCAGTACACCTATACTTTCCGGCAGTTTCGTGATTCACAACCACGCTTATGTTAGGCGTGGTGGCGACTTGTCGATCGGAGTCTTCGTGGAACCAGTGTATCTCCGGGGTCGGGTTCCCGTCGACGTCGCATTGCAAAATTTCTGTGGCGCCGTATTGCGTCTCCACGGAGACTGGTGGGTGTCGGAACTGCGGCCCGTCTGTGAAATTCAATTTTGACCTCGGCAATCCCTCGAGATTGATATTAGGGATGAGGAGAAAGGACAAGGGGAAAAAAGAGTACAATTGTTAGCGTCCCGAAATCGTTCCATCTGACTCGTTTTCGAGATCGTTTACACGGGATCATGCTCACCCTTTTTCTTGGCTAGCGGTACTAAATCGAATGCTCTTAGGAAATATGCTGACGAATACTTTATTTCTCGGACTATTGGTTCTAATAATTCCTTTCAAAAAAGTTAGCATTAAATGTTCAATACTCGCAAATGTACAAATTCTCAAAAGGAATCAAATTACATGTGAATTAACACCTTGAAGAAAGTATACATTGAGTGATCTAATGTTTTTGAGCAATATATCCGAGGGTTCAATTTACCCGACCCTATTTTCGTGTGGCATTAAGGCACGCCCCGGCTAAATAATGCGACGAGGTCGAAACGTCCTCGTAAATGAACGAGCGAGATGGAAAAAGCTCCGGAGTCAGCGAATAATAACGCGGCACGGCCGATCCGCGAGCTCGTAAAGCTATCCCGTTCGAGCAACAACCACGTAATCCCGACATACGAGGTTGTTTCGATTCCCCTTAAGCCGAACTAAAAGTTGTCGTTGAACGGGGTCAACCTGTATGGGTCACTCACACGTGATGTCCAGGGTCTCGGTCTCCTCGCTCTTGCCGACGTCGTTGTGGACCTCGCACTTTACGATCGCGTCGTGAAGATCGCGGGTCGCGTTGTGGATGATCATCTCCGTCGTGTAGTCGCCGATCACCTTCTTCTCGTTGATGAACCACCTGGGAAATCAGAAGGATACAACATGACGGACGTGTAATGTGCTGAATAACCAGCGCACGATTTCCGCGCAAGAACCCGCCCATCAATCGTTCGCGCAAAAACTTGCAGATAATTATCAATTTTTTTCGATTTTAACACCTCTGCACTACATTTCTTGCTCCACATTTCTGCACGCTAGTTTCCTGCATAGCTTTCTTATCTGTTAGAGTTCTTTTTAGCGGGAATGGACGTGGGAACGGGAATACTATTACGTAGCAACTTTGTGGATCTATGAATGGATTGCGAAGTTGATAATTATAGCACAGTCACGGGGCTGATCTGATGCGTGGCGAATTTGATGCACAAGAGATACCACAAGAAATTTTTCCTAACGCTCGAATCTAACCTCGTGGTAATACGATCTGGTAATCTCAGCACGGAGCAAATCTACAGCTTAGCAAATCCGACGCGTTGCGAATGCAGTGCGTGACGATTCTAACGCGCTGCGAATTTAACGCACTGCATATCTAGGGAAACGCAAACTGACGTATTACTGACTCCTCAAATATCTCTCATTTTGAAATTGAATTGAGATCTCCCTAAATTCCCACCCTTCCAAATTTCCACCTCATATTTCCAACACTCGAAATTCCCATCTCTCTAAATTCCCACCCTCCCAAATTTCCATCTTCTCAAATTTCCAACACTCCAAGTTCCCATCTCCCTAAATTCCCACCCTCCCAAATTTCCATCTTCTCAAATTTCCAACACTTCAAGTTCCCATCTCCCTAAATTCCCACCCTCCCAAATTTCCAACACTCCAAATTCCCATCTCCCTAAATTCCCACCCTCCCAAATTTCCATCTTCTCAAATTTCCAACACTCCAAGTTCCCATCTCCCTAAATTCCCACCCTCCCAAATTTCCATCTTCTCAAATTTCCAACACTCCAAGTTCCCATCTCCCTAAATTCGCACCCTCCCAAATTTCCAACACTCCAAATTCCCATCTCCCTAAATTCCCACCCTCCCAAATTTCCATCTTCTCAAATTTCCAACACTCCAAGTTCCCATCTCTCTAAATTCCCACCCTCCCAAATTTCCACCTCTTCATATTTCCAACATTCCAAATTTTCACCTCCCTAAATTGCCACCCTCCCAAATTTCCAACACTCCAAATTCCCATCTCCCTAAATTCCCACCCTCCCAAATTTCCAACACTCCAAATTCCCATCTCCCTAAATTCCCACCCTCCCAAATTTCCACCTCCTCAAATTTCCAACTCCCCAAATTTCCACCTTTCCAAATTCCCACCTTCCAAAATTTCCACTTCCCCAAATTCCCAACACCCCAAATTCAAAAATCATTTCTAATTGTTAGCCGTTTTTCACCAGTTCCTCACACTCCCCAAAAACAACCAGCATGAAATGTGTACCGACAAAATTTCTAAAGAAAGCAGTTAACACTTCGACTTTATTTGTCTGAGGCAAACGCGGCATACGAATGAAATCGCGAACCATCGAGCGAGCAACAAGACAACACACACGAGCGGCTAACATTGTCCTAAACTTCGCATTGTGCTCTGTTTGAAACGAGCATCAATTATTCCCTCGCTATGTGGTACGATCGATTGCTTGCTAATTCTCCTTTTGTCCCGCGTGCTGTCGGACCACTCTGTTGCCGGTTCGATAAAGCAATCGTTCCTCCGCTTCGCCGCTAAAAACGTTCAAATTAAGCATTCTCTACAGAGTAGGTCTGTGACCGCGTGCGTTCGCCGTTTTGTCCGCGTACTCCCCGATCCTGGCTAATAGATAACGCGTTCTGTGCGCCGTGTAAAACACGCTGGATTAAACGGTACGGTAAATTGGAACAAAAAATACGCGCGAATCAGCTGAAGGTACTAGCTGTTCTTTTCGTTCGACGAGGTATCGATAGACCCAAAAAAAAACGATCGAATTGCTTTTTTGAATTGTGATATTCAATAGTATGAGCCTTTATATTATTGCAGTAACCTAACATAGTGGTTCTGTTCATTGTAACGCTGTAGATTTATTATACATAGGTAACGTAAAAAAGGTAGTAGTAAAGAAGAGGAGAATCGGTGCAATTACCAGAAACGGTTGTCCGTGAAAATCGTACATAGAGTGGAGATTCAAAGAGTTAAAAACAGGTCTGAGAAATACGAGCAGCATCGGCATCGATATGCAGTCACACGTAACAACAACGTTCCAAATTCGAGGGGCGTTCTTGCCTTGGGTATCGATCATCAGCCACCCAGTTTGTGCCTCGCCAGGGGCGTACGAGGAAGCAGAACGAGGAATTCGTGTTACACCACCACTCACCTGTACTCGACATTCGGTGGATTGGCCTCGGCACGACATTTGAAGCGGAGCTCGCTGCCCTCGACGATACGTCCATTCTTGCCCAGGCCCGAGCGGATCCTCAAAGAGACCTTCGGCGCGTAACGGACCTGCAATCGAAGACACGTCTATTCGATAACTGTGCAGGAGGATATCGAACACGAGATTCCCCAAGTGTCACGTGAACCGATGCTCAAACTTTCATGAGTATCGTCGTCGCGTACGATCGATCGTCCTCGAGCACCGCGACGGCGCTCGCGTGACGCCCGGAACACTCGACGCACTTTATTTCGACGACGAACGTAATTTCTCGACAATTAATATAGCGCGTTGACAAGCTGCCGAGTAAACGATGCACTCGACAACCAGCCATCACGCGTTCCTGTTTAATTATCCTTCTTCGGATACGTGCTTATGGCTACTCCTTCATGCTTCGGTGCAATCTACGGTTCTTAAAGTTAAGTGGCGAGAAATTACTGTTTCTGGAATTTTCGTATATTGTAATTATTCGTCTTTGGGATTTTTGGACTTTTCGAGGTTCTGGGTTTTGTTGTTTTGGGAGGGTTGCTGAGAACTTGGGAGTAGGGAACATTGGGGTTCTAAGACTTTGGGGATTCGCTACCTTGAGATATTAAAGACTTACGATTTTGGGATATTAGAATTATCAAAACTTGGGATTTGTGGACTTCTTGAGGAAATCTTGAGGAGATAGGATCTTTAGGTTTTGGGATTTTAGGACCTCTAGAGATTTAAAACTTAAGGAAATCTTGATGAGGTAGGATCTTCAGGTTTTGGGATTTCAGGACCTTTGAACCTTGAGAACTTGAGGAAATCTTAAGGAGATAGGATCTTCAGATTTCAGAATTTTATGACTTCTCAGCTACTTGTGTCTATAATCTTGAATTATACAAAAACGTCAGAAGTTAAGAATCCTAGGACGTTGACATCCAGACAGTTTGATTTTTGGAACAGTTTAAAACTTCATAACTTTGACTTTTTCGGATGTCAGTTTCGGTATCCGATATCTCAGGACTTTTCTAAATGTTCGGATTCTGAGATCTGATTTCAGAATTTTAGATATTTGATACTTCGGTAAATTTAAAACTTGCTGCTATTCTTGAAGAATCCGATTTTGTTTTATTTGATTTTTCTAGGGTTACTCACCTCGACGCGTAGCTTCGCGTTCTGCGGCGTGCGGTCGGCCGCGTTCTGACTTTGGCACGTGAACGTCGTGTTGTCGTGATCCTTGCGAGGCATCACCCTCAGAACGGATTTCACGGTGTACAGAGGCCCGTCGTCGAACAGTTCCTTGGTCGTTTTAATGCCTCTGTGCAGTACGTTCCCCAGTCCGTCGATCCACGTGATCTGTAACGAAAAAAACAACATGCAACATGTATACACTTAAAACAAATATAGTACACCGTACACTCATATCAAATAATTACTAATATCTGTCCAGACGTGAATGAAATTGATTCAATTTACAAAGAAGTGAATGACATCTAATTAATCATTGAAAGATTTCCGAACGACAATTATTTATTCGGTCTAAATTTACTTTTATCAATAACCGATCGTTAAACAAGTCTGATTCGATCGTCTTTATTTTTACTCTCCACAGAATCATTTATTTAAGCCCAACGTTGATTACAGAGTATTAAATAATTTCAGCAACGAGAGAAACCATTTAGTTTTTAAAACGACATGCAAATTTCGGACCCAGACTGTTTCCGTTTCGAGACCATTATACCTGCTTCGTCGTTGATCATTAATTTAAGGCAGTTGCTTCGTTCCGTCAAAGAAGTCCACCGGATTTTCCAAGTAATGGCTTCGGTGAGTACATTAGAAGTTCAGGCGAATAGGTAGGGCGGAAACTCTCCTATCGGAAGTTATTTCATTATAACGGACGTTGCGATATTTTATGCAATAATTCGGCTACAATCGATCCTCCGGATCGAGCTTCGACCGCTCTTGAAAGTAGCTGGAAGCAGCTTCCGGCGACCACGAGCTTTCCAAACTTTCGGATTTTCCTTCAAATTAATTCAATCTACCTGATTGAATTTTCCTTCATCAATTACCTATTAACTCCACATATGTTCTGCACAACGATGATTGTCAGTAACAATTTTCGTCAATGACCATTGTCAATAAAATTTTGGAAGAATAGTATAATGAGTATACGAAAAAATGTATTATTCAAGTATATTTTTTCGGGTCCTTTAAATTTTTCCAAAGAACGAGATCTACGTTTACTGATAGTCTTCACACACTGGATTAAGAAAACTTTTAGTAACTTACAATAATTGTGAACTTTAAAATGTATGGACATTGGAAATGTAGAGATTTACAGATGCAGGGAATTTGAAGTCTAAATTTCTAAATTAATGTTCACCATTTATAAAGAACCTAATCTATCCATTTTTACAAAACTTCGCCCCAATTATTTGACAAAATTTATACGAGGTTATTTGCTCCCCACGCGATAAATATCTTGTTATTTTATTAGCCCGATTAAAATATCTCTTTCCACCGATAAGGACATAATAATAATAATAATAATTAACAAGAGGCTGTGAAATCGTGTATCATGGATAATTAACCCTTTGCGGCTGTACGTCCAACGTAATTGATCATCGATTTTATTCTGGCGGACTGTAATGTCCAATATGATTGGATATTACATTAATCAGCATATGATTGGATTCTGTTTGTGCTGTATAACTTCGTGTGCATTTGTAACGATGCTCTAATGAAAGACACAGCTTTGCGAAGAACAATGTACATATATTTACTGTTCATTCGATTCAGTTCATAAATACCAGAATGCAGATTGAAAATAAATAGAAATCATAAGCTGTACATCGGTAAATTAATTGTTAATAACGGTATTGATGTATTATTATTTCAATGATAATCGTTGAAATTGTTATCCATTGTAAAAGCAGATTGTAGTCAAATCTGAGAAATCGAGTAGGAGAAATATTTTTCCCGAAATTGTCGTTAAAATCGTGGGAAGGGAGTTGAACTTGCAGTTCAACTGCAGTTGATGTATTATTATTTGAATGATAATCGTTCATTCGGAATTTATCCATCGTACGAAGCGGATTTGAGAAATCGAGTATGAGAAATATTTTTCCCGAAACTGTCGTAAGATTGTAAAATCGTGGGGAGGAAGTTGAACTTGCAGTTCTTTCCGGCCGCTAATTAGCCAGGCGCGCGATTAAAGCGGCACAGTTCGCGAAAGAAACATCAAACGTTTGCGGAGGAAAGCTGGAAAATCGAAGCTCGCGATCGAGTACTTGTTCGACTATCCAGATAATGAAAGCGCGCTCATCGCCGAAAAAATCTTCTCCAGCTGCATTTGACGAGCATCGCACACTTTTCCAGGAAGCTCCTCCATTATTCGTCTGGATGATCCGAGTGTGTGTACGTGTACACGCGAGAGTGGTTGCTCTACCGTAGCTGCACCGACGCGAATCGATCGTATCGT